>NC_059437.1:38377366-38977366 GCF_021028975.2 Sphaerodactylus townsendi
CCATAGGGGGGGGGGGGCACTCAGATTTTGCACCAGGCTACATTTTCCCTAGATACGCCTCTGGTCAGCTGTGGCTTGATGGCACACACATACACAATCTTTTAAGCTGGAGATGCTAGGAACTGAACCTGAGACCCAGATGCCCAGAGCCATGGGCTCTCCTCTAGTAGCTGTGTTCCCCAAATGGCAGATCCTGAGATCCGCCCCCGCCGCAATCCCTGTTCAAACTGGGCACCTGATTTGGCAGCGGTGGGCGCAGGGGAAGCTCTCCTCTGTTCATGGAATTTCAGCATCTCATCTGCCTGCATTCTCAAATAGTTGATTAACCTTCCTGTGCTCTACAACACGCAGGCAGTTTTGATGTTTTGGGTTAACAGCATGGCCAAGCAGGCTTGTGCTCTAAGTAAACCAAATATAGCCCAGAACTCACAACAGGTCACTGAGATTCCCTGAGAGATGCCCAAGCGTGGGGGTGGGCGTCCTTCATCAGACAACCCAATTTGCAAAGAGTTTAATGTAGAGGTTTTTTGTACCACTCCGAGACTCTGTTCAAACCACAGTACAGTAGAATCTGCACAAGGGTTATACAGCTGTCCTAGTGTGCTCGAAGGATTGCATTATCCCTTATTAACCTCTCTACAATTTAAGACTGGCTAATGGAACCCCCCCCCCCCCCCCCTCCCAATTTTGACAAGTTAAGTCAGGCAGGACTTGAGGCAAAGTATTTTTCTGTAATTATGCCCTATTTCTAGGAAATTCTTTGACAAAAGAAATCCACCTGCCCCTTCCTCTGTATTCATGCAGGAGAGCTGTGGAGGCTTCATTTGCATCTATTGGAAGGTGCCTGCTTTAGGGCTGGCGTAGTAAATCCTGACTGATTTGATGCCATTGTCTGGGGGATGGGGAGTAGTTTAATGGTTTTAAATGTACCCACCAAACTATTGCTAATTTTAATGTTTTACATGTGAATGCTTTTGCAAGCTGCTCTATGTATGTAGTTGAAAGGTGGGGGCACATCAGATGAATATAGGCATAAATATATGGAATATGAAGATTTATGCCAGCAGCAGGACTTTGAAGGGCACCTCATGTTCCTCCTGGTCCTACAAGTGCATGGAATCAGCACCCAAGAAGAAGGAGAGCTGGATTTATATCTCCCCTTTCTCTCCTGTAGGACTCTCCAAGGGGTTTACAAACTCTTTTCCTTCTCCCCCCTCACAACAAACACCCTGTGAGGTAGGTGGGGCTGAGAGAGCTCAGAAGAACTGTGACTAGCCCAAGGTCATCCAGTTGGCGTGTTTTGGAGTGCACAAGCTAATATGGTTCACCAGATAAGCCTCCACAGCTCAAGTGGCAGAATGTGGAGAAACCAAGTTCTCCAGATTAGAGTACACCTGCTCTTAACCACTACGCCACTGCCGCCAAGAGCTGTGATTTGGACTCTTCTTCTCTCTTCTGAAACCTGTGGTATAAAAATGACATAACAAAGATCTGCTTCTAGTGTTTCTGGTAATCTAGTTGGTAAATGTAATTTTAAAAAAATATTTTTTTCTTTATTGAAAGATAAACATGAAAAAAGTACAATAACATATATTTTGATATTATTTAAATAGTACATTATTTAATAGTACTTTTGGTTAAAAGTATTTCCAGTTGTATAATTTTAATTAGATCAGGTGTGATTCTTTGTTCACAACAGGAGAAGGGAATTATAGGCATTTGTTAAGTCAATTGAGGAAAGAGGAGAAAAGAGAAATATCACAATAATGGTAAACATAACTTTTGATAAGGGGCTTCCTGTGCTAGGCTTCATTTTTGCCTTCCAATCACAGCTGCCTTATGGCGACCCCGCAGGGTTGTCAAGGCAAGAAGAAGTTCAGAGGTGGTTTGCCATTGCCTGCCTCCTCATTACATCCTCGGTATCCAACCAAATACTTGCTAGGGTGGAGGCTGAGAATGCGTTTCTGGCCCAAAGTCATCCATCAGGATTCCATGGCAGAGTGAGGATTTGAACCGGGGCTTCTCAAATTCTATTCCTGCACCTTAACCACTACACTGTGCTGGCTCTCTGTGCTAGACTTAGCCATGACTGATAAACCAAAAGGAGGTTATGAATGGCCAGTTTTTGTATCTGTTATCCTTCGTGTATCTGTTTTGGGGGACAGGAAAGCAGAGGCGGTGGGCAAAGTGGTTGCCAAAGACTGCCACAAAATTAATTCAGGGCAAAGGTAAAATATGAACCCAAGCCTTCCCACCTCACAAACTACCTTCACAGCTCCTGCATCAAAATGGAACACTAAGAAGATCCCCTTCTGCACAAATACAGGTACTTTCAGGTGACTGTCCAGGGAGAAAAATATATTATTGTCATAAAAATGAGGGACACCCGGAAATAAAGCACATGAAAACATGTTCATGGACACCCCAAGACTGAAGAACTCAAGGCACTATGCAGACTATCTGAGGATATGCAACAAACCATTCATCGATTTGGGCAAAGGCAAGAGACTGGCGAGCATCTCGGAGGTTGGCCGTGCTCCAGCGCCTACATTGATTCTCTCATTAATTCCTCTGTTGTCCCATCTCTTTGCCTCTCCTGCTTGGTCTCGCAGCCTGCTCGCTGCCACCTGCTTCTCTTGTACTGCAGAAAGCCAGCTCCAGCAGATTTTTGAACAGGAGTGTCCTCTGCCAGAGTTGCCTGAAGGTGCCCCAGGCCAGTTCTGTGTCCTTGTATACAGCAGCTTTGATACCTATAAGAATACTGAGAATATAAGGAGAGCCATGTTGGATCACACAGTGGCCTTGTGCTTACTGAGCAGGAAGCCCGCAAGCAGTGCACGAAGGCAAAGTGCACTTGCAAGTTGTAGTTGTTGTCGTCTGTCCGTCCCTGCCCAAACTCTCTAGTATTTAACAACACAGAGCCAGCATGGTGTAGTACTTAAGAGCAGGTGCACTCTAATCTGGAGAACCAGGTTTGATTCTCCACTTGAGCTGGGGAATTAGATTAGCTTGTGCACTCCAAGACATGCCAGCTGGGTGACCTTGGGCTAGTCACAGTTCTGAGCTCTCTCAGCCCCACCTACCTCACAGGGTGTTTGTTGTGAGGGGGGAAGGGAAAGGAGTTTATAAGCCCCTTTGAGTCTCCTTACAGGAGAGAAAGGGGGGCTATAAACCCAACTCTTCTTCTTCTGCTGCTGCTGCTGCTCCTGCTGCTGCTGCTGCATATATAAATTCAATTTAGTCACCATGGCTTTTTACAGCCATCAATACATGAATGTTGGAAGGTGTCTTATCCTGAGTCCGACCATTACCCTATTAAGGTCAGTATTGTCTACTCTGACAGGCAGCAGCTCTTCATGGTCTTAGGTCTTTCTCAGCATCAACTATCTGATCCTTTATCAAACAGAGATCCCAAGGACTGAACCCCGGGACCTTCTGCATGCAAAACACATTTTCTTCTACTGAGCCACACCCCATTCTAAGCTATAGGCAGACCAGGGAGCCATAAATGTGGGATCTATAAGATCCTTTCCCCAAAATTAATAGTCTCTGCTTTGCATATGCATTTGAGAAGTAAATCTTGAAGAGCTGAAAGACAGCAATGTTGACTCCACCTCCATTTCATCCTAGCATGAATAATCACATAATTATAAAAAACAGGGTTGATATCTCAGAAGAAAGGAGTTCACGGTTGTGTAGAGAAGCACAGAGAATGTTGTAAGAAAGTAAACACTGTCTCATCCTCCAGTGTCTTCATAGGTCAGGGGTGTCAAACTCGTGGCCCTCCAGATGTTCATGAACTACAATTCCCATCAGTCCCTCCCAACATGAGCATTGGCTATACTGGCAAGGGCTGATGGGAATTGTAGTTCATTAACATCTGGAGGGCTGCAAGTTTGACACCTGTGCCATAGGTCATAATAAAGGTCTACCTTACAGGATTATTATAAGTGTTATTGATAGAGTTGCCTGCTCTGGATTAAGAAGTACCTGGAGATTTTGGGTGGAGCTTGTGTAGGGACATCAACAGGAAATGATGCCATAGAGACCACCTTCCAAATCAGCCATTTTCTCTGGGGAACGGACTGGAGAGCAAGCTCTCACACTATCACACACGCATTGTATAACATGTAGAGAGGGATCCCATTTACAGCTGCTAAGGAACTCTGAATTACAGCAATAATTGACTGCTCTGATACCAGTCAGTGTATCCCCAGCACAGAATTCTTAAATGGGCATAACAAACAATAATTTAAAAAATGTCAGGATGCTTTGAGCTCAGTAATGAGTCCCCTGCTGGCGACTGGGACCCCAAGCAAACGCTCGTGTTGCTTAATAATAGAAATAGTTATGTCGACATGTTCGGCAAAATGAGATGAGAATGAAATAAGAGACTTCTGAGAAGGCACAACTGATCATTACCACTTCAGATTGTAAATTGTGCTCATATTTTTGAATGCTGCTCCCCGCAAGCAGAAAATTAGCACAGCAGGGAGCAGTCTGAGCTAGAACCTTTTTGCCTGGTGTGATTGTCTTCTTAGGAGACGTTTTTATATGGAGCTGTATGAAATAGTATCCCATACCTGCCGTCTTGAGTGGTGTAGTGCACTGGCTCATCATGGCTGCTGTGGAGGGCCGATGATCAGAGCTTGGCTTGAGGCTTCAATCCTTGGAATGGCAGAGGCAGAGGTTGCAACCCAAGCAAATATGGTTATCTACTCCTGGTTGGAAAATTCCTGGAGATTTGGAGGTGCTGCCAAGGGAAGGTGAGGTTTAAAAGAAGAAGATCTGGATTTATACCCCACGTTTCTCTCCTTTAAGGAGACTCAAGGTGGCTTTCAAGCTCCTTTCCCTTCCTCTCCACACAACAGACACCTTGTGAGGTAGGTGGGGCTGAGAGAGTTCAGAGAGAACTGTGACTAGCCCAGCGTCACCCAGCTGGAATGTGGAAACACATCTGGTTCACCAGATAAGCTGGGGAATCAAATCCAGTTCTTCAGATTAGAATCCACCTGCACTACACCACGCTGAAGTTGGAGTTTTCCAAATACTTGCCAGGATCAACCCTGCTTAGCGTTTGAGATCTGATGAGATCAGTCTAACCTGGGTTATCCAGGTCAGGCCACCTCCCACAGAATCTGCAAAAAACCTACCAAGGGTCTTTGCCTATTATTACATTTTATTTTAGAAGCTGTTTTGAATGCAGAACAAGGTGGAGCTTACATTTATCCAAACCCTGGAAATGGCTACTTTGGAGAATAGAAGTCATGGCATTATCCTCACTGAAGTCCCTCCTCCCCAAACCCCCACCTTTCCACATGTGCCTCCCCCCAAATCACCAGGAATTGCCAAGAATTTCTCAGCTCCCTGTTGGCAACTCTATCAGATGGGCTGTCTGATCTCCAGTTGTACATGTTTATCTAGAGTCATCCAAATTATTACACACAGAGACATCATAACAGCTCTCTTTAGCCAGCTGACTCTTTGCCTGCCCTTCTCCAGGGAATTGGGGGTCCCTGCAATAAGACATATGATTCCCAAGCCGTGCATATGCCCTCATTAATCTGTCTCACAACAACACCAGAATTATGTGTATAGCATCATGTAGAGGTTATGGCTTAAAAGGACTGGTAGAAAGAGCTGAACATTGCAAAGGATCAGAAAGGGATGCTTGTCAGTTTCATTACCCCCCCCCCCCCCCGTGTTTTTCCTGTTAATTTAAGCACTGAAAAAATATTTCTAAGGTGTAATATGATGCTGTCCATGTCATGGCTCACAGGGTCCTGCTGATGACCTAATGATTTTCTTTCTCAGGAAATGGTAGGGGTTTCTTTCATAGGCAGTTATGTACCTGGCACTCAGTTTAGCAGCATCAGAACTGAGCAAGAGAACAGACGGGGCCTTCTCTTCCCCCTGTTCTGTCCTGAGACCTCCTTGCTTCTAAGTTCTGCTCCTACAGTTCTGCCACTCATAGCTACCTGAGGTCTTCCATGAATGGCCCCACCCTTTTTTTCCTCTGGTTGCCCCTTATGCAGGGGTGTACCACCCAGGGGGACATATGGGGTCAAATATCCCTGGGCTGCGGCCATTTAGTCACACCCCTTCTCCTTCCCCCTAGGTCCATACACTGACTCCATACATAATTGTAGGGGGGGGGGGGCAGCCACCCATATGACCGTGTGTGTGTCAGATTTTGCATTTCCCCTAGACATGCCTCTGCCCTTATGCCTGGAACTGCCTCCCAGCACACCTGTATAATACTGCTTTCCTTCCAATCTTTCCTTAAAACCCTCCTTTTTCATTAAAAAAAAATACAGTGCCTCCCTCCTCCTTCCCGCACTGAAACAGCACCTAAGGATTTGTAATTGGAAAACATATTCTTCCTTTGCTTCCCCTCATTGCCTCCCCCCGCCCAGGCCTCCTTTGTGTCAAATGTTACATTGCAAACTTCACAGAACAGGAAACTGTCATGATGTTACTCTAAAGTGCCGTCGACGTTGATGGCAATGTATAAATGAAAGCCTTCAAAAATTACAGGTCTGAGAATGCTGCTATTCTTTGTCTCTGTGAGTGAAGCTGCAGGAGCTGCTGGAGCAATTTCCCATTTCCTGATGGGAGGAACGCTTGGCAGCCGCCGAACAAAAATTCACTGTGTACTCCTGGGCTCTTTTTTGTGTGCTGTTGGCAGTGATGGGGCAACCCTCCTCGAGGGAAATGGAGGTCGCCTCTGAGACGGGAGATTGTCCCTGCAATTTGAAGAGCCCACGGAGGGAGCAGAAAAATGGTCGCTTTGTCCTTCTTTTAGCCTGAAGAGTCAACCCTTTACAGCCTGCAGCGCTTTTCCTACCAGCAAGTGGGGGATCATCCCAGAAGCCCCTGCAAAGTTGTGGCAGCGGTTGCCAACTTCCAGGTTGTGGCTGGAGATCTGCCACTATTGCAACCACTCTCCAGGTGACAGAGGAAGGCGGAATCGATTGGCATTAGACCCCATTAAGTCCGTCCCCTCACCAAACTCCACTCTCCTTAGCCCCCACCCGTAAAATCTCCAGGCCGGAGTTGGCAACCCTGGTTGCAGAAATGTTCACGGTGATTGTCCGTTTCTAATGCGACACAGGAGCACATGGAAGAGACACAACTGCATGGTATCCACTGTCACCAGGTACTTCTTCCACAGGAAAATAAGGAAAATGTTGCCAACAGATGCTCTGTGTGCCTGTGGGTCTTGGCTGGTCCCCAACTATGCCAGCCCTCAGCCCTGACCACAACTAAATGCTGTTTTCTTCCCTTCAGTTCTGCTCCCTGCCCATATCCAGCAGGGCTTTGGGTACATCACAGCTCTTCCGGAGCACAGGGAAAAGCACAGAATGTAGAATTGGTGCGGCATTCAGCTTGCTGAAAACCGATTTTTTAAAAAAAGTTTCTAGTTCTTGTGACTACTAGTGCTTCCAAGTATATATACATTGCCTGCTTTAATGACAGAAGCCAGGGGTGCAAGTGTAATATTTCCAGTGCCCTGCAGAGATTCGTCTTCTTTTCTATCATCAGCAAAATCAGAATAAATTGCTCAGCACAAAAGAAATCATGCCAACTAATTTAATTCACATAATTTACACAAGTCACAGATTTCTTGGCACAGGATTTGGTTGGGGGGGGGGGTTGTTTTTAGTAAGTGGGAAGAAGATACCCTCAGTCAGATGCGGGATCCAACCAGTTCTCACCACTTCTCTAGAAGTGGTTACTAATTTTTTCTGAGTGCCAAGAAGGGGTTACTAAAGCAACCTCCCTGCCCAATAGGGACTGCAGGTGCGTGTGTGCGGCGGCGCCACTGTTTGAATCCCACCACCATCGGAACCTGTTATTAAAATTTTTGGATCCCACCACTGCCCTCTGTCCTGTTAACCAGACCCTGTTCTTTTGCCAAGTGCTCTTCTGACCCCTCCCCCCACACACACACCAGATGCGTTTCTAGGGAAAATGTAGCCCGCTGCAAAATCTGAGTTTTCCGCACACGCACCCCCCCCCCCCACACACACACACATATGGGCGGCCACCCTCCCGCACCATGACCAAACAACTTTTTTTGCACCAGGTCTTGAAGTCAGTGTATGGACCCTGGGAGAAGGAAGACGGGCGTGGGGGTGATTTTCCGCCCCCCACGTGACTAAATGGCCACAGCCCAGGGATATTTGACCCCATATGTTCCCTGGGCAGTACGCCCCTGCCACAGACACAAACTCCTTGCTAGACCTTACCACATTTTGTCCTTCTGATGTGCTACTTAGTGCTTCAGGATCTTCTAGGTCCCATAACACAGCCAGTTCCTGCACTGAGTATGCTCTCTCACCAGCCCCATCAGCACAGACAGCCCAGCTATCTGCCTGCAGAGATAGGATAGCTCTTCCCCCTCCCCACAGCCTTCCACGATACTCTGCCTGCAGCTAGGGCCATGTGTGTTCACCTATCAAAGCCAAGTGAAATTAATTTTACAGAAAGGATTTCATAAAACACTTGCTGTGTAAAACACTTTCCTAAATATGGAGCTGTATTATGTGCCACTGGATTTGCCTTGTCTATTAATTTCACAACTCTAATTTAACAAAACACCAATCATGCTTCCTTGGCAATGGATGTACTTTATCAACCATGATGCTTAATTACTCGTAACTCCCCTCTTTCCAAGACTTTGGCGGCAGGCCTCTCTCTTAATATTCAAACCAGGGACTGAAATCAGATGCAGAAATCATACAAGTCTCTTTTCTTGCCTTGGCTAGCAACATCTCTTGCAAAAATTTAGGACTGCTCTACAACCTTGTTGACTTCAAAAATAATGGCTTGGAAATTGGATCATTCTTTTCAGCTAATTTCTCTGCCTCATTGACAACAGAGGTACCAGAGCACGGAGAACAGCAGATGTTAGTCCTTTGTCATAGTTAGCATTGGCTTCTCAAAGTTAGGAGCCATACAAAATGACCTTTCCCAATAGTAAGCATAACCAAAGCTTATATTCTCTCAAACCAGTATAGATGCTATTCTGTCCCCCAAGTAAAACAATCTAAAGGTGCCCTGTTCTTGGGTGGAACAGAGTGAGAGACACACAAGCAAGGTGTAACAGTTCAAAACAAGGTTTATTGCTTAGAAGAATTGAGATCCTAACTCCTCCCAGGATCTGACAAAGATAAGGTACTTGCTTGACTGGAGCAAACTTGAAGCCTGGAAAACCCACCAGAACCACCTGTAGATTTTGGTTCTTTCTTTGACTGCTTCCAAGAAAGTCCACTTTGTTCTTGCTTCTTCTGAGTTCCTTGAGTCTTTTATCTGGATACTACTTTCTGTACACCTTTATGCTATCTCTATACACCTTAGACGTAACAGATATTGGAGCCTTCCAACTAGCCTTGGCACCTTAGACTGATTGACTGACTGACTTAAACAGGGGGATCACTGGGTAATAACAGGAAGACTGCTTCTAGTGAGATTTCTTAAAGAGACAGGGTCTGACTAAAATTCCCTCACTTAGAAGAGTATACAAGGAACTAAACCCGTTGTAACTATAGGGAAACTCATGCTTAATAGGAAAATAACAAAAGCGTCTGTGGGGACATGACAGATGCTATCTGATAAAGGAAATTCCAGCTAATGATGTAGACGTTTCTGTGATATCAGTTGATTAAATCTGCATGAACTTGGATGACTGAACCAATAGTTCTGAGTGCGGAAATGCACTCTTTTGAAAGCAGTGTTTTGAGAAGATTTGCGCACATATCTCAGCAAGACCGTTGCAGAAGAGGCATTCTCCTTTTGTATGTGAGAGAAAGAGGGATGCCTCTCCTTAGAAGGCATCTACCACTTTCAGATTTCAAAATATTTGCTTTTCACAATAATTTGAACTTTGTTTAAATCATGCTGTCCGATGAATCAGGGGCACCTTTTTAATTGATCAAAAGAATATTAATTGATTCATAATAGATTGATACACTATAGTATTGAAGCTCTAAAACCAATCAGTATTCCCAGTGAAGGGGCAGTTTGAGTGTTCAAACAAGATACTTCGTGAACAGGAAAAGGCAAGTGTAGCAAAGCAGCATTGTAAAAACCTTCCCTCTTCCCTTGTCAACAGTGATAAGCTGATATTTTTCCTTTCTTTTTTGTCCTCCCCAAATGGAAGTTCTCTGTTAATAAATATCCGCGAGATGTCAGAAAGTTCCAACAATTATATAAGAAAGGAGCCCTCAACTAAAGGAGTCAGCAACATTAAACCCGGCTCCTTCTGTCTCCAGTGTTAGTTCTTCCTTCCTGCTCTCAATCATAGTTAAGCATTCGTGAGTGTGTTAGATGCCGTCAAGTCACAGTGACCCTATGAATCAGTGTTCTCCCAAATGTCCTATCGTTAACAACCTTTCTGAGGTCTTGCAAATTGAGGACCATGGCTATGGCTTCATTACAGACTCAATCTATTTCATGTTGAGTCATCCTCTTTTCCTTCAGCCTTCAACCTTTCCTAGCATTATTGTCTTTTCCAGTGACTCTTGTCTTCTCATGCCTCAATTTAGGCATTTTAGCTTCCGGGGATGGTTTGGATCAGGGCCAGAGTGAGGGGAAACTGCTCCTGGGACCCCTGCCATGCCCCCACCACACCCCTGCACCGGCACACGCCCAGTGCATCATTCATCCCCCAGTCCCCTTGGCGCTACGCCACTGTTTTGGACCTGATTTGATACAGTACCCACTTTTTTTGTTTTGTTTTGGAGTGTTTTTGTTTTTCTGGCCATCCACAGTATCCTTAACACTCTCTTCCAACACCACATTTCAAAGGAATCTACTTTCTTCTTGTCAGCTTTCTTCATTGTCCAGCTTTGACACCCATCCCTAGAAATAGAGAATATTATTTATTCTTATAAATATTTATACCATGGCTCATACCAACATCTCTATAGCATGAATTAGCTTGATCTTGGTTGCCAGTGACACATCCTTACACATTCTTAAGCATTCAAACCCAGGTTTCAGGTCTTGGTCAAGTGAGAACCCTGGTCAGCCTTGCTAAACTGCTGTAAGCCCTCTGTTATATCTGTTCCAGGTCAAAACGACCTTTCTGGGTGATTTGATAATAAATTATACTCAAAAGTGTTCAATTTGAAAAGTTGCAACCGGGAGCATTTTAGTTCAGTTTTCTGTGCTCTCTCCAGTAGTTGAGGGAGGGGGGAGGGGGGGAGATAACCATTATTATACAATTTATTTTCATGAAGATCTGACCTAGACTCAGTCTCCTGTCTGCTTTGGAAAGAGGTGAATACCTGTATTTTTCACATGGTAATTGCATTTCTCATGCATATTGTAAACTAACACAGCAGAAAGAAAGACCGAAGGGTCAACCAGGGCAATCCTAAGTAGCGTTACACCCTTCTAAGTCAAGTGACTTCAGTGAATTTAGACGGATGTAACTCTGCTTAGGACTGCACGGAGCATCTCTCTGATGTGCTAGCAGCCTACTGCAAGCAGAGAGCTTCTTACCAGGGCGGGGGGAACGGGTGATTTCAAAATGTATTGCCTTATCAGCAATCAGAACTACACATCTTCCAGCCTATTACAGATAGACATGCTTGCAGCATCCCTATTCTCATTCCAGACAGTGCTTTGCGAACCCCAACACCTCCACTATACGTTACATTCTGGTTATTCTGCAGCAGCCCTTTTTTTACATTCAATTAAAAACCAGGAAAGCAAGGGTTTTGCTGGATAAAGATGTGCTAGAAAAACGTAATTGTTATTAGCATTTTAGAACATAACCTCTGCTGCTGAAGTGTGCGAAATGGAAGTGTGAAAAATTGCATGGTGCCTGGGTGTTCATGCCCAGGCATGTGTCTATGAACTCGGGCCAAGAGATGATGCATCCATGTCCCCACTTAGAAATTTAACTTCTTGAAGCCTTGGGAGGAAGCTGAACCTTGAAGAATGACAGCATTTTAATAAAATATCCATACCAGAGAGAGAGAGAGAGAGAGAGAGAGAGAGAGAGAGAGAGAGAGAGGCAAAACAAGGAACAGTCATTTGCCAGGTATCAGAGGGTGGAAAAGAGTGTTCATTTTTAGAACAGTTGGCTCTGTGCCCTAAGATAAAATATACGCTTACAACCTTCACTTTTGATGCAGAACTGTGTGTTTTGTATTCAGGAATGAGGAGTTGCATGCAAAAATTAAGGGGACAACCAACGCTGACTGTAAACACCGTATAGATGAGCTATTGGCAACTCAGCTCACCAGTTTATTCTGCTGTAAGCTTCAGAGAGCCAGAGCAAAACAATAAAGGTGAAGGTGGTGGGCTCTGGCTCCCACACGCTTATATCACACTCAATCTTATCTGTCCTTAAGGTACTACAAGACTCCAGAGGCGTAGCTCCAAGGGGGCCAGGGGGTGCATGATGCACTGGGCGCGCACCCCTGTGGAGGTGTGGCGAGGGCGTTCCGGGGGCATGGCAGGGGTGTTCCGGGGCGGAGTGGGGGTGGAGGACGCACCAATGCACCAGGCTCTTTTCCCCTTGCAAGACTCTGCTATTCTAGCTACAATTACCTAATATGCCAACCCCACTGGAACTGCTGGTGGGCTTTAGGCACAGTTACATCAGGGTGAGAAGAGACTATGGTAACCTGTAAACCTGTTCCCCCACACCTGTAGCATCACCAACGACTTCAAACCCAGCAATTAAATGTTATCCAATCTGCTGTTAGGGAGCCGAATGACATACGCACACAAGAAGCTTTCTTAGCCGGAATCAAACTATTCATCAAAGTCAGTATTGTTTGCCTGGACTGGAAGTGGGTCTCTGGTATTTTAGGCAGAGGTCTTTCATGTCACTTGCTCCCTGATTTTTTCACTGGAGATCCCAGGGATCGAACCTGAAACCTTCTGAATTCCAAATAGATGCTTTACCACTCTGAAACAACACTGGTGTTCCAGGATCAGAACTCCAAGTGTGTTTAAAAATAGTGTGTGGGCAAGTGGGTTTTAATATAGATCATGTGGCATTTGGCAAAGGGCAGGGGGGTAGCAAGGGAGAAAAGCACCCGGTGCACCGGTGCATCCTCCGCCCCCGCCATGCCCCGGAACACCCCCACCATGCCCCCCACCATCCTCGCCACACCCCCACAGGGGTGCGTGCCTGGTGTATCATGCACCCCCTGTCCCCTTGGAGCTACGCTTCTGGCAAAGGGGAGTTAAATCTCTCCCCCATCTTTCCTCCAATCAAAAGTATCTTCCTCCTGTGCTGTTTCAAACTCTGTGGTAGGGAATTACCTGTCCATTTTCCCTCCTGAGGGTCAAAGTAGCTGGATCAGGAGATGGGATGGCAGAAGATTTAAGGAGGGGGAGGGGGGCTGTGGCTGTTTCTTGGTGTCAAATTCATGTTGGAGTTTATCACACAGAGAAGCAGCTAACACGCTGATTAAAAGGGTAAAAGGTAAATGTTTATTAGGAACTACATTTAAGGTAGAAAAGAAGATAGCATGCTCCTTGCTACCTAGGAAGAGTCTCTGCAACAAACTTCCGAAAGGAAGAAGGGTATTAGATCCGAGAGTATCAGTCGAAGGACAGACAAGAGGTGTCACAAAAGGATGGACTAACATGATGGCCTTCTTTAGCTGATCACTTGCTCACCCCCTGCTGGGTCTTCTCAGTTCCTTTTCACGTTAGACATTGCTACATCTAACCATTACACAGGCTTGACTCCTGTACCATTCCACTGATATTCCTCTTCATCCATTTCTCACATGATACTCTACTGCAGAGTACACAATTCTTTGGGTACTCCCATAAGATCAGAAAAGTATTCACATAAGACCAGTTCCATTCAAGGACCAGAAAAATGCTCAAAGCAAGAGGAACACACTTCACAGTGGAGGATCTCCTCCACAACAAAGAGAATTGAGAGTGGAAAGAAGGTTATAGGATCCCAGCCCTGGAGTTTCAGTTAAAGAAATCCATGTGTCATTTGACTCTAAGAAATTGCTGGTTCCAGATGGTCAGGCAAGGTCATGCATGTGCTATGGTCACAGGACTGGCAATGAGTCCACCAGTCTTGTTTTCCACAGAGCCCCAGGGAAGTCTAGAGGCAGCGTGGCTGCATCCATACATCGATAGTGAGCTGTTATTGTGGTGTAGCAATTACTTGCAAATGGATTGTCTGGAATACACAGGACAATTTAATTGTAAACAATTGCAATAGTGTAATTATAGCACTATGACCAACAATGTGCATTCCATAAAAGAATCCATATTCTTTTTAAAAAATATATATTTTTAAATTTATTTTATACATATAAAAACACATACAGAAAAGGGAAAAGAAACCATACCTAATCTCCCCTCCCCTAGTATAATAATCATAATAGTTCAAAAAAAAACACCACATTTCAAGACATCACTACAAACATATATATGGTGACTTCCAGCTACCTCATTATAGCTCCGAATTCAAATCTCGTTTTGTGTTTATAGTTGTTATCAGCATTTCCTGCGCTTTTAGTCCTTCTTATAAAACTATTTTAGTCCAATCTGCTGTTTTCATTTAGATCTCAAATCCTGCTATTATTTCTCTGTTTGTATATGTGGTCAGTAGGTAGTCTGCAAAAGGTTCCCAATCTTTAAGGACATTGCCCATATTCTTGTCTCTTATAAACACTGTATTGCTGAAGCATTGTCTCTCCATACAGGAATTCAGGTACCGACTTGGTTCCACCCCACTGACGCTTCACGGATGCCCTCTCTGCAGTTGGCACGTTCTGCCGCTGCCCACTTGAGAGCATTTTTCCCCATTGTTGCTCCTGTCCTTTGGAATTGGCTTCCAAAAGTAGTCCAGACGGTCCGCAAAGCTGTTCTGTTTGAAAGGGCTTTTCTCTGAGGACCTGGACTGATAATTGTTTGTTGGCAGCTGTGTTCCATATGCAAACATTTCTGGTTTGCTAGTGTTTTTAAGGTGGTTACAGTTGGCTTTGGAAATGATATTTTGTTGTATGGCAAGCTGTGCTGGGCTTTGTGAGTAGGTAGGGTAGAAAGCTTGCAATAACAAATGAATGAGCAAATAAATATTGGCTTGCAAGTACGTCTTACTTCCTCCAGGTCTCACCATGGGTGGTTGCCGAAGGGTGCCAGATTCCTGGAACTAGTGCTGGATAGTCAACACGCCCACTCAAGTATTTTCCAAATGGTTCTGATTTGCCAACAATGAATTTGCTTTTGAGCACTACAGCAAAATTCCTCCTATTGCAGTGATTCTGTTTCAGGTTTAATGTTCCTATTTCTTTCAAATGGCCAATTTCTCCACTGCTTTATGCATTCTTTCCCCCCCCCCCCCCCCTTTGTTTATCCTTGCTTTTCTCTTCAGCAAAAGGAACGATGAAATGGAATGTGAGGTAGTTTAAGCCCCAGGCTGCAACACAGAAGATCCTTGTTCTAGCCTTGCCTCTCTGCACAGGTCACTTAATTGCTTTGAGACCTTTCGGTTGAACACATATCCTGCGCATGCACCCACTGTCATGAACTGCAACCGTTACCCTCCCTTTTTGCTTTGAGGGCTGCTCTTGAAAAATATTTGAAAACTTTCATTGGTGCATGTAGGGGTGAGCCCGCGAACCCAGCAAAACCGCAGATAGAGCGCATGGAATGCCTGTGCCAGCTGCAGCCTTCACGACACACGCGTATACCCCAACCCCCAGTCCCTCCCCGTGTGAGTCAGCTGCGGTCATGAGACGCCATCACGACTCACGGTCACCAGGTGTCCCAGACAAAGGGACAAAAGGGCTCTTGCCCCCAGGTAAGGATTCGACCCAGACGCGGACGCTTCCTCCTGCACATAGCAGCCCCATGAGATCATCCATCACATGATGATCTCCCGCTCTCCCGCTCTCCTGCTTTCCTGCCCATTCACCTCCTTTACACGCCCCCAGAGAAACCCTAATAAAAGGTGCCAGGGACTAGCACACGGCAGAGTTGCCAGGCCCACGGATCAGAGCTATCGGATCCAAGGACTGCGCTTCCTGCTGCTGGCTCTCTCCACCGGACAGATGTCGCCGCGTCACCAGCCCTCTCTTCCTACAGCGCCCATTGCGGGCCTAATTTCAGGCGCTGGGAATGCCACTTGTTTCAATGGGAGGTTGACTGGAGTAGAAGAAGAAGAGTTTGGATTTATACCCCCCACCCCCTTTCTCTACTGTAAGGAGACTCAAAGGGGCTGAAAAACTCCTTTCCCTTCCTTTCCCCACAATAACCACTTTGTGAGGTCGGTGGGGCTGAGAGAGTTCTGAACGATGACTAACCCAAGCAGAATTGGATTTGATTCCCCACTCCTCCACCTGAGTGGCAGAAGCTTATCTGGTGAACCAGATGTGTTTCCGCACTCCCACATTCCTGCTGGGTGACCTTGGGCTAGTCACAGTTCTCTCTGAACTCTCTCAACCTCACCTGGCTCACAAGGTGTCTGTTGTGGGGAAGGGAAGGAAAAGGAGCTTGTAAGCCACCTTGAGTCTCCTTACAGGAGAGAAAAGTGGGATATAAATCCAAACTCTTCTTCATCATTATCTTCTTCTTCTCCCCTGAACCCTTTCAGACATAATCTTCTGCCAATTCCTAAAGACTTTTTGGTTTCATCTGGCATTCCCTCATTCCATCTTTCCAGATTTTTAATTGTTGTTTTTATGTTTTTGTACATATATATTATATTGGTTTTAATTGTGTTCATGATGGGGTTTTTTGGGACTTAGTGGTTTTTAAGAACTGTTTTTATTATGTATATTTTAACTGTATGGCCCTCAATCTGAAACAGGTTGGTCCCATCTCTGGAGCTGGTGCAGCCCTGCATTGGCATGGATGCCCACCCTGCTGGCATAAGGGGCAAATGTAGCTGTGGGGGGGGGTATGACTTATCCTGGTAGGTGGGCAACATGCAGCTCTGCAGCAGCCAACCCGGAAGCCACCATTTGTGCCTACGTCCGCCGGCACAGAAAGCTGCATCGGCATGGTCAGGGGTGTTTTGGGGGCAGGACAGGGGGTGAAGCCAACCTTAGTTGTCTTCCACTGCCTGCTCAGCCCCTGGCCTTGGAGATATGCCACATTTTGTGGCATATCTAAGTTACTGGCTAGCCACAACTGGCTGGCCACGTCCTTCACATGGAGAAGGGTCCCAAAGACGGCAATGCGGTGGATACCTCCTGATGCCAAACGACAGTGAAGACAGCCCGAAACACCTGGAGGAGAACATTCGAGCAAGACCTGAAGGCACTGAATGTTGCATGGGAAGAGGCTGAAACACTCGCTCCAGGCCGGAACTGCTGGAGAGCACTTGTTGCCTGATATGCTACTTGGCATGGGAGGATCTATCTATCGATCTGAGTTTCCCCCATAGGGTATTCTGGGCGACAGGTTTTGTTTTGTTGAGGGTTTTTTGGAGAGGACGGTGCGGTGCTGGAGCAGTGCCATCCCTGCCCGCCCACTCTGGATTGGACTGGACTGGATTGTCAGCCTCCTTAATGAGGGCAGAAAGGCAGGGCATAAGTTCTGTAAATAAAGAAATAATAAAAGAAATAACAAATTTTGCTACTTACATTTTTAAGGGCAAAATTTCAAATTCAAGCTTGACATTTGAAAGTTCTAGTAGGGGAGTGTAGCTATTGTATACCCTTGACCGAAGAATGGTATACTCCTCCTATCTGGGATGGTTGTCCTCTTCCACTGAGCACACAGCTTCAGGAGGGACGTACATGGAGCACTGAGGGAGGGAGGGGACAGTGGACACCCACCTAACCAGCCAGATCAGCCAAATCAATCCTGGCAATCACTGAGGTGACAGATGTCGCAGCCAGATCGCCCTCACATTTGGAATTTGAAATAGGAGACCTTTAGATTTGGTGGCATCCCTAGATTGTTTTGAGAGGCAGCAAAATCTCCTAAACTGTCAGTTCTTAAATTCTGCAAAATACTTTTGTGTGCCAACTATCAATTACTATGAAATACCACAGGCTACCAGTATCAGATATTCAGTCTGCATTTGGCAAATATTTGAGTAGTCTGTGCTTGCAGTGGATAATTTGGGGGAACAAATTCAATCAAGCTTTTGCCTACAGCAAAACAGCACGGCAAGAGTTAAGGCAAAGACCTTGTGGTGTAGGTTGGCATGTTCCTCAGGAGCCAGGCACAATTTTTCTTATCGACATTTATGGTTATGGAAACAGTAATTGAGGGGAGTTATAGCGACGTGTTCAGTGGCCATGCCTGCATATTCTGCTACCCACGTGTCCAGGGTTCCAACGGCTAATGCAAACCAGGGTGGAGGGGGGATCCTTAGGGTACATCTCTTCTGATCCTTAGGGAGGAACCCCCTTCTTTCCTTAGTGACACTTTGACACATGAGGTCTGCAGGGAAAAGCTCCCCAGGCTGCTGAAAGAGGTATGGTGAGCAAAACATCAATCGCTTTTAAAGGTCTCAGAGAACAGTTACAGGTATGGCCAGAAAAAAATCTGAAAGGAGATTAAAGAGGCAGTTTTTGTGTGTTAGTGCAAATGGTAGCTTGCATCCAGTGCAAGAAGAAGAAGAAGAAGAAGAGTTTGGATTTATCTACCCCCTTTCTCTCCTGTAAGGAGACTCAAAGGGGCTTACAATCTTGTTTCCCTTACCCACCCCCAAACAACAAACGCCCTGTGAGGTGGGTGGGGCTGAAAGAGTTCCGAAAAGCTATGACAAGCCCAAGGTCACCTAGCTGTTGGAGTGCACGGGTTAATCTAGTTCCCCAGATAATCCTCCACAGCTCAAGTGGCAGAGCAGGGAATCAAACCTGGTTTTTCAGATTAGAGTGCACCTGCTGTTAACCTCTACATCACTGCTCTAGACCTTTCAATGTTCAGGATGGCCTTCCAATCCCTCACCCGGCACCTCCCTATGGCTTTGGAACCAGAAAAGAAGCTGATTAAGAATAGCTGTGAACTCTTAAGGGTACCAGTGCTGAAATTCCAAGTTCTCCCTGCTTCAGATAGACTGCCTGTTCAGAAGCAGCTGTACCAGGGGCGGGCGGGGGTTGGAAAGTGGTTTTGGCTAATTCTGCTCTCTATAGTCTCCTGTCCCTAATCTCTCCCCAGCAGTATTCATTAAATGACTGTGTTGTATTGCAGATGGTAGGCACAGAATTGACAAGACAACACAGCCCCTTTGCCTGACCTGCTGTCCTCAATAAGCCTCAAACATTTTGAAATTTTGAAAACAGGTTTAAAGATCCCACACTGCAAAAATGGCATTATGCAATCCCACACCATGTTCACAGCTGTGCTAAAATGGCTTTCTTTCTTGCATAATCTTTGGCTATTCAAGCACTTGTGGTTTGTCCTGCAGTGAGCCTAGATTTTTGGGGGGTCAGATTTTTGGTCGCATGCACGTTTCCCCCCCTTTCAAACTCACTGGGCTGCAGAACACGTAATCCAAGCAGTCTGTGACGGCAGCTAAAGTGTGACTTTTTCCCTGTCTGTGCAGGGAGAGTGAAGCTGATCAGGATCCTTTTGCCTTCCTTTGCTTTTCCGCTCTTCCCTGCCTTCCTGGCTGTCATTCTGTGAATTTTCCCTTTTTTAAAAAAAATTCTGTGTCGAATTGATGTTTCAATGCTTCACAGCCTCATGCTGCACTCTATACTTGATGCTCTGAAGATTGCCCCCCCCCCCCACACACACACACACCACAAAAGAACAAAAAGCTAAATGTTGTAAGTGTTGCAAGGGGGAACTGAGAGGTCAGAAGATGGTGCCCAGGAGGACGTTCAGGGAAACAGAAACGTACTCAATAGATTGTACAGCAACTGAAGATGTTTTCAAAACATTTCAGCCAGACAATCATTTTTAAAGGAGATTAATTTAAAACATTTTGAGGCTGAAAATAAAACATTTGGGGATTTAAACAGTGCAGAACTCCATGGAGGAAACATTTTATTTTCCACCCCAAAACGTTTAAAATCTATTGTATGGAAAAGAGATCTGAATACATGAGTATCAGTTGGTCACTTTTCCTGGATGACTTTGTATAATTAAGCTGTTTTCTGACAGGGAGGTGAAAAATTTGTTTGCAACATCTGACTTGATCTCATTGCCAATTTCCTGGAAAGAAACTGAGACCAACAAGTTTTACTGCCTATAAATTCAAACTGATGTTTAGCGGGTGCCAGGAATGAAAGCAGGGCATAACCTTAACAACCTCCTTGCCAAACTCCGGAGCATCTGCTGCAGAAATGGGATGCTGGATCCGATCCGATCCTAGGAGAGGAACAAAATGAGGTGGAAGTGCATTTGTTTTAAATTGGGCTAACTCATCACACTGAAACGTTGCAAGCTTTCAAAACCTGCTTCCCAATAGCATTGCACCTGGGCCAAATAATGCGGGTAGAAATGGTCTGCATTGCAGAAAAGGGCATTCAGAGCAAAAGCAAAATTAATTTATATTGGACAAGAGTGGGGGCAAGAAATCACAGGAGGGGGGAAACAATTTGGAAATCCTACCCGCCCCCTCTCTCCAAATTTCTTCTTCCCAGATTCTCCCATCTCCCCTTTCCAATCATGAACTGCCCTTCAGCTGCTCACAACATTTTGTGGCATAGCCAGCCCTTGTTGGGCCAATCATTTAAGGAAGGGGGGGGGGTGTGCTCTTAAACATTTGCCAAGTCTTTTCTTGCTTGTATGCATAGGGATCTCCTGATATGTAGACAGCCTCCCCTTATCTGTGTGTGGGCTGGTTTCAATGTTTTTGTAGTTGGCCCTTGGGTTAGCTGCTTTACTTTTAGATACAGCCTTGCCAGAAAGGGATATATAGTGCTAGGGACATAATGCAGTACACAGTATGTGTCAGACACAGATGCTCAACTGTACCTGGGGAATTAAGAAGACTTGCAGGCAGAGGTTTCTCCCTTTTCCCCAGTCTCCAGAATTTTTGCAGTCCTTCTCCCTAGTTGTTTGGATCCTCAACTCCTCCTTGCTTTATTCTTATTTTGTTTTGTTTGCCTACATCAACAAGATATGAGGCGTCCTGTTTGCAAAGCAAAAAACCACTTTATGAACTGTGCAAGTCCCAGCAGATCTGTTGCTGAGGGAACAGTCCGGTCCATGTCTGAGAGGCTTCAGAGACAATTACATCCTGTTTTGTAGCCAATTATATTAAAATATAGATCATGAAGAATTGGCCAGTATGTATACATTACTGAGTCCACTTATCATATATGCCAACTGTTTCGGTGTTCTATACCATTTTAATATTAGTTTCTTCTCCAATTCTGCATATTTCTCTATTTTTATCTTATTTATATTTTCTAGTTGTTTTATAAAATCTATGTCTTTTACTCCATCTTGCCATTTTTCCATTATAGCTCTTACCATAAATTCTTGATCTTCTATCATATATTTATATAAAACTCCTAGCATTTTTCCTTTCCTTTCATCGTATATTTTTATACAATTTTTCATTATACAATCTCCTTCTATCCTGGAAACTTTTACCTTTTCCCAAATTCCTCTTAGTATAGGCTGACCAGACGTCCCGCTTTTGGCGGGACAGTCCCACCTTTAAACAATTTGTCCCGTGTCCCGCGGGTTCTTCAAATTGTCCCGATTTTTGGGAGGCTGCCACACTGCCTTTTGGGGCACAAGGCAGTGCGGCAGCCTCCCGCGCGCACGGCCGCAGGAGCATGGCCTTCTGGGGCTTGCCATTTGCCGCCCTGTTACAGGGTGGCAAATGGCAAGCCCCAGAAGGCAAGGCCCTCTTGAGGCTGCGCCAAGATACAAAAAAGACTTACGCGCTATCTTGGCTTCGCCCCCCATCTCGGATCACAAAAGTGTCCATCTGGTCACCTTATCTTAGTACCAACCAGTTCTCGGTGCCTCCTTTTTTCAAAAAATGTGGAAACGTTATCAAATCTCTTTCATTATACAAATGTGCTACTTTTTGTAGTCCTTGTCTTTGTAGAGATCTTATTACTTGGCCTCCCTCCTTACCGACCGTGCTCCCTATCAGTGCCGTGTCCAGAATCCCTGGCATCCAAATCCCTTTCCGTTTCTCCCAAATCTCCGATATCACTTTTTGGGGGCCTATTAGTTTTTGTCTTTCTGTTTTTGAACAACTTGAATATATTCCAATATTCAGATTTATCTCATTTTCAAATTTAATCCATCTATCTTTTTTATCTATTTGAATTCCCATCAAACTTTTTATTTGAAATGCCTCATAATATTCTTGTAATTTTGGGATTCCCCAACCCATTAGATTTTTAGACACATAAACTATTCTATTCATCACCCTTGGTTTCTTTTGATTAAAAACCCATAATTTAATTTTCTTATCCCATTCTTCAAACTGTTTCTTCTTAATCTCTAATGGTAGAGTACAAAATAGATAGAAGAGTTTTGGCGTTATACACATTTTTAATGCCATAATTCTCCTAGAAATAGATAGTTTCTTCCCTTGCCAACACACTAGTATTTTCATACCCTGACCACCACCTAGGATGGTAAACATTAGTGGAAGTTTTTTTTCCCTTCTGCTGGCTACTGTACTCATCTTTTATGTGAATGTTTATCCTACATTACCTTAAGTAAGTACATTAACTATTATAGTTTTCTTGATTATCCGTTCCCCCTATAAATGTTTAATAGAATGTTTAATCTCACACTAGATCTGGAAGTTCATATTGCAGAACAGCTGACTCAAACACAAATTTACTGTGCTTACTGGGAGGCAGAAGGGAAGCTAAGGTACATTCTGAAATCTCGCCAAACAACAAAGGAGGGACAAGCATTTTTGCAGAGATAGATACCAGAAAATAGGGATTGTGCCTGGTAAATATTTTATTTAAAACCCTTTTTGCCACCTTTCCACCCAATTTAGGATCTTTAAAATGGTGAGCAGTCAAACACATTAAATCCAGTTCAATGACAATGTAAACACCAGTTTAAAAAACACATAAACAAAAAGGAGGGTAAGTAAGAAAATGTCAGACCCACTGGACAATGCTTCAATTGCTGGTGGAAGATAGTAATAGAGAGGGATAGATTAGGAATTACAGCCTCCCCTAGAATTACAGCTCATTTCCAGGATATAGAGATCAGTTTCCCTGGAGAAATCAGAGATTTCTACCGAGATCGGTTTCCCTGAGGTTTTGAAGGGCGGCGTCTATGGCAAGGTACCCCACTGAGGTCACTGTACTTCCCAGGCTTCACCCCCAAATCTCCAGCAGTTTCACAACAGGGATCTGGCAACTGTATCCCCTCATTCCCTGCCGGTGGCCGGGGGGACCTGGCAACCCTAGGACAGATGCCAGGTCACCTCCGCCGCTTCAAAACAAATGGATCACCTGGGGAGAAAATAGAGATAGCTGGCATCTAGCAAGCCATCTTTGAGAGCCAGCATGGTGTAGTGATTAAGAGCAGGTGCACTCTAATCTGAAGAACCGGGTTTGATTCCCCGCTCTGCCACTTGAGCTGTGGAGGCTTATCTGGTGAACCAGATTAGCTTGTGCAACACATGGCAGCTGGGTGACCTTAGGCCAGTCACAGTTCTTCAGATTCTCAGCCCCACCCACCTCACAGGGTGTATGTTGTGGGGGGGGGGAGGAAGAGAAAGGAGATTGTAAGCCCCTTTGAGTCTCTTTACAGGAGAGAAAGGGGGATATAAATCCAAATTATTCTTATTCTACTTCTTCTTTATCACAAAGTCCTTCAACCTGCTGAGACCAGATGAACCCTGTTGTTCCCCCAATTCAGCTGAAAGAAGCACATGTCTAGTTTCCCTTCTGTTAGGATTCACCCCAGTCCCAGCCATAAGCAAACTTTTCTTGGGCCTCTCTGAGAGGCTGGCAAACCTAATGCTTTCAGCATACCACCATCTGCAAGTTTGGTCTACCTCTTGTAGAGCCCAAGTTGATGCCAAAACTAATCCAAGATTAGTGGAGAGTCACGGACTTGTCATGGATTGAGAATCTCAAGCCCCTGTTGCCTAAATGACTCGCTCTTCTTTCTCCCCACAGAAATACGTGAGGCGTTCAAAGTCTTTGACCGGGATGGCAACGGCTTCATCTCCAAGCAGGAGCTAGGCACGGCAATGAGGTCCCTTGGCTACATGCCCAATGAGGTAGAGCTGGAAGTCATCATTCAGAGATTGGACATGGATGGTAAGGCTCTGGACTCTCCTTTTTTCTACTGTCTTCAAATCAATTCCCAATTCCCTCTTGTTGCGTTTTTTGCTGACTATGAAGCAGATTGGAGTGATTTGAGACAATGACTGGGTGTGTTTTGCCTCCTTTTGCAGCCTGGCTTACTTGCTTGAGCCGTCTGGACTGCTGCATATTCTACAAGGCACCTTAGTGTGGTTCCAGTCCCTACTGAGCCATGAAGGTCACTGGGTAATCTTGGGCCAATTGCTCTGTGTTTAGCCTGAAGTACCTGATGCAAGGATAAAAGGCTTTTGAAATCCATCTGAACTGAAATCCACATATTGCAATTAAGATGAAAAGAGTTAACAGTAATAATAAATACAGAATAAACATGTAGATATCCACACTTAACTGACAGAGAGTTGAATGGATCCATTTTGCTTTGCCAAAACTCCAAATGGGAATCTGCAAACCACTCCAGGCAAGCATAGAGAGGCCTACTTTTTTGCCATGCTTTTCTGTACCAAAGAAATGCACATATTCCTTATGTGCCAGTCAGGGGCATATCTACTGAAAATAACACATATGGTAACTCTGCACCTGCACATGGCATCGTCGCACCCCTCAAGTACCCAGGGCCTGGGAGTTGGTCCTACTGCTGGCTGGCTTGCACCTTGTTGCTGGCTCAGGACAGCGAGAGTCTCTCCCCAAAGTTCAGCTCGGGGGGGGGGGGGGCAGTGGCACAGGGCCACCTGTGGCTGAGCAACGCTGAGGGGCTGGACGGTGGGTGGAGCTGGAGCATGGTGAGTCCATGGATGGCATGGCTGCAGTGGGCAAGCAGGCAGACAGGGATGGCGCCCCACTTCAAGTGGCACCCAGAGCACGTGCCATACTTGCCATGCTTTTGATACGCCACTGGTGCCATCGGCATCTTGGCAGATTATAAAAGGCTTAATGCTTGGATGTCCCCCAAGTCACTCTTAAGTCTTCCATTGTATGCTTCAAGGCATGCAGTGAGAAGATTACCAGCTCTGGGTTAGATATTCCTGGAGATTGGGGGGTTAAAGCCTGGGAGGGCAGGATTTGGGGAAAGATCTCAGCAGGATATATTGCCATAAAGCCCACTCTCCAGGGCAGCTGATCTCTGAAGAGCAACAGGTATATTTCTATATGATCCTGTTGGCAGAGTAATGAGCAGAATTTGTGCACCACTATGATAGGAACAGTTATTTTTTTGCTAAAGACCAGCCTTTTTTACCTCAGAAATCATTAAACATAACAGAGCTTTACTTAAATTGAGAGAGAAATAGACTGTATACATAAGTAAAGTATCACTTATATACAGATATATTCACAGTTCATTGTTTGGTTACAATATCAAGCATTGTCTACAATATTAAGCATTTCAGTCAGAGACTTTTGGTTAACAGAACACATCTTTCCTCAGCAAGAGTCAGGGAGCAACTGTTTTCAACTGTCACCTTTAGAATGTCCTTAGAGATCTCCCAGAATTCTCTGCTGCTACATGCAAGCAAGGCTGTAAAATCCAACAATCTCTCTTGTCACCTAAAGATCAATTTTAATAGTAGGAGGTCTCCAGGTGCCACCTGGTGGTTGGCAACTCTAAACAGGATGTACATGTGGCAGTATTACCCTGTTCCCCAACATTCATGCACCAAAGCCATGCACAGGAGACGCTTCCCAGGTTAAACAACACCTGTGCGTTTCCAGAATGGACCCAGAACGTGAGCAAACATTCAACTGCCGAACTATAAAATACTGTGTTAACAATAATGTTGATTAAATGCAAAAGGACATTACCATCAAACACAAACCACAATTATCATCAAATTCAAATCCAATCACACTCTCAGCCATGAATATAATGATAACTTGATTGACAATATAATGATGATATCCTGGGTAGACACTTTTTTCATCAAACTATTGTGAAATAGACCTGGTGGATCATCAGGACACAATACATCAAATATATCAAAAGCTAGGAAGCAACTGCGCATCCTTAAACATGTGACACATTCCAAAGCAGAGAATGAAATGGATTCATTGGCAAATCCATCCATATCTATCTTCTGTCATAACAACCCTAGTTGTAATGGCATGTGCCCCAATCAGTTCATGAATAATCAATATTATTATTAATAAACCATTTTAAAGTCCTTTGGTTGGTTGTTCCAGCAATTTATACCCTACTTGTCTCCCCAAGTGGATCCCAAAGTACTAAACTCCTCTCCTCCATTTTACCTCACATAACCCTATGAGGTAGGTTAGGCTGAAAATGACTGGTCCAAGGGCATCTAGTGAGATTCCATGGCAGAGGGAGGATTCAGGCCTGCGCCTCCTAGGTCCTAGTCCAGTGATGGCGAACCTTTTCGAGACCGAGTGCCCAAGTTGCAACCCAAAACTCACTTATTTATTGCAAAGTGCCAACATGGCAATTTAACCTGAATACTGAGGTTTTAGTTTAGAAAAAACGGTTGGCTCCGAGGTGTGCGTTACTCGGGAGTAAGCTTGGTGGTAGTCAGTGGCTTTGCTTTGAAGCAACCATGCAACTCTTCCAATGGGTGAATCACGACCCTAGGAGGGTTTACTCAGAAGCAAGCCCCTTTGCCAGCAACTGAGCTTACCCCCAAGTAAAGGATCACGCTTTAGTTCTTCGCATGAAAATCAGTGGGGTTTAACAGCGCTTTACAGGGTCCCCCAAAACTAGGTCTTAGGTTTAATGCTTTAATGCTTTAGGTTTAATGCTTTAATGCTGAGCCTTTGGGGAGGGTGGTATATAAATATAATTAATTAATTGTTTGATTAATTGATTGATTGATTGATTAATTAATACTAATAATCGAGCCCAGCGGCCCAGGCCAGCCTAGATGTGTGTGGTCCTTGGGCGGGAAACGAATGCACGCATGCGCAGGCTGCCACGCACGCCGGTGCACCTCCTGCTAGACTGCTTCAAGTTCTGCGCGCTACTGCTGAGAGGAGGGGCGTAACTAAGGCAAAAATCACGTGGCAAAATCACCAATTAGTAACCCCCTCTCAGCACACACAAATAATTAGTAACCTATTCTTGGGAACCTGTGAGAACCTGCTGGATCCCACCTCTGCCTTAGTCTACTCTTGATCTGTTGGTACTTAATTCTTTTTTTAGGGTTAAGCTGGTCAATTTCCCCTCTTCTTGTTGGTGATTCTTAGCCTAGCCCAGAAATGCTTCTGGAAGCTGTCTGCAGCCAGCATTCTTACTGGGGCAGCGATTTGCTTGATCCTTCTAAAATCCTAATGAGGATATACCAAATGCTGTCAGATATTGGTGCATTTCGCACAGTTCATTGATAATGAGTGTAACTTATTATGAATGAACCCGTTTCCCCCTCTCCTCCTTCGCACATAAGAAGCTTACCTGTTCAGGAAGAAGCAGCAAACGCTGCATTCCCCCCCCCCCCCTTCCCAGGATACATATGTAGCTGCGGAGGCCTCTAGTGGACCTCTCGAGCCACACAGTACCCAGGCAAAAAAAGAAAACAAGAAAACAAAACTATCCCCCCCCCCCCCCCCCCCCCCCCGTCGCCTTCGTGCTTGGCAGTCTGGACCTTTGAATGGTGGGCAGCACGAGATTTCCCACCCACCCACCCGAGAATCTCCCCCACCCCCGAACTTGGCAGCCACCATTTGAGTGGGTTCTCAAGAATCCACTCACATGGCAGCTGCCATTGGCATCGACTCTTCAGAGAATCCACTCAAATAGTGGATGAAAAGGGGGGAATGGGACACTTCCTACTGCTGTCGTTTGCGTGGGCAAGCAGGAAACATTTGAAACCTGGGATTTTGCCAAAAAATATTGCTAGTTTAGTGATTTTTGTAACACCCAGGTTGAAATAAATATCACAGTCGGAGTCCGTTTTGCGGGAGAGACCTGTGCAAAGATCTTCCCCTAAATAGGATATTTTTCTTCCTCAGCCCATTATATTTGTGCTGTGCAGAATCCACCATTAAGTGCCAACATGCCATTGTTGTGAGTTGTCAAATACTGAAATCAAATACCATCAATGTCCGACATTCAAGCATATGGAGAATAATTAAGATTACAAATTCACATTTTGAACAGAACTTTTACAAGCAAGCTTGCTTTTGCTCTAATATGTGGCAACTTCTATATGGATTCTTTCTTTTTTTTAAAAAAAAAGGGCATCTACAGTGAATTGAGGGGTGTGTTGTCAAAGGCTTTCACGGCTGGAATCACTGGAGTGTTGTGGGGTTTCCGGGTTGTATGGCCATGTTCCAATAGCATTTTCTCTTGACATTTCGCCTGCATCTGTGGCTGGCATCTTCTGAAGATGCCAGCCACAGATGCAGGCGAAATGTCAGGAGAAAACACTACTGGAACATGATCATACCGCCCAGAAAACCCACAACACGCCAATTGAGAGGTGCACCAGACATACATCTTCTTAATCATCCTGATTCATGTCAATAGTACAGGTGGGCTTCTGAATCTTGAACTGCCTTCCTATTAATGTATTTAATTTATAGTCCGCCTTTCTCACTGAGATAACTTGGATAACAACTAAAAACAATATTGCAAGAACAGTATTATATGTACAACCAACAATTGTTCCATAATGATTGTAAACAAAATTAGAGAACTCACTAAAACACAGTGAAGTACAAACAATAAAGCAGAAATTACAAGACTGGAGAACAGTGCAGTGGCACATTATATTACATATAATAAACAACATAATGCTGGGTTACAGGATTAGAAAACAAAGCAATAAACATAATGTATACAGTGATGACTGCTTTAAATTCCACTGATGTTAACTACAACCTTATTCACTTTATAAATATGCCCTTCTAAATAATTCCACTTTAAGCATTCTGTGGAATAAGAGGACGGCGGGAGCCTTCCTGACCTTGTCTGGCTTGCTGTTCCACTGTGTGGGAGTCACAACCGAGAGCACTTAGATGTGGGCAGTTGACTGCCTTGCCCATTTGCAAGGTGGCACCTTTTGTACTCTTTGCCTGGATGAGTAGAGCTGCTGCAGTGAATCATATCGAGAAAAGGCATCTGCCCCAAGTAGAATAACTACCCAAACTGCATCCCTCTGTCATGGTAATATGAATATGCAAGAAGGAAGCATTTTTGCTTCTACTTTCCCCGCCTCTTCTGCTCCACCATCCCTTTGGCCCTTTCCTCACATGCAGAATAATGCACTTTCAATCCACTTTGCAGCTGGATTTTACTGTTCAGAACAGCAAAATCCACTTTCAAACAATTGTGAAAGTGGATCGGAAGTGCATTATTCTGCATGTGCGGAAGGGTGCTCAGCCTCAGAGGTACCACTGTGGTAATGTTGCTATCCTGCCCTCATGCATCCAGCCTTATGAGCACCCTCTGTTAATGTGCCTTCAATATGATCACTGCCGGAGCTATAACAGTTTTCATATCTCCGGCTAAAGCAAATATTTGCCTTTGAGAAAGAATCTCATCCTGGCACTATAAAAATGAGGTGATCAATAAAATACAGGTCGTGAATTGACCTTACTGGGGCTGTTCAGACTGAGGGGTTTTTTTTCTCTGCAGAGGCACTATAGGAGTTGGCGGGGGGAATGAACATCCTGATTTGATGGAGCCAAAGTGGTGGCCTGTTGGGCTTGGGTTCTGAGCTCACAGAAGAGGCGGGGAAAGGCCCCTGCACAGTTTTGGGTAGCACATGTCTCAGCTCAGAAGCTTGCAAGACAAGGAAGGGATTGGAAGGGATTGTTGAATTTGAGACTTTTCCAAAATTATCTTTTCCCCAATACTTTTCTTTTGGGGCGTTTTGAATTACCTGATTTGCAAAACTATTAAGGTTGAGGGTTTTTTTTATTTCCAAATGTGCAGAGCACTGCATATGTACAATTTGCTACACCTCTTGATTCCTTCTGTTCCAGTATATATTTACTCCACTCCTCCCTTGCTTTTATCCTAGAAGATTGGCTCCATAGCAGTTGACAGCAATTAAAAGCTAATACAAATACTCATTAGAATAAATCATTAGTGAAGTCTTGGTTCAGACCCCATGGAATGGTGCCTGGCTGCTGCCTGCTCTTCTTCTGGATTAAATTATTGCAGTTGGGAGCTGGGAAGAGAGGCGCTGTCGGCTGCAGCCAGATCCAGACAGTGGCGTGCTGCTAATGGGGTCATGGGATATCCCATATTCCTGAGCACATGCTTTTTCATCACATGGGGGGGGGGGCACATGATGAAACAGCACATGCCCACTGCCAAGCCCACCCCCGGCCTACCTGCAGGCCAGCTCCTGCCATCCCCAGAGCCTGTGGAGGAGTGGGGAATCAAACCCAGTTCTCCAGATTAACCACTATACCATGCTGGCTCTTCTCAGTGGGGTTACTCCACTTCCTGGATATTCTTTGTATTGAAAGGAGGTGATAGCCATCTTAGGGAACAAGAAACTTGATAGCAAAAAGTTTTTCCTTGACCCCTTAAAAAAAGAAGCCCAAATGTAGGTAGAACTGCCACCAGATAAACTGTGGAGGCGTATCTGGTGAACTAGATTAGTCTGTGCACTCCAACACATGCCAGCTGGGTGACCTTGGGGTAGTCACAGTTCTTTGGAGCTCTCTCAGCCCTACCTACCTCACTGGAGAGAAAGGGGGATATAAATCCAAGTCTTCTTCTTCTTCTTCTTCTTCTTCTTCTTCTTCTTCTTCTTCTTCTTCTTCTTCTTCTTCTTCTTCTTCTTCTTCTTCTTCTTCTTCTTCTTCTTCTTCTTCTTCTTCTTCTTCTTCTTCTTCTTCTTCTTCTTCTTCTTCTTCTTCTTCTTCTTCATTAGCAGCAGTTGAAGTGATTGGATTTCCAAGGAGGGCATCCGCTTTGCAACTGAATGTCTCCCACTCAAACTGGGAGAGTTAATAGGTCTACAAGTGGCGGTCAAGCCCCACCGAACTCCATCCTGAACCAGGAGAGTGACAGCATTTTGCATAATCAGTTGCTGCCGCTGCCGCCGCTGCCGTTTCTGGGGAAGCCTCGCTCTCAGTGACAGATGAACAAAGCGATCCGTGGAACAGAGATAATTAACTCCGGCATCCCCAAATAATTATCTGATATGCTTGCTGGATCACCAGGGTAGATGTAAGAGTCCCAGAGGGAGGCTGCAGACCCATCTCATTTCCCAGGTTATTGACTTCCTTCCCCAATGGTAGACTGTGAGCTGGCTCCCCTAATGGGCTTCTTAATCTTTGAAGCCTGTTCCCTTGAGGAGTGATGGGGGGGGGGGGGAGGCATTTGTTTTGAGCACTAGAATGTGAACATCTCTGACTGTCTGTGTGTCCTAATACGTCCTTATTTCTTTCAAATGGTGCACCCTCCCACTGCCTTTACATCCTGAGACCAGTTCATCAGCTAGAACACACAGGTGTCAAACTTGTGGCCCTCCAGATGTTATGGACTGCAGTTCCCTGGCAGGGGATGATGGGAACTGTAGTCCATAACATCTGGAGCACTGCGAGTTTGACACCTATGAGCTAGGAGATCCTTGGTCCAAACAACACTGAATTTCTAAAATGGGAATATGTTGAGACTGATCAGAACACTGGAAGGGGCTGGGGCGCAGTGGAAGAGCCTCCCCTTGCCATGCAAAAGGTCCCAGGTTCAGTCCCGGGCATCTCAAGTTAAAAAGATTTACTAACACACAGCCCGAAAAACCCACGATGACTAGCTGATGCTATGTTTATCCGTATTGCATCTCTGACTTCTTTTCACTGTTGGTGGTGTCAATTATTTCCAGGGGATGGACAGGTGGACTTTGAGGAGTTTGTGACGTTACTGGGCCCCAAGCTTTCCGCTTCTGGCATCCCTGAGAAGTTTCATGGCACTGATTTTGATACTGTGTTCTGGAAGGTAAGGAGGCATCAGCCCATTCGTCCTCTCTTCTAGGTTTTGCAGTGGATGTGTAGGGAACAAGCATGGACACTGTTTTGGAAAGGAAGGGAGGTAACAGTTCGTCCACTTTGTGTTTTCCAGTATGCCCCCTTCCACACATGAAGAATAATTTACTTTCAATCCACTTTCAATACACTTTGCAGTTGGATTTTATTGTGCGGAATAGCAAAATCCACTTGCAAATTGTGAAAGTGGATTGAAAGTGCATTATTTTGCATGTGCAGAAGGGGCCTATGTGTGATTATTCCTTCAGCATGCATCTATATTTGTGTCCAGCCAGGTCATTGGTTCTAGTTTGTGACTATTGTTGCAGACAACTGACTGAACATGTTACACAGGCTGGAACCACTGGCGTAATGCCCATTGGGCAAGGTGGGCAGCTGCCCAGGGCATCACCTTGTGGGGGGCATCAAAATGCTGGGTTCGTTTTTGGGTATTTTAGTGGTTTTCCATTTTCGGCCTGCAGGGGGCGCAGTTTTTAGGCTAGTGGCACCAAAATTTCAGGGTATCATCAGGAGACAGTCCTTATGCTACCCCCCAGGTTTGGTGAGGTTTGGTTCAGGCAGCCCAAAGTTATGGACCCCCAAAAGGTGTGCCCCTATCCCCCATTGTTTCCAATGGGAGCTAATAGGACATGGGGGTTCAGTTTTGAGGGTCCATAACTTTGGCCCCCCTGAACCAAACTGCACCAAACTTGGGGGGTTTCATTAGGGCAGTCTCCTGATGAGACCCCGAAAGTTTTGAGACTGTGCCTTCAGAAATGTGCCCCCCACAGCCTGCAACCCCCATTGACAGCAATGCAGAAAACTCAATGCAGAACAAAGATTCTTGGGCAAATTTCTAGGATGTTCCTGCAGGGGGTTCATTTTTTAATGTATCGCCACCAAAATTTCAGGGTATCATCTGGAGATGATGGCACCCCCCAAGTTTGGTGCAGTTTGGTTCAGGGGGTCCAAAGTTATGGACCCTCAAAGGGTAGCCCCCATCTCCTTAGCAAAGAATGGGGGATGGGACACCCCCTTTGAGGGTCCATAACTTTGGACCCCCTAAACCAAACTGCACCAAACTTTGGGGGTACCATAAGGACAGTTTCCAGATGATACCCTGGTGCGATACATCCAAAAAATGCACCCCCTGCAGGAACATCCCAGAATTTTGCCCAATAATCTTTGTTCTGCATTGAGTTTTCTGTATTGCTGTCCATGGGGGTTGCAGGCTGGGGGGGGGGACATTTCTGAAGGCACAGTCTCAAAACATTTAGGGTCTCATCAGGAGACTGCCCTGATAATACCCCCCAGGTTTGGTGCAGTTTGGTTCAGGGGGGCCAAAGTTATGGACCCTCAAAACTGTAGCCCCCATCTCCTATTAGCTCCCATTGGAAACAATGGGGGATGGGGCACCCCCTTTGGGAGTCCATAACTTTGGACTCCTTGAACCAAACCTCATCAGACTTGGGGAGTAGCATAAGAACAGTATCCTGATGATATGCTGAAATTTTGGTGCTGATATGTCTTAAAATTCACCGCCTGCAGGCACCAATGTCCTGGTGCAAAAAAAATTTGGTCGTGGTGGAGTGGCCGCCCAGGGGGGTGGGCATCCAACTCAGGTTTTGCCCAGGGCTACAGTTTGCCCAGGGCTGCCTCATTACGCCCCTGGCTGCAACAAAAGGATGCTGCTGCCTTCCTTCATGCTTTGGTGACGACTGGATCGGACTGCTGTAACGTGATTACATGAACCTGCACTTGAGGATGCTCTCAAAACGTTGGTAGTTCAAAATGCTGTTCTAAGAATCAGCACTTTGCCGTGAGAATTATACTATGTTTCTAGGCACCATTTCAGCGGTGGGTTTTTAACCTTTAAAGCCCTACATCCGAGGTCTTCAACTTATGACTCTACAGCCAAATGTGGCTCAGTACAGAACTCAATATGACTGTTCAAAAAAGAAAATCCATGAGGTCAGGTGTATTGGAGGGGTAGGTAGTTTGCTAAAATAACCAAAAAGTGAAGTTACGGCCAGCAAAGGTTTTGATGGGACCAAAGGGTTAGAGATCATATCCCAAAAGAGAAGTGATAGAGATGAACAGTTGCCAGTAATTCAAGGTGAACTGTGCATAGATTCACACCAGTCCATTAAAACGATTGTATTGATACTCCAGTGCTATATTTGTTACTTACCGTGAGACATCGTATGTGCTGCCTTCCTAATAAAGGACTAACAACAACCAGTGTTTGAGCTGCAGATTCTTCACAGTGTATTAACGGACAGATCAATTATCAATAATATTTCATTTACTGCCCTGGCCCCTGCCTGGTGGAACACACTTCCATCAGCTGCGTGGGCCCTGCGGGATCTTAGTGATTTCCGCAGGGCCGGTAAGACTGAATTGTTCCACCGGGCTTTTAAGGAGGCCAGCCGTGGATTGGATGCCCCCATGTTGTGTGCCATACTATCATCGCCATTACCAATGTGACATCTTTTCGGTATTGTCTGTCCCCTCCCGGCCTTGGGATCGGGCGCCATCATCAGTATCATCTTTATTGGGTTTAGAATGCTGCTATCTTATATTGAGTTGAGTTATGAATTTTAATTATTTGTTCATTATTTATTGTGCACTATTGTTTTTAGTTGTTGTTCTGTTGTACACCGCCCAGAGCCCTTTGGGGGTGAGCGGTTTATCAAATTTAATATATTATTATTATTATTATTATTATTATTATTATTATTATTATTATTATTATAGTTTCAGTAATGCAAATGGGTTTTCTTATGGGCTCTGTGTTGAGTGCTTGCTCTAATCTTTAATTATAAAAGCTTGCTGACCCCTGTCCTAAATCGGGTGTGAGCCTAAATGTGGCCTATAATGAATTTCCCTATAGAAATATTTTTACGGTGTCAGATCCCATCTCGGAGGAATGCAAGACTGGCATCTGCTCGTCACAAGACCTTTTCAGTGGCTGCTCTAACGTCATGGAATTCGCTCCTTGGGACGCTCAGTTGCCCTCTTCTTTTCCTCCTTTCCATGGGCAGATAAAGGCTGTTCTCTGCGCTAGACGTTAAACAGATAATAAGATGTAAAAATTTCAAGATTAAAAAGTTTAATTAATTCAATTTCAAATTAAAAGCACATCTAAAGATTCCAATTAGCAGCTGACTCAGAGCGGCATCTGGCTGGTTCTCATAGCATTAAAATTCTTCAGTCCTGGGAGGAAAAGCCAAGGGGACGCCACCTAGAAGCCGCCATTCAGCACCTGTTAGCCGGGGCTAATATCTTGAGAATGGGCTGACATGAAAGAGTGAATACTTAATACTGCATTTTAGAAATGCTCCTTTAGGGACCAACTATCAAAAAAGCCAGATAGAAATGGAAAACATACATGACTGGTAAGAACTGAGATTTTTCTGTTCTTTGGACTTTACTGTGTTTTGATTATATTATCGCTGTTGTTGCTGTTTTCTATGTTGTCAACTGTTTCCATAAAGAAATGGTGTACAGGAAAATAAAAGAGAGATGCATGCTGAAGGAGCAAACGGAGGAAAAGGAAATAAGGGAGGTAGCTGCAGCAGTAATTGGATAACTGGTTGCCCGCTGTGTGAGGCAGGATGCTGGATTAGGTGGAGCACTGGTCTGATCCAGCAAGGGTTTTCTTATGTTCTTAAATAATTGCATGACCTTCACAAATGAAAACTGAGACATCCTTGCTTAAAATATTATTGTTTTCATCCTGAGAATGTTGCCCAAACGCTCCTTTACCCATTAAATATCACTGTCTGAAGGCCTCTATCAGCTGGATTTTTTAACTCAGTCCACTGACTAAAAAACCAAAATAGGTTTATTCTTCATGTTAAAGGTATATTGTAAAAACAGTACTGTTATGGCCGAAAGTGAACCTCAGTCACTGCGGCATATGAAATACCAGACTATGTAGCAATCAGAGCCTCGGGTTGCCAGCTCTGGGTTGGCAAATACCTGGAGATTTTGGGGGCGGAGTTTGGGGAGGGGGGAGTTTGGGGAGGGGAGGGTATAATGCTCCCCTCCCCACAGTCCATTATCCAAAGCAGTGACTTTCTCCAGGGAACTGAATTTGATCATCTGGACATGAATTATATTAGCCGAAGATCTCCAGGTACTATCTGGAGATTGGCAAACCTATCAATGTTTTAGTTCTCATGAACAACCAGAGATGTTTCTGGGAAAAATGTTGCCTGGTGCAAAATCTGAGTTTTCCGCCCCCCTCCCCACCCATATGGGCGGCCACCCTCCCCCACCATGACCAAACACCAGGTCTTGAAGTCAGTGTATAGACCTGGGAGAGGGAAGAGGAGGAGGAGGAGGGCTGTGGGGGGCAATTTTCCACCCCCCATGTGACTAAATGGCCGCAGCCTGGGGATATTTGATCTCCAAATGTCCCCTGGGCCCTTGTGCACAACATTGGTTCTTCCTATCACTTCTGGTCAAGCAGGTTTGCAGGGTTTTAACCAGTACAAAAGTTAGAACTTTGGGGGGGGGGGGGTGAGAAGGAACATACCACAAACGTATCAGTCTTTCGATACATGTGTGTGTGTGTGTGTGTCCTCTGTTTCTAGCCTCTTGAAGGAGAAAAAGCCACAAATATGCCACAGTATGTTTTCCCATGTTCTATCTCTGTCTGTTTCTCTTCCTGTTTGGCAGAAGAGAGGAAAAGGGAACTTGTAAGCAGCAGCCATAGCGCTACACTTTATGTTAAGAAATCACAGTGCAGTGCTGTGAGTTCAGGACTTTGGTCCCAGTGCTGAACTGCCAGTATGTTCAGAGCTAAGTTATTATAAGCATGTGTGCCCTGGCTCAGTTGACTTCCTGTATAATGGCATCTAATCACCTGACATACACCCCACACACACTTGATTTCTTCCTCCTGTGCAGTGTGACATGCAAAAGCTGACAGTGGATGAGTTGAAGCGACTGCTTTACGACACCTTCTGCGAACACCTCTCCATGAAAGACATCGAGAACATCATAATGACTGAGGAAGAGAGCCACATGGGGACCGCCGAGGAGTGTCCGGTGGATGTGGAAAGTGAGTCAACCTTTGTTCTATCTCACTGGATTCAAAATCATGACACCAGAGTGCTGGGCACATTCTCACTATGACTCCAGGACAGTTATTCAGAAAAAAGTGACTGCAGGGTAAGGACATCTTAGGCAGGATTCAACCCTATATATGCAAAAGCCTGGGTTTGACCTCAAAGCTATAGAGAAGGTATGCTCTTGGTAAACTAGATGCCCAAGAGGGCAAATTACATACTTGTGCCAAACAGGGATCCTCCAGTGGGCAGTGGGCACACAGTGTTTAAGAAGAGATTCCCTCCCTTATTTATTTCAGGTTTTTTTTAATGCCACCTCTTCAGGAAACCTGCTCAAGGTGAATCATAAAATAAAAATAAATCATTTACCCTATTAAAACAAACAACTATGCAGGGTAGATATGCTTAGTGGGTGGGTTCAAACCTTTATGGCAGCAAAAGGAATCCACTGAGAAGTGGACTTCTTCAGGCATGAAAGGAAGCATTCAGAGACCATAGAAACTAGTGGGAAATACTGCACCATGAGGAGAAAAATTAAATTAGGCCACTGTCAAGGAAGTCTAAATATCCTGTATCAGTCTTGACCCAATGAATATTTTTAGTGCATCATTGCTGGGTCAGGACGTTGGCCCTCTTGTAGACATTCGTTTGTGGACCTATTGACTTCAGGGAAGAAAGTTAAGACCAGACTGTGCCTGGATTCTACTCTACTCTCTGTTTCTTTTTTTCCCTGAAGCTTTTAACTAGGGCTTAATCTCTTCCATTGTTTGTAAAGTCTGATTCTCGTCCGAGGCCTGAGGATTAATTAATCTGCCAAAAGTTTTTTTGTTTGGAGGTTTATTGGCTGGTTTTTACTGTTGGTTGATTTTCATGTTTTTATTATTTTGGTCATTCATTTTCTGTGCCTCCACAAGCAGGTCTCTGGAGAGGCCAAGTATAAATAAATAAATGAATAAATCCAACAAATTCTTCTGTTGGAACATACCCAATATGACCAATCCATCTCCTCTTGCCTTCTCCTTCTCTTACATATTCATTTGTGTAACACATTTGTATCCCACCTTTTGATCTAAGTCTTTGAAATGGTTTGCAATACTAAACCATCACAATCTAATTATATCAGCAAAAGTTAGCTGTGAAATGACAAACTCTAAAATATGTTGATAAAAACAAACAACGGAAGCAACATGTCCAGTTTATTAGTCTCTATCAAATGCCCCTAAATGCCTAGGCAGATTTTTTTTAAGTGTTTCCTTGTGCCTATTAAAAAGTGAGTATAGAGCAGGGGTAGGGAACCTGCGGCTCTCCAGATGTTCAGGAACTACAATTCCCATCAGCCTCTGTCAGCATGGCCAATTGGCCATGCTGGTAGGGGCTGCCCCCCCCCCCCCCCCCCCCCCCCCCCCCCCACCCCCCCCCCCCCCCCCCCCCCCCCCCCCCCCCCCCCCCCCCCCCCCCCCCCCCCCCCCCGCCCACCCCCCCCGCCCCCCCCCCCCCCCCCCCCCCCCCCCCCCCCCCCCCCACCCCCCCTCCCCCCCCCCCCCCCCCCCCCCCCCCCCCCACCCCCCACACCCGCCGCGACCCCCACCCCCCCCCCCCCGCCCGCCCCCCCCCCCCCCCCCCACCACCCCCCCCCCCCACCCCCCCCCCCCCCCACCGCCCCCCCCCTCCAACCCCCCCCCCCCCCCCCCCCCCCCCCCCCCACCCCCCCCCCCCCCCACCCCCCCCCCCCCCCACCCCCCCCCCCCCCCACCCCCCCCCCCCCCCACCCCCCCCCCCCCCCACCCCCCCCCCCCCCCACCCCCCCCCCCCCCCACCCCCCCCCCCCCCCACCCCCCCCCCCCCCCACCCCCCCCCCCCCCCACCCCCCCCCCCCCCCACCCCCCCCCCCCCCCACCCCCCCCCCCCCCCACCCCCCCCCCCCCCCACCCCCCCCCCCCCCCACCCCCCCCCCCCCCCACCCCCCCCCCCCCCCACCCCCCCCCCCCCCCACCCCCCCCCCCCCCCACCCCCCCCCCCCCCCACCCCCCCCCCCCCCCACCCCCCCCCCCCCCCACCCCCCCCCCCCCCCACCCCCCCCCCCCCCCACCCCCCCCCCCCCCCACCCCCCCCCCCCCCCACCCCCCCCCCCCCCCACCCCCCCCCCCCCCCACCCCCCCCCCCCCCCACCCCCCCCCCCCCCCACCCCCCCCCCCCCCCACCCCCCCCCCCCCCCACCCCCCCCCCCCCCCACCCCCCCCCCCCCCCACCCCCCCCCCCCCCCACCCCCCCCCCCCCCCACCCCCCCCCCCCCCCACCCCCCCCCCCCCCCACCCCCCCCCCCCCCCACCCCCCCCCCCCCCCACCCCCCCCCCCCCCCACCCCCCCCCCCCCCCACCCCCCCCCCCCCCCACCCCCCCCCCCCCCCACCCCCCCCCCCCCCCACCCCCCCCCCCCCCCACCCCCCCCCCCCCCCACCCCCCCCCCCCCCCACCCCCCCCCCCCCCCACCCCCCCCCCCCCCCACCCCCCCCCCCCCCCACCCCCCCCCCCCCCCACCCCCCCCCCCCCCCACCCCCCCCCCCCCCCACCCCCCCCCCCCCCCACCCCCCCCCCCCCCCACCCCCCCCCCCCCCCACCCCCCCCCCCCCCCACCCCCCCCCCCCCCCACCCCCCCCCCCCCCCACCCCCCCCCCCCCCCACCCCCCCCCCCCCCCACCCCCCCCCCCCCCCACCCCCCCCCCCCCCCACCCCCCCCCCCCCCCACCCCCCCCCCCCCCCACCCCCCCCCCCCCCCACCCCCCCCCCCCCCCACCCCCCCCCCCCCCCACCCCCCCCCCCCCCCACCCCCCCCCCCCCCCACCCCCCCCCCCCCCCACCCCCCCCCCCCCCCACCCCCCCCCCCCCCCACCCCCCCCCCCCCCCACCCCCCCCCCCCCCCACCCCCCCCCCCCCCCACCCCCCCCCCCCCCCACCCCCCCCCCCCCCCACCCCCCCCCCCCCCCACCCCCCCCCCCCCCCACCCCCCCCCCCCCCCACCCCCCCCCCCCCCCACCCCCCCCCCCCCCCACCCCCCCCCCCCCCCACCCCCCCCCCCCCCCACCCCCCCCCCCCCCCACCCCCCCCCCCCCCCACCCCCCCCCCCCCCCACCCCCCCCCCCCCCCACCCCCCCCCCCCCCCACCCCCCCCCCCCCCCACCCCCCCCCCCCCCCACCCCCCCCCCCCCCCACCCCCCCCCCCCCCCACCCCCCCCCCCCCCCACCCCCCCCCCCCCCCACCCCCCCCCCCCCCCACCCCCCCCCCCCCCCACCCCCCCCCCCCCCCACCCCCCCCCCCCCCCACCCCCCCCCCCCCCCACCCCCCCCCCCCCCCACCCCCCCCCCCCCCCACCCCCCCCCCCCCCCACCCCCCCCCCCCCCCACCCCCCCCCCCCCCCACCCCCCCCCCCCCCCACCCCCCCCCCCCCCCACCCCCCCCCCCCCCCACCCCCCCCCCCCCCCACCCCCCCCCCCCCCCACCCCCCCCCCCCCCCACCCCCCCCCCCCCCCACCCCCCCCCCCCCCCACCCCCCCCCCCCCCCACCCCCCCCCCCCCCCACCCCCCCCCCCCCCCACCCCCCCCCCCCCCCACCCCCCCCCCCCCCCACCCCCCCCCCCCCCCACCCCCCCCCCCCCCCACCCCCCCCCCCCCCCACCCCCCCCCCCCCCCACCCCCCCCCCCCCCCACCCCCCCCCCCCCCCACCCCCCCCCCCCCCCACCCCCCCCCCCCCCCACCCCCCCCCCCCCCCACCCCCCCCCCCCCCCACCCCCCCCCCCCCCCACCCCCCCCCCCCCCCACCCCCCCCCCCCCCCACCCCCCCCCCCCCCCACCCCCCCCCCCCCCCACCCCCCCCCCCCCCCACCCCCCCCCCCCCCCACCCCCCCCCCCCCCCACCCCCCCCCCCCCCCACCCCCCCCCCCCCCCACCCCCCCCCCCCCCCACCCCCCCCCCCCCCCACCCCCCCCCCCCCCCACCCCCCCCCCCCCCCACCCCCCCCCCCCCCCACCCCCCCCCCCCCCCACCCCCCCCCCCCCCCACCCCCCCCCCCCCCCACCCCCCCCCCCCCCCACCCCCCCCCCCCCCCACCCCCCCCCCCCCCCACCCCCCCCCCCCCCCACCCCCCCCCCCCCCCACCCCCCCCCCCCCCCACCCCCCCCCCCCCCCACCCCCCCCCCCCCCCACCCCCCCCCCCCCCCACCCCCCCCCCCCCCCACCCCCCCCCCCCCCCACCCCCCCCCCCCCCCACCCCCCCCCCCCCCCACCCCCCCCCCCCCCCACCCCCCCCCCCCCCCACCCCCCCCCCCCCCCACCCCCCCCCCCCCCCACCCCCCCCCCCCCCCACCCCCCCCCCCCCCCACCCCCCCCCCCCCCCACCCCCCCCCCCCCCCACCCCCCCCCCCCCCCACCCCCCCCCCCCCCCACCCCCCCCCCCCCCCACCCCCCCCCCCCCCCACCCCCCCCCCCCCCCACCCCCCCCCCCCCCCACCCCCCCCCCCCCCCACCCCCCCCCCCCCCCACCCCCCCCCCCCCCCACCCCCCCCCCCCCCCACCCCCCCCCCCCCCCACCCCCCCCCCCCCCCACCCCCCCCCCCCCCCACCCCCCCCCCCCCCCACCCCCCCCCCCCCCCACCCCCCCCCCCCCCCACCCCCCCCCCCCCCCACCCCCCCCCCCCCCCACCCCCCCCCCCCCCCACCCCCCCCCCCCCCCACCCCCCCCCCCCCCCACCCCCCCCCCCCCCCACCCCCCCCCCCCCCCACCCCCCCCCCCCCCCACCCCCCCCCCCCCCCACCCCCCCCCCCCCCCACCCCCCCCCCCCCCCACCCCCCCCCCCCCCCACCCCCCCCCCCCCCCACCCCCCCCCCCCCCCACCCCCCCCCCCCCCCACCCCCCCCCCCCCCCACCCCCCCCCCCCCCCACCCCCCCCCCCCCCCACCCCCCCCCCCCCCCACCCCCCCCCCCCCCCACCCCCCCCCCCCCCCACCCCCCCCCCCCCCCACCCCCCCCCCCCCCCACCCCCCCCCCCCCCCACCCCCCCCCCCCCCCACCCCCCCCCCCCCCCACCCCCCCCCCCCCCCACCCCCCCCCCCCCCCACCCCCCCCCCCCCCCACCCCCCCCCCCCCCCACCCCCCCCCCCCCCCACCCCCCCCCCCCCCCACCCCCCCCCCCCCCCACCCCCCCCCCCCCCCACCCCCCCCCCCCCCCACCCCCCCCCCCCCCCACCCCCCCCCCCCCCCACCCCCCCCCCCCCCCACCCCCCCCCCCCCCCACCCCCCCCCCCCCCCACCCCCCCCCCCCCCCACCCCCCCCCCCCCCCACCCCCCCCCCCCCCCACCCCCCCCCCCCCCCACCCCCCCCCCCCCCCACCCCCCCCCCCCCCCACCCCCCCCCCCCCCCACCCCCCCCCCCCCCCACCCCCCCCCCCCCCCACCCCCCCCCCCCCCCACCCCCCCCCCCCCCCACCCCCCCCCCCCCCCACCCCCCCCCCCCCCCACCCCCCCCCCCCCCCACCCCCCCCCCCCCCCACCCCCCCCCCCCCCCACCCCCCCCCCCCCCCACCCCCCCCCCCCCCCACCCCCCCCCCCCCCCACCCCCCCCCCCCCCCACCCCCCCCCCCCCCCACCCCCCCCCCCCCCCACCCCCCCCCCCCCCCACCCCCCCCCCCCCCCACCCCCCCCCCCCCCCACCCCCCCCCCCCCCCACCCCCCCCCCCCCCCACCCCCCCCCCCCCCCACCCCCCCCCCCCCCCACCCCCCCCCCCCCCCACCCCCCCCCCCCCCCACCCCCCCCCCCCCCCACCCCCCCCCCCCCCCACCCCCCCCCCCCCCCACCCCCCCCCCCCCCCACCCCCCCCCCCCCCCACCCCCCCCCCCCCCCACCCCCCCCCCCCCCCACCCCCCCCCCCCCCCACCCCCCCCCCCCCCCACCCCCCCCCCCCCCCACCCCCCCCCCCCCCCACCCCCCCCCCCCCCCACCCCCCCCCCCCCCCACCCCCCCCCCCCCCCACCCCCCCCCCCCCCCACCCCCCCCCCCCCCCACCCCCCCCCCCCCCCACCCCCCCCCCCCCCCACCCCCCCCCCCCCCCACCCCCCCCCCCCCCCACCCCCCCCCCCCCCCACCCCCCCCCCCCCCCACCCCCCCCCCCCCCCACCCCCCCCCCCCCCCACCCCCCCCCCCCCCCACCCCCCCCCCCCCCCACCCCCCCCCCCCCCCACCCCCCCCCCCCCCCACCCCCCCCCCCCCCCACCCCCCCCCCCCCCCACCCCCCCCCCCCCCCACCCCCCCCCCCCCCCACCCCCCCCCCCCCCCACCCCCCCCCCCCCCCACCCCCCCCCCCCCCCACCCCCCCCCCCCCCCACCCCCCCCCCCCCCCACCCCCCCCCCCCCCCACCCCCCCCCCCCCCCACCCCCCCCCCCCCCCACCCCCCCCCCCCCCCACCCCCCCCCCCCCCCACCCCCCCCCCCCCCCACCCCCCCCCCCCCCCACCCCCCCCCCCCCCCACCCCCCCCCCCCCCCACCCCCCCCCCCCCCCACCCCCCCCCCCCCCCACCCCCCCCCCCCCCCACCCCCCCCCCCCCCCACCCCCCCCCCCCCCCACCCCCCCCCCCCCCCACCCCCCCCCCCCCCCACCCCCCCCCCCCCCCACCCCCCCCCCCCCCCACCCCCCCCCCCCCCCACCCCCCCCCCCCCCCACCCCCCCCCCCCCCCACCCCCCCCCCCCCCCACCCCCCCCCCCCCCCACCCCCCCCCCCCCCCACCCCCCCCCCCCCCCACCCCCCCCCCCCCCCACCCCCCCCCCCCCCCACCCCCCCCCCCCCCCACCCCCCCCCCCCCCCACCCCCCCCCCCCCCCACCCCCCCCCCCCCCCACCCCCCCCCCCCCCCACCCCCCCCCCCCCCCACCCCCCCCCCCCCCCACCCCCCCCCCCCCCCACCCCCCCCCCCCCCCACCCCCCCCCCCCCCCACCCCCCCCCCCCCCCACCCCCCCCCCCCCCCACCCCCCCCCCCCCCCACCCCCCCCCCCCCCCACCCCCCCCCCCCCCCACCCCCCCCCCCCCCCACCCCCCCCCCCCCCCACCCCCCCCCCCCCCCACCCCCCCCCCCCCCCACCCCCCCCCCCCCCCACCCCCCCCCCCCCCCACCCCCCCCCCCCCCCACCCCCCCCCCCCCCCACCCCCCCCCCCCCCCACCCCCCCCCCCCCCCACCCCCCCCCCCCCCCACCCCCCCCCCCCCCCACCCCCCCCCCCCCCCACCCCCCCCCCCCCCCACCCCCCCCCCCCCCCACCCCCCCCCCCCCCCACCCCCCCCCCCCCCCACCCCCCCCCCCCCCCACCCCCCCCCCCCCCCACCCCCCCCCCCCCCCACCCCCCCCCCCCCCCACCCCCCCCCCCCCCCACCCCCCCCCCCCCCCACCCCCCCCCCCCCCCACCCCCCCCCCCCCCCACCCCCCCCCCCCCCCACCCCCCCCCCCCCCCACCCCCCCCCCCCCCCACCCCCCCCCCCCCCCACCCCCCCCCCCCCCCACCCCCCCCCCCCCCCACCCCCCCCCCCCCCCACCCCCCCCCCCCCCCACCCCCCCCCCCCCCCACCCCCCCCCCCCCCCACCCCCCCCCCCCCCCACCCCCCCCCCCCCCCACCCCCCCCCCCCCCCACCCCCCCCCCCCCCCACCCCCCCCCCCCCCCACCCCCCCCCCCCCCCACCCCCCCCCCCCCCCACCCCCCCCCCCCCCCACCCCCCCCCCCCCCCACCCCCCCCCCCCCCCACCCCCCCCCCCCCCCACCCCCCCCCCCCCCCACCCCCCCCCCCCCCCACCCCCCCCCCCCCCCACCCCCCCCCCCCCCCACCCCCCCCCCCCCCCACCCCCCCCCCCCCCCACCCCCCCCCCCCCCCACCCCCCCCCCCCCCCACCCCCCCCCCCCCCCACCCCCCCCCCCCCCCACCCCCCCCCCCCCCCACCCCCCCCCCCCCCCACCCCCCCCCCCCCCCACCCCCCCCCCCCCCCACCCCCCCCCCCCCCCACCCCCCCCCCCCCCCACCCCCCCCCCCCCCCACCCCCCCCCCCCCCCACCCCCCCCCCCCCCCACCCCCCCCCCCCCCCACCCCCCCCCCCCCCCACCCCCCCCCCCCCCCACCCCCCCCCCCCCCCACCCCCCCCCCCCCCCACCCCCCCCCCCCCCCACCCCCCCCCCCCCCCACCCCCCCCCCCCCCCACCCCCCCCCCCCCCCACCCCCCCCCCCCCCCACCCCCCCCCCCCCCCACCCCCCCCCCCCCCCACCCCCCCCCCCCCCCACCCCCCCCCCCCCCCACCCCCCCCCCCCCCCACCCCCCCCCCCCCCCACCCCCCCCCCCCCCCACCCCCCCCCCCCCCCACCCCCCCCCCCCCCCACCCCCCCCCCCCCCCACCCCCCCCCCCCCCCACCCCCCCCCCCCCCCACCCCCCCCCCCCCCCACCCCCCCCCCCCCCCACCCCCCCCCCCCCCCACCCCCCCCCCCCCCCACCCCCCCCCCCCCCCACCCCCCCCCCCCCCCACCCCCCCCCCCCCCCACCCCCCCCCCCCCCCACCCCCCCCCCCCCCCACCCCCCCCCCCCCCCACCCCCCCCCCCCCCCACCCCCCCCCCCCCCCACCCCCCCCCCCCCCCACCCCCCCCCCCCCCCACCCCCCCCCCCCCCCACCCCCCCCCCCCCCCACCCCCCCCCCCCCCCACCCCCCCCCCCCCCCACCCCCCCCCCCCCCCACCCCCCCCCCCCCCCACCCCCCCCCCCCCCCACCCCCCCCCCCCCCCACCCCCCCCCCCCCCCACCCCCCCCCCCCCCCACCCCCCCCCCCCCCCACCCCCCCCCCCCCCCACCCCCCCCCCCCCCCACCCCCCCCCCCCCCCACCCCCCCCCCCCCCCACCCCCCCCCCCCCCCACCCCCCCCCCCCCCCACCCCCCCCCCCCCCCACCCCCCCCCCCCCCCACCCCCCCCCCCCCCCACCCCCCCCCCCCCCCACCCCCCCCCCCCCCCACCCCCCCCCCCCCCCACCCCCCCCCCCCCCCACCCCCCCCCCCCCCCACCCCCCCCCCCCCCCACCCCCCCCCCCCCCCACCCCCCCCCCCCCCCACCCCCCCCCCCCCCCACCCCCCCCCCCCCCCACCCCCCCCCCCCCCCACCCCCCCCCCCCCCCACCCCCCCCCCCCCCCACCCCCCCCCCCCCCCACCCCCCCCCCCCCCCACCCCCCCCCCCCCCCACCCCCCCCCCCCCCCACCCCCCCCCCCCCCCACCCCCCCCCCCCCCCACCCCCCCCCCCCCCCACCCCCCCCCCCCCCCACCCCCCCCCCCCCCCACCCCCCCCCCCCCCCACCCCCCCCCCCCCCCACCCCCCCCCCCCCCCACCCCCCCCCCCCCCCACCCCCCCCCCCCCCCACCCCCCCCCCCCCCCACCCCCCCCCCCCCCCACCCCCCCCCCCCCCCACCCCCCCCCCCCCCCACCCCCCCCCCCCCCCACCCCCCCCCCCCCCCACCCCCCCCCCCCCCCACCCCCCCCCCCCCCCACCCCCCCCCCCCCCCACCCCCCCCCCCCCCCACCCCCCCCCCCCCCCACCCCCCCCCCCCCCCACCCCCCCCCCCCCCCACCCCCCCCCCCCCCCACCCCCCCCCCCCCCCACCCCCCCCCCCCCCCACCCCCCCCCCCCCCCACCCCCCCCCCCCCCCACCCCCCCCCCCCCCCACCCCCCCCCCCCCCCACCCCCCCCCCCCCCCACCCCCCCCCCCCCCCACCCCCCCCCCCCCCCACCCCCCCCCCCCCCCACCCCCCCCCCCCCCCACCCCCCCCCCCCCCCACCCCCCCCCCCCCCCACCCCCCCCCCCCCCCACCCCCCCCCCCCCCCACCCCCCCCCCCCCCCACCCCCCCCCCCCCCCACCCCCCCCCCCCCCCACCCCCCCCCCCCCCCACCCCCCCCCCCCCCCACCCCCCCCCCCCCCCACCCCCCCCCCCCCCCACCCCCCCCCCCCCCCACCCCCCCCCCCCCCCACCCCCCCCCCCCCCCACCCCCCCCCCCCCCCACCCCCCCCCCCCCCCACCCCCCCCCCCCCCCACCCCCCCCCCCCCCCACCCCCCCCCCCCCCCACCCCCCCCCCCCCCCACCCCCCCCCCCCCCCACCCCCCCCCCCCCCCACCCCCCCCCCCCCCCACCCCCCCCCCCCCCCACCCCCCCCCCCCCCCACCCCCCCCCCCCCCCACCCCCCCCCCCCCCCACCCCCCCCCCCCCCCACCCCCCCCCCCCCCCACCCCCCCCCCCCCCCACCCCCCCCCCCCCCCACCCCCCCCCCCCCCCACCCCCCCCCCCCCCCACCCCCCCCCCCCCCCACCCCCCCCCCCCCCCACCCCCCCCCCCCCCCACCCCCCCCCCCCCCCACCCCCCCCCCCCCCCACCCCCCCCCCCCCCCACCCCCCCCCCCCCCCACCCCCCCCCCCCCCCACCCCCCCCCCCCCCCACCCCCCCCCCCCCCCACCCCCCCCCCCCCCCACCCCCCCCCCCCCCCACCCCCCCCCCCCCCCACCCCCCCCCCCCCCCACCCCCCCCCCCCCCCACCCCCCCCCCCCCCCACCCCCCCCCCCCCCCACCCCCCCCCCCCCCCACCCCCCCCCCCCCCCACCCCCCCCCCCCCCCACCCCCCCCCCCCCCCACCCCCCCCCCCCCCCACCCCCCCCCCCCCCCACCCCCCCCCCCCCCCACCCCCCCCCCCCCCCACCCCCCCCCCCCCCCACCCCCCCCCCCCCCCACCCCCCCCCCCCCCCACCCCCCCCCCCCCCCACCCCCCCCCCCCCCCACCCCCCCCCCCCCCCACCCCCCCCCCCCCCCACCCCCCCCCCCCCCCACCCCCCCCCCCCCCCACCCCCCCCCCCCCCCACCCCCCCCCCCCCCCACCCCCCCCCCCCCCCACCCCCCCCCCCCCCCACCCCCCCCCCCCCCCACCCCCCCCCCCCCCCACCCCCCCCCCCCCCCACCCCCCCCCCCCCCCACCCCCCCCCCCCCCCACCCCCCCCCCCCCCCACCCCCCCCCCCCCCCACCCCCCCCCCCCCCCACCCCCCCCCCCCCCCACCCCCCCCCCCCCCCACCCCCCCCCCCCCCCACCCCCCCCCCCCCCCACCCCCCCCCCCCCCCACCCCCCCCCCCCCCCACCCCCCCCCCCCCCCACCCCCCCCCCCCCCCACCCCCCCCCCCCCCCCCCCCCCCCCCCCCCCACCCCCCCCCCCCCCCACCCCCCCCCCCCCCCACCCCCCCCCCCCCCCACCCCCCCCCCCCCACCACCCCCCCCCCCCCACACCCCCCCCCCCCCCCCCCCCCCCCCCCCCCAGCCCCCCCCCCCCCCACAGCCTCTGCCAGCATGGCCAATTGGCCATGCTGGTAGGGGCTGATGGGAATTGTAGTTCCTGAACATCTGGAGAGCCGCAGGTTCCCTACTCCTGGGCTAGAACATGTCATAAATTTGACACACAACAGTTCACAACCATTGCACCCTTTGTACAGAGGTGGGATCCAGCAGGTTCTCACAGGTTCCCGAGAGTAGGTTACTAATTATTTGTATGTGCTGAGAGGGGGTTACAAATTGGTGATTTTGCCATGTGATTTTTGCTTTAGTTACGCCCCTCCTCTCAGCAGTAGCACACAGAACTTGAAGCAGTCTAGCAGGAGGTGCACCGGCGTGCGTGGCAGCCTGCGCCTGCGTGCATTCGTTTCCCGCCCAAGGACCGGCACAGCAGCTCCGTCTTTGCCACAGCCCCGCCCAGGAATGCCCCACCCCAGGAATGCCCGGCCACGCCCCTGTCGTGCCCCACCCAGCCCCATTGGTGCTACGCCACAGTTTAAATCCCACCACCATGGGAACCTGTTACTAAATTTTTTGGATCCCACCACTGCCTTTGTATATGCAGGCCACCCACTAGGAAGGGCAATTTGAACAGCGGATCCCAGATAGTACTTAAGAGCTCCCAGCCTGGAGATCTTTACCTGGAGAGTATTTAAGAGCTCCACCTGGAGATCTTCCAGAATGACAAGTCTTCTCCAGAGGACAGAGATCAGTTCCCCTGCAGAAAATGGCCGCTTTGGAGGGCGTGCTCCATGGCATTGTATATTCCAAAGAGGTCCTTCTCCAAACCCCACTCTCCCAGGAATCTCCAGGAATTTATCAATCAATAGTAGGCAACCCTAGAAAAGTCCAAAGTATTACCTTGAGGACAGGCAGGCCCTCTTCTTCCCATGCTCAGCAACTCCTCTTACTGCTCAGTGTTGGGTGCAGGGGCGTACCTCCCAGGGGAACGTATGGGGTCAAATGTCCCTAGGCTGCACCCATTCAATCACGTGGTGGGGGCAGAAAATCGTGCCCACGCCCCTCCTCCTTCAAGACTTCAAGATCTGGTGCAAAAAAACATTGTTTGGTCATGGTGGGGGAGGGCAGTGGCCCATGCGGCGGGGGTGGGTGGGCAGAAAACTCAGATTTTGCACTGGGCTACATTTTCCCTAGATATGTCCCTGGTTGGGTGCTTTCTTTTTGGCTTGGGCTTGAAAAGAAATTTGCATTTCCCTCCCAGTCTCCAGTGCTCATCTCTAGTTTTTGGTCAGACTGACTGAGAGGGATGCCTTTACAGCTGATAAGACAGCATTTATTAACTGCTCATGCTCCAAAGCCTTTTGTTCCCTGGGTGTAGCCTGATTGGAGCTGTTTCCTCAGCTAAAGAAAAAGTCACAAAATGTCTTCAAAGAAAAAAAGCATGGCTTGCAAAGTGTCTGTTTTGACAGTGCCTGCACATGCCATCCTGAAGACTTTTCACATCTTCGTTCATCCAATATTGGGACAATTTTGCAGGCTGCAATAAAAAAAACAATTTGTACCTATGTTGGCACAATCACACAACCGTTTCGAGGTGCTAACAAATTATGAAACTGGTTCCTATTAATGATCAAAGAACCCCTGAGCCATGCTGTGATTTGGAAGAGGGGGATGCCTCCTGCAAGAGCCAAACATGGGGTCAGAAGTCAAAGGTTTGACCAGCAGAGGTATTTTGGTACACTTTGGTCATTTCTGCATGGCAGAATTATTCCTGTGTACCACTGATTTTTTTTAACCTGGATCTATTTTATCCCGGTTTCTCCCTCCACACGGCTGCCTGTTTCTTTCCAGGAGCCAAGTTTGGACCGGGAGGCAATACTCCATTTTGTTCTGCACCGCAAGTGCATTTCCGCATGTGCAAACCAGGCATTCTGATTGGCTATTGTTTCTCAGAGCAACGAGATGGGAAAAATAAACTGTTTCTGCTCCTGTGGTGTTTGCATGGCACCAGGGTGACCCCAGGATATTTGAAAAGAGTCGCCAATTTGGCGATTTTTGAAAATCCCGGGATAAGGGAAATATCGCAGGGCAACACCGGGGCTGGCCCGCTTTAGCACTGAGAACCGTGTGGAAAACTTGCATGAACCAGGATATTCACTTGCCCATCCCGGGACATTTGGACCGTGCAGAAACATGTTTGAATGCAATTAATTCGGCCTCTGCAGTCTAAGGACTCCTTCTTGGATCAGGTGCATATCTTTATAATTACATTTTAAAGTGGGCCCAAATCATTGTTTCTCTAGCCTCCCGTACAAAGACCCTTTCTCAAATAGTGATTTTAGCTACATATTCATTTTTTAAAAAGCATTGCTCTGTAAATTGCCAGCTCCCCTTTTTTGTTGCTGTCATGGAGTCTCCAAACCCAACCTCCTTTTCACTAACCAGTATGTAGGGGTGACCTGGGCCCAATCTTCCAGAGTAGGCTGCAATTTAATTAACTCAGCTAAGTATCACTTCTTTTCTAACAGAGAAGCCTGTCTCTGCCTCCCTGCGGTGCGCTAATTACTCCAGCCAGACAGGGATGGCAGTAATTTTCTCTCTACTTGACAAGGAAGCTCACACTATTTCTACTATTCCTGGAACTCCTAGATACATCGGCTGTTCTAACAGTGCTTGCCAAGAGGCTCACATGTGCATCATAAGCAAACCTTCTTTTTGCACAAGGTTGATTTTGTTTCATCCAACTTTGTGTGTGAAGTGACATGAAGTCTCAGCCAACTTATGGCGACCCAGTAGGGTTTTCAAGGCAAGAGACATACAGAGATGATTTGCCATTGCCTTCTTCTGCCTAGTGACCCTCATGTTCCTTGGTGGTCTCCCATCCAAGTAGTAGTAGTTGCCTTCTTCTTCCTAGTGACCCTCATGTTCCTTGGTGGTCTCCCATCCAAGTAGTATTTTTATATATATTATATATATATAGTATTTTTTATATAGTATTATATCCAGAGCCCCTAGGGGATGGGGCGGTATAAAAATGTAAACAATAAATAAATAAATAAATAGTAGTAGTAGTAGTAGTAGTAGTAGTAGTAGTAGTAGTAGTAGTAGAAGAAGAAGAAGAAGAAGAAGAAGAAGAAGAAGAAGAAGAAGAAGAAGAAGAAGAAGAAGAAGAAGAAGAAGAAGAAGAAGAAGAAGAAGAAGAAGAAAGGAGAAGAAAGGAGAAGGAGGGAGAGTAGTTTGTATTTATATCCTACTTTTCACTCCTAGAAGAAGACTCAAGGTGGCTTACAGGTTCATTTCCCTTCCTCTCCCCACAACAGACACCTTGTGAATTAGGTGGGGCTGAGTGGGTTCCGGGAGAATTGTGACAAGCCCAAGGTCACCCAGCAGGAACGTAGGAGTGCGGAAACACATCTGGTTCACCAGATAAACCTCCGCCACTCAGGTGGAGGAGTGGGGAATCAAACCCGGTTCTCCAGATTAGAATCCACCTGCTCTTAACCAATACACCACGCTGTCTCTCCTGCTTAGTTTCTGCGATCTAAGAGATCAAGCTAGCCTAGGCCATCCAAGTCAGGGCTCATCCCACTTCACCACTGGAAGAAAGAATTTTACAGTAGACCACCACAGTCCATAAAATAAACTTTCTCTCAGTCTCCCTGGGGAATGACTGGATGTGAGTCCTGACCAGCCCATTTTGTTGGGCCCCTGCATTTTCTGATTAGTAGCATATTCCCCCTCAAAGATGTCACCTGACTCAAATAAAAATAACAAAAATAGGTGTAATGCCTTTTAATTATGAACAAATCAGCGACATATACCCAATGATAAAGTGTCTGTCTGTTCCTAGAAAAATTATGACACAACTTTTAAAGTCTGCCTTAAGAATTAGAACTTCATAAACAAGCTAGAAATAATGCTTTGATTCTATTTCATTTTCTCTTCCTCTTTACTCTGTAATTTTAAATCAGTCTCAGAAGAAGAGGAGGAGGAGGAGGAGGAGGAGTCTGGATTTATACCCCACCGTTCTCTCCTGTAAGGAGACTCAAGGTAGCCTACAAGCTCCTTTCCCTTCCTCTCCCCACAACAGACACCTTGTGAGGCAGGTAGGGCTGAGAGAGTTCCGAGAGAATTGTGACTAGCCCAAGGTCACCCAGCAAGAATGTGGGAATGCGGAAACACAACTGGTTCACCAGATAAGCCTCTGCCACTCAGGGTGGAGGCGTGGGGAATCAAACCCGGTTCTCCAGATTAGAATCCACCTGCTCTTAACCAATACACCACGCTGGCTCTCAGTGTGTCTGGTGATGGGGAGGGGTGAGTTTGCATGCTCAAGATCTTTCCTCACAATGTCTGAACATTGTCCACATTTCTATGGGTCCAACGAAAGCTGCTCAGGGACGTCACCCAAAGACTAGATCAGCCAAGGAGACCTCACTCAAGATAATCTCCTCCCCCCCCCCCCCAAAAGCATCCCTAAGTCTCCTGAGGCTTCTTCCTGTCCAGAAAAAAAAGGAGACAGTGTCAGCAACTCTATGTCCAAAGGCATATCATATAGTGGTAAACCCAGTCACAACAATGGGCGTTTCCCCACTCACCCCGATCCCCCCTATGCCGCGCGCTGCTCTGCGCGGGGTCATCAAAAGGCGCCGTTTGCAAGAGTGCCAGGGATGCCGCGTGTTGAGGGGGCGCGACAGCAGCAGTGGCAGGGCGGCTGCGCTGTCGCCGCCCCTGTCGTGGGGACTACCCCGGGACCCCACACTACTTGAAGAGAGTAGCGCGGGGCTTAAGGTAAGTGGGGAAAGGCCCAATGACAGCAAACCCATCTCTCTTCAGAGAATCACACGAAACTAGCATGGATAAAAACAAGGGAGATATTGCAGCTGACCGACTTGGATTTTTTTTAATTGTTGCCTGTGAATTAAGCCAGCAGCTTCACTCCAGTTTCTACAGCACCTTGGTTCAACAAAATTCTTAATAGTATCCTTAGGTTTAAGTACATCTCTTTGTTAACATCTCAGTTCCACAGGCAATAGAAATTGTGGAGTCAGGTCTATTTTCTTGTGAGGAAAGTACTGAAGACATAGTATTTTTTTTAAAAAAAACTCTAAATGATAACTAAACAGATCTTACAAACTGAGCGTGGGGAAGCAGAACCAAACAGACTGTACTAGACTTTAAGACACCATCAGTTTCCCCAAAGCAACAGCGTGTCCTTAGAATTCCCTCCCACACACATGCCACGTATCTTTTGCAAGCCAGGCACAAAAACCGAGACTTTGGACTCCTTCATGGCTCCGGACCAACTGCCAAAGCGTTTTCCTTCAACTGTCGCCCAAGCAGGTATGGGGAGTCTAGTCGCTAATACCTGCCTTCTTCAGCAAGCATCATCTCATGATCAAAGTAAAATCATCCCCCCGCTTTGCGTGGCAACAACACTATGAATAATCCTGCCTCATCTCAACAAAGTGTATTAAAGCCATAAAGTTGTGCTTTTAAGTTTCACAAGATTTCAGGATTGTCCTAAATAGATTTGCTGAACTGCTTCATTGATTACTATTTGAGTTTCTTTACAACACTCCTCCATCTTCTGACTGGGATATAAAGAGTTAGAGATTTCCATTCCTGCTCATATCTGATGAAGGGAACTTTGAGTCTTGAAAGTTTGTACCCCCCCCAAAAAAATCTTGGTCTCTAAGGTGCTATTGAAGAAGAAGAGTTTGGATTTATATTCCATCTTTCTGCCTTTGTAAGGAGACTCAAGGCGGCTTGCAAACTCTTTTCCCTTCCTCTTCCCACAACAGACACCTTGTGAGGTAGGTGGGGCTGAGAGAGTTCCGAAGAACTGTGACTAGCCCAAGATCACCCAGAAGGAACGTAGAGTAGGGGAACACATCTGGTTCACCAAATAAGCCTCTACCACTCATGTGGAGGAGTGGGGAATCAAATCCGGTTCTCCAGATTAGAATCCACCTGCTCTTAACCACTACACCATATTGGACTCGAACCTAACAGCTATTAGAGTATAATTTCTGGAATTGTCTTGTAGTAACCAGTGCCATTACTCCAGCACAGCCAAAATCAGAAAATTGCCCCTCCCCATATCCTTCACCCCTGGCTCAGTTGTACTTTGAGCCCCACAAAGATGAACATGGAAAGAAGCTCCTCCAGAGAATAACGCCTTGTTTATGTAAAAGACTTCCTTTTTAAAAAATCATCTTTACATGTTCTCTAGGCAGGGGCCTCCCACTCTTGCCTAATGAATGATCCCCCCTTAATTTTCTCAATGATGCATTTTTAATGGGAAACAGATTAAAAGAATAAATAAAAACAGGGTAAACTCCAAGAATTCCTAGCACGTCTTCGAGGACTGACATTGCTTTCGCTGCATAGATTCTACCCCATGTGTATTTCATTCCAAGGACGGCTCTTCTGGGGCGAGCTGCTCTTTCACTGGGGGGCTGTCTGGCCCTTCTCTTCCCACTGATTTCCCAGCAATTCAAATCTGGAGACATCCCTACCCAAGGGGGTTGGGGAGAAGAATGTGCATCTTTGGCTTGATTACGGCTCACTCATCTTCATGGAAAAGTCTTTATATATGTGAAAGATTTTGATCCAACCTTTCCACTTTGAGGTCTTCAGAGCAGTTTACAAACATATTGGAACAAAAGTAAATTCACTCATAGCTGGACAAAACTTCTGCATATTGATTCCCCTGCCTTCCCCCATCCCAGAACAAACTATTTAAACTAGTCCTTCTAACTCAGTGGTGGCGAACCTATGGCACAGGTGCCAGAGGGGGCACTCAGAGCCCTCTCTGTGGGCACACGCAAATAGAGTCCGCCTCCCCCCCCCCAACACATCTAGGCTGGCCTTGGCTGCTGGGCTCGATTATTAGCTTTAAACCTAAGACCTAGTTTTGGGGAAGCAATGTAGGTAACCCTGTTAAGTGCTGTTAAACCCCACTGATTTTCATGCAAAGAACTAAAAGCGCGATCCTTTACCTGGAAGTAAGCTCGGTTGCTGGCAATGGGGCTTGCTTCTGAATAATCCCTCCTAGGGTCATGATTCACCTGTTGGAAGAGTGACACGGTTGCTTCAAAGCAAAGCCACCGACTACCACCAAGCTGACTCCCGAGTAATGCACACCTCGGAGCCAACCATTTTTTCTAAACTAAAACCTCAGTATTCAGGTTAAATTGCCGTGTTGGCACTTTGCGATAAATAAGTGGGGTTTGGGTTGTGTTTGGTCACTCGCTCTTGAAAAGGTTCGCTATCACTGCTCTGTTTAACTGATCTGCAGCAGATACCAGGGGAGATTATTAACCCCACATCACAAAAAAAAACCTCAGTTTCCTATTTCCTATTTTGCCTCAATTAAAGGAACAGGACATTTTTCTCCAGGCATGTTGCATGTGTGCGTGTTATATGCCACCAAGTCACAGCCAATTTATGGTGACTCCAGCAAGAGGCTTTCGAGGCAAGTGGGAGGCAGAGGTGGCTTGCCATTTGCCGTTCTCGGCAGAGTCTTCCTTGATGATTTCCCTTCCAAGTACCAACTCTGGAAATCTTGTTGGTCTTTTTTCTGATATCTGAACCCCATTCACCATGATTCCTGTTTAGCTTTTATGGGATATTTTAAGGATGCCTTTAAAGATAGCTAGCATACATTGTAAAAGAGCCAGCGTGGTGTAGTGGTTAAGAGCAGGTGGATTCTAATCTGGAGAACAGGGTTTGGTTCCCCATTCCTCCACCCTGAGTGGCAGAGGCTTATCTGGTGAACCAGGTTTGGTTCCCCATTCCGACATTCCCACTGGGTGATTTTGGGCTAGTCACAGTTCTTCGGAACACTCTCAGCCCCACATAACTCACCAGGTGTATGATTTTTATGCCTTGGTTGTTGTTGTTTTTCATGCATACTGGTATTTTGCTAGCCAGTCTGAATCTTTGAAGCAAGTCAGGATGGAAATATTGTAATAAATAAATCACTACACCTCATGGAAAATCAGAGATGTGGTTTTTAAAATATTATTATTATTATTATTTAGGCTTATATACCGTCCTATCCCAAAAAGGGTTCCTTAACAAAGTAGCTTTTCCATGCATAAATGGTTTGCTATTGCCCTCTCCTCCCATTTACAGTCTCTGGAACTTCTCTGTGCCAACCATAGTAACTACCGATACAGAGAACCTGAACTCGGAGGGTAGAGAATATGCATAATGCATTTTTAACAGGCTCTTAATGCAAGCAAACAGCTGGAAGCCGTCCCGGGGTGACGACCCAGCAAGCTTCCTCCGGGCTACTACCAAATGTTCCCTGATCCGTGGCCCACTGTCCGAGCACCTCTATTGCGGAGGCTGACACATTGATTAATACCCCTGTCTGGGTCTCAAGCTGTCCAACCTGTCCCCAGCCGACCTGCAAGCTCCTTTTCTCCCGGTGCTTTTTAAAGAAGTTTGTCCCAAGCAGCTGGTGCATCGATGATACATCGATTCATTACTGTTTCCACTCAGCAGCGCCATAAAAACACACACCCACGGCTATAAAAAGCTTGTAATTTATAGTTCACTACAGGTAATGGAGCTCATGGGCTCTGCTTCCCACTCGGTGACTTGGGGACTCCAGTGTGTGAAAGAGTGAGTCTTTGGCTGTATCCCAGTCCTTTCCTGGGCTCACGTTCCATGGATACAGAACAGGCAGGGAAACATATTTGAGAGCCAGTTGTTGGTAATATGCCATCCATCTTTTAGCATTTCTGCCTCTCTCTGCTCAAGGTGTGTTTCCCTACTGAATTAAACCAAAGAGTTGCTGTCCCAGAGGATGCAAGCTGTGCTGTGATTGGCAGCAGAACTTGTTAGTTTCCTATTTGGCTGTGCAAGCTGAGCAGATGGGAGAAGAAGAAGAAGAAGAAGAAGAAGAAGAAGAAGAAGAAGAAGAAGAAGAAGAAGAAGAAGAAGAAGAAGAAGAAGAAGAAGAAGAGGAGGAGGAGGAGGAGGAGGAGGAGGAGGAGGAGGAGGAGGAGGAGGAGGAGGAGGAGTTTGGATTTATATCCCATCTTTCTCTCCGGTAAGGAGATTCAAGGAGGCTTACAAACTCTTTTCCCTCTCTCTCCCCACAACAGGTACCTTGTGATGTAGGTGGGACTGAGTTCTGAAGAACTGTGACTAGCCCAAGGTCACCCAGTGGGAACGTAGGAGTTCAGAAACAAATCTGCTTTACCAGATAAGAGTCCACCACTTATGTGGAGGAGTGAGGAATCAAACCCAGTTCTCCAGATTGGAGTCCACCTGATCTTAGCCACTACACCATGGTAGCTCTAGTGTTCAAGGAGACACCAGAGGAAAAGTCAAAGTTGGAATCAGAGGCAGTGAATGTTCACAAGTTTGCATATAACAGCCTGGAATGTAGGCTGAGAAGTCAGTTTCATGGAAGAAGTCAATTTAGGAGAACTATGGGAGAGTTTGTCCATTAGATATAACAAGATTTATCTTGGCCCTCCTGTGCAACTCCATCACCATCTTCTTTGGCCTCCCAACAAACCCAAAAGGAGAGACAGTTATTTACTTGCAGTTCTATCCAGATCCATGGCATTCCCAGGTGTGGAAGGCAGAGTTCACGTCTGCAAAGCAAGACCTTGATCCAAGGTTGCGTGCTTGCATTCTTCCCCTCCTCCTGGTTCTGAAATTCTCAGCCTTGTGCTCTTTGTTTCTCAGTTTCCCTGTCCCGGAGCTGCCTGTGAGGAAGACTGCACAGGTCCTTTTTTCCTCTTGGGAAAGGCACTGCAGGGTTCTGTTGGTGGCTTCTTCACCTACTGCTTGCCTTTCGAGCCCAGCTTGCTTGGTAGCACTATAATAGAACCTGCCCCTCCCTGACGCTTCTCCTGCCTTAGATTCTTGCTCTACCAATGCCAGGGAACTTAGCAGTGCTGTCCTTCATAGAGTTATACTCTTCTTAAGCCCATTGAAATCAATGGACTTACAAGGGTGTAACTCTGCTTAGGATAACTAATTGAGTCTATACTCTGTTCCACATAAAGATGTTAGTTTGGTCAGTTGATGTGCAGCATAGAAAATTGTGTGCTTCCATGTTAGAATATAGTCCCGAACCAATATGAGAATTATTATTCATTTTTATGCACTGCCTTTGTCAAAACCATTATTTTGTGCATTATTGAACGTGGTACTTTAATATAAGAGTACTTATGTCAAAATATATTTTTACTTTCAAACTTTCAAACAGTTGTGAGGGAGCAGGGCTAGGTAGGCACTAGGACCCAGATGAAACATTCTACAACAAAGAAGGTCTGACATGCTTTTTTCTGAGGCGGAGGAATATACAGTCTACTAACACTTTTACTTGAAACAGAGTACTGACAAGATTTTTTGAGGTAAAAGCTTTCCAGAGTCAAAGTTAGATCTGGTAAAGGAAGCTTTGACTCTCAAAAGATTATACTCAACAATTTTTTAAGAACATAAGAAAGAGCCTTGCTGGATCAGACCAGAGTCCATCTAGTCCAGCACTCTGCTACTCGCAGTGGCCCACCAGGTGCCTTTGGGAGCTCACATGCAGGATGTGAAAGCAATGGCCTTCTGTTGCTGCTGCTGTTGCTCCCAAGCACCTGGTCTGCTCAGGCATTTGCAATCTCAGATCAAGGAGGATCAAGATTGGCAGCCATAGATCGACTTCTCTTCCTTAAATCTGTCCAAGCTTTTCTTGTTGGTCTCTTAGTGCCAACAGAGCCATCGCTCTGAAACTGAGCACCCCATGCAGCTATTAGTATTTTAAAGCAATGGACATGGATACACACATTAAAATATGTGCCTGACTTTCTTTAAAATGCTAATGAAGGTGTGGAAGCCCAGTTTCAGTTAGCCACATTGAATAGAGGCGTTAAACTTCCCCCATTGGATGCCGCAGTCCAGGGTCCCTTGAACTTTTTGCTATTCATGTCCGCTGCCTCTCAAGCCTCAGAAAGCTGAATTTTGGGATCCAGTTCTTTTGATGGTGCAGTTGCAGCAATCAGGCAAGAAGCAGAAGGAGTGGGGGTGGGGGAGGTGAGCAGGGACCCTCGCGTTCCAAATGTACCTTGGCCAACCTGCTGTTTTATTAGTCCTCTGCAGTATTTTTCAAGATTGCCAAACATCCGTTATTTACTGGCATTAAATTCCTCTCTCATCTGTCAGAAAATGTACAGGTGGCAACCCAATCATTTCTGACAAGCCTAACAAAGCTTTTATCCCTGCTGGCATTTCCTCATTCATTCTGGAACATGAATAGTTGCATTGATTTTTAAACATTTTAACTGTCCCACAAATAACACATTTTCCGAGCCTATCATGAATCATTTTGTGCACCCGTTTGCAAGTAAACATTCATTTCTTTCTCCACCCTCCTTGCTTTCTCCAGCCCTGGCCACACAGAGAGAATTGCTGTGGAATTCTGGCTGGGAATAGAAGCTGTGATTTTGGCAAGTCCCCGGTTCCAGTCCTGCCTCTGCCACAAACTCACTTGGTAACCTTGGACAAGTCATTATGTTTCAGCTCCCTCCATCTGCAGTACGGGAATAATACTGGCTTACCTTACAGAACTGTCGTAACCGTTTCTGGGATGCTATATATGAAGCTCTTGACAATACTATAGAAATGTGAACTATTAGATGGAAAGAGCAGCAGTGGCGTAGTGGTTAAGAGCAGGTGTACTCTAATCTGGAGGAACCAGGTTTGATTCCCTGCTCTGCTGCCTGAGCTGTGGAGGCTTATCTGGCGAATTCAGATTAGCCTGTACACTCCAACACATGCCAGCTGGGTGACCTTGGGCTAGTCACAGTTCTTCTGAGCTCTCTCAGCCCACCTACCTCACAGGGTGTTTGTTGTGAGGGGTGAAGGGAAAGGAGTTTGTAAGCCCCTTTGAATCTCCTTGTAGGAGAGAAAGAGGGGATATAAATCCAACTCTTCTTCATAGAATCATAGAGTTGGAAGAGCAGGAACATACAGTCAAAGCACTCCTGACATATGGCCATCCAACCTCTCTTTAAAAACCTCCAAAGAAGGAGACTCCACCACATTCTGTGGTAGTGCATTCCACTGTTGGTCAGGAGGTTTTTTCCTTATGTTAAGGTGGAATCTCTTTTCCTTCACCTTGAACCCATGACTCCTGGTCCTAGTCTCTGGAGCAGCAGAAAACAAGCTTACTCCCTCACCAACATGACATTCCTTCAAATATCTAAACATGACTGTCATGTCACCTCTTAACCTTCTCTTCACCAAACTAAACATACCCAGCTCCTTAAGTCTCTCCTCATAGGGTCGTGGTGGCGAACCTTTGGCACTCCAGATGTTATGGACTACAATTCCCATCAGCCCCTGCCAGCATGGGAATTGTAGTCCATAACATCTGGAGTGCCAAAGGTTTGCCACCACTGTCATAGGGCATGGATTCCAGACCTTTTTACCATTTTGGTTGCCGTCCTCTGGACCCATTCCAGCTTGTCAATATCCTTCTTGAACTGTGGTGCCCAGAACTGTACACAATATTCCAGGTGAGGTCTGACCAATGCAGAATGTTGGACAACCAATGTAGTACAAGAAAGAGAAGCAGATCCTCCCTAATTCTGCATCAAGTTGGCAACAGCTGAAATAAAACCAAATACAGTTGCTATTGGTACCAGTCAGTCACCCCTAGTATTTGTTTAGCATAGCCAGAGATGTGCTGGAGATGGCCTTGGAGTCCATCAATGAGGCAGCAAAATGGATTTACCTGCCAATGGCTTAGGGGTCAGAGGCCTCACACAGTTACCCTGGGAAGAAACCAGGGTTGATGGATTCACAGCATAAAGTACACATTCCGTACCCCAACTTTCCAAGGCAGGCCAGGACGAAGAGGTTAAAATATTCACCTCTTGCCCTGTGCTGATCTGTTTTAGGGCCTGAAGATCAGCTTCCTGCTCACCCAACCTCGAATGCTGGCAAGCTGGATCCTGGCGCTATATGCTGAGCCTTCTGAGACTTAAGGGAAGGTGCTCACAAAGCGATTTACCTAGCCCCAGAACTGAGAAACGCCATACTATTGCACTGAAGGGGCAGGGTTTGCCTCTCATCGTTTATCGCCCCACCGCCCTCCATTCTTCATGGATTCCAGCATTGTCCTTTGTGCCAGAGTGTCTCCTAGCACAGCAGACACGTGGAGCCAGCGGGGTGCAGTGACTAAGAATGGTGGACTCCACTCTGGAAAGTCGGGTTTGTTTCCCTACTCTTACACATGAAGCCTACTGGGTGACTTTGGGCTAGTCACAGTCCTCTGAGAACTTTCTCAGCCCCACCTACCTCACATGGTGTCTACTGTGAGGAGAGGAAGGAAAGGAGTTTGTAAGCTGCTTTGCGACTCCTGACAGCTGAGAAACGTGGGGTATAAATCCAAACCCCTCCTCCTTTTCTTGTCACGTACAGGTAAGACTACACATTTTTGGATTTGAACCCAGGTCTTTCCCTCCTAATACAAGGCTTGCATCACTCCTTTGGCAAGTACATACTAAAACAAAATATTGGCTTTTAGCTTGCAGAGCCTGAGCCACGGTGAGAAGAAAAACAGCATGTTATCGCTGTCAGCCAAAGAAAGATTTAGGTGCATTTCTCTGCATTATCTGCTTGGAAAGGAGTCCAGCCAATTTCAATAGCGTTTACTCCCACTAAGCACACCTTAGGACTGCAGCCTTAAAGTGCAATCCCTAACTCATCTGTCTGTAAGTCCCAATGAATCCTCCCTGTCTATCAGTTTCCTTGTCTTCCAAGCAAGGAAAAATCTAACTCCCAACACTGTGGAGCCAAGGTTCTCTCTGCAGCACAAAGAAACTGAACACAATGCAGATGGAATCCCGATTTCTAGCATAAAACTCCAAAAAACCTCCACTAGTAGCTGCGTTTTTAAAAAAGTGCTATTGGAGCTGCTGAATCTTTCTGCAGTACATGCCTGCCCCCTCCCACTGCGGTTTGCAGTAACTGAATATCCTATTTATTGGTGATGAGACCCTGTCAAAACACATGCTGCAGATTAGTAAATGAGAGATCATCAAGAGATACAAAAATAGATGTTTCTGCACTCAATGCAAAGTTCAAATGCTATTTCCCCCCCTTCCTCCCCCCCCCCCCAGCAGAGCTATATCGAACAAGTCAAAGCCTCAACTGCCAAATGGGGAATAACATGCAATGAAAAGTCCAGAAATGGTTTCAGTTCTTGAAGAGCCATTTGCCTAGATTGGGCTAACAAGACTCTGGAGAAGTCAGCTAAAATTCAGAGGAGAATGGGCTTAATTCTTGCACAAATACACACAAGCTCACACCGGAACCCACAAATCTTTATTCATTAGAAAAATATATATTTACAAAGGCAGGGGTGTAATACAGTTAAACACAAGCTGGCGCTATACAAATATTTTTTTTTTTTAAAAGCCAACAGATTGAGATGCACCATAGCTTGCCTTGCGAACATTTCTCTACACATTTTATTTTTCTCACCACATGTTACGGTCCTGCCTCCTCCATCTTTTCAAAAACTCTGATTTGACCTTTATCAGTACATACTCTCAAAGATAACACACCAGTATTAGTTCAAGAAATGTATCGAAAGACAGGCTTTATTTCCTCTAGGCCCCTGGGAGGGGGGGCGGGCGGGCAAGACAAGGCTGGGAGGGTGGGGGGGGGGGAAGACAAGGGTTTACAGTACAATACTTTCTATTTGCAGTGACCATCCGATTTTGACCATCTTTCATCCCCACTGGAGATTGGGTGGGATCAGCCATCCACTAGGAGGCGGAGCCTGAAGGGAAGGCGGAAGCTCATGAACTGGTGGCCAACCAGGCGGGTATTGAAAAACAGACTCTTCCTCAGGGTCAGCACTGGAAGAAGACAACAACATTGGATAAATAACCAGCATGTATATCGTGCTCGTGCAGTGTTCAAAGTGCTTCAGGTGCATTATTTTGGCAATTCCTGCAGCAACCCTGGGAAGTGAATGATTACTATTATGACCAGGTTGCAGCTGGGAGAGTGAGACTGAAAAACAAGCGGTTTGGCTACATAAGTATGGCTGGACTAAAATCGGATCCTGGGATTTACTAATCTGTGACTTACATTTTTAGCCATCACACCCTGCCCTTCAGCCCTTCCAGAACTGTTTTATGTACCACAACCATTATAAAGCCTGCTGCTTATACACCTGTGCCCACGGTTGATACATATGTGAAATCTGGCTCCGTGGAGCTTTTCTGTGGCTCAAATACTTGTGCCAGTGAGGGGAAGAGATGCACCAGCAGGATGCTTTTCTGGATGCCACCCTCAGTGTCCCCCACGTCCCGGGAAAATAGGCCTGGAATCACAATTCCAAAACGCACCACCACATGAAGAGATACAGCTAAAGCTTTTTAAGGGATCTGAAAGTCAGATCAACATAAATAGCTCAGAGGCGAGAGCAGCAACCCACATAGTTAGCAGCCCCTGCAGCAGCACCAGATTCTGCCAAGAAGAAGACAGCCCTCTTGCCTTGCTGCAGCCAAAAGGAGCCATCCAAAGAGAGCAAAAGGAAGCCCTGGCACTTGGCTTGGTGCTGTTCAGTTCAGCTTGTGGCAGAATCAGGTGAGTGCAGAGGCAACAGGCAGGAGAAGCCGCAGGGAACGGCAAGTGCTACTACAGCACTACCAAGCAAGCCGGGCTCGAAAGGCAAGCAGTAGGTGAAGAAGCCACCAACAGAACCCTGCAGTGCCTTTCCCAAGAGGAGAAAAGGATCCTGTGCAGTCTTCCTCACTGGCAGCTCCGGGACAGGAAAACTGAGAAACAAAGAGCACAAGGCTGAGAATTTCAGAGAAGGGAAGGAAGGGAAGAATGCAGGCACACAACCTTGGATCAAGGTCTTGCTTTACAGATGTGAGCTTTGCCTTCCACACCTGGGAATGCCAGGGATCCAGTAAGAGCCGCAAGTAAATAACTGTCTCCCCTTTTGGGTTTGTTGGGAGTCCAAAGAAGATGGCGATGGAGCTGCACAGAAGGGCCAAGAGAAATCCTGTTATACCTAATGGACAAACTCTCCCATAGTTCTCCTGACTTTTCCCATGAAATAACCTCTCAGCCTACATCCCGGACACCTATATGTAAACCTGTGAACATTCACTCCCTCTGATTCCAGCTTTGACTTTTCCTCTGGTGTCTCCTTGAGCACTAGAGCACGCATGGTCTAGTGGTTAAGAGCAGGTGGACTCTAATCTGGAGAACTGGGTTTGGTTCCTCACTCCCCCACATAAGTGGTGGACTCTTATCTGGTAAAGCAGATTTGTTTCCACACTCTTACATTCCTGCTGGGTGACTTTGGGCCAGGCACAGTTCTCTCAGAACTCTGTCAGCCCCACCTACCTCACAAGGTGTCTGTTGTAGAAAGAGAAAGGAGTTTGTAAGCGGTTTTGAGTCTCCTTACAGGAGAGAAAGGCGAGGTATGAATCCAAACTCCTCTTCTTTTTCTTCTAGAATTTGAATTATAAGTTCTTCCAGACAGGGGCCACCTCCTTGCCATTCTACCCTGCCAAGTGTCATGTGCTACGCAGCCATGGTGCTACACAGACGATAACAACAGATGTGGAATACAAGCATGGTGAGCAAAATTCTGGGAGCGCTTTGGAAGTCAACAATGCCTCTTCCTTTCCCTGTGAAATGAGGCAGACCTTCCGAGACCATATGGAGTCCTGTAGGAACACCTTCAAGAGCAAGCCCAAAAGGCACATACCTGTTTGTCTGAGCAGAGCAGAGCCGCTTGGCCTTCTTCTCCAGCCACTCCTCAATGGTCCCCGGGGGTTTTGCTATTCCATCTCGCTGCTGCTCTTTCGCTCTCCGCTCCTCTGTTTTTTGGGGAAGGGGACAAGAGTAGAGATGTTTTAGCCTGCTGTCCTTTGACTCCATTAAGTTTGCTCTTCGTTAGTTATTCTCACAGCGCTGACAGCTTTTGCCTAAGTAATTTGGCCTGGAGTGGAACCTCCTTCCCAGCTGTCCTCCTGCATTTGGAGACTGGGCTGTTACCAGGCCTGTCCTCTCTCCATCTCCCTGTCCTACAAACCTGAGTCTACACTGGACGCCAGCCTTGAACGGCTTTCAAATAATCCGCCCTTCTGGCCTGATTAGACCTGATGCATTTGTACAGCCTGGGAGGCGAGCCAGCCTGGAAATCATGGCAGTTAAATAGGAGCTGGGCCCTCGTGCGCTCACAGATGATCTGCAGGTTTCAACGCCAAGGACCATGAGCTACTCAAAACGCTGCTGCTCCTCCTCCTGCTGCTGCTGCTGCTCTGAAAACAGAGCACTGCCATTCACTAAGCAGAGCAACCACAACTCAGAGAAGACACAGGTCAGGCAGATAGAGCCAAGATACAAAGCCCTTTAGGAAACGAGGGATTCTGCAAATGCAGGAAGGATGATTCCAAAGCATTACAAGCCAACAGCACTGGCCCTGAAAACAGGAAGATCAGCAAACTCAAAACCGAGTATCACAAGGAAGGGAAGACAACACAATCCATTCATCTAAAACAGGATAACCAAGTGCCCAGCAAGTATATGGGGAAGCAATCCAAAGCTGGGGAAGCAATCCAAAGCTGGGAAGCCACAACCAAGTTGTGACTCACCTCCCCTCTGATAGGAGAAGTAGAAGCAAGGAGACTGTGCAGGCCTTCAGAGGATGGTCTCAACAGAGGTGCAGGAAGTACAGGGAATCTTTCCTTACTGGACTATTCACAGGGATTGAATGACACAGGATGGGCAGAGAGATGTTTGCCTGGCTCTACCCACCACAAGCAGGGATTCATTTCCCACACTGAGGGCCCCCACAATTTCCTACCATTCCCTCAACCCTTTTCCCTCCGCCACCTGCTCTAAAACAAGACACTGCATGCCTTGCTTCCAAGTGAAACATTAAACATTTCCCAACAGGGTGTAAAATTAGCAGAGTGAAAGATAACGCCACTCTCATGATGGCAGCCAATTATTCTTCTCTCCTGTTGAATATTAATGATGGTGGCAGAAGCAAAAGACATAATGAGCAGCCAGAGATGGATAATGTGTCATATGCCATTCAGCTGCTATTCAAGAATCACACAATAAGGCAGTGGGAAACATAAAGAAAAAAAGAGTCGATTCTTATACTCCACTTTTCTCTACTGTAAGGAGTCTCAAAGTGGCTCCCCCCCCCCAACAAGCACATTGTGAGGTAGGTGGGACTGAGAAAGTTCTGAGAGAGCTGTGACTAGCCCAAGGTCACCCAGCAGGCATCATGTGGAGGAACAGGGAATCGAACCTGGTACTCCAGATCAGAGTTCACTGCTCTGAGCCACTATACCCAGAAGGGGTCATCAGACCTTCTGGGGTCTTGAGGTGACTAGATTAAGAAGAAGAAGAGTTTGAATTTATAAACCTCCCCCCCCCTTTCTCTCCTGTAAGAAGACTCACAGGGGCTTACAAACTCCTTTCCCTTCCCCCCATCCCCCTGTGAGGTGGGTGGGGCTGAGAGAGCACTGAAGAACTGTGACTAGCCCAAACTCTGAAGAACTGTGACTAGCCCAAACCAGATAGGCCTCCACAGCTCAAGTGATAGAGCGGGGAATCAAATCCGGTTCCTGCTCTTAACCACTACACTACACTGTAATGTAAAAATAAATAAATAAAAGGAACAGCAAACAACAAGAAACACAAAAATAAAGGGCTCACTGCTGGTTCACTTGCTACATGATGGGACTTTATCACCTTTTTTAGACAACATTCAAATATACTACCCTTAACGATCTATTACTTAACACTGTACAAATGTAGGGTCTGGTCTTCACAGGCAGCATAATGAGGGAGTAGAATGGACCGCAACACTTCAGATTGCAGGCTGGGGAAATTCATATTTTGGAATGTTCCCCCATATTGTTTTCTTTTAATCCTGTAAACAGAAAACCAGTGCAGCACTTCAAGAACAGGACTAGAATTTTCCTCGCTGATTAGCTAATTTTTCATTTGCAGGGATGCTCCCCAGCCCAATGGAGTAGCATCTGTCATACATGTCATACATAAGAGTCACCACCTGATAAATATGCACATGTAAGCTACTCATACCTTCTCAATGATACCTGGTCTGCAAGCAGACAAAGAACTATGATATGCACCTGCTGTCAAGGAGTCTGCCTGAGCCCTGGAATGTAGCTTGTCTCAATTAAGTTTGCTAGAAGCAGCAAACAGGATTAACCCCAATGTTTGCTGCGCTCAGCATTGCGGCGAGCAAGTCAAAACAGAAGCCAGCTCAGGACTTTCTTCAGTGGAGTTTCTTTAATTAAAAAGGTTTCGATTTGCACAATGAAAGGGGGAAGGTTTGCTGCCGTCCCCCAGAGGAATGGCTTCTCTCGCCTGCCCATTCAACTGTTTTGCTTTCATTGAGCCCATTTAACCGCTGCCAATAATCAATACCAGCATAATTGGTGAACTAACCCGAGACAAGCAGCTAGTCAAATCAACCTCCCCCTCCAGCTTTTTGGCAGAACGCTTCCACTTCCTAGTAGACACAGCTCATTAAAGAGTTTTAGGGTGTTTCTAACATTTTATTTAGCAACCGGGTAGCCTAGCCTTTGGTGAGAAGGTGGCGTGGCGTAGCTCAATCTTGTCAGATCTCAGAAGCTAAGCAGGGCCAGTACTTGGAAGGGAGACCACCAAGAAATACTCTACTGAGGAAGGCAATGACAAACCACTTGTTCGAAAGACCCTTGCTGGGGTTGCTGCAAGTCGACAGTGACTTTACACACACACACCCTAGCCCAGAGGTGTAGCAAGGGGGGAAAGCACCCAATGCACTGGTGCATCCCCTCCCCTGTCCCGCCCCGGAACACCCCTACCATGTCCTGGAATGCCCCCGCCACACACCCCACGGGGGTGTGCCCGGTGCGTCACACACACCCCGGCCCCCTTGGAGCTATGCATCTGCCCTAGCCTTGCCAAATGGGCTGAAGTATTACAGGAAAGATGGGGGCAATGACGACATCTGGAAGGAATCATGTGTGCTCTCGCTCCCTTTCTCTGGACGGTGGCATGAAGGTATGACTGGGGAGCCTGGGGGAATTGGGCCCTACTGCTTCCCTTGATTCATGTCACTCCTCCTGTTCTCAGGGAAGGGCTGGGGCTCAGTGGAGGAGCCTCTGCTTTGCACAGAGAAGGTCCAGGTTCAATCCCTGGGTTCTCCAGTTAAAAATACAAACGTACTCAAGAAGTCAGAAGTCTGTGAAGAGTAATATACAAATGAAACCAGAAACTTATTTTTTGGGTCTTACGGACAGCCAATTTTGAAAAAAAGATATGGAACTGTGTTTTTATATATGACATTGGCATGGTCGACCAAATAGAAGGCCTCTCCATGTGACAATCACATGCACAAGGTCCCGGCTCCAATTCCCAGGCTCTCTTGTACAAACAATGAGTGGCTGGGGAATGGCAGAGACCTCAAAGAGTCACTGTTGGTCCAATTCAATTTTGATCTAGACTGGCCTGGGTCAAAACAAGACTGAACTCACCATCACTACCAATCACTAGATGCTTACTTAGACGGACCCAGGATTTAACTCTACCTGTGGGACTGCTTCAGCATCTCATTTTATCATCTCAGCGGAGCTTAGATTTGAAAGCAGGACATCTTGGCCCAAGTCTAGCACTCGAAGAGCCCCATCCAAAGGGAGGGGGGCAAGTACACTGTGAGAGTGCCATGCTGGCCTTGCCGGCAGATTCACCCACCCCTGGGTGCTTACCCTGGCAGAAGGGCGATTTCAGCGATGCACAGCCACTGCTGCCCTCCTCTGGCACTGGGAGGTGGCACTGACTACAGTGTCCGTGTTCCCACGCCCGTGCTGCCTCTGTTGGCATAGTGGTGAAAGTCCAGGGAGCGGCTGTTTGGCGCATTATGCCCAAGCTACACACTAATACACTCCTGTTTGGTGGCACAAGTTGTGTTAAGCCCAATGGAGGCTCCTTGGTGGAGGGGAGGCTTTCATGCTTGCAAGGCCTCCCTGTGCAACCAGGAAGCCCCTTCGGGAGTGGCAGGACAGCACAGCCATGGTGCCGTGCTCAGGCGCCTGTCTCGTGGATGGGGCTGCCCACCTGTGATTTTTTTCCTACTATATTGGAGGCACACAAACACCACCACCACCACCCCCAAAAGTTTACTTCTGGTGCATGAAATGGTAAAAAAAAATTCCTCACACAGAACTCGCTCTCTCAGTCTCTGCAAGTCACTGCTCTGAGGAGGCCACCCAATTAGAGAGGCAAATCCCATGTATCTCTACATGAATCACATCAGCAGTCAGAATCCTCTGTGGGTGGATATTTGGAGCTCATAGGAGCTTTTTAATTTTGCAATTAATTCCTCCCTCGCAAGATGCGACTGGGGACCTGCTGCTCTGTCGGTGAACACAGCCAACCGAGTGCATTTGTTCTAGCTTGCTGCATCGCTGGGCTTGACAGAAACTACTAGGCTCAGTAGAGCAGCAGTCAAATGGGTATAGGGCAGCTTCAGCTGTTCAGATAAATTAGACTTAATACTGTGGACTGAACAAAGTCCCTGGACTTCCTACTACTGCTTCTGGATTCCACATGATGCAACATCTTGATTTTTGAGGAAACAGATATTGGGAAATTGCATCAGGGCTTCTGTTTCCTCTGCAGCCTACCCTTTGGCAACCACCTACCTTGCACCTGTGCATTCAGTTTCTCCAAATCCACCTCGGTCATGTGAGAGAATCTACAGTTGGAGCCAAAATCACACTGGCCTGCAAGGAAACCCAAAGAAGGGCAAATGAAGTAAAGAGAGCACAAAACAGGGCAGGGATGGAGTAAGGTCTCCACTGTCAATGTGCAGCCTGCTATCATGTGTACTAGGGAGCAACAGAACAGAGCACTGTATTGAGCACAGAACTGGGTATCGCCACAAAAGATATTGGCTGTTTTATTTATTTATTTATTTATTTTATTGGATTTTTATACCGCCCCATCCCCAAAGGATGTTTTAAGCAGAGATCGTTTCTAGCCCTTGTGGATTGAAAAACAAGAATGTAAAAACGACATGGACAGTTTCTGTAAAATAGTAAGAAACTAGAAGGGAGCAAGTGGAACTTCTTAACTTAGGGATAAATCCCTCAGCCACTCTGTGATTTTTCCCCCCAATGTCCCAGGATCCTACTTCTCTCCACATTTACAAGAAAGAAGAAACAGAAAGGTCCATATTTTGCTTGCTACGCACACATAATTTGTCTAGCCCCAGCGAGGCAAGGTGAATGCATTTATGCAAGTGATGCATTTGCAAACATATTCCAGTCACAGCTTTTCCAGCAGATACTAGTCTAGTCTCAGAATTTCTCACCTGAGCAGACACTCATCATTGTAGAAGCAGGATATATGTAATAATTCCTATTCATACAGCGTAACCTATGCAGCCTTTAAAAAAATCCAAACATTTATATCCTTGACCTGCAGTTCCATTAAGAAAAGTGGACTATATGTGAATGCAATAATTCTAACCCTTTTAAGTCGAGTGACTTCCACAGACTTTGAAAATGCAACAATACTTAGGAATGTACTGAAAAATTAGTTCCTGTCAGTTCATTAACTAAAGCTACGTTGAACAGAGGAACAGGCTGCTCTGCCCTTAAGAATGCAGCCTGGCTAGTGGGGAGGGCCTAAAAGTATGCTTTGCCGCACCACCCAACCTTTTCTGCAGATGATCCATCTCTTTATTAGAGTGTGCCATAACAGTGAAAGTGTCACTGTTATGAGGCATGTAAGCTCAGGGACAACCCCAAATACAAACCACAAATGAAATCTGAGATAATGGATTTTAAAATTACAGCATGGGATACTTCTGATTTCACGCTACTACGTTTCCCTTATGAGTGAAACTGCAAACATGCCTCTCACTACACCTTGACAAACCTGTGGGCAGGGGACCGGTAAAACCGGGTTTCCTTGCAGGCACTGGCGTAATGCCCATTGGGCAAGGTGGGCAGCTGCCCAGGGCATCATCTTGTAGGGGGCATCAAAATGCTGGGTTCGTTTTGGGGTATTTTAGTGGTTTTCCATTTATGGCCTGCAGGGGGCACAGTTTTTATTATGGCATCCAAAAATTTCAGAGTATCATCAGAGACTGTCCTCATGCTACCCATCAAGTTTTGGTGATAAAGTTTGGTTCAGGAGTCCAAAGTTATGGACTCAAAGGGTGGCTCCCATCTCTATTGTTTCCAATGGGAGCTAATAGAGATGGGGCTAAGCAGCTTGAGGGTCCATAACTTTGGGTCTCCTGAACCAAACTGCACTCAAACTTGGGGGTTTCTATTTAGGGCAGTCTCCTGATGAGACCCTGAAAGTTTTGATCAGGCTCTTCCTGTGAAATGTGCCCCCACAGCCTGCAACCCCTACTGATAGCAATGCAGAAAAACTCAATGCAGAATAAAAGATTCTTGGGCAAATTGATAGTTTCTGCAGGGGTGCATTTCTTTGATGTATTGGCACTAAATTTCAGGGTATCATCTTGATGATGGCATCTTCTGTTTGGTAGTACTTGGTTCAGGGGGGGCCAAAGTTATGGACCTCAAAACTGTGGTAGCCCCATCTCCTGTTAGCTCCCATTGGAAACAATGGGGATGGGCATTCCCTTTGGGAGTCCAACTTTGGACTCCTGAACCAAACCACCAACTTGGGGAGAGCATAAGGACAGTCTCCTTGATGATATGCTGAAATTCAGGAAGCTGATATGTCTAAAATGCACCCTGCAGGCACCAATGTCCTGGTGCAAAAGAAATTTGGTCGCGGGTGGAGCGGCCCAAGGGAGGCATCCAACTCAGGTTTTGCCCAGGGCTACAGTTTGCCCAGGGCTGCCTCGTTACGCCCCTGCTTGCAGGCAAGACTTTCTCTGCAGATACCAACTGGCCTTTCCCAGAGTTAATTTACTCCTCTGACTAAGCCAATTATTGTGAGCAGCCCTAACGAAAACATGCACTCAAACAGAAAAAAGTGTGTACCTGTCTGCAGGAACTTTCGACAGGGCTTCTTACTTTGCTCCTCCTGCAAGATAGCTGCAGCATCTGTAGAACACAGAAGGGCCACATGAGTGGGTAAACCAGGCCCAGCGTTTCTTCCTGTTATGGCCTGGCACATGTCCAGCTGATGCCCAAGTCAGCCTTCTCCCGCAGGAATCAAAGCTAGCAATAAGTCATCATTCCAAATGGAACTTGAAGAAGAATACAATGTGTTGTCCCTTCTTCATTTCTTATTCCTGGATCCCACCTATTTGCTAGAAGGCTACCTGTTCCTTGCATGAAAATAGCTAAAACCCACCATCCTACAGCCAGCAGACAGAATCTAAAAGCTATCTAAAGGGCTTCTGCTTGTGCAAGAGGGTTTCCCTCACTCTCTGCCAGATCCACAGCCCCTTCCTTGTTCCCAGGAAGAGAACTTGCCTCCTACCTCGAAATAAGTCGTACCAGAGCTTTTTGGCCCTCAGATGCTGCACCCCATTCAGGTGCTTCTTCCTGTTGTGGAGGTTGTCCTGGAAAGAGCGGTCACAGTAGTCGCAGAAGTAGCGCTTCCCCATGTGTGTAGTCCACTGAACAAACGTTCTGAGGGAAGGTTAAGTACAATGTATCCATGCAGGTCTCAAACACACATCTCATTTCTTTTTCCCAGTGTGAGGGCCTTCATCAGGTTGGCCATAGCTTCCACAGGCTTTCCTCCAGACTTTGTGGCAGAAATCACGCAGTCTCAGTTATGTACTTGCAAAGGCGGACATGGTTACTACAGCGCTACATATATTCACTTCAGAGCAAGCCCTTCAAAGTGCAGTGGAATTAATTTCCAAGTACACTTAAAAGAGTACTGTAGTACATGCTTCTACATCACTGTGCAGTTTAAAGGATTAAAGGTTGGGTTGTGGGGTGGATAAAATGTTGGGAAGATTACTGGATCCCCTTATTATGCTATGTCAAAAATAAAATGTGTAACTAAGGGCTATTAGTAGCAGTGATTATGATATATATGTATGTATTTATATGCTGTTGTGCCATTAAAAACAAAACTCTTGAGAGTTAAAGTTAGGCTGAGAGACTGCCCTAAAGCTCCCATGTGAATCTTATGGAAGTACTGGCATTTGAACCTAAGCCTTCCCAGTCCTCTAACCACTATAGCAGCACTCTGACTCTTCCAAAGAACCTATTTCTGAGAAAACATGCGGAGGACTGTGAATACATGAATGGCATACTTGACACCCTCCCCATTTTGCCCATGTTGCTAAGTTCAAAATACTCACCGCTCTACAGATGCTACATATGTACAGCGCCTGACACTTGGTAGAGAAACGTGTTAGTTTGGAGCAAGAAGTAGACCCACAACCACTTCACAAAGAAGTAAGAGTCATAGTCCGGGGCGCGTTTCCCCTCTTAACCCCCAAGAAAAGACGGATGAACACGGATGACATAAAAATAAACTACGACTCCCAATCGCTTCAGCACTCACGAGAATGCGTCGCAGAGCCTTATGGGAATTAAAGTCCATTTCTAAGGAACAACTGGCAAGTCGGCTACCGCATCGAGAGAGGCAAGACTCCAAAACCCATAATTCCGCGCGGGAAGGCCTCCCCAATACCAGCCAACCGGCGAGGCCTCCCTTGATATAGAAAAGAGCAGTTGCGCCTGCGCATTAGTGGGAGAGAAGGTAAAGATGGCGCTAGGCAGGCAAGTGTACAACTTGCTTTTCCGCCGCACCTCCACCTTTGCTCTCACGATCGTGGTGGGCGCCCTCTTCTTCGAGCGGGTTTTCGACCAGGGCGCAGATGCTCTCTATGAGCACATGAACAGAGGAGTAAGTAAGACATGTGTGGGCCACGAGCTAGTAGGGAGTGGATCCGCGGGTGCTGAAGGTCAAGCGCTTTGCAGAAATCTGTGAGGTCTTGTCTTTTGGCCTTCCGGGTATTGGGATTTAAGCTTGCCAGCCTCCAAGTGATTAAGTGGGGTAGGTTGCTCAAAGGTTAGCAATCCAAGCAATATACCATATTCATACACATAGCATACATACATATACAGTATAAATAAAAATATAAGTAAATAAGCTTATAAATAAATAAGCTTATAAATAAGCTTTTATACTGAGTCTACACAGTGTCTACACAGGATAAAAGCTTATTTATAATTCTTGAAGTGTATGTATATTGAATATTAGAGACACTATTAATACCATTAGCCATACAGATGCTTGTTTGGACTGTTAGCCTCCAAAGTGATTCCTGGAGGACACCAGGAATATCTCCAGACTACTGAGGCAGTTCCCCTCGAGAAAAGGGCTGCTTTGCTGGGCGGGCTATATGGCATTATAGGTTCCCAACCCACTGTGCCTTCCTCAGGCTCCACCCCAAATTTCCAGGAATTTCCCAGTTTGGAGTTGGCAACCTTAGTGGAGCTAATGAAGCCTTTTCCTTTCGTGGTGTGCCTTCAGCTTCCTCAAAGGAAGGAGGAGGCTCTCTTCAAAGTAGAAGTGTGCTGCTTTCTAGCATGGTCTAGGCTTAAACCCTTTGGCAGAGGGGTTAATAAGCTTCTAGTCTTGTATTGGGATCTGTGTTTCTCTGAAATGAATGGATGGAGGAGAGTACATTTGACATGCTTGTAATGACCGACTTTTTGTAACAGTAATTACTGCCTAGCTCCCCCCACCCGGATTATATATTGCTGAAGTCTGTATTCCATCTGTTCTATTTGTGTTCTTTGTAATAGTCTGCCCTTTGTTGTTTTGAAAGCCAGGGTGGCACTTCTGATTTCTGTTAACCAAAACATAAATTATCTTGAGTATATCACCAGTTCAACTTATGCCACTGCATCCTGCATGGGGCCTTAACACCAGAGTTGGGGTGGGGGAACTGAAGGCAGTTGTGGAAGTGGCACAGCCCTACACCAGTGGAAATACCCTCCTCGGGGCAGTTACCCTAGAGCAGTGGTTCTCAACCTGTGGGTTGGGACCCCTTTGAGGGTCGAATGACCCTTTCACAGCGGTCGCCTAAGACTCTCTGCATCAGTGTTCTCCACCTGTAAAATGGATAAATGTTAGGGTTGGGGGTCACCACAACATGAGGAACTGTATTAAAGGGTCGCGGCATTAGGAAGGTTGAGAACCACTGCCCTAGAGGAAGGGGGACATCTGCCTGTGCATGGCCACCATGGCCTCCCAGGACGTGCCGGGGTGGAGCCAATATTAGTTAGCTGCTACTTTCGCATCGCCTCTGGATAGTATGTGGTGGCCAGTCATATTCAGTAGCTATACGTAATCCTGTGCTTCATGGCCATTCTTGAAGGAACAGCAGAATACTATGGTTGTCCGTCCTACATTACGACGTTCCACATTGTGGTTTTGACTGATCACAAGTCGGCGCTGGACCCCACCTTCCAACACAAAAACCCCCCAGAATGGGCCCTGGTACCACAAGGGGAGCTGATGAAAAGCCCCCCACATCCGCCACCTCCAAAGCAGATGAATACAAGATGCCCAGAGAAACCAAATGGCCCCACTGCACACAGGCTGCCCAAAATACCTGCAGCCCTGCTGCTCACAATTTTACATGCTTTTCCACATGGGGAGGGGGGGCTTGCTTCTAACCCCGGTGATGTGGGAGGGACAAATGTATCCTCTTCCATTCTAGAGATTTTATGTTTTGGGATGTGGTAAATTGTGAAGTCAGTAGTGCAGAAAAAGACTTGGCAGTGAAGTCAATGTTATGGTCACTTGCGAGGAAGAGTAGCAAGCGGCCTATTGCCCTTTTTAGGTGCATGTGGTAACGCAGTCTTCAGACTGCTCTTGTTATTTGAGGCTCAGAGAAGAGCAGATGAATATAAGATGTCCAGAGAAGCTAAATAGTCCCACTGCACACAGGCTGCCCAAAATATCTGCATCCCTTGAAGGAGTAGCAGAATACGACAGTTGTCCATCCTATATTACGACTTTCCGCATTGTGGTTTTGACTGATCACGAGTCAGCGCTGGACCCCACCTCCCAACACAAGAACACACACGCACACACACCCAGAATGGGCCCTGGTACCACAAGGGGAGCCCTGGTTCTTTGTGTTTTACGATCTAGGCAACTTTTGTGTAAATATCAGCAGGCGGTTTTCCTTCCCACAGGCTGAACTATCCAGAGTAGTGACGGACAACAGCGCTGATTGGGGGGGGGGGGGGGAGCTAGAGCTCAGGAAGAGCCAGGTGATCAGCAGTTCACTACCACAAAAATTATTTGATATTTCTGTTAGTTGAAAAGGGACTATTGCTTACAAAATCCCCTGCTCATCTTTGCTGGAAACTATCTTTATATCATTTTTTAGCTGTATTATTGTTCCTTGCAAAAATATCCCAGCAATCCCAGGAGTACAAATTGATGGTCACAGCCAGACTGTAATATGTTCAGTACCAGATATCCCTGCAACTCTTTAGAGAATATTGTTGTCTCTTTGCTCTGCAGAAGCTGTGGAAGCATATCAAGCATAAATATGAGACTGGTGAAGAATAAAGCATGGAGATGCCAGACTCCCGCTGGAACCTTCCACGCTCCCTTCAGCACAAACCTTTCTTCTTGATCGCTAGCTGTTTAGAAGGCGCGTGTCCATCCATCCATGTGTGTCTATCTGAGACAGAGTGCATTTCTCAAGAGTGATAAAGTTACCTGGACTTGGGCTTGTTGTGTTGAAATGTAGCCTAATAAAATACCTTCTCAGATATGTTTATCTTGTACTTCAGACCTTCGCATGACTCTTTTCTGAGCAGCATCTGTTCTTGGGTGAAATTAGGGCCAGACTTGCCATGGCAAGGGAATTAGAATGTACTTTTATTTATTTGTTTGTTTGTTTATTTATATATCCCTCTGTTAATGTCTAACGTGGAGTATGTATCTTATTCTAGTATCTTAATGTCTAAGGTGGAGTATGTATCTACAGGGGAGCTAAACTGTGCCTTTGCGCTCAGTATTTTTCTTCCAACCTGGCTGTAATACTAAAAAGGAGTTAGGGCAAAATTTAGCATATTGTGCCTATTTTCTTGATCATGGTTTTACTAAAGATATTGTGACTCCTGCTTTCAGTGGGAATGGGTGCGCTGACCAAAAAAAAGGCTGACTTCAATTGAAGAACAAACTCCATGTAATCCATTTTAAAATTAACAACTATTACCATTGTTTTTCCACCCATAAAGGCTAGACAGTTGCTTTGTTATCAAATGAAACCCTGAAATCGTTTCAGGATACACGAGCAGATAGGATGAAAACCAACCCCCTAATGTATGTTTGAATTGTAATATGTGGCTAGTACAGAAAGTAAAGTAGATAAAATCTAAATACAGATAACATGCACCCCCACATGCCTTTTTATTTTCTGCCATCTGCTCCCTGCAGAAGCAGTTGGTTTTAGCACATTTCTGCTTAATGAATACTGACAACCTAAAGCCATTTTGTAGGGGTTTGCCTGCACAGAAAGATTTGCCATATACCTTCCCCTTGGCTGACTTCCATCTTCTTGCTGAGAACGCCACTGAGTCAGCTTTCAGGTGTCAGTTATGTCTCCCTGCAAAGCTGGTATACATCACTGAACTCACTCAACGTCTGACATTATGCTCTAGCTTGGAGATTATATTAGACAGAGTTCACTGATGAAAAAATCCAGTTGTCACAGTATTTAAAAATAAGATTCAGTAAAGGACTTCGGTGTATAACCAGAGTCTTAATGCTTTTAGTACAGGCAGTTAAACTGGTGATGGTGCTTGTCTAGGGAGTGCTCTACCACAGGACATCCTGTTCCAGTGGGTGTCATGCACCAGGGTTTTTAAAAAAACTGGTTGTTTTCTTGTAGCATCCTACCTGTGCAAGTAAACCTATTTTGTGTCAAAAAGAGAAGGTGACTGATGCCCTAGTCGCCACTGCAGACAGAGACATTCTTCAAAAACAGCAGGCAGCAACTTGCTGCAGAGCCTCCCACTGAAGAAATTAAAACTGCTGCTGTTCAAAAGTTTGTCTCTTAAGAACTGGTCTAGCAGTGGCCAAGAGAGCCAGCAGGGTGTCGTGGTTAAGGTGCCAGATTAGGATCTGGGAAGGCCAGGTTCAAATTCTCACTCTGCCATGGACACTTGCTGGATGACCTTTGGCTAGTCACACCCACTGGAAAGTATTTGGATGGGAGACCTCCAAGGAATACCCAGAATCATGACATAAAGTCAGGCAATGGCAAACTAAACATCTCTTGCCTTGAAAACCATAGGAGGGTGCTGTAAGGGATGGGGGTTCAATAAACCTGAACCACAAAAAATGGTGAATATTGAGGGGTGGGATTACCAATAAAAAAAACCAGGCTGTTTCAGCCTGGTGTTGAAAAAGCCCAACGGAATTCAGCTTTTTCAGGGTAGGGAGAGACAACTGAAGGCTGCTTTCTGCATGGCCAAGGGCAGCATTCAGTTGCAGTAATCTCCACCGCTGCCACTTCGCTAGCCCACTTGGGGGGGGGGGGGGAGGGGGAGAACTGAATGCTGCTCCCAGTGTGACTAAGGGCAGGATTCAGTTGCAGGTATCCCCAACGCAATTTCTTAAAACCACGTTGTGACTGATAAAGCATGGACTTGAGAAGCAGTGTTGGTCAGAACTGAAATTTCCAATACCCATGGACTTTTACCAAAAACTTTGGGGTTTTTATCATCCAAACCTGAAATTTACTGATAGTTGTTTGCAGTGTTCACCCCTCAGCTGTGCCTTGATAGCCAACCCCCTTCCCCCCTTCACTTTAAGCCAGATGCAATTGACAGCCAAAAACCGAATATATGTGTGAATATCACAGTGTGTATATGCAATACATGTAACAATCCTATACTACCTGTTTTGCATATGAGGAAGAAGGGCTGAATCACTTGATGGGTCACTGCTCATTCTCTTCGTTATGAAGCTGTAGCAGTGTATCTTCCATTAGGGAAGAGAAAAATTGGATCTCTATAAATACGGAGATGGGCAAAAAGGCCTACAGGAAGCATGTCTTCCGGTTCCCGCCCCCATCATCCCACAGGACCATAAAGGACAGTTCCTTTTCGGGATGGAAAGCCATATGCACCCCCATGAGAAAAGTAGAATGGTAGAGAACACTTTTCAATTCTGTTTTCGCTCAATTTTTGCTGTCCTTGGATTTTTCATTTTATTAGCAAGGGACAATTTTTTAAAAATAGGCTGTGAACATATCATCTAGTCCAATCCCGATGGAAGTTTTCATCCCTTGTAATGCTGGATCCCAGAAGTCACCTCAATGAAAGTGATAAAAGTGATGAATAGTCACTTCAGAACTGAGACCAAGGCATTACTCTGGGACAATGCACACACCTGATATAACAGCTATTAGCTTAGACTTCTTTAAAAGAGAGCTAAGGCTATCCTATCTGTCTGCCAACACAGCTATGATGGCCAAATGGAACCCCCTGTCTGGAAATACCACACCTCTGAATAACAGACGTTAAAGGCAAAACAACAGGGGCTGCCCGTTGTCTTCGTGCCCTGTTTAGGTGGCATCCTGCTTTTGGCTGCTTGAAACACTGCTGGGCTGAATGGAATTTGGCCGAATGGACAAAGGCATTTACGTTCACCGTACCAAAACAGAACCTGGAGGACAGCTGAAAGAACAGCAAGGTTCCTTGAGTGCGAATACAAGTATTTTGAGCCATCACTATAAAGATCATGACACACAGTGGTTGCAGTTCTCCTGTGTAATGAGCTCAAATGTGTTATGTACACTGGGCAGTAACCAGAGTCAGGTTTGAAGGCAGGAACCCTAAATTTGGGAGCATGATGCCTTCCATGATGTAACTACAGGCTCCCTTCTCCCGGCCTTCAGGATGGGATCATGCCTTTGTTACGCTTTCTGTCAGCCATGGCTCGCCGGTTATGGTTTGCCCTCGCCCCTTTGCTGGCTTCTTTCTTCCTCCGCTCCTGTACTGTCTCTCGACTCTGGCCATGTCCTTTGGCGCCACCGACAACAGCTGCTGAGTTGTCTGGCTTATACCTGCAGTACATAGAAAGAAAACCCTTTGCCACAAGCTCTGCACCAGGCAGCAGGAAGAGTCAACAAATGTTCCTAGTCCCTTTATACTGCAATTGGCCAATTTAGGCCAATTCAGATGTCTTTTAATAGTAGGCAAAACACAGTCGTGACAAAAGCAAAGAAATGCAACAAGCAGATTGTTCAAGACACTGGAACAGAAAACGGAAATACTGTATCTCTCTTATTTATGGCCCTCCTTTTTCATTGAGACAGGCAGACTCCAAGAGAGAGAAAAACCGCATCAGACCAACAATGCAACAACAGAAGGGGGTGGTCAGCGCGTGAAATGAAAAAGATGTCAAAAAGATTACTGAGGGTGGAAAGACATTTCAGAAAAGTGGAATGAATGCTTTGCAATGGGGCGTTCACTGCAGAAATGCCCATGCCTCTACTACTGTAAATGAATTACTAGGGCTCCTCCCGCACATGCAGAATAATGCACTTTCAAACTGCTTTCAGTGCTCTTTGAAGCTGTGCGGAATAGCAAAATCCACTTGCAAACAGTTGTGAAAGTGGTTTGAAAACGCATTATTCTGCATGTGCGGAAGGGGCCTTGGTCACTCTAAGACAGGAACTTCTTGTGTATTAAGTGGAAAATGGTTGATTCCCAACAAAAATATGCAGCTGGTTACTAAACCTGGCCTTCTTGCCAGAGAAATGGAAGTGGCCAACATAGGTCCAGTTTTAAGAAGAGACAATACATGTCAGGTCTTCACAAGGCAAGAGTGGCAGCACTGTGCGAAATGCCACCATGTACGTGATCAGAGAGAGGTGGCAAAAAAATGACTAGGCAGCTACAGACGTCAAGGCCCATGGCTTCTATTTCTTAAAGAAGCAGGTTCTTTGGAGCTATCATCAATACCAAGCAATGCTGTTCCCTTCATAGATCAGGGTCTTACCCTTTCTTTGCGAGGAAAGTCATCCGCCTGGCTTCAGCTCTCTCCCTCAGCACCGCTGGGTCCTGCACAAAATGGTCCTGCCACGGAATAGAAAGAACATTGCTTGCTGAGATTTTGACAGGGTGCAGCTTTCAAAAGAGTGGTCCTGCTCATGGGACTTGGAAGTAAGTCCAAGTCCCCTTCAGGGATCGGGCGGTATACAAATTAAATAAATAAATAAATAATAATAATAATAATAATAATAATAATAATAATAATAATAATAATAATAATAATAATTTTCAACAGAAGTTTGTAATACAGTTTTTCTTCGTATTTAAAAAAAATGGGAGAAAAAAACCATGCACAGCAAACCATTCCCTCAGCTAGAAGAAGAAGAAGAGTTTGGATTTACATCCCCCCTTTCTCTCCTGTAGGAGACTCAAAGGGGCTTACAATCTCCTTGCCCTTCCCCCCTCACAACAAACACCCTGTGAGGTAGGTGGGGCTGAGAGCTCTGAGAAGCTGTGACTAGCCCAAGGTCACCCAGCTGGCGTGTGTGGGAGTGTACAGGCTAATCTGAATTCCCCAGATAAACCTCCACAGCTCAGGCGGCCAAGCTGGGAATCAAACCCGGTTCCTCCAGATTAGATATACAAGCTCTTAACCTCCTACGTCACTGCTGCTAGGAAAATTAACCCAACATAACATTTTCAGTGCTTCACCCTACTCCAACCAAACTATTTCTGTTCTTCAACTAATCTGCTAGGAAGGAAGCTGGCAGATAATTTCCTAACTGTGCAAAGATATTGAGCAAAACATTTGGAAACTTGACAGCGAGGCAAGAATAGATAAATGGCTTTCGAAAAGCTCGGGAGGTTATTATTACGAGCATATTAACTACCGTAATCAAATTCAGACAGGGAGAAAAATAAAAGTTGTGCTGGAGTTTATGGAGCTTTGGAAAAAAAAGTTTATACATTATTGGAATATAAATAAACATAAAGAGGACTCACATTCACAGCCATTTCCGGTGATAAATGGAATATACTTTGTGTGCATACAGCTGTGTAAGCCACTTAATAGCATGTTGCTTGGGCTTGTATACATGCATTTATTAAAAATAGAGAGAGAACTGCTATTTCGGCACTGCTGCGACGACCTTGGAAATAAGGCAGCTGTACTGAAGAGGCCTCACTGTCCGCAGGCTCCTGCCCATACTCCATTCAGACATGCATTCAGACATGAATCCCAATGAAGGAGAATTGGCTTGGTGTTCATACGATGATTATCAAGAAATTCCTTTACTTTCAGCCTTATAAGGAACCTGAACATCTCACGTAGTGTTAAGAGAGATCAAAAGAACTCTCCTGACTTTTATCATTCCAATGGAAAACACCATTTGTCTTTTTCTCTCTCTTGCTCAGAGGAACTTGAACGGAGCCTTGGGATCAAGGGCATCTATGTATATCTATGCACTCTGATATTCCACGAGAGAACGTCTTTAAAATCATGGCCTGGAACATCTTTTTCTCCCCCATATCCTTTGTATTTTGTCACATCCAGCCTGAGCAAATGTTCTCGCGAACTTGAAAGCTCACACAGTTTTGTGTCCCTGTAGCTGGTCCTGATAAAAGGTAGTACACAGACTTGGTTCTTATTTTTTGAATTCTGAGCATAGTGACATGTCTGTGTTGGGCAACAGGATGGGGACGGAGGGGAAAGAGCCAAGCTGCAGACTTCCATACCTAATGCCTCACACCACAATAGCAGAACATTTCCAGCAATCATGGTAGCAGAGGCTTTCTTGTATTGTCGAAGGCTTTCACAGCCGGAATCACTGGGGTGTTGTGGGGTTTCCAGGTTGTATGGCCTGTTCCAGTAGCATTTTCATCTGTGGCTGGCATGATCCTCTGAAGATGCCAGCCACAGATGCAGGCGAAATGTCAGGAGAAAATGCTACTGGAACACGGCCATACAACCGGGAAACCCCAGAGGCTTTGTACTTCAAGAGAAAACCTGCTCTTGATAACTTGTCAAACTAGCGATCAGAAAGCTGATCTCAGGAATCCATCAAAAGGTAGCATGTCTCAGAAACATAGTTATGTTGAAACTGGTCATTGTGAGAAGATGCTCTGAGCCCATGAGCTAAACCTGATCTTGTCACACTAAATCTTGTCACACCAAAGACATAAATGCAAGTGCTTAATCCATGATCTTTTCCCCACACCCTTGCAAATCAAACCACCTTTGCAGCTTCCTTTGCATTTGTTTCCACTTTTTCTTCCTCCTCCTCTTCTTCGTCCTCTTCCTGGTCTTTTGATCTCAGGACCTGAGGAATGGTAAACGGCCTACAGGGGAGGGGTGGAGCGGGTTAGGAGAAAGAAAACAGTGAGAATTTTAAAGTCTTAAAAGTGAAAATTCCGCGGTGACAACTCAAAGTCTAGCCCTGCCCAAGGACATGCAAGGAACTCCTCCAGTTCTTACCATTGGGCGGGAATGGAATATGCTCAACCCTTCTATAAAAGCCCTGAAGTTGATAGTAAACTTAGTTTTATTCTGCCTTGTTGAGGCTAGCAAGAAGAGGGAAGCAGCCTTGTGGGGCTTTTGATATGCCTCCACATTTTCTCAGAGTCTCATTTTACCCTTAATATTCTTGTGCATATCATAAGCTGTACTGGGGGGGAAGGGGGCTTGTAAATGGCTGAACTGCAGGTTTCAAGTACCAAAATAAGCCCCTATTTTAATAAACCTTTCCTCCCTATGGATCTGAAATGATATAATATGTAATTCTGATATTCAATCAGTAAAATACAAACAATAAATTACATAATTAACAGCTTCTGTGGTCCCAAAGTTTCCACCAACCAAGAAGACTCCCTATAGCATCTCTGTATGAGTCACTTCTCGGGCTTTGTTTCTTTTCACTCCGCTTTTAATGGAAGCAGGTCATTCTGGGGCATTTCTGTGCTGGGCATTACTGGTGCATTCCATCTGCAGACACACAACAGAAAGACCCACCCTCAGAAGGGTCCTTCCTTGCATCTCTGCCTGGGTCTCCCAATTCTAGTTCAGTATCCTGTCCCAATGGTACTCGGTCTCTGGCTTGCAGAGAGATTCATTGGAAAATTTCAGAAACTAAAACAGAAACATGACCACTGTGTGCCCTGTGTACCACTCAACCAAATGCACACATATAGTAGTAAGATACAACTATTAAATATATAACTAGAACTATGGCTGCATCCACAAGATTTTCCAGGTCCATAGCATGGGGCTTGCAGTTCACCCATCTTCCAGTCCCTGTGGGGGTGGATATTTCCAGAAAAATGGCCTTGTTTCTGACTGGTGGTTCCCACCTTGAATTTGAGGCTTAAAAACAACTTCTGATTCTGCTGCCCCAATGCATACATGGATCATGACAGAGGCCAATCCACGGAGAACTCCAAACTCACCTTCTACTGATTAGCTCATCGTCCGAATCAGCATCATTTGCTCCCACCTGGTTGCCATCATAGGTATCATCGTATTCATCCTCGTAAGTGTCCTGGTAGAGAAGGCCTTCTCCACTCTGCACTGCAACCTCCTCCACTATCACAGAGTACTGGCGGTAGCGCTCCCTCTGCTCAGCCACAATGCTCTTGTCATTCAGTAAACCTTTTGTCGTGACTCTGTCACGCCTGTAATTCAAGTGTTGACAGCAAAAAAAAAAAGTAGTTCCACTAGGTATCATTTATTGCGCCTGATCTTTGCAAGTAAACATGAGACCACTGCAAGGATTCCACGGTATTTTGTGGGTGGGGAGAGTGGAGAATTCTGTGCTATAAAACTGATTCAGCAGGCAGAATCGATTACCTTTATCCCATGAAAGCAGAAAAGTAATCTGTGCCAGCGATACTATTTATTAACTTTATTCACTCCTCTTCCTGTTTTCTATGCTCCATTAATAACTAGGTACATGGACCATATCTACGGACAAGTTGCTCTTTTGAAAGATTTTCTTCTGCCTTTGCCATCTATATTACCTTGCCCTGGATGCCATGTGGGCGTGCAGATATATTGCTTTTGCAATAGCCCATCAAAAGAGACTCTCTCCAGAGCAGCAGCTTAGTCAGGACCGGTTAATATCCACAAATTCCTTCATGCAATTACATATTACCATGTGGAAAAAAGCTAATGTGGCCTCCCTGTAGGGAGGTCGGATCTTAAGGCAGATCGGAGGGAAATGCAATAGGAAGAGACAAGAGGTGTGCATTGTATACAACAGCAAACAAATAACCCCAACCCACAAATAAAAACTATAGCAACAAACAAGCCCCATAACCAAGCAAAGTTAGGTAACCAGCTGAGGGCATGGTCCCAAAAATTAGTCTGATCGATTTCGCCTAAGGGATGGATCACATTTTGTAAATCAGTGAGGCTAGTGGTCACAATGTAAACAGGATGACGATGCTTGGGGTTATGAACCATCTTCCAGAATGTATATAAAATCCACCCAAAGGGTCGGAGTGCCTGCTTGTCTCTCTTTGACCCATTTTGATCATCTTAATTTGATGCTTGGAGCCTCTTACCACTTTCACTCCATTGATCAGATAAACTTTCCTCTTCCACTTTTCTTCAAGTCTTAGTACTGAAAATGACTTGTCTGACTACTGCAAATCCAGCAAACTATCTTGGAACAAAGATCAAGTTGAACCTAACATATGACCTGCGAAGCTTAGGACTTGTCTAAATGTTCAAGCACATTGACAAGATTGTTTGAAAGTTTAAGTTTTTTTAACCTGCCTGTTTCCTCCTAGCTCTGTGCACCCTAATAAACCGCTTGTCCAATTCCTGTTCAGACGGGTGAAATTTGCCAGCCCAGGAACCTTCCCCACAGGCCAAATTGCCTTCTCAGGTTACTAAAGAGATTTGCTGGCTCCTCCTGCCAATGGAAGAAAGGGCTAATTGAGAAAGGAAATGGTGGCAGCTTACTGAGTGAAAAGAAAGGGAAGAGATAAATCCTAGCTCAAGGGAAACCCCTAATCCTCTACAGGCCTGTGCTCCATGAGTCTAAGTTTTTTTTTAAAGCCATTTAAGTCTTTAGATCATCAGCACTTCTTGTGAAAATGAATCCTGTGTGTTAAGGATGTGTTTTGTGATAACTTCTGACTGTCCTGAATCTTTGACCGTGCTGCCAATCCGTTTCACTGAACGGCTCCTAATTCTTGCTTTTGGGGAATGCCATGATTGCATTAAACACTCCTCTGGTTCAAGTTTGTATGAGAACTTCCTTAACATTCTGCATTTAATAAGATAAATAACACCCTGCATGTCCTGCGGAACCAAAAAGTCCCCCAACATTTTAGCTTCTCCTTGCCTTTCAGAACCACATTTCCCCATAAAGCCCACAGAAGACACTTCAGCCGTCTGATAGTAACCTTCTAGTGGCCCCTGGCCCCAAGGAGGTTAGGTTGGCCTCGACAGGGCTGTTTCAGCCATGGTAGACATCAGATCCCCGTGGAACTTTAAGCAGTGCCACAGGGCCTACAAGACAGAGATGTTCCACTGGGCGTTTGGTTGAGGTCACCCGCTGTCCATTGTTTCATCTTGCCAGCCTCCCAATTGTTAACTGTAATCTTTATTTGTGAAAGACAAACTGTGCACCCTCCTCCCCTTTGTTAGGTTTTCCCCGGTTCTTGGATAATATTCCATAGAAGAACTGTTGAGAAGACCTGCCAAGAAGGGGAGATATATATAAATTTTAATAATAGGATGCTGCTGCTACTACTATTCGCCATCGATACGATTTTAGCCTAGGCTTTAACAATGTTATTCGCTTATTGTAGCGTTTTATTGTACTATTATGTTTTAGATCTCCGTAAACTGTCCTGAGCTTAACTTCAGTTGGGAATGGGCAGGGTATAAACTCAATAAAATAAAAAATAAAATAAAAATTGCTGCTCTTTCCTGTCCCTTTCCTAGCTTCGCAACATTCTTGCAGAGAACAGTCCATAACGTGGCCTCCTCCTCCTTGAAGCACACACATTCTGACAGGGAATAAGTCATTCCACATGTCGCTGTGCTGAGACACAAGAAGCCTTGAGATGCAGAGGCACGGTCAGCTGGAATCCCTAAAGTCAGGGCCTCTAAGAAATCCAGCAGGCAAAGAATCAAGCCTGTGCATAACCAAGAAGTGGGGTTTAAAAAAGCATTTTAGGCTGCTTTTCTGTGTACAGTTCTGAGCACCACAATTCAAGAAGGATATTGACAAGCTGGAATGGGTCCAAAGGAGGGCAACCAAATGGTAAAAGGTCTGGAATCCATGACCTACAAGGAGAGACTTAGGGAGCTGGGTATGCCTAGTTTGGTGAAAAGAAGGTTAAGAGGAGCCATGATCGCCATGTTTAGATATCTGAAGGGATGACATGTTGGTGAGGGAGCAACTGTGTCTTCTGCTGCCTTGGAGATTAGGACACAGAGTCATGGGTTCAAGGTGAAGGAAAAGAGATTCCACCTAAACATCAGAAAAAAACTTCCTGACAGTAAAGGTTGTTCGACAGTGGACTGCACTACCTTGAAGTGTGGTGGAGTCTTCTTCTGTGGAGGTTTTTATAGAGAGGCTGGATGGTCCTGCTTTGACTGTGTGTTCCTGCATTGCAGGGGGTTGGACTTGACGGCTCTTGGGGTCTCTTCCAACTCTATGATTCTATGTTTTTCATATAAGATCAATGCTGACTGTTTCTTTGCAGGCCAAAGGCCTGATCTGGTCATGTTTAAAGTCCTGCTAAAACTGCCTGAGAAGGAAGAGTCACCCAGATGCTTTGAGAGACTCTGAAGACTGCATCTTCAGAAATGTTTCCATCTGCAACCCCGAGTGGCTACTCAAGGGGTAGCAGACACAGCTCCAGAAAGGTTCCCCGTTTTAGCCCCAGCAAAGCCATGGGATCACAGATGCTTGCACAGATACGCCTTGATGAATTAAGCCTCTCTCAGGGCTGGTTAAGAAATTTTGGCTGCAGCAATTCAGCAGCATCCACCGAGATGAAAGCAGCCACAGGAGGCTGAAATTGGAGCAGGGAGTTTCAAGGGATGCCAGATGCAATTAGTCACATTGGAAATGAGCCGGGACTTGCAAGGACGGGGTGTCCTGCCCTCCATAAATGAAGTGGATGAATCCGGCAGTGAGGATACATTTCCAGGTATACAGCGCCCTCTAATGTCATCTGCAAACACTTTGTTCGTCACTCTTCAACACCTGATTACTATCTTGTGTATTTATTATGCAATAGAAAAAGGCAAAGTTCCAGCAACCTGTGGGTGTGGAACAGGGCAGCAGCAAGTGGATGCTTAGAAACAGATGGGCCAGCCAAAACAGCACCACCAAACAAGTGAAACAGACTGCATGTGAGGCTGGCAATCTGTGGTAGGATTCCCAGATTCGTAATTTAAAAGCAAAAAAAACCACTGGAAGGGGAAGGCTATGGTGCTGGGGAGGGGGTTAACTCTTTCTCCACCTCACACCTCCAATCAGAAACTGCTTTACCAGTCTGCTTTTAGCCCTCATGTTAAATCTGTCCAATCTCATCAGTTCTCAGCAGCCTGGAGCAAGACTGGACTTTGAATGGCATCACTCTGCTTAGGATTTCACTGTAGGATGGACACCCCAGTTACTGAAAAACAACTAAAACCAGGTCATTTTGTACATCTCTCTTTTTCTCTCTCAGAATGAAATATCCAGGTTGCCCCCCTCCCCCCCCCCCCCCCCCGCTGGTAATCGTTTAAAAGTTTTCAGTTCGTTTAATGAGCTGAAATTGGCCCAAATGTAGCCCAAAAGACACCAACCACTACAGAAGTCTCAAAACATCACGTATTTGCAACCTACAGGCAACGCCTGGGGGTGCAGTAGTTTTTCCTGGCCACGGAGAATGCCATGCAGCACGTAAGTGAGATGTTGAGCTGTGCTGTTTCTTCAGGTTTTCATGTGTGGGAGGTGCAATTTACAGCAGCAGCCAAAAACATCACCTATCTTTGCTAAATGCAATCTTCTTACGTTTGTCAGTGAAACGCACACCCTGCCGCAATCACAAAATGCAACAACCTTTTTTCCAGTGGAAGCAGAGGACATTCACAAATGCGTATTCTGTACCAGATATTAGCATCCCTTCTAATATACACAAATGTGAAATCACATAGAAGGCAGAATCTCCCCCATGTTGCAAATATTGGCATTAAAGCCATGTTATAATCGGGAAGCAGCACTGAAACCAACACAGACAGAAACAGTCTTATTCCAAAGTCATTAAGTTCTTACAACCCATTCTACATACGCCAACATGCATCTACGCGGTGTAGCTGGTGAAGCAGACTGTTCAGTTGCCAAGTGGCATGATGACGAATGTTACACAGCAATAACCAGGTATGAAAAGGTTTGGCAAACCTTACCCATGTCTAGGGTTCTGCAAACGGACTTTATTAATGAGTTGAGTACATCCGCATGCTAATGGGCCTTGTGGAATGGCACAGTTCTACGGAACCTAGGGCAGGGGTCTGCAACCTGCAGCTCTCCAGATGTTCATGAACTACAATTCCCATCAGCCCCTGGGCTGATGGGAATTGTAGTTCATGAACATCTGGAGAGCCGCAGGTTGCAGACCCCTGACAGAGGGCAAAGCAGGCAGGGCTATAATACTGCTGGCATTAAAGTCCTCACTGTCTTTTCTGACCTCATCTAGCTAACGGTGCTCCCAAATCAGGCTGAGGGCCTGGCCTGGCCATCTTCTTATCCCTGCCTCCGGACTTCTCTGCACAACTGCCACTTTTCTATGCACCTGACCCCTCTTGGACTAATAGTTTTTATTCCAGCCATCAAAATGATGTTTTGGCTGCCTTTCCTGCACAATGCCTTAAACTTTAAAAACAACTGTGCTTGGAATATGGCTCCGAATCCTGCAGATACTGATTCAAGAGCAGCTTTGGGTGCTGACTCTCCCTACCAATGCCTTCATGCTCCCATCGAGGCCTTACATAAGCACTTCCTCTTCAAAAGTATGTGGAAATCCCTCTTCTAAATTACACAGATAGTAACGTTTTGCTCTGGGGAATATATGCATTGTTTGGGTCTATGAATTCCACATCCCTGCATTCTCTTCATACCGGTGGGGGAAGATCATGTCTCAAGAGCAGGTGCATCTGGAATGACCAGTTTCCTGGGGCAGGAGAGCCTAATGAAAGCCTTCCACGGAAGCACAGGGAACCCACATGGTGCAGCTCCACCCTTGGCATCCTTTCCATGCAGCAACCACAGTTATTTTCAATATGAAAAATAAGCTTCCAAGCACCCCTGTCTTGCTACCGATCGCTGCCCTGTTGCCAAAGTAATTGCCTAAAAAATCCGCCGGGCCACCCTCAAGGAGTGCTTTGGTAATATCTTTGGTTTCGGCCACGTGCATACTGACAAGGTTTTAAAAAACCTCTCAAGTTGGTACTCGGCAGAAAAGGCTGATGACGCTTTGGTTAATTGTTTCCTGTGAAGCCAGCCTGGTAGCGTTGCAACAGAGTTGTTCAGAAAGACACTAAGCGTTCACTACTTCCAGAAAAGCCGCAGCATCTTGCAGAAGAGTATTTAGTGCTGAACTTAGGCTTTGTATCTGGATCCACAGATCAAAGTTAGTTGTGTGGGGAAATGGAGATCAAGGCTGCAAGCTGGAGGATGGGAAAGTTAATCCCAACCCCAACCGCATGTGCGTACACACACACACAGTTTCGCAAAGCTACTTGAAGCACTGAGGAAGAAAAAAGACTAGCAAACTACACACAGCTGTCTTATTTCCCTTCTGGTGTTGAAAATGGGGAAGCCCAATCAGGGAACGGGCCAGAAGGATTAAACTGTCTTTTCCCAGCAGTTCAGCGCTGATCTGTATCAGGCCCTCCGTGAAGCCTTTTTGCAAGTAAACATTATACACCTGGAGATCGGAACATGGATCTGCAGTGTCACACATCAGCCTGGAAGAGCAAGATGACAAAAAAGTTGACATGGCCCTTTAAAGACTGAGACAAACTGCATGTTATGTCAAGAGATCTGAGATTGGTCTCCTGACACTCACTCTTAAAAAAAACCCCCACTGAATTGCAGTTCTTGATGGAAGGGCTGCCAGCTTGCTCAGACCACTGGTGGCCAGGAGAAAATGTTATATTGGTAACCTGCATTTTCCCACTCCGAAGGCAACTAGCAACTGGAGAGAGATGAATTTTCATTGAGAAAACAGGGGGAAAGATTAAAACACTGCTACTGCTGCATTCCATGATACTGGAAATCAGAACACACTCTGAATACCGACTAACACTTCCAGTGGCTGCAAAACCGATACAAAACAATGTTTTTCTGACATATCCCCAACATGCTAACAAAGCCTTTGGAATTATATAGGAGATTTGGAACGCTTTGCTATGAAATTGCCCGTGGGGCACAGAATTAATGAACTTACTCTTTTGCTACTTTCTGTATCCTCAGAATATTGTCCACAGAATCTTTAAGGGAAAACATCAAATTCATCATCCTGGAAAATATTGCATCGTGCAGAGACTAGGGGGGTTGGATCTTGCTTCACTGGCCTGGAGGAAACCGGTCAACATTTCATTATCTTGCCAAATTCCTGACATGAAGAACAGAATCCTGGTGTTCTAATTTGACGGCAAGGGTTTTAGGACTGGGATTCTCTCTCTCTCTGTGTCTTTTTAAGACTAACAGAACAGACATTTCAGGGGGAAAAGACAAATGAGACCAGATACTGACTCTTCCCAAACTCGTTTCCCAGTTTAAAATCTCATCCACCTATCCTAGGAATAGGAAACTGACCTGTAAGTTGGGAGACAGGAATTTCAGGGATCAGGAGTAAGACTGAAGGTAGGCAAAAATACCTTGATTTTACAATATCCAAAATTAAACTGCACACACCTTTTCTTTCCCCCAATCAAATGCCTGCATAAAAAGGATGGTGTTCCATGGCCATCATCCCAGCAGTACACAAGCCATTCAAGATTTTGCTGTTAGAAACCCACAAGGACATTAAAAGACAAAGAACCTGTTTCAGCCCCACCTGGGCATCACCCGGTCCAGCATCTTCAGGGATGGCACCAGCTTGTCTTCAAGAATGTTGTTAATCACTTGTTCAACATCATAGCTGTATTCTTCCAGGCAGGCCAGGACAAAGCCCTCTCCAAGATCAGGGAGCAAATCTTTCACTTGGGAGATGAGAGAATCCAGCTCTACCCCCGAGACCCTGGCTGCTGGCATGGCAGCTGCTCCAGCACACTAGATATGTCAAACAAAACAGGCAATGTGTTACTCCAAGAGGGTCACCATATTTAAAAAGGAGGGTTCAAGGAACTAGGGAAGAGAATGCCACAGAAATATTGGCATTTATACCAAACATGCAGAAAACCACTAAATTCACTACGGGTTCATCATCTTTCCCAAAATACTTGAGTGCTTCTGGTTCAGCACAACAGAAAAAGACTACTAATGGAGAAAGCTTTACAGCAATGGTTCTCAACCTGGGGGTCGGGACCCCTTTGGGGGTCGAACGACCCTTTCACAGAGGTCACCTAAGACTCTCTGGATCAGCGTTCTCCATCAGTAAAATGGATAAATGTTAGGGTTGGGGGTTACCACAACATGAGGAACTGTATTAAAGGCATTAGGAAGGTTGAGAACCACTGCTTTACAGGGAAAGGGCAGAAGCCCTTTATCCATGAAATAAGTTTTCATACTCTGGGAGGAGGGAGGGAAGTACCATGCCCTCTGTGGGATCGGCACCTCCCAGGGAAAGAAAAAGAAAAGCTGGATCTTTTTCAGACCAGACTATATCCAAAGAAGCAGTCAGGCAAAAGCATCTTACTAAGGGACAAGCTGGAATTGTAAGCTGGAAAAGCAAGTTCTGGGCTTCTGTGGACCCACCTCCACAGGATCTTCTCCGAGCCTCTCCAATCTCTCGCTGGCACTGGTCGGAATTGCTGAAGCTCCAGCTATTTCTGCTGGCATGGATGGGCCTTGCGTCACTTTTTCCCTCCTGTCCACTCCCTCCCAGGCACTTTCCACAGCTTGCAGAATGTAAGTTGTCCGGGTCTCATCCCTACACACTTGCGTTTAGGAAACATTGCTGATCAAAATACGCTGTGAACTCAACCAGCACCCACAGCACCACTGGCACCCCAGTGAACAAAGGCTGTAAGTTGCTTTTTGCCCCTCCTGTAGTTAAATCGAAGCAGAAACAACACACCAGCCAAGTGCAGACGACAGCCATCTCTACCTGGTTGTGGAAGCCTGCTTAAACCATAGAACTAGGGGAAGAACATAAGCAGTAACAGACAGCTCTCACTTCCTGTTTAAGTCAGGAGGCTACCATTGGAGTTTCAGAGTCTGACACAGACAGGGAAGTCTATAGGCTATAAAGCAGAGCACCGTGAAGGCTGGGCTTATTTATCCTAGCCTTGCCCATGTTGCTCCTCATGAGATGGTGAGAGGAGAAGAGGTTTACACAGTTGTTTTCCCCACCATGAGGAGGCTCCCTATAGAATAGTCTAAGCTAAGCCTCTAGGTTCACAGGCAGTCTCCCACTGAATAGTAGTCAAAGGGAAGCAACAGTGACGAAGAGCTTTTGCCTTCATTTTGTGTCAGTGGGCTTCTCAGAAACTGTCCAGTTGCTTAGATTTTCACTAAAGTGACCAGAGACAGGCTCGTCCCTGCAATTGATGCTACATCTCTTGAATTCCTTCCCCCAAGAGGTCTGCTAATCACATTCCTAGCAGTCCATCGCTAGTCGGTGACCTTTTTATTCCAGTTTTTTTTTGTTTATTTTGTCTGTTTACTAATTCATTTTTCCCATTTTGCTCTACCTTGTATTTTTGCTGCTGTTTTAGTTGGTTTGTAACTTCAGCCAGATTGATTATATTGTTTTATAATTGCATGTACTGCTTTGAACAGGATTGGAGGGGTGGGGGTGGACAAGATACAAATATTATCAATAATGTAAGTAATCTGGGAGCCACTAATGTAATTGAGATGCTGGACTAGATAAACCTTTGGTCCAATCCAGCAAGGTGGTTCTTTTTTGAATGGAAAAGGATACAAACTGGAGGAAGCTTGCTGGAGGAGACTCACGTCGTCTGCAACGGGAAACATCTCATCATAGTCACGGAGAAACCTGCAGGCACGAATCAAGGAAATGTACATGCAAAAGGACTTAGAACCCATGAGAGTCGAAGCGGATACAAGCGAGCCATTACAGACAGTGGTGTGCACACACATTTCTTTGATGCTGTCTTCTGCGATCAAATCTTACAGCAGCATTTTAAAATTATGCTGTGCTTTACTTCCCCTTTACTGTTTTGGAGGGGATACAGGAAGCCCCTCCATGATAACAAGCATGTGGTTTTCAATTGCTAAATAGGATCACCACAAGAACTCTTCTGGGTACTGGTGGAAAGCATCCTGTTGTATCTTCTCCAAGTCTCCCCAATCTCTCGCTGGTGCTGGTCGGCATTGCTGAAGCTCCGCAAGGCTGGGCCCTCTGGTGGTAGAGACACCCACACACTGCAATGCACTGAATGACTAGGTCACACCAGGTCACTGCTACACCCTTCCAGCCTCTCATATGCCATGAAAGCAGAACAGAGGGTAGATTTTGGATTACAGAAAGAAAGGGTTGTCCCCCTTACACAGAGCAGTGGGGACCTTGGGGACAGCACACTGCTTCAAAACTCACTACCGCCTTGTCCCTATCCCATCCCAAACTACACCCCCCCTCAAAAAGTAACATAGGACAACCCAGAGCTAAACAGTTCTCAATGCCCCCTGGCAGCTTTTAAAGGCATACTTTGAAAGCAGTGAGAACAAAGCCGTTCCCTCCAGAACAGTCAGTTCTCCATCACTGCCACAGAGGGTGATTTTTTTTGTAAACTTCTGCTGAAAGTGTTCCAAAATGCACAGCAACCCTCCAGTTAATTACACAGTGCTTTCAACAACAAACAGCTGGACCGCTACTTTTGTTCTACTCAAGCAGTTCTTACCTCCTCTCTTGAAGTACTGAGGTAAAGATCTGTAGGAACTCTTCAACAAAGGGCTGAACATTATCATAGCTGTAATCAGAGGGTAATGAAAATAATATTCAAAGATTTATAAATGTTCTGACCAAGCTTGTTAATCTGGGGGAAAGAGATCCTGAGTTCAGATATCCACGCTGTTTGGTTGACAGAGTCATAAATGTTCCTGAAAAATCTTTTTCAAAGTTGCAAGTGTCAAAACGAAGGCCTGCACATGCAGAATAATGCACTTTCAATCCACTTTCACAATTGTTTGCAAGTAGATTTTGCTATTCCATACAGTAAAATCCAGCTGCAAAGTGCATTGAAAGTTGATTGAAAGTGCATTATTCTGCATGTGCGGAAGGGGCCTAACCCAAACATCTGCTAAAGCTCCAGTGAGACATCTAACAAGCCCCACTCAGGAATTAATCCTTAGGACAGACAAAGCAGCAGAGTGTTTGGAGGAGTTTGAAAAATGAAACACGCACGTACATATTTGGCATGGGCAACACCATGGGCAGAGAAAGTGCAAAGTGGCAGTGGTGTTTGTTTTTAAGGTGCACCTTGGTCTTTAAGATCATGGCTTGGTGAATTACACCATGAGCCTTTCAAGTGTAAATCACAATGTTAAGGGGGGAAAGGAGGAATTGAAGTAGATATTGGTACAAGGTTATAGTCTGATGAAACTTGTTAAATAGGCAATTAAAATTTCTAAAAAGAAGATGCGGTAGAGATCTTAGAGTTTAGAGTAACCGAGGATGACATTTTTGATTAGTTCTGATTCAGAACTTCCACATTGTTTATTCCCTTTGAAGGGTCTTTTTTTGTAAGAACAGCAATGTACTACATCCAGGAAGACAACACCAAGTAAAACAATACAATGCCACCTATTTGCTAGTAACCATTGACAGACCTCTCCCTATATATTTCTCTGATGCTTTCAGAAAGTCACCAAGGCCATCACCACATCATGCCAGTGGAGAGCTAGTGCAGTGGTTAAGAGTACTGAACTAGCTACCTGGAAGACTCAGGTTTAAATCTCCACACGCTCTATGGAAGCTGACCTTTGATCAGTCACACTGTCTCAGCCCAACCTACTTCACAGGGTTATCGTAAGGATAAAACAGGGGAGAGGAAAATTATCTAAACCACTTTGGGTCTCCATTAGGGAGAAAGGAGGAGTATAAATGAGTTAAATATGTGACACAAATTCCATAAGTTAATTATGCTATGCACGGAGAAGTCTTTTCTTTTGTTTTGTTTAGACTTCCTGTCGATGTGCATCTCCAACCTCTAATACTGTGATGGGGCAGAAGAATTTTCTACACACGCCACATTCATAAGACACACACCTTTATAATAATACTTATAACACTATAATAACATTTGTCCAAGATCTTTTTGTCTGCCACAGTAAATGTGATCCCCCTTTAACAAACTAGCCTCTGCCACTAGGCCTTGTGAGGAAAAATTACCTGCTTTCCAAAATAGGCTGAAGGCACACCTGGTTAACAATGATATGGAAAACTTCCACCACTTTCTTTCTAGAATGAGACAGCCTCTTCCACAAGTCCAGAAGTAAACTAGAAAGGAACGACAACAACAACAAGAGATGGAAAATTCACTCTGATATGATTTATCTCCTACATACAACTTCAGAGCTTAGGGGACAGGTGCAGTAAAAAAACATCGATTTTACACTGAGTTATAGCAGAGAAAAGCCATTTTATCTGTGTGTGGGTTTGTGCATTTCACATTTTACCCACATGTACAACAGAATTAAAGCAAATGAGGAAGAACCAGGACTCTCTGATATACTACAGACTGCAGGTAGAGCATATCTTTTTTTAATGCTCATCTGTATTTTTGTACAACCTCCTTCAAGCAGAAAGCTAGCTCTGCAAGCAGCAGGCTAAGCTCCATCAAAGTTCATTTTTACTTGGGGCTATTTTTTTAACATATGACTTAGCATTTATGGAATATCCTAAACAGCTGTAAGCATTTCACTTGTCTTTATCTTTTATAACAGGCCTATAAGTTAGCTTAGTCCATCATCTCCAATAATGCAGATGGTGCTATTAAGGATGAACAAGGGGCAAGCCTAAGGCTGCTTTCACACAGAGGTTTTTCCTCCATCTTGGTTACCAAACTGGAGTGCTTTTTTTAAAAAAGCTTCCACATAGCATCATGCTATAACGTCATATTTCCATGTTTTCACTGTCCTCAATAGGCTTTCTCCCAGACTGGCTTATTTTGATCTTTTAAGGAAGAATGCATCATGTTAAGTCACAGGTGTCCTTTGGAGAATAAATTGGTGTGTGTGTGTGTGTGTATACAATTCTGCTACAATCATCTATTGCCACTTACCTTTCAGTTTGCAATAGAACAGCTATACTGCTATAATACATGAAGGAAGAAAACAAAAGCAGGCCACAAATCACCATGGCAACCATACCTGAGAGACCATGCAGGAATAAATGTGGAAGCGAAAAGTCAGGGGGGAAAAGACAGAGGACAGTGGCAGAAAATTCCCACATTTCCAAACCCTTCACCAAAATGTGTACGAATGCATTCGCAGTGGCAAGAACAACAACTTGGATAATCCTCACATGTGGACCCAGCCTTAATGAGTTAACAAAGAAGAGGAGATACCAAACTTGGGGCTTTCTATGTTCATGGCTCACTCTCTTAGCCACTACATTACACCAACTCTCAATTAGGAAACTTTTTAAAAGGCACCCCCTCCATCTGTAGACTGAAGTGGTACGATCCACCACCACCACATTCTGCTATGTATATGTAGATCACATCTGCCTAGTGTAGCACCTGTGGGCCCAGTGACATACAGCAAGGTGTTCCTGAAGCCTACTTGTTTGTTCTCCCTCCCCAAAGTAAAAAGCCAGTCCTGGCTTTTCTCCATCATACTGGAGCAGAAAGTGCTTCAGAAAAGTCCAGAAGGCATCACTTTTAACAGCTACTTGCATCACTGGAGGATGCTGAGCCTGAACTCTCCTAAGACTTTTTGGAACCTCCCAAGATTTTCTGACTGGCCCCACCCACACAGCACCCATTTTATAATGGAACCCCACTACCTGTTTGCAAAACTCCATATAATTTGGGAACCCTAGTGTAGATTAAGTTAAGGATTTATTTAAAATTTTGTTCACCTGCACTCATTGTTGTGCTTTAGTATAGGAAACCACAACTTGGCATATCTGCTTATATGCTGTCCTGCTCCCATGCGCGCGTGCACACACAAGTTCATCATTATTTCTACAATAAGGACAACCTAAGGAACTAGAGCTTTCTCAACCCTGGCTCTAGTCAGCTGACAGCAGGGCCCTGCGGGATCTTGTTCAATTCTGCCAGGTATGCAAGACAAAGAGGCTCCACTGGAATTTCGGTTGAGGCCATCCACTGTTACACTACCATCTTACTGGCCTCCAGACTACTTACCATCAATGATTAATTAGTCTATTGGACAGAATAGCAGCATGCACACACCTTTGCATATATTTATTGTGCGCCTCCCCTCCTTGATTACATTCCACCTCCGGGTTATTTTTAATGATTTGTATTGGAGATTTTATAGGCTGAAGGGACACTTATCATCATCCTTGAAATAAGTTTGATTTGGTTTTTATTCTTATTTATTGCTCATTCTATATATTGTTTTATTAAATGTAAGCCATTGGCCATGGGAGAGATTTAGGTATAATAAAATAAGTGAATAATAATAAGTGCAATGTTGTGTGCAAAGCAGCTATGTGACCATCATGAAATCCTACTGACCAGGAGCAGCAATGGCATACTGGCTAAGAGCAGGTGCATTCTAATCTGGAGAGCTGGGTTGGATTCCCCACTCTGCTACTTGAGCTGTGGAGGCTTATCTGGGAAACCAGATTAACCTGTGCATTCTAGCACATGCCAACTGGGTGACCTTGGGTTAGTCACAGCTCTTTGGAGCTCTCACAGCCCCACCCACCTCTCAGCCCCACCCACCTCTCAGCCCCACCCACCTTGTGGGGGGGAAGGGAAAAGAGATTGTAAGCCCCTTTGAGTCTCCTTACAGGAGAGAAAGAGGAGGTATAAATCCAAACTCTTCTTCTTCTTGTGACATTATTTACAAACAATGCAATTCGTCCTCCTATCAGCTTCCATATTAAGCATCTCCCAAGTGCTCTACAAGAGTACTCATATTGCCCATCAAAAGCAAAACAGTAGCTGGTTGTGGTGCAGTACTGGACTCAAGTAAGGACAGCCTAGGAGTCAAATGTCTACTCACCCAGAAAACTCACCATATGAGCTTGGGCCAGCCAGTCTCTCAAGTCTAGCCTACCTTTCTTGGTTGCCATAAAAATAAAAAGGAGATAACTCCCATGTATGTCACCCCAAGTGCCCGGAAATGTCTCTGTATGGACTGAAAGTGGTAAAGATATCTCAGATATGTACCTGCTGTTCTCTTGTCTTCTCTTCTTAATTACTGACTCCAGCTCAGGCATCACCAGCTCATAAAAAGAAGCAAGCCTACAAAACACACACAACTAAGTTATGCCATTAAAGGTTTCATTCATTCATTCATTCATCCATTCATTCATACACAACTAAACTTAAGTATAAAAGAGCTTTTTGAGATACAAATAACAGTGATGGGAGAAATGAAGGAGAAAAGATCTAAAGCTGGTAACGCAGAGGAATCTACAGGGGTTACAACTGTTGGGGTTACAGCTGCAGGCCACCTCATTTGAGAGGATAACCCAGGTCAGTCCCAGATTGCTCCTGTAGGACTAAAAAAACCCCAAACTTTGGAATTCTGCTACAATGGACTAGATGACCAAAGGCCTTGCCTGGTGTAATACAACTTCACAAGTATCTTCACGTGCTGATACTTCTTTTCTACTATTACACCCTTAGAAGTGTGGAACAGATTCTTTTAAAATTGGACCCCACATAGCTGCTTGAAACAAGCTTGCATGTGCCAAAGTTATTTTGATGCCGGAGAAAGAAAATCCCAGTAGCAACCCACCCTCAGAGCAGCATTCTTGGGTCTCTACTTTCATTTCAATGGCGCCTGCACAGAAGAACAGTGTGTACCGTGTCAACTAGGGTCATATGTGTCAATCTCCTGCTCCACCCCACACACCCCTTGACTGTGGTGTTGAGATGGACTCAGGTCTACCCAGATCCAGCACACAGTCACTGGGAAGTGACAGCTTGGCTTCCTCAGACAAATCTCTTCCAGGTAAATATGGAGCAAATGCAGTTCCTAAGAATATACCGGTTACAGAAGTCATGCTGTTGGAATGTTTGGCAAGCCAATGGAAACACATCCAGAAAGGCCCAAAGGGTGATACAAGTATCACACAAGTACAGCACAATGTCCTTCAGCTCCTAGGAAGAAAAAAAGTAACAGCAATCAATTACAAACAAATTAGGCAGGGCCTTGTGCCTGTTCTGCATGCAGAGGGTCCCAGGTTCAATTCCAGGCATCTCCATTTAAACAGATCAGACAGTAATTGAGTGGAAGGCCTCTTCCTGAGACCCTGGAGAATGGCTGCCAGTCAGAGTAGATGACACTAACCTTGATAGCCCAGTGCCTTAGGCTTGGTATGAATGAGTTGCTGCAAGCTGGTCCTACCACTAGGCAGGATGAAACATACCCCCTCAGGAAGTAGACTTTGGAATACAATTAAAAGGCAACAAACTACTCACTATATAGTAATATATGTTTAGCACGAGAGCAGGAAGGGACACTCCTTGGATTTCTGGCACAGACAATGAAGTACCTTGGACTGTCACTGGCTCCTAAGTTAATCACTTCATGTTGAAGGTAAGATCTGGCACTGCAACATTTGCATCGTGGACTTGCCCAATACCAACCATGCTACTAAACTCCACTAAAAAAGATGCGTACTAAACTACCGTGCAAAAAAGAACTTCACGGGCCTAAAATTAGATGAGCATTCCAACATGCTAGAGCAGTATAAGTGCCCCCTTCAGCACTACTGCGGTTCTGTTGGCTCTAGGGGTGCCACCTTCCAGGTAAAGCCTGGCGATCTCCTAGTATTAAAACTGTGGCGATCAGTTCCACTGGAGAAAATGGCTGCTTTGGAAGGTGAAATCTATGGTATTATACCCCGCTGGAGCTCTCCCCTTTCGAGGCTCTGCACCCAAATCTCCAGGAATTTCCCAAACCAGAGATGGCAACTTACTTGCCTCACACCCTAGAAAGTTCTCCCACCCACCCCACTCCATTTTTCCTATTTCCCCACGGCACAGCACCCCATGGCCAGTCCCTGATGTTTCAAACCTAACACATTAGAACAATAAAACCTCTCCCCATCTTCTTCTTCACAGTTCTTCTGAGCTCTCTCAGCCCCACCCACCTCACAGGGTGTTTGTTGTGAGGGGGAAGGGAAAGGGGTTTGTAAGCCCCTTTGAGTCTCCTATAGGAGAGAAAGGGGGGATATAAACCCAACTCTTCTTCTTCTTCCCCTCCCTTGGGCACACATAGCATGGGAGAGGGAAAGAAAAAGAAAGCATGCATTCAGTGATATTTTAAGAGAACACACACACAATTAACTGGCCTCTTCAAAAATGTGTAAGCGAAGCATACCCAGCTCCATGTGATTGGGAAAGCTGCCTCACCCAGTCACAGGACAGGCAAGAACTATGATTACTAGCGGCCATGTGCAGGGTGAGGCATAAGTCCTGGGGGGAGGGCAATAAGGGGAAGCATAGCTATGGACAGGTTTAATGCAGCCTGGAGGAAGGATGTTACTCACAGCAACCCCCCCCCCCATACACACACACACCTGCAGAGGCATGTCCCCTAGAGTCATCCTTTCCACCAGTTTCTGTGGCTCAGCAGAGGTTCCTTCACATTGCAAGCCACACGTGTGCAGAATGTTGTTGAATACCTAGAAGGCAAAGGGCAGGCTTGTGAACATGTCAGAAGGAAATGCAGCCAGGCACACTTTACCTGTGCCAGCGTCTGCCTGAGGTTACTGGCTCCCTAAAGAGGGAGCTGCCTGAGCCAAAAACCAGGCCACACACATCCAGTGTTTCTCCCCACCCCCTTTCTCTCTTTTCTTCAATCTTGACTCGTTTTTGCAAAGGTATGGCGTATTTACAATTTCACGAGGATCAATTAGCAAGTCACCCACCCAAAAGGAAAACCTTTGGCACCACCTTCTGCTATGGAAGGCGAGAGCTGTTCAGGTAGGCTAGAAGGATAAAGTCAAGCAGCTGGTTCCTCATTAGGGAAAAAAGGATGCCGAACAACACAGGGACTTGAACTCTACGATAGTTTTGGGCAGCAACGTACACAGTCATATTTGGGGTGCCTCCTCTTGCATTTTTAATGGAATTCACAGCAGTTCTGGGAAATGTTATCAGGCCATCTTTCTGTGATCAGAGAAAGGGACTGTGTATTTCTAGAGCTCTTTGCAATGCTTCCCAGAATGAGTGTTTTCTGGGGAAGCCTCATTGGGTATTTTTGTACCCCAATAAGGTACATAGTTTGGGGCAAACAAAAACCCCTGTCGCTAAACCAATTGATTTTTCTAGGGCTGTTTTTATGATAAACTGGAAGAAAGCCTGAACTTCCTGAGAGATGGGAGGGTAAAAATGAAATAGCATGCACATGTTACACACATAAGCCCATAAGGTGAAATCAAATGGTGCAAGATCATTCAGTAAGCTTCATGGCTCTGTCTCGCACATACACACCTATTTTTGCAGACTGTTAATGCAACTCCTGCTTTGTATAGTCTGCACTGGATCAAGAACTGAGCAGTCAGCCAAGGACTAGATACACACTGGCTTCCCATCCATCCTACATTCCAACCTCCATGCAGACACCCCTTGGATCACACATTCATTTACCACTGCATACAAAGTGGCTCATATACAAATGACCTGGTACAGCCGAAAATAATTGTCTGTGCTTTTCTGCATATTTTGTCAAGACACAGTGATTGTGTGAATTGCCACCAAGAAGCAACAACTGTTGCCAGCTCAGACTTCACTATCTCCACACAGTCCCGCAAAAAACTTTACTGAAGCCTACACTGAAAATTGAACGACATACAAAAGTATATCCAGGTACCCAAAAAGACACACAAGAAAAATCAGCACCTGAAGGACTGTAGGCACAGTTTCATCCAAGTCACTGAAGTAGCTTGGCTGCTGAGTAAAGATGTTTTCTGGGGGGAAGCAGAAAGGGGGAAAAAAAGATTTTAGGATGGTGAAAAGAGTCAGTTTCAAAGATTCTCGTATCAGCCAGGCTACCTTGCACATTTTCCTATCGAACAATACTTAACTCATATTGTGTTGGTGCTACAAATGGAGACCCAGAGAAAAACTTGGACTTATGAGAGGAAACTGGGCTTCCAGCCCCAAGTCTTCTTCGAAAGGCAAATGAAGGGGAAGATAACATTGATGAACCTCCTGATTCTCGCCTACAAATACCACTCTCCACAGAGCCCTGAGAACAGAGGTAAGCTTAGCTAAGAGACAAATAACGGGGCTAGAGGCATTTGTAGATAAGATTTGAAATGGGGAGGTTAAGCACCCCTCCCACACACCAATTCCCCGCACAAGCACATCCTGTCCTTTAATGACTGTAGCAAATGAGAGTTTGGGAGCACGCGTTTGCCAAGCGGTCAAGTTCTGCAGCCTCCTTACAGAATACCAGTCTGCGTATGCTACATGGGTTTATGTATTTTCAAGCAATATGATGCCTCCGTGTTTATAAAGCTGACGATTCAGGCAAAGAGCCTGCAATGGACCTCAGTAGCCCTTTTTCAGGCCAGGATGTTCAAAGGGAAAATAAAGAGCCTAATTGCTCAGAGTGATCGAAGAAACAAGTGGAGCACATGAGACAGCTGCACTGATTCGGTGCCAGCTGGCTTACCCCAACCCCAAGTCTTCTGCCTCCAGCCTTTCTTTAAAAAAAGAATAGATGGCAACAGAATTCCAGCAACATGAGACACGTCTTCATCTGACATTCCATTCAGCATTCACTGAATCTTTGCATGGCAACACTGAAACATTTATACGTCTTAATTATCCTCATGTTATTCAAAAAAATACCTGTTCCTTACAATGAGTCTCATGCTTTCTTACACCTCAGAAAATGGACTGGGGATGCTGCACAGTGGGAAGGAACTTCTCATGAGCAATTTTTCTTCCAGGGACAAGTAATTCTTACAGCCCTGCCATTTATCCCTCCGCTAGTTCCACCACCGAGGCTTTAGAGCAGAAAACTAGAAGGGGGTAGCTTCCACTAGGTCAGGGGTCTGCAACCTGTGGCTCTCCAGATGTTCGTGGACTACAATTCCCATCAGCCCCTGCCACTATGATCAATTGGCCATAGTGGCAGGGGCTGATGGGAATTGTAGTCCATGAACATCTGGCGAGCCGCAGGTTGCAGACTCCTGCACTAGGTGCTGCTTCTTCCCTAATCCAATTCCTCTCCCCAAACCCCTCATGTACACACACTTTGAAATGGAAAAAGAACGCCGCTGGGAGAGCTGATTGCATGTCTCCAAGGGTCTCCTCCTTCTCCACACTTTACCAGTTCTCATTTGCCTGCCTGGAGGGAAGAATGCCCATCCAGATTCTACAGATTAGAATGCATTGCTCAAGCCTGCATCTGTATGCAGTTTTATGTTTGAGCGGTCTTAGGCCTGTTGCTACATGGCTTGCAGGAACAGGTGCCAGCAAATAAGCACATTTATGACAGGTAAAAAATGTTGGTGCCAATGTCTTTTAAGATTAAGGGTAAAGCTAGTCCAGCATATTGTTCCTACCAGTCAGATGCCAATGGAAACTCACAAACAGAAGACAAGGTTGAAAAAAAATCCCACATGGTTTATCGCTAGAATCTAATACCACTACACTAAGGCCCTTTCCACATATGCCGAATAATGCACTTTCAATCCACTTTGCAGCTGGATTTTACTGTGCAGAATAGCAAAATCCACTTTCAAACAATTGTGAAAGTGGATTGAATGTGCATTATTCTGCATGTGCGGAGGGGGCTACATCTGGACACTGAAATCCCATTTAGATAATTTTATACATACCACCATGAATCATTTTGCATAAAGCCACCTAAACTGATATTCATCGCATCCTGAGGCAATGAATTTCTTAAATAGATAATGTTCTTGACATCATCAATGTTCTTTAGTTAATCACAGAAGAATACCCTCACTTTAGAGTCTGTTCTAAACCCTGATTTCAGAGCCCATCCCCTACCCACAAATCCTTCACACCATCTTATATTTACAACTAACCAATCATTTTGTGGAGTAGAGCACTGTTGCCTTTTCCAAAGAGCACACACAGATCCAGAATTTTGGGAATATCAAACAAGAAGTTATTGTAAAGAATTTCTCCAAAAACAGATGGTGTGATGAAATGATCCTGAAAGGAAGAAATAAAACATGGTTAGCCATAAGTCGTAAAATCGCCATCATGAACATAGAGGGGTACAATGCACACCTCTGCTGTAATATAAGGAGGGCAGTATTAGCAAAGACCAGTCACTATGTACAGAAGGAAGAGCCTTTTAGCTGATCAGAGCTGCAGAGTTTCAGAAACACTTCCTCAGTTTGTAGCTTTTTCAGGGCATCCCCTACATTCCTGCACATGATATGTGTTTTGGGCTGAAGAAACAAAGTAGTGATTTTATATTTTTACTGCTTTATTTTCAGAGTTTATGTTCTTTCCATGCATCATCCAAGAGCCCCCAGTGCAAACTGTAGCATAACAAAAACATAAGACACATTAAAAAACTATTGGTCATCAGTGGTAGAATGTATGAAAAATGGATTATGTTTGGAATGTCCTTATTCAGCAGGAATATTCTTGCTAAATTGCTTGCCTGTGCTTCCAAAAATGTTTCAAAATACAATTTTCCACTGAATAATAGCAGCTGAACAGTTTTTGCAAGGCACTGGAAAAAGGATACTGCTCTCAAAATAGAAGAAGGGGTTGTAAAGTGTCAAAAAACTTTTTTGGCAATTCAACTGACTGCGTTACAGAAAGGAAAACATCTGTCCTAACTAGACCCAATTTGGTAATTTTTTTTCAAGGAAAATGTCTGACAAGTTTAAGAATGCTTTTCTTTTTGACTGTCTATCCTTCTCCTCTCCTGTTCAAATAAATTACGATAAATATAAGCATTTAATTAAGAAAAAAAGCTAGTTCATGTATAAGCTTTTGAGAGTCTGATGAAGGGAACTTTAATCAGGAAGTGACAGAGAGAAGGGATCACTGAGATCATAAGAGCTGCAGTAGGATTATTTGTACCCAGGTAAGGAAGGGGCTTTTAAAGGTAAGTAGCAGAATCATGAATTGAAGGTGAAAACAGCAAAGAAGGAGGAGTACTTTGCTGGGATTCCTTTACAGCAACATTTTTGTGCTTGCTCCATGTCAAGGGTCAATTTGTTACTGCAAGTTCTCTTTTATTGTTCTAAACATACTGTTGCTAGGAAGAATTTTTTTTTTTTGCAAAATGGTTGTTAAAATATTCAGTCACTTCTGATACATAAATTGAGATTGTTTCTGAGGCTCATTCCGCACATGCAGAATAATGCACTTTCAAACTGCTTTCAGTGCTCTTTGAAGCTGTGCGGAATAGCAAAATCCACTTGCAAACAGTTGTGAAAGTGGTTTGAAAACACATTATTTTGTGTGTGCGGAAGGGACCAGTGACTTTTATAAAGCTTGCATAGTTGATGTGGCTACATTTTTCTTGCCATTTTAAATTCTTTTCTCCTTATGGCTGGTGGAACGTTAAACCTGAATAAAGTACTACAGGTAACTAATGAAAAGATTTCAGAATAGGAGTCTCATGAACAAAGTAGATCCATATCATACGAGAGCTGTCTCTGGGAGACAGCTTTATGTTTAGGGGAAAAAATGATGTCGGTCACTAAAGCCACAGGATAGAGTGAGATACAATTTAGACGAAGGAAAAGAAGGAAAATGAAGGAAAAGACAGCAATAAAGAGAAACATAAACCAGCTATTTCCCCCTGAAAAAGAGTGTATGCATAACTCAAACGCATGCAGAGCAGAGAAGTGGGTGTTTACTTTGGATTCTTTGTGGGTTGACATTCGTAGGAAAGTTAGGAAAACATTCCGGTGGAGGCGCTTCGTTATGTCATTCACTTCTGGAGGCAAATCTACTACCATATCGAACTTGCGAGGGGCGTGACGCAAGTACGAATCCAAACATTTCTGGAGCATCTCATCAAATACTACCTGCAGCAAAGAAAAAAGCCTCATGAGAAATTGGTCAGAGATACCAAATTGTATGTCAAGTGACAGTACCAGGTTGCGTGTTGAATCATTGGTGTTTGGATTAAGGCTGCTCAAATAAAACAAGTATTCCTCAGAGCTCAGGAAAACCATTTTCAAGAGCTTGTTACCAAATATTTGTGGCAGATATAACACTAAGGTCATGTCCTGGCACTCATCCATTTTAAAGTAGTATGTTACTTCTTTCTTAGCATTTTTCCCAGAGTAGAAAATATCTTATAATTAGAACCATCAAACAGTTTGAACAATGCATTGTTGGAGGCTTTCACGGCTGGATTCAACTGGTTGTTGTGGGTTATCTGGGCTGTGTAGCCGTGGTCTGGTAGATCTTGTTCCTAACATTTCACCTGCAACTGTGGCTGGCATCTTCAGAAGTGTATCACAGAGGGAAGTATAACAGACTTCTCTCTGTGATTCACCTCTGAAGATGCCAGCCACAGATGCAAGCAAAACGTCAGGAACAAGATCTACCAGACCACAGCCACACAGCCCGGAAAACCCACAATAACCAGCTTGAACAATCTTTCAACGGAAGTGAAAGAGAATTAATTTGACTGTTAATTAGAAAATTCCATTAGGAATATTTTCTTTTTTCTTTTCTACTTCACTCCAGAAGAATTTTTTTAAAAAAAAAATAAGCATACATTTAATTTTCAGCCTCATTGACTGTAATTTAAAAGGGAGTGGTGAACTAAATTAGCTTCCTGAGACTGTTCTTACTGGGAAACTCTGCTACTGAATAGCAAGCTTGACCATATTTGCATAGCCCCACCCCTGATGACGGAAACTTTAGGAATTGCCCTGTGTATGTATGTATATATAAACATATAGAGAGAGATCCCTGCCCCAAGATCTCAAGATGGGTTGAACTACCAACTCAGAACATACTTACAGTTATACTGCAAAAGTCAGAAGCACATTTGTTTGTTTTAGAATTCCTTTGGTATTCACAAAATTACGTTACCTGGCACCAGAATTTATCATGCGGCAGAGCCAAAAGCCAATCCAGATCATCTGCAATGAACTTGGCCCGTTCTAAGAATTCCTCCAGCAATGCAGGATCTCTGGCTTTAGGTGGTGGCTTATAGAGCACAAAAGAGCGCTCTGTTTTCTTTTCTGGATGCTGCGGAAAAACAAAATGCTGCAAGTGTCAACAAGCTGACCAAGACTAAACAGTAGCTCTTGGTGTTGCTGTTTTGAGCTGCTCACAGAAGTCCTCACAACCACAGACATGTCTCAAGGTGGTAGGAAACCTGGCTTGTGGTTACCAAGAATCCACCCCTCATATTTGCTCCCTTCAGTGTACTCTGGCAGCTCTCCATTCTTTCTAATCGCAAAGGCTCTGCACAGAAGCAATTTAAGGGGCATCCTGATTTTTCTAATAATACTTTTGGAATCCAACATGATGCACTATGTTCTTCTGCCCCGTTCCCACAAAGATAGGTAGCTGACAGGTTCAGCCTCTTCACTACCCTCCCATGTTTCCAAAACAGAGACACGGTGTACGCTTACATTGCACAATCTTATATTAACAGACTGTGGTCACAGTGTAAACCTAGAAAATCTATATTCCGAATGATCATTTTCCAGGGAGGTATAAGCAATAGCCCCTCTAACCATGGCATGGAACTGCGCAGAAGTTCCCTACCACTGAGCAGAACTAAGTCACCTGCAAGAGCTCCCCTTGCCAGCTGGATGCCCAATCTGCATAGCACCATTATGGTGTCTGTATGGCCACACAGCTTACAGGGAATATTGGGTGGAAGTAATGCTGTGAAATAGACACCTGTTATTTACATGGTTATCCCATCTCTCACCCGTTTCATGCTCACTTCATCCTTATTTTATCCTTAGATTAGGCTTCAAGTGTACAATCAGTCAACAGGCACCCATTTCAGTTTCTTGATCAAGGACTGAATGCAGATCTCCCCCAGTGTTTCCAGTTCAATACTCTTAAGGATTATACAACACACAGGCTCTCTTCTGTCTGTAATAGTACACTTTTTTTCTGACCATACAGGATTTCTCATCCAATTTCTTTTGAAATTTGCTTGAACTGTTTTGTTCCCATGTAAATCAATGGGATTTCAATGCACTGTTAACATACTGAAGCGACCCTGCTTCCCGCATTCTGGGTGAAAAATATAGAAAAGCTACCAACAGTGGTATTGAATGTGGAGTTCAGCTTCCTGGGAATTACAACTTTCATTTTTGAAATGCATGCTTCTAGTCCTTGTGCTTAAAAGGATGTTGGCAACACCTGGGAGAACATCAGAAGACAGAGAAGTTGCTGAACAAGATTTCCAGTAGTCAAAGGGTGGGGCCTGAATGCCCTGTACAGCCTCTCCCCATGACAAGCAAAAGCAATATAAATCAAGTAGAATGAATTATGACTGCCAGAGCAGTATAATGACTGGAGTGTCAGATTAGAACTGTGTCGGTCTGAATTCAAAACCACCACCACCCACATCCACTAAGTACATTGGCTGATCTCAGGCCTGTTCACTGCCTACCAACTTAAGCTACCTTATGTTATATACAAGATCCCGCACTTCAGACTCTTGGCCAGTTTTATTCATACCACTAATTGAAACAAGATGAAAATGCATCAAACTTTACTGAGAGGAGAACTAAACTTACCAGTGCAGGCAATGTTTTCAACCTCCCAGTCAGCGAATCCTTCTCAGTAAACTGGAGCTCATCCAGCGGTAAAGCTGGCATGTTGCCGTGTTATCTTTGCCTTCAAAAACACACACACATACAGGTCACATCAGAAACCGTTCAAGAACCAACAACAAATAAGGCAGGTTGCTCCTGGTTCAACAGCTGCACCAAGAGGCATGGGCTGTGTTACACACAAACCAAGCCTAATTCTAGTGGGAAAACAGAATAATTGTTGCATGGGGTCCACAAATCTCCATGCTTTAGCATGACCTTCCACCTGTTTATGAAAAAGAATCAGAACTATGGGGGATGCCAGCCACAGATGCAGGTGAAACATCAGGAGAAAATGCTACTGGAACACAGCCATACAACCCGGAAAACCCACAACACCCTAGTGATTCCAGCCATGAAAGCATTCGACAAATCAGAACTATCTTAAGTGGCTATGAGCAGCAAAAAACAAAAGGACCAACCCAAAGAATTCCTGTTTGACCAATATCAAATCACTTGTGTTGCACGAAGTATTTCCATTTGGAAAAGGAAGTCGGAAGATGCTCTGCTGCAACAAGCTGTTTGGTCGAACACAATGCCCCCAGTAGCAATCAAAAACCTTTCAGAAGGTTATCTATCTGAGCTGGAGAAGGAGAGCTACCACCTATTATTTGTCCTAGCACCTGCTTCCCAAGAGTTACAATATGGAGGTTCCATTTCACTATTCAGTAGCCTTACGATGGATGTGAGGGCGATCTGGCTGCGACATCTGTCACCCCATTGATCGCCAGGGTTGATTCAGTAGCCTTACGCTGTGTATAGGCAGTTCCGTTTTAAGAACAGAAGACAAGAGTATGCTCAGCTCTTTGGGTGCAAGAGATAAAGATGGGATTTAAAAAGCCAGCCATGAGCAATACAGTATCGTTCAAATCTGATGCTCCTTCTAGCCAACACCACCAGACCTAGCAGGAATATTCTGTGTACATGATTAGGCAGTTATCAGAGGTAGCTGGTTAATGTTCCAAGAATTATCTAGTGATCCCCTGCCCCGACTGAGATACTAAAAAAGGACACACCTTGAAACCCCCCTTGTTTTTATTACCATAAAAATTCCTTTCCACCTCAACCAGCATATTTTAGGAAATGGCAGCAAGAGACAGTTAGTTTGGCAGTCCCAAAAGTATCAGCTGGAAGATAGATGGAAGGATGCAGTAAAAAAACCCACAAGCAATGCAGGGGAGAAAGAATCACTCCATTTCTTAAATTACAAGGTGGAGACACAACCACTTTTAAGTGGTGACAGACTTGGTCAGTTAAAGGGATCCCCACAGAATCCCCATTGAGTCTTGATGCTCTTCATGCGACATTGGGCAATTCACTCTCAGCCTAAAAGGACAGCCAGCATGGTGTAGTGGTTAAGAGCAGCTGGATTCTAATCTGGGGAACCGGATTTGATTCCCCACTCCTCCGCCTAAGTGAACCAGATGTGTTACCGCACTCCTACATTCCTGCTGGGTGACCTTGGGCTAGTCACAGTTCTTCGGAACTCTCTCAGCCCTACCTACCTCACAAGGTGTCTGTTGTGGGGAGAGGAAGGGAAAGGAGCTTGTAAGTCTCCTTGAGTCTCCTTACAGGAGAGAAAGGTGGGATATAACTTTAAACTCTTCTTCTGCTAAAACCTATTGTACTTCACAGAATTATTGTGATGATAAAAGTCAGGAGAACCATTTGCCACTCTGAGCTCCTTGGATCTGGGCAGGGTTTTTTTAAAAAGAAATTAATAACCAAATGTCTGCAAACCATTTTTGTAGATTGAAGAAAATAATACAGGGAATCAGACTGTAGTACACAAGGACCCCAAGGCTTCATCTCATGCTTGTTACCCTCCCATTCTGACAAGCAGAGAGAAAACTGGGAGTGGCACAGCTGGCAGAATTCCTAGTGCTGGCCATGGAGATATTGAGCAAGTGATATTAAGTGATATGGATCTATTAAGTGATATGTATATATGGATATATATGGATATATATGAGGTGATATGGAGATATTAAGCAAGATATTAAGCACCTTTTCTGGTGATACCATCTAGCTGTATGCAACAGCATAAGGCAAGATGGGACAGCCTGGATGTTAGAAACAGAATTGTGTCTGGGGTGCTGCGTGGTTTCCGGGCTGTATGGCTGTGTTCTAGCAGCATTCTCTCCTGACGTTTCGCCTGCCTCTGTGGCTGGCATCTTCAGAGGATCTGATAGCAGGAAAGCAAGTGGAATATATATATATCTGTGGAATGTCCAGGGTGGGAGAAAGAACCATTTGCCTGTTAACAAGTGTAAAGGGTGCAATTAGCAAGCTAGATTTACATGTGTTGAGTGGGATCCACCCATTAGCATGTGAGTAACAATGAAGATAGCAATAGAATTGTGTCTGTTCATTTCTAGCAAGCAACACTTGGACACAGAATGCACACAGAAGAGGCCCTTCCAAGGGCAACTACTACAAGCAGCTAAATTGCAGCATCATCAAGGACTGAACATTGGGAGATATCAGAAGAAAACAGTCTTGTTAGACCATTTAGCAGCACATTCAGTTTTCAACAATGGTTGACTAAAAATCTCTAGGAGCTAAAAACCTAGGCATGAAATCTGAAGCCTCCTCCCATTGCTTGCCCTCAACACCCAGTATTCAGAGTAGACTGTTTCTATGAATGAAGCGTCCATTTATCTATCTTAATTGCCATTAAAAATTATTCCACAAATTAATTATGAATTGTGATAGATCAATCACAGGATACCCCATAGTGCTGTTACAATCACCTACTTCTTTCCATTATTACACCTAAGTCAAACTTGCTTATTATAAGTAGATATTTACTCTTATTTACACCCCACCTTTCTTGCTGAGACTCAATGTGGAGATTGGAGCTTTCTTACTTAGCAACAGGAACATCCAATATAGACTTCAAATCATAAATGGTGAAGTCTAGAATATTCACTTCTCTCTCATTTTTTAAAATCTCTTTAAATTTTTAAACTTCAAGTTAACACAGAGCAAAGAAATAATCATTAAAATACTTGAATGTATAATTTACTGAATGGATAATTTTATTTTTATTTATTTATTATTGTATTTATAAACCGCCCTCCCCCGGAGGGCTCAGGGCGGTGTACAGACAAATAGGTAGAGCACATTAAAATCAATAAAACCGAATTTAGATAGACATTAGATAATGGCTCTACGTCATTAAAACCAACCCCATTAAAAAAGCTTAGCTGTTCTAACAACAAAACTAATCAGGTGGCTGCCCATCTACTAAATCCCCTCAGAGGAAAAGGAAGGGGGGGGAAGGGACGGCATGGTCCATAGATGACATAAGAGGAGGGGGAAAGGGGGGAGGGGGGGAGCCATCAGCTGACCAGCTCTCCCCGGAAGCTCCCGTGGAACAGCGCTCTGTCTCTGCAGGCCCTACGAGAAACTCATTAAAGATCCCACAGGGCCCAAGCGTAGCTGGAGGTAGAGCTGTTCCGCCGGGCAGGGACCAGAGTTGTAAAGACTCTGGCCCGGGTGGAGGCCAGCCGCATCATTGAGGGGCCAGGGATCACCAGTATTAAGTGCTGGCCTCTGCCGAACGCGATGAGGCCGCATTTGGGACGATATGGGGCAAGCAAGGCGGTCCCGCAGGTAATGGAGGTCCCCAGACTCAAGGCCTTTAAAGGTCAATACCAGCACCTTGAAAAATGATTCGGAATTACCCAACCCATTGCAACCAGTGCGAAGGCGCCGCAACACAGGTGAAATATATGGTCTCATGGCGGCACCCTGTGAGAAGACGGGTCCGCCAAAGCATTCTTGGACCAGTTTTTTAGTTTTTTCCGAATCAGACGCTAAGGCGCGAAGGCCTTCCGCGTAGAAGCTTTAGGTTGGGCAATGAGGCTCTAACACTGGGAGGTGACCGTTGCATGGATCACAGTGGCCAGATCCGTAATAATACACTTATCTATACCACACCCAATTAACAATTTAAGCTTCGACTTGTTGCACTGTCAGAAATAAATCTATAACATTGCAGACAGCATAAAAGTAACCCATCTTCAGCATTTATAGCAACTGTCCAAGTATTCTCTGGGGAACCTGGCCTTCCTTGGAAACTAGTCAGGTACTCCTCAATAAAAAGTTCAGTAATGACAAACTCCCACTGTATATGCTTTCTCCCCTATTGCCTTTCCCTGCCACATGCAGCTACAATTTGGAGCATTTCAGACATAAAACCATGGTTTAATTTAACTACAATTAGTGAGATTATTAACTATACTGTGTCACCAAATGAAAAAACCAAAATTGTAACTTCATTCACCACATGCTGGATTCAAATAGAGCATTCTAACAACAAAGATGGTCCAGCATGGAAGTTACAATTTTGTTTTGTTTTTTCCTTTTGGTGAGACAGAGTATAGTTACAGTACATCAAGCCCAGAATGTGAAACCTTGATTTTAAGGTGGTTTAATAACCACAATTAATCTAACCCTGGCTAGTATGTGGATGAGACACCTACAAAGAATACCAAGGAAATGACACGGAGTCAAGCAATGGCAAATCACCTCTGAATGTCTCTTGCCTTGAAAACCCTACAGGGTTGCCTTAAGTCAGCTATGACTTGATGGGAAAAATGGTTTTGCATAATGTGCAAATATAGATAGCCTCAAATTCTCCCTCACTGCAATGAAAGCCAAGAGATCAAGAGGCGAAAGGGTCAAGGCACTGAAATTGGCATTTGCCAAGGCAAACCAAAACAGAATGGTAATTTTGTGAACCAAATCCAGATTCTATATCGAACCTTCATTAAAATAAACCATCATTTGGCATTAAGTCTGAACGAAGTCACAGTTTGTACCAAGTAACCATGCAGAACCATGTGAACTAGGTGTGCTCCTTAGAATGTACCTCAAAATCTTAGTCAGTCCAGAAGAATTCTGTGGTAGAAACAAAGGGTTTGCTCAGCAGACAATGAAGAAATAGTTCTTAAGACTAGGAAATTTGAAAACAGTCCTATGACAAGGCACATGAAAAATAATCACATGCCTGTTCAACACTATCCTCATTTCAAATGTGGATCATGAGGCACTGGAAACCTAATGATTCCCGCAGAACAACACTGCCAAAAGGGATGCTGCAGTTTCCAATTATGTTACTCAGGCAAGTCAAAATGAAATTAGTCAACAAAGGTGTTACCAGCAGGCCTGTGCAAAATATCTAAAGCAGAACAGGTGTGTTTTTTCCCTTTCACTGGGGTGGGGAAACTTCTGGACAACGTGCTGTTTACAGAATATGCAAATTATGCTTGCCTTCCAAGAGAAAACATTTTAAAGAATAACAGGACAGACTTCATCAGCCCTTCAAAGACTTGGGGCTTTTCCCCATCTTAGCACAAAGACAAGTACAACAGCAATTCCCTCTGTGATGTGCCAACAACAGAAGCAGTGGCTCTGCAGAAATGTTTTAAAAACTCTTTTTTTAAATATTTGAGGTGTCTCTAGGCATGTGCACAACATCATCCCCGTGACCACTACTATTTGCTGAGGACACGTGATATAAACTGGAGGAGGATTAAAAGGGAAGGGAGAAAAATGCTGACAGCCCCCATAGTCATCGCCTACAAGTTGGGAAGAGTTTCGTTTTGGTCCTGCTTTTATCTCCTCCTAGAAAATGCTTATCTTTTTGTATTATTGTATTTTTATTATGTATTGATATGTAAGCCGCCCCTTGTCCCTCGGGAGACTGGCGGGGTAGCAATGTAATAAATATATATATGGGTGGAGGGATTATCACAATTCCTTCTCACCCTTCCTCTAAGAAAACCACGACAGCTCACCCCTCCTTAGCCCCCCCCCCTCAAAAAAACCCATGAGGGGTGCTGAGCTTGAAAGACGAGGCTACAATCGGTCTCAACTGACCTACGCCGCTCTTACTAATCCCCCTACCTGCACATCCCTTCAACAAGCACCCCGTCGGCCAAAGTCTCACTGCCCGAGCCAGCTGGTCTCTCCCTTCACCTTCCCCGGCTACTTTCGGTTCTTTCTGACAACTCTACCCATCCCCCACCGCTCTCTGTTAAGTAGTTCCGGTGCATCCAAAACCATATCCGGTTGTTCAGTGATGCGTTTGCTTGTGAATTTCTGTTTTGCACTTCTTCTGCACAGCATGTTTACAACGAGTCGCAATCGTTATTAATGGAAAACAAATTCATTTGTAACGATTGCAACTCGTTATAAATATGCTGTTCGGAATCCACTTTGGATCTGCTATGGCGGACGTTAGTCGGCCTCGTCTTCAGTGGGGTAGTCAGAGAAACTAGTCTTGTTTGACGGACACAAGCCCAATAAGTGTATCCCCAGAGCTGGAGCCGAGGGGCTTTAGTTGGTTTTAAATATTCATCTCTCTGCCAAAATAGGTTGTCGGGGAGACTTGGAAACGCGCTAAAATGTAACTCCTCGTAAATATATCGTGAAAAATCCATAAGCACCGCCCTTTGCATCTCCCCAATCTGGATGACCCCTAAACAAGTGTAACGTAATTACTTATTATTTAGTTGTTTATAGTCACAGTCCTTTAGTGGCAGGACAAGCAGGTGAACAGGACAGTAAAATAAACATCCGGGCCAGATAAAACGTTCGATTTAACAAGCTAGAGAAGGGTAAAATACAGTAGAATAAAAGCAAAAAGCTATAAGAAGCCAAACCGAGACATCATGTGAGCACAATATAAAAATTTGGTCACAGTTTCAGTGATTTCAGAAGTGCAATTTTGAAGACAAGATACTTTCAGAGAGTTCCTTCTTGTTTACTAACATAAAAATAAGCAGAGGAGGAGGGGGAGACGTTTCAGGGCATGCTGAAAAAAACCACCATATTTCCCCTCCATGCCACTGAAACATCTTTTATCACCCTGGCTCTCTTACTGAACTGAACATCCAGCCTGATTAAGCATTGTCATGGCTCTGTAACAATTTCATCCTTGTAACAAAGCATTATGCTGTTTCTATAAAAAGCCACCTATAATCTCTCTTCCCCACTCCAGTTTTTAAAAGTAAGTTCCCCACTCAAGTTTTTAAAAGTAAGTACAGACTGCCAATCATTTTACCTCATCCCAATCCACCCATTCTCATTCATTCCAGGTTTCTACCCTTGCTATTGTATTAAGCAGCCCTCCCCTTTATATCAGATCAAGGAAGGAGCGCCAGCCTTGCATTACAAAAATCTTAGGATCAAGGTTTCAGAGGGAAAAAGAATTTTTCCCTTCCAGAGACCCTGGAGAGGTGCTACCAGTTAGAACAGAGCTATATGAACCAATGGTCTGAGTTAGTATAAATCAGGCATATGATAAGAAAAATGCCATGATTCTACTGGACTTACTCCTGGATAAGCATGCACTCAGTCTATATTTATTTGTTTGTTTACTTATTTATTATTGAGTTTTATATACCGACCTACCCCCAAAGGGCTTTGGGCGGTGAACAACATAATTATACAACATACAATTAAAAATCCATTAAAATAAACACAGCGATCAGCATAATAAAACAGCGTCAGCAATAAAATCCTTATTAAAACCCTCCCAAAGGGGGGGGGGAGATCCCATAGATGGTAAAAGGACCCCAAACACAGGAGACTAAAGTGGGGGCACATCAGCGGCCGGACACTCCAAAAGCCTGGTGGAACAACTCCATCTTACAGGCCCTGCGGAACTCACCAAGATCCCGCAGGGCCCGGACAGCTGGAGGAAGAGTGTTCCACCAGGCAGGGACCAGGGCTGTAAAAGCCCTGGCCCGAGTGGAGGCCAGCCGCATCATTGAGGGGCGGGAACCTCCAGTAAATTGGCCTCTGCTAAACGCAAAGGCCTAGTAGGGATATATGGGGTAATGCGGTCCCAAAGGTACAAGGGTCCCAGGCCGCGTAAGGCCTTAAAGGTCAACACCCATACCTTAAAGATGATCCAGAACTCAACTGGGAGCCAATGCAGACAACGCAACACAGGTTGAATATGATCACGAAAGGCGCCCACCGTGAGCAGAGCCGCCGCATGTTGGACCAGCTGTAACTTCCAGATCAAACGCAAGGGTAGGCCCGTGTAGAGCGAGTAGAACATATATACAGGATTAGATTTAGATGAAGGTCAAGTAAAAATTGGTGGAAAAAACATTAACAATTCAAGATATGCAAATAACACCCCATTACTGGCAAAAAAATAATGAATACTTGAAACAGCAATTGATTAAGGTTAAAACTTCAAATGCCAAAGCAGGATTATAGCTGAACATCAAGAAGGAAAAAATAATGACTACAGAGAATGTGTACAACTTTAGGGTTGAGGGAGAAATTTAAAGGATTAAAGATTTTCTGTTTGTTGGCTCCATCATCACTCAAAAGGGAAACGGCAACCAAGAATCAGAAGGAGACAGACTGGGAAGGGCAGCCATGAAGGAGCTTAAAAAGATCCTTAAGTATTATAACATATGACTAAGATCAAGATAATTCATATCATAGTATTCCCCATTAGTTGAACGGTGAAGAAAGTTGATTCATTTAAAATGTGATGGAGGAGAGTTTTACAGTTATTATGGACCACTGAAAAGATAAGTGGGTCTGAAGAAACCCAAATGACCAAACTGAGGTTATCATGCTTTGGTCATATTAGGAAAAGACAAGTCCCACCAAGAAAATTTGAAGGCAGCAGGAAAATAGGAAGACCCAACCAACCTAAAATGGATTAACGCAGACAAGGAAGCCATCATCCCCAAGTCTGGGAACCCCATTGCCCCCAGTTTGCAATACCTGAGTAAGGCTCTTAATGATAGGACAGTTTTGGAATAATTCATTCAAAGGGTTGCTATAAGTCAAAAGCAACTTGACGTCACTTAATACCCACACAAGTATGCACAGGATTGTAGATAAAGACTGCAACTCTAAAATAAGCACCATTAAATAAAGTGGGACTTAATTCCAAGTATAGCTGCTGAGGGTTGCTCCCAAATAATCTTGCTGCACTTTAATTACAATATGTAATGAGAAGGAAATCTATGGAGATCAACAAGGCTTGCTGTCTAGTAAGCATGTTCAGGAATACAGCTTTAAATGTGTTAGTCTTTAAAGTGCCACAAGGGCTCTTAAAGGGCTCTTACACACTAGTATGCCTACCACTCTGGATGCATTCTGACATGGAATCATTTTTCTACCTTGCAGAGACACCAACAAGTTGCTTACAAGTAAACTCCAACATTTTAGGGGCTAATTAGACAGTGTATTTTTAACTAGGCTGGGTTCGGTTCCAAAAGACAGCAGCAAAATGGGGCTACCAACCTCCCTGTCCCCCATTCCAGCTCAGGAAAATGGGGTCGGGGGGAGGGGGGAATCCTCTTCTCCTCCCATTCACACTGTGCCCTGAAGATTGTTAAAATTCTTTTCCTTGAAGCTGCTCTGTGGTTGTGGGGAACACAAGTCAAGTCTGGGAACCTTAACCCAATTTGTTTAAAAACATATCACGTAGTTGGGCTCCCAGTAGCTTTGTAGAGGTGGTGAGGCGAGTATAGTGTTGGACTGTGACTGGGATACCCATAATCAAATTCCTCCTAAACTATGAAGCTCACTGCCAGATTCCTCTGTCTTCCTCTCTCCCTGCCTAACCTACCTCAAGAAGATGTCCTAAGGGTAAAACAGAAGGACTTCTGTATGCTGCTCTGTATGCTGCTCTGAGCTCCTTGAAAGAAGGATGAGATAAAAATCTTATCTGATTAATGAATATTTATTTAATCCTCATTCTTAGTCTATATAAAAAGACAAATAATTTGAGGGCTGATTCTGAATATATATATTTGAGTCTGATTCTCTCCATGGAGCTTATTTATACATTGCTTAGGTAAAATGGCAGGATGTAACTAATCTGAATAACTAAAAAAGCTGTGTTGAAAGAATTACGATAAAGCTTATTTTAAAGTCTTTTAAAATGGTGTAATGTCCCTTTAAAATTGTAACTGTAAATTGTTTTATATATTTAAATTAATAAAGTAATTGTAATTTTTTTAAAAAAAGTGCCCTGCTAGATCAGATGGAAGGTCTAACATTCTGTTTCCCCACACAAACCAGACAGATTATTTAAGAATCCTGCATACAAAGCATGAAGGCAACAGCCCTCCCCAGACTGTCCACAGCACTCCAGATTCCGGCATCTATGCTGCTACACTGTGTGGAGGTTCCATTTAACTATGATGGATAAGCCATTGATGGAAACTGTCCTCTGTCTTTTTACAGCCATCTATGAGAGGGGTGTTGTCATGTGTTCCATTCTTTCATGTTTTCACTCTTTTTGTTAGGAATGCTTAGGACTCTTCTATCAGGTAACAAAACTTTCTTTACACTGGGACACCCAGGCACAGAAAATCTGATTTTTGCTTGCTTTCCTCTTCCCCAGCAGGACTGCAACACTGTGTTCTTTCCCTTCTTTCTCATGTCCTTTCTTCCCAGTCTCAGGACATTCTGGCCTAATTTTTAAGACAGGAATCTTCATGCCTTTTCCTTAACAGAGGTCATTTAGTTGGCTCATCTGAGGATTCCCTCCAGCTGACAAGCTCCCTGGATGGCTTCGAGAGTTAAATGCACCTATTTGTTTCTTCCTTTCCAGCTCTGTTTCTTCGAGTGTCTGCCACTCGATCTTCTGAATCCTCTCACTGCTCTTCTCCTCTCTCAGCTTCACCTGTGGGGTTCCCTTGTAATTGCAATACATGTTTTGGTCTCCCTCTGACTTCTGTCCTGTTCCTCTGAAGGCTACCCCTCTTTCAGCCATCCTTGCATATTCCTGTTTGCCCCTTATTTGGGAGAGCTATATTGGAAGATTTTTAGCAAGAAACAAGGTAGGCTAGCAAGGGTAAATCAGAGAGCAGTGTTTTGTATAGTAAAGTGCACCACAATATGCAAGAATCTCTGGTGGTTTTACAGATGATCTCACTCCAACCTTCTGCCGTCACCCCAGTTCTAAGAAGCTTTCCCCTCTTTTCCAAAGGCTGTTGGTCCCAGAAAACTCATACATACTCCTTGGACAATCTCCATGCCTCTCCTTTTTTTAGTCTTGCTGTTCTTATGACCCCTTCTTCCCCTTATCATTAAGACACACCAACATTTTAATTTTCAAGTTTCCCAGAACTGTTCACCAGGCTGGATGTCAAAATTAAGAAAAAAATAGGTGAAGTGAAGTAGCAGGGTTAGGGTTAAGAAACAGTAATTCCAGATATGTAGGCAGAGCCTCCAAATCTGCAGTTTGTAGCTTTCTTAAAATGGAGACCAGGAAATGTTACAGATTTCATTAATTTACCTCAGAATGGGTGCGACGTATGATCTGCATCCCAGTCATCCCTGATTGTTCCCTAATTACAAAGGCTTTCTTTCTCAACTATTTTTAGCATATAAGCAGGGGAAATTAACAATTTAATTAGAGCATTTTCATATATGAAGGTAAAATCACCACAGGTTTGAACTGGCTTAATATTAAGTCCTCACCTCAGTGAACCCTGAAAAAAAGACAATTTCACAAAGCATCTCCAACAGAGAACTGTGTGTAAGCACTTTCAATGACGTTTCCCAGACTTCTTTAGATTAAACCATGACAGTCGCACTGCTTTAGAACTGAAGCATAGCTGCGCCCCAAAATATCTCTCATGCCATTTGAGTTGACTCCTAATCATCATTAAACATGCAAGTAAAAATGGAAAAGAGGTCATCTGGCTGAGGTTATGTTTTATGTTCTCGTTACAAACCATTTGAAGCAAGAGCTGCCTTGTGCCTCTTGTGTGAAAAACACCTGATGTTTAATGGGTGTGTTGTTAGTCTGGTCTTTCTTTTGCAGATAGTGTCAGGCATAGGTGTCACTCACACAAAAAGGCACCCATATGCACAAAATGTTATGAAAATTACAATGGCAAAGTTTCTTTAGTAAAGGCCAGTGTCGGTGTTACCGCCCAAGAAAATAGCCAAAATATTTTCTTGAGTCAAGTTGCATGACTACACTGGCTCCATGTCAAGACACAGAGACCTGTGTGATTCAGAAGCCTCCATAAGACTTGCAAAGGACATAAACATGTAATTGTGCCAATGTTATATGGTTTCCCTCTTGCCTCTTCCCTTGCAAGATGTAATGAAAGCGCCTTTAGAGTCGAATTTATGATTTGCCCGCTGTTTAGGATTTTAGGTGGACTAGATTCCCCAGTTAGCCTAAGGTTTTGTTATTGTTAAGTTAGGAGGTTCTTATGTACTTGTATTGTATTGTTTTCCCTAATGTTTAAGTTTAAGAAAAGTTATTATGATATTTGTGCTATTAGTCAAAGCAGTAGCCTGTAGAAGCTGATATTAAGGGACAAGGAAGTCAGCTCTGGAATGCAGCTTAGACCAACACCCAGCCAACTCCTTAGCGAGGACAAAGACCCCCTTTGGATTTGCAAATTAAACTCTGCTGGCAGCACCCAGAGGTCCCAGCTGTTGGAAGACGTGCGGGGACCACCATTGGACAATTTGAACTCTCATTTGTTACAGAGATGAGGCGCGGGAGCCGCAGGACATAACCGAAGGAAACAGCCATCTGATAAAGGAGATAGCTGGGTGCAGTAGTGAGCCCACCTAGATTTTCTGAATGGACTTTATCTGCTCTCCCTTCAGCACCATTGCGAGATCTCGCAGGAAGATGTTTGACAGCGGGATTTCGTAATCCCATTCAAAAGTTGTAATTGTATCTTCTTTTGTATTGTTGTTTTCTTATTGGTGTTTGGTAAGGGACTTGCCCCCTTACCTCCGCTTTCTACCTGCCCCCTTGCCCCCTTTGATGTTTGTGAATAAAAGTTCTTGTGCTTGTTTGCAAGGCGCGATTCTCCTGCCCGAGCTGTGACTAGTACCTCCAAATAAAATCCTTTGCTTTGAAGAACGCCGGCTTTCTGCGCCTCATTATGTTGCTGAGCTGAAATCACTTGTTGTTACCCGAGCCACAGCAGTAACATCGGGATCTAAACAAAATGTTTGTAACACATAATAGAAGACAGGAGTGACTCATCTGTTGTCACAGATAAAGGAGCGATTCTCAAAGGATCTAATAACTCAAGTTGTAACAACCAGGAATCTGCACAGGGCAATTCTCCACACATTGTGGTTTTCTTTCCCATTGTTGGATGAGATTACCAGACAACGGACCCTTGATGTTGCAAGACAAGCATTCTGTGAGTCCGTTAGCTCCATATAATTGCTGAATAATCCCAGAGAAATCTCTCATTTCGTAACTAGGTGCTAGGCATGATCATTCAAAAGCAGATTACAAAAACAGGATTACAGAATGTACAATGTTTTCATTTCAGGGAACATGATATATCAATTTGTGAAGGAAAGGGGAGTGCTCCATTAGAGTTTCTCAGGTTTCTCTGATGTTGCCAAGAGGCCTCTGAAGCAGTCTTCCAATTTGGGGTGGGTGAGGTGGCTGGAGACTGCCTTTGCTTTGTAGTATGGGATTATCTTGCACATTAGTTAACTGGGAAATGAGAGACTGATCCAGCACGTCTAGCCAGGGTCATAACGGGCAGACCCACAGGCTTCAGAAGATACTTAATCATGCCAACTCTTGATGCTGTCTCTACCTGGCATTCCCTCTGTTCTTGCCTCAAGTGAATTTCTTGCACTGATGTTCTTCCATTCTCCACATCCCTGCTATCCTGTGCTCCCAGCATCTCTCCTGTGCTCCCATCTTTCTGGCAAGCATCTCTCCTGTGCTCCCATCTTTCTGGCAAGCATCTTTCTGGCAAGGGAAAAACTAGAGCCACTGGAATAATTTCTGCCAATTGGAGGTGGTGCTGCTTAGAAATGCAGTTGCTCTAAGGGCTATTTCCCCAGGCCGCATTGTGCCCCATAAGTAACTGGGACGCTTGAGAGTTGGGGAAAGTTTTGCCCCATCACTTCTCTTCAACACCAAGATACAAGCCAAAAAGCTATGCTCCATATTTCCTGTATTACTTAATCTACTATTGCTGCATGCCCATGTCAGGTCAAACCAACATTAAGCCAAGATGTGTTTGAATGCCTTCTTGCCATGTTGGCATGTGTACATTCGTTCCTCCTCCCCTTTTCCCTCCCTTTGTACTTGGTTTAAAACAAACTCCAATGAGGTATCTGTAATGTTTTGATGTGGGTGCCCAGACTAGCCAGGATTAGTTTCTTTTCCACAAACTAACCTTGGATTAAATCGAACTTTACTTTAAGGCAGAATTTCTGTCTTCTGCTTTATGTGAGGGGAAGAGAGAGGAGTGGGACATTCTCTCAAGTGCAGCAACAGACATGATCTGTACACATCCTGACAATGCCAAATGAATGTGACATCTGAATACCGCTGTGGATATCTAAATTCTTCATCATTTTAAGCTGTTTTGGAGACCAAAAGATGATTTAAAATACATTAAACTGTTTCTTACCACTACTGCCTATTCTTACAGTGATTCCTTAGTCCCTTAGTTTGTAAGCTCCTCAGGGCAGGAATCTTTTTTTCCTTTTAAATTGTTTTGCAAAGCATATATATAATAAAACAAAATAAGAAGGCATGATGTAGGGGGAAAATACTTGTGCAGTGTGTGCTGGCACATTGAGAGAGAGAGAGATTTTATGATGTTCATTTTTAACTTACTGCTGCGACCTGCTCTGAGCCCTGTTTTGGAGAGGGTGGGGCATAAGTTTAAATATGAATGAATGAATTTATTTTAAACGTTAGAATGTTTTAATGTTAAAGTATCAATTTGTTTAAATTGTTTATGACTGTGATTGAAATTATGTGTGTTTGCCGCCCTGAGTCCAACTTTGGCTGGGGAGGGCGGGATATCAAATCGAATACATACAATAAATATTCAGTAACATAATTAGCCTTTTCTCTCTAGAAAGATACTTCTGTGTGCAGAATAAACCAAGGAAAGGTTCTGCTGACTCGACTTCCATTTCAGGTGATGTGAGAAACTGTTTAAAATGCTATGCTGTTAATAGGTCCTTTTGTCACATCTTCTAAATTATTGATTTAAAAAAACCAAAAGCATGAATGATTCATGCTAATTTTATTTGGCAAACATCATGTACCCCTAGCATAAAAGGAGGTCCAGCATTTCAAGCTGGGCTGCTACTGCAGCTTGGGATGTTTATCATACTGGAGGTCTAGTAAATTATGCCAGAAAATAAGCGTAGTTAAGATTAAAAAGATGAGAGTTTTTGTTTGATAGTTGAAATATGATTCTGTATGCAGGGATTTTTGGATTTCATTCTGTTCTGAATAGGTTGTGTTCTATAACCCATTAGCATCCATATAAAGGTCAGAGAATAGGATCCCAAGAGCTTGCACATGCCCATCAAGGTTTTATGTATGTGCATGTTTTTGTGTGCTGTGTGATGAACTCACAAGGGCATAACTCTTCTGAGATTGCACTGACACTCTATTGGAACCTATAAAATTTACTTTAGTTTTTAACTTTACTTTAGTTTTTAACTTTAGTTTTCACCCTTCCTCCACGGAGCTCAAGGCAGCATCTATTTCCTGCCCCGTTTTATCTTCACAACAGTTCTGTGAGCCAGATGGTAGCAACGAACCTAAGGTTACCTCATAAGCATCACTGCTGATTAAGGATGAGAGCTGGTCTCCTTGAACCGACTTTCCGTTCTTCAGCTAATATTCTGTACTGAATTATGGTCAACCGCAAGAGCCCGATCATATGTATTCAGAGGTCAGTTCCCTTGAGTTCAATAGGATTTACTCCTTCACAAATGTGTTTAGGAATGCAGCATCAAATGTGGAATAAAAACACACAAGGTGGCACCCAGTGATTCTCTCCAGCATAAATGAGTTTAGGGGGAAATCCTAGCACTTTTCAAACAAACAAATGCCAGGAAACTGGGTTTGAATTGCTAAAACAAAAGGAGAAAAGCTTTTGTCCCAGGCTGATTTGTTGACGGTCGTTTCTGCATGGTCCAAATATCCCAGGTTGAGCTAGGGAAATATCCCAGTTTGGCCCAAGAAGTTTGCACGGTTCCTGGTCCTGAAGCGGTTTGCTCCGCGATACTACTCCCCGGGTTGAGCTCTCTTCCATGCAAACACCATAGGAGCAGAAACAGTTTATTTTTCCCAGCCAGCCGTCTGATTTCCCCACCCTGCCACCCACCCCCGATCTTCACACCTGACGTCATGTCAGTTTTCAACTGTTGCAGCTTGCCCTTCCCAAAACATTCTCCCCAGCAAGTTTTCTGCTCATGGTATCAACCAGATGCCATTTCACCTGAGTTAATCAGGAGTGGAGTCCCAAAATGTTGCCATTTTCTTTTCTGTATGTGTACTGGTTGCTTGGAGCATATAGCTAGGGAGATATGCACTTTGGGCCAAATGTTAGTTGGCATATCGGGGGGGGGGGGTGTATCTCGTTTTCCACAAAAATATGAGAACGTGAGTTGGAATGTGATGTGATGCTGCGCCGCATTGTTTTTTACTGCTGCTTGCTGTGTCCAGAACTGGAAAAAGGAGGGAGCTTCATTTTCCCTTGCTTACTGTGGGTCAACCAATCAGAAGCACGGGACACTAGTGATGTTCACGCATGTGCGGATACGCCTGCAGTGTAAATACAATAGACCTGGGCTTGTGCTAAACAAACTGGAGTATTTCTTCCCGGTCTTCATTCAATTCCTTCACAGAAAACAGGCAGCCATGCGAAGGGAGAAACTGGGATAAAATAGACCCGGATTGTAAGATTCCGATTGTAACCCGGAATAATTTTGCCATGCAGAAATGGCCGACAGGAAATTGCTGAGCATTGAATGTAACTGCTGAGTTAACCACAGTGTCCCATCCAGTCAGAGCTTCGATGTTACACAAGAGTTTGACAGAAATATTTCACTCATCTCCGTGGCACTCTTCAAACCTTGAAGGAATTCTCCTGGCCCAGCCAGTGATAAGACACAAGGCAACATTTTCATTTAAAAGAAAGCACAAATTGAAACCAAGAGAAGAGTGACTTGAGGTTGGCTTTTCAGCTTTCCATACATGTCTCATGCAAGCTGCAAGCTGAAAATATTAATATTTTGTTTCTTTGTGAGGAATCTGAAAAGTTGCCCAAAGTTATTTTCAGTACCAAATGAGTTTCCAAGTGACAACGCCACAGTTTAAAATAATACCTGTGTTTCTGCACTTCCAAGGTCCGTTTAAAGGTCTTTTCCCGCCAGCTCCCTTTAACCTCAGTGCAGCCAAATGACCTTCCTTCTTGCATGCAAACAAGGCTACCGTTGACTTGCTGTGCTTTCTTCATTCTTTTTCCCCCTGGAGAGAACACAAAGAAGTGTTTGCAGACTGAAGTTTCTGCTGGTGGGTTGTGTTGTTGATTTTCTTTTCCTTCTTCCCACAACTAGGTCAAGCAGCCTGAGGAGTGTGAATAAGTTAAGCTATAAATATATTAGAAACTGGGGATATAGAGGAAGGGATCCAGAAGTTACGAAATAATTACACAATAAAAGGCATCCCGGCCCTTCCACTGAGTGACAAAGACTCGTAAAAGATTTATAACATTTGGAATGTGAAGTAAAGGAATAATGAATTGTACAATGCTGCACTATTTGCAAGCTCTATTTGCAAGCTCAATTTTTTTTCTCATTTGGAGTTATATGGGAAGGTCACACAATGTCTTCAGTTGGCCAGATATTGGTCAAAGGCAGCCCAAGGCCTGAAATTCTCCTGATCTTCAGTCCATGAAACTAGCAGCTTGAAGGACATAGCAGCTGCAGAGGGAAGATTGTATGGTTTCATATTCTTTCTGAGCTCCCTCCTCAGACTCTGTTCCCAAATTGTTAGGAATTTCTCAAACCGGAGTTCACAACCCCTGACTAAGATCTGTGGAGAATTTGATAGACAGGACTGAGAGTCAATTCAGGTAAAAGAATCACTAGAAATGAGTTTGCATTAAAATGTTCTTAGGCTGGAAATAAAATGGTTTTTTTTCCAGAATGCAAGGAAGGAAGAAACCTTGTGGAACTTCTTGGAGGAAACATTTTATTTCCTGCCTCAAAACGTTTTATATTGGTTGTGCGGAAAGGGCCAATAATGGGTTCCTTTATGACAAGATTAAAATAGGTTGTGGCCCAGACAAAATCCAAATCTTTCCCAAGATTGAAATCCAAGTTTGATCTGAAAGTTTCATTCCTGCCAGGCTGGGCAAAATCACTCTAGAATCTGGGAGAACTTCATAGCTGTGGGAACTCTGTGATCCACAGCTGAGCGTGGAACAGGGTCAGCAGAATAGAGAGACAGGGAAGCTGTCTAGCGGCCTGAATTGGATCCTGACCTTTAGCCTGGAGTCATAATTAGCTTGGTCCCAAATCCCAGCTGAAGGAGAGTGGCAGTATCCACATATTTTTCTGTTTGTCAGTTGGTTTGCTTAGTCTTAAAGGAAGTATAAAATTGGAAAAAAATGTAGAAATTGAGAGGGCAAAAAGAAAGAGTTGAAAGCAGAAAGGGTTGAAAGATAATTTTGTTTTCAAAAGGACCCCATGTTGAAAATTGGAGCTAAATGTGGATTCATTCTGCAAAGGCTAGATACTGCTGTCGCCCACCAACTTGGGAGGATATTAAAGTAAAATTAAAACATGATTATTTGCACTTCAGTCCTAGGCAAAGTTATACCAACCAACTGACTTCAGTGGACTTAGAAGGGCATCACATTATTTAGAATTGCACTGTAGATCTGCAGCCTGTGAGACTTTTCTTCAGATTAGTGTCCGAATACATCACTGTTTTTCTTATGTCTGAATTGTTTAGTCAAGCAAAATTAACACGTATGATCGAATCTAAATTAATGTTTGGTTTTGCATTCTGATTTTTTAAAAATGTAAAAGTCTTTTGTGTGCTTCAGTTTCCCTCTAAATAAGTTCTGTCTCATTGCTAGTTTCTACATTTTGTTTTCTTAGTTTTGCACCACAATAATTCTTCCTTATGCAGCCATCTTTGTCATTATAGATTTCAAGCCGAAGTTGCTATTGCTCATTGTATGAGAGGTGCCTGTTCAAGTCCATAACTATGGGTGGAGCCTCCAGTGTGGGCTGAATATTTCACAAGGTATGTACTTGTAATTCCTCTATTCTCACACCAAAGATCATTGCCCAAACCCCTTCCCTTTGCCCTTTGAATGTCATGGAATGCTCTGCTCTATTCATTTATTCTGCAATAGCCTGTTCATCTTGGAGCTGTGTTACCACTTTCATGTTCCTTCCTTGATATCTTTACTGTGCTCCAGAACCACACTGTGATGCCTTACAGAGGAGGAAATTATTGTTTTCCTTCTCTTACTATGCCCTTTGTATATTTTGAAACAGTTTCTGCGGTAATAATTGTGTAATATTGGGCAAACAGGACTGAGGGTCACGTTTTCCTTCCTGTTACTTGTTTCTTTTCAAACACTCTCTTAGAAGATAGTTAACTTTTGGAGTGGATTATTTAATCACCTGTATAAAACATACTATGACTTACCCTCAGCTATGCTAAACAGTATTTATAAAAGGGGAACCTCTAGGACTCGGGGGGGGGGGATCTCCCTCTTGCCTTTTCTCTGTGATTTCTTTTGTTTGCAGCCTTTCCTCTTTCCTTCTCTCTCACTATTCATCCACACTTTCTGGCTTCACTCTCCTATCTTCACCTTTCCATTTTTTGCCTTTTCTGTTCCTCCCCGTTTACCTTATCTCCTTCCTGTATTTTGCATTTTTTCAGTCTTTGGTTCTCTCTCACCTGCCCTGTTCTCCACACAGACACTCCACACTGACACTCAATGAGGCTTGGAATCCTTGGCCATGTTGGTGGTGAGGTCGAAAGTGCAGTCACAACTGACTTATGACGACCCTATAAGGTTTTCAAGGCAACAGAATAACAGAAGCAATTTGCCATTGCTTCCTCTACATGCCCCTGTGGAATTTCTTGGTGGCTCCCCATGTAAATAATAATGACCATGACTGACCCTGCTTAAGTTCTGAGCTCTAAGGAGATCAGGGTAGCTTGGGCTATCCAGGCAGGTGTGATGGTTAGCAACCTTCAAAATGGCCACTGAGCTCCTACAGTGTGGTCTAGTGCATATACCTATTATCAGGTGGCAACAATTTTGTGGGTTACTTACCCTAAATGTATTTTTTAATATTTCATTTTCTCCCTCCAAACCTGGGGCTTTCCCTAGACCTGCCTGTCCCTGGTCTCATTGTGTGGATTTTTTGATCCACGGCGTATGGGTTGGTTCAGAATTAAAAACTGTATAATGATCAGAGGAAGAAAGCTTTTAGAGATGTTAATTATCTTAAGCTCCTATTTCTACCCCCAAAGGAAAACTTGAACATGCAAATCTAACAACAGCATTCTGCTACTAATTTACTGAGGCAGTGGGCAGTAGAGGTGCTTCTACAAATCCATCAGTAGTTCAGAACACACCAGGTTTTCTTCAAATATTACATTTCTCCTACGCAGAGAAAAGTTGACATGGGGGCGGGGGTGTCTGTTACCATGTTTGGAAATGATGCAGATCTTTCTTGTATTTAGAATGGTGCCATGTGGAATAGCTTCCAAATATAGGCTCCTGGCAAAATAGGTTTGCACCTAATTTACAAACATGATGTTGTGCCTCTATCAGACAAAAATATCTCTCTGTTAGAAATGTGTTGTGCTTGAATCGTAGGGATAGCTTCATAATTTTGAAGGCACTGGGAAAGATACCTTCACTAAGGTTTCTTAACCAGCAAGCAATGGAGAAGGAGATGGCATAAAAACACTCCAGAGTCCAAATGAGCCTTTGTTGTTAATTTTTTTTATCTTGCAATTTCTGCAAGGAGTTCAGGGTGGGTTCTGCCCCAGTTTTATCTTCATAACCATCCTTTGACATAGCTAGGCCAAGAGAAAGTAACTGGTTCAGTGACGAGCTGTGATCTTTGTAGCTGAGTGGAGGAGGAGGAGGAGGAGTTTGGATTTATATCCCCCCTTTTTCTCCTGCAGGAGACTCAAAGGGGCTTACAATCTCCTTGCCCTTCCACCCTCACAACCAAAACACCCCTTGTAGAGGTGGAGTTGTGGGCTGTGAGGCTCAGAGAAGAACTGTATGATCTAGCCCAAGGTCACCCAGCTGGCGTGTGTGGGAGTGCACAGGCTAATCTGAATTCCCCAGATAAGCCTCCACAGCTCAGGTGGCAGAGCTGGGAATCAAACCCGGTTCCTCCAGATTAGATACACAAGCTCTTAACCTCCTACGCCAATGCTGCTCCTGAGTGGAGTCTTTAACTTCAGTCTCCCCTATCTAAATAAAACACCTGCTCTAGAATCCACCTGCTCTTAACCACTACCAGTGGTTCTCAACCTTCCTAATGCCGTGATCCTTTAATACAGTTCCTCATGTTGTGGTGACCCCCCACCCTAACATTTATCCATTTTACAGATGGAGAACACTGATGCAGAGAGTCTTAGGCGACCCCTGTGAAAGGGTCGTTCAACCCCCAAAGGGGTCCCAACCCCAGGTTGAGAACCACTGCACACCATGCTGGCTGTCCTTTTAGGCTGAGAGTGAGTAATGTCACATAACTTACCACACAGTTAGCATTTCCTTCCTCTTTTTGGGGTGACAGTCTTGAGGGGGACAGTGAGCTTTTTAGGAAAGAGGAAAACCTCAGGGCAGAGTACAATTAGTGATAGCTGTTGTCTATAGTCTACCACTCTTGTCACAAATTCTTCCTTGTACTGGTATCACTTTCCAAGTGCCTCTAGAGTTGGAGTGGAACCAGATAGGAAAAAGAATGTGTTGCTGTTCAAAAATCAGCCATTTCAAACACACTTTTTCAGGCTTGTTTTGGCAGCCAGGGGTTTCTTTGACAGATTGATCTTTGTTTCTTCCAGCAAGGTAGAATGAAGGATTTAGTTTCAACTCTTAGTGTAGATAACATCTTCTTTGCTCAAGGAATGTTCTGAGTGCAGGAAGTAGGTTCATCATGTTTAAAGGTCTGGAAAGCTAAACATATCTTTATCGGTATTGCCCAACTGCACGGGTTTTATGAAAATTCTTTAAATATCTGCTATGTTTTCTTACGTTTACAGAAACAAAGTTGATGATATGATCTGGCTTTTTTTCCCTCCAGACTGGTCTCTAGCCTTGTCCGTTGCAAAGAAAAACTGTTTGAATCTCATGTTGGAAGGTAAATAATGAAGAATAATTTCTGTCATCCGAGTGAGCCCTCAACAATGATTTGTAAGAATTCCAGTTAATTGGCATGTACTGGCAGTGCTTGAATTACAGGGAACAGGTAAAGGGGGCCCTTGTTGAAATTTACAAGCCCCACCACCTGACCCCCTATCAATGTTTGCATCTCCTGCCTCCTATCATTATAATGCGCATAGCCCATAATGCACAAATGATGCAGATTTAAAAATCCCCTGCACCACTAACCTCTTTCCTTTTTGTTCTTGCTATGCTTGTCAAAAGGGGGATCCAAAAAGGGAATGGGTTCAGCTACAGAAAATCTCACCAGGGAAGGGGGATCAGCTGAGATAGAGATTGAGTGGCAATGTTGACTGGATTATTCCTTTCACTAATCAACCTCCTCCTGTCCTGACCAGAAAAACTGTGCCACTCAACCCTGGGTATTCTCTGCCATGAATCTCAGCTTGGGTCAATTGTTCTTTCTCAACCTAACCTACCTCAAAGGGTTGTTGTGAGGATAAAATAGGATGGCCGAGACTGCATACGATGTCCTGAGCTCCTTGGAGGAAGTGCCAGTATGGTAATGGTTAAGAGCAGGTGGACTCTAATCTGGAGAACTGGGTTGGATTCCCCCATTCGTCCACATGAGTGGTGAAATCTCATCTGGTGAACCAGATATGTTTCCTCACTCCTACATTCTTGCTGGGTGACATTGGGCCAGTCACAGTTCTTTAGAACTCTCTCAGCCTGACCTACCTCACAACGTGTCTATTGTAGTGAGAGGAAGGGAAGGAGTTTGTAAGTTCCTTTGAGTCTTATTACAGGAGGGGGAGGGTATAAATCCAAACTCATCTTCTTTTTCATAATCAAATAAATAACTCTCAAAGCAAGTAAATCAGCTAGGTCTGAACTTTTATCTTGTGGCAGATGTTCTGAGACAGAGTCCCCACAAATGAAAGAACAAATTTAAAATGTAAACTTATATAAAATATTTAAGTGAAACATGTAAACACATAGGCACGTAGCCAGGGATGAGGGCTAAATGAGAGGTGGTGCTTTGGCTGCAGGATAAAACAAATGACTGCTGTTGTGGCATTTTTTGCTTACCTGATGAATCCATTGCTGTCATGTGGTTGCATTTTTCACAGACTCCTGCAATTGTGTGTGTCATTGGCTAATTCTTTTTTTTAGTAGGTTTTTCATTTTTCTAAACTCTACACCCTTGCAACAACAGTTCATTTCCCCTTTATTAAAAAATACAACGGTTTGGGGCAGATTCCCCACTGCAGCAATTTGCTGAATATATATTATGTATACAAAATCTTGCCAAGTTCACTACCCTGTTTTTGATAGAGATCACATTGGCGGAACTCCAAGCAAAGTATTGACCTGATCTGTATCTTGGTCTTGTGGGAACTATAGTGCTGAGAGGAAATTTCAGTAAACCCAGAGCGGGTTTGATTCCCTGCTCTGCTGCTTGAGCTGTGGAGGCTTATCTGGGGAATTCAGATTAGCCTGTGCACTCCCACACACGCCAGCTGGGTGACCTTGGGCTAGTCACAGTTCTTCTGAGCTCTCTCAGTCCCACCCACCTCACAGGGTGTTTGTTGTGAGGGGGGAAGGGCAAGGAGATTGTAAACCCCTTTGAGTCTCCTACAGGAGAGAAAGGGGGGATATGAATCCAAATTCTTCTTCTTCTCTTCTTCTAAAGGGAGTTGTCTGCACCGCGGGCGTTTCGGCGGCCGGAAAGCCTTGGCGAGGTAGCATTGCGCTGACCCACCTGAGCGGCTGGGGACGATCGCATGGGTCCTTGGCAACTGGGCAGCGGCGCCGCTGAGCACAGCGTAGCGGTATTATCCCTGGCCTCCAGCAGCGTCGCCCGAGGGCGCAGGAACCGCCCAGCCCCTCGCGCCTGAAGCAGGCGCAGAATCGGAAACCGGCGGGGAGAGTGGCTGCCGGGTGGGGTATAAGGCGCTGCCGTTAAGCTCGCAGCGGCTTCATGCAGCGTTCCCAAAAAAGGCGGGGAAAAACCTGGGAAAACTTGCCACGCCGCCCTTCAACCGAGAGGCGGTCGCGGCGGCCCGGCTGCGTTACGCTCTGCGCCCCGTCGCGAATGGCGGCCTGGAGGCAATCTTTTACGGCTCGGAGCAGCCATGAATTACCGATGCACACTTAGTGAAGTGTCCCTGGCTGGCCCGGAAATCCCAACTCCCTTCAATTCTAGGCTGGGTGTTACTTGGGTTTCTCTATTTCAAGTCTTGTCTTCCATTGTAAGGTAAAGATCAAGGCCTTTATTTTGACAACTACATGTCAAAATGCCCTATTTACAGAATTTTCTAAAGATTGGGATCACTCAGCTCAGTAAATCTTGCATCATCTTTAAGCTTCTAATGGACCCCATAAACAATATAACCCTTTTCTCTGCACCAGTAGCCATGTTAACCTATTGCACCATAAAATAAAGAACATTCAAGATAAGCCAAAGTACTGATCCACTGGCTTCCGTTAGTAAGAGTATCCTACTACCTCAACTGGAATTGATTTATTTGTTTAGGGTATTTAGGTACATCACTTTTCTACCGACACAGTTGGGACCCAAGGTGAATAACAATAAATAAAATACAACAATTAATATCTATTAAAATACTCTAATGATCTGATAAGCCAGTGCTTACACCTGTATCTCTGAAGCTGCCCTATAAGCTCTCTTACATAGCTTTGATTTACTGCCTCACCAGAAAAGTAATTTTTAGGCTTCACCAACATTTCATATACTTATCATGTACTTGTTTGGGGTGTTTCGTTACTATGTTGCCTCTGCACATGTTGCTAAAGATTCTTGCTAGAGGAAGTCTAGAGAAAATGCTTGTAGATTAGCTTCACCAAGATAGCCTTCATCAAATTTCTGTCATATGCATAAACATTTTCCTTTTTGCAACAATATTCACTTTAAGACATGTTCATGTTATTATTCACGTGTTATTGGGATAAATGTTGCAGGTAAAATCTCAGGATAGGCATACAAAATAACTATCTTCAGTGCTCAAGTCAGGTAAGCATTTTTCTAGAAGTAATTTCAGAAGGGCAACTGTAGCCTGATAAAGCAAAAATAAAGAAAGGCCTTGTGGCATCTTAAGCAGAGCCATGAAATGAAGGTAGTTTTGTATGCACTTGAGATTACTTTCTCATTGTAGGTGTTAACTATCTTAGCAAACCCTAGGATTCTCTCTAGGTACTAACTAGCTTAGGCCGTTTCTGCATGGTCCCCCAGGCGCCTCCACGCCGGCAAGAATTCTGCCGGCATGGAGGCGGAGGCCGTTCGCACGCACGCGTGCGGCCTCCGGAGAGGCCGGCAGACGGCAGGCGGCTCCGCATGGAGCTGCCTCTGCCCCCTTCCCCGTCCGACTCACCATGTCCCTGTTGTCGGCCTGCTGGCCATCGAAGCCCCGCCCACTCTGCCCTCCGACCTCCAGGGGTCGGAGGACAGCGTGGGCGGGGCTTCGACGGCCAGCAGGCCGACGACAGGGACACGGTGAGTTGGACGGGGAAGGGAAACAGCGTGTTCCCGGCGGTGCTGTTCGCACCATGCCGCCGGGAACACGCTGTTGAGGGAAAAACAACCATTTAAAGGGTTGTTTTTCAGGGCGGCTTGACGCCGCCCTGGGGGAGGGGGAGCGACGCCAGGTCGGCACTGCTGCTTAGCAGCAGCGCCGCCTGTGCGAATGGCTCCCTGAGAACGGCGTTTTTACCGTTCCCAGGGCGCCATAAAAAGGCCGTGCAGAAACGGCCATAGCAAAACTAGTGAATGGTCATTGTATTTTTTCTTGATTAGGGTTGAACTCTGCAAAACTACATTTTACCAGAGGTGGGATCCAACCAGTTCTCACCACTTCTCTAGAAGTGGTTACTAATTTTTTCTGAGTGCCGAGAAGGGGTTACTAAAGCAACTTCCCTGCCCAATAGGGACTGGAGGTGCATGTGTGCGGTGCCACCACTGTTTGAATCCCACCACCATCGGAACCTGTTATTAAAATTTTGGGATCCCACCACTGCATTTTACCCTGTACTTTTAAAAATGTCATGGCATTTTGGACTTGCTGTTCCCCCACCCCCACATAAAAAGTCTGGGGATTAACCATTGTTTCTGAAAAAGTGGACTCTAGTCCACAAAAGTACGTGCAAGAATAAAAAATTGTTAATGTATACCAACCCACCCCGCAGCCGAAGGAAATCTGAGGCAAGCAATTCCCAGGCATGGTGTGTGTTTGAGTGAAAAGGAGAAGCATCATTTATTATGCCATGAAAACCTTCACTCAGAAATATGGTAATACATTTTGGACCCCCTAGTAAGGAATGCTGCAGCAATATAAAGACTTGCAAGTGCTGTGGCAGGACTTTGTGAGCTCTTGCTGATATATTTGGTTCATCAGCTAATACCTTCTTCTTAGGTGCTGCTCTGCCCTTACCAACAAAGGCAAAGTAAGGCTGTTTCTGCACGAAGGCGGAAGCGGCCGGGTCAGCGTTTACGACGCCGACCCAACGACGCTGGGACTGTCCGCACGGACGGTCCTGGAAACAGCCGGGCAGCCGGCGCCGCAGAGCGCCGGCGCCCGGCCAACCCGGCATGTCCCTGGGCCTCCAGCGCGTCGCCGAGGCCTGGGGACATGCCCCCCTGGCCCTGCGCGCCTGCTCCAGCGGCGCAGGGCAGGGGGGCGTGTCCCCAGGCCTCGGCGACACGCCGGAGGCCCAGGGACAAGGTAAGTGCCGGGTGGGGGAGGTGTCGCGAAGCTGCTGCCGTTCGCTCGGCAGCGGCTTCGAAGCGGCGTTTCCCCAAAAAGAGCGCTTCCAAGCTCTCTGGGGAAACGCTGGCTTTGCAACGGGCGGGGGGTGCGAGGGCGGCGCGGCTGCGATGCAGCTGCGCCCCCTGTGCGAATGGCGGCCTGGAGACGGCCGCCATTAATTGCCCGTGCGGAAACGGCCTAAGTGAGTACCAGAGACAGGGCATTTGCAGTTGTTCTACTTTTTATATGGAACTCACTTCCGACACAGTTTCACCAGTTGTATGATAAAATAACTGTTATTTCTCCCATAATTTTTTGTTAATTTCTGCTCTCATTGTCCTTTTTCCGACCTTATGTATATATCTGGTGTCTTGAATAACTACTGTTTTAACTTTTTAAAGCAGTTTTCTAATTGATTTTGTGCCATTTTAAAATGAACTTTCAATTAATTGGGTTTTATATTACTTTTATTCCTTTATTTTTATTCCATTTTTTTACATAGGTTTTTTGCTGTGCAGTCTTTATTTGTGCTATAATAGTTTTTAATTTGATTCTTGGAAGTTTGCATGAGAGCAGGTGCTAAGATGCAAGGTTATGAATGTTTTCAGTCCATAAAATATGTTTGTTATTCTTTAAGGCATCACAGGATTCTTTGAAAATAGTTTTTTAAGAGTCAAAGAAGTTTTGCTGCTTGCGTACATACATTCTGCTTTCACCTCAAATAAACAGTGTGGACATGCTGTTTATTGTTTCAGCAGCCTGCAGTACCTATATGACAAGATGTGATACTGTGCAAAAAATAAGTATGTGTCTTGGGCAGTGATGCTTCTCTCAAACCACTTTCAGCTCTCTCTTAAAACTGTTGCTGGTTTCCAACCTTCGTTTTGTAGATGCAGAAACATCCTACAGTCTCCTTGAACCTGGCCCAACTGGTTTGTAATCTGCTTGTTGTTTCAGAACAAATTTTCCTGTTCTTTGCTGAAGGGCTTAATTTGTATCAGACGCTGAGCCCTAGCATCTGTTTGCAGCGCTAGCATGCAGTCATGGAACATGGGAAGGATGGATGAAAGTTCCTCAGAATAAGTGCAGAGTGCCTTTCTGCCATCATCACTTGTGATTAATTCCAGAAGAATATGTTTCTTACAGCAGAAGCTTGGGTCATGTTGCATACCAACTGACAATAATCCTTCATGCTTCTGAGTCATTCTTCAAGCACTCTGAGCAATACTGTCCTGGGGGTTCAAAATGTTTGCCTGTTAAATTTTATTCTGATTTTTATTTTATGCTTTATTTGTGAACTACTTCTATGACTGAATCAGTAGCATATACATCCATTTAAGAATTGCCTTTAGCTAGTAGTTTTGTTGAGATAAACAGAAGGGAATAATTTCATGGGGTAGCCATGGTGGTCTATTGTGGAACAGCTAGATTGGAGTCAAATAGTACGTTAGCATGTCCAACAGTACCTGCAAGATTTTTGGGATTAAGCTTTAGACTAAAGAGTAAAAACTCCCTAACTTATACCCTGAACATCTTATTGGTCTTAAAGATGTTACTGGTCTCGAATTTAGAGACCATAAAATGGAAGTTTCAGCCACATTTTTGGGAATAACCTTAGACTAAAAAGTCAAAGCTCCCTGACTTTATACCCTGAACAACTTCTTGGTCTCTAAGGTGTTACTGGCCTTCAATCTAGAGGCCATAAAATGAAAACTTCGGCCACATTAAGACCCCCTTCCGCACATGTAAAATAATGCACTTTCAATCCACTTTTACAATTGTTTGCAAGTGGGTTTTGTTATTCCGCACAGTAAAATCCAGCTGCAAAGTGTATTGAAAGTTCATGTGCGGAAGGGGCCTAAATCAGTTAATTTTTAAAGCGCAGTAAAATTCTCCCTTCTCGCAGATTAGCAAAGCTTCAGGGCAAAGGGCCCTCTTTCCACACAGGCAGGCGAACCTGCGCCTCAGTTTCTCCAGAAATGTAAGCAAGACTTCGCCTTCTCTGAGGAGAAAATAATGTCCCCTCAGTCTGCGAGGCAGAATGTCTCGGGAGAGAGAGAACTTCAGCCGTGGCAGCCTGGAATAAAGCAGAAACCAGCTTAGTCATAACAGGGCAGGAAGCTCCACTGCCGTCGGCTCCTGAGGCAGCCGCCTAATGAAGAAGGGAGGACTGGAAGGAGACGCACCCCCAACACGCCCCTCAGTCCCCTTCGGCAAGCGAGAAGTTCTCCCCGCCCTCCATTGCTGGCTCTTTCGTTCTCCGCCAGGCCAGGCCCGGCCCTCCTCCTCCTCCGCCCTCCCCTTCAGTGTGGCTCCGGCCGCCATGTTGTTGTGGTTGTGAGGAGGGAGGCGGAGGCTGAAGCAGAGCAAGAGAGCAGGCGACGAAGGGAAGACGAGCGACCACCCCCCTCCGAGCCGCCGCCACCGCCGCTGCGCCCCGTTGGGGGGTGGGGAGGGACCCCCGCCATGTCGGGTAAGGAGAAGACAGCGGTGGAGGGGGATAGGAAGAGAAGGACCGGGCCGAAAAAGCGGGGCCGGGCGCTGCTGAGGCAGCTCGGGCCTGGCTGGGACGAAAGGGGAGGGGGCTTCTTCGTGCCAGGGCCTTGGAGGGTCGCGGGGTCTCTGGGGTCTGCTCTCGACTCCTGCCCTTGTCTGGGAGCTGTTTGTTCTCCTCCCCCCCCCTCCCCACTTCTGATACTAATCTGGTATTAAACGTTTCTGTAGCGCTAAATTAAGAGTCGCTTTTCGCAGACATTGTCCCAGGCAAGCCGGTATTGGGAAGTCAACGTTAGCCAGCCAGCGAGCGGGGGGTTGGTGGTGGTGGGGGCTCTGATGGGCAAACCATTTTACATCCCCTGCCCCGGTGCACTCGTCTCAAACGGGGGTGACAGCCCTGTCAAATAGGTCGTTATAGTAGTGGTCAACAATAGATGGCTGGTTATTGTGGATGATAATGGGGAGTGGGGGGGGGGTTATGAGGTGTGAGAGGAGATTTGGACTGGGGAGCTTCAGGTTCACTTTGCAGCTTGAGTCTTTTTGCAACCTTTGAGCGGTAGTAGCTTGTGTGTGCATGCAGACAGGGAGGAGTGCATGCTTGCCCTGTGCTGGACGGTCACATATGTGATTTGGGGGGAAAAGCTGATTTGTACAGCGGACCAAATGCTTTCTTCAGCCTAACCTTGTCTAACTCTCTTACAGATGTGATTGTTGGAACTCTTTTTTTATTAGGAGATTGGGGATTTTGACTTCCCCACCCCCACCACGCGCACCAACATTATTATCAGGTCACTTCTATATTCTTTAGTAATTCAGAGTGACTTCCTTTTGCTTGATTATTCGATATCACTGTCCAGATCGAAAAGGCAGAGGAAGAAATCTACATGTTTGTCTCTTTGGTTTGTGCTTAAATTTGGTTTGATAGTGGCCACTTACCAGATTGCCTATGAGGAATAAATGCCCTGATGCAACCATAACTAGACACCCTTCAGAAATTGGTTCTTCTCCTTTTGTAGACCACACATGGCTAAATGTATTGCATTCCTTTCCTGCATGATATTTGCTCACTTCTGTGTGAGATATGCTCTGTGTTGTTGTGGGGTATCAGGAAGGTTCCTTGCTTGTGAAGAAACCCAAGTTAATCTCAGTCCATCTTGCAGAAAGACTCAATCATCCCATTATAAATACAGGTTTTCCTCTGAGGTAGATGCTGGTTTTTCTTCCGATGTTTTCTTCCTGGATGATAGGCTAGATTTCATGGATAAGTGATAGTAATGTGGAGGTCTTCAGAGAATACCTTTCTTGGTGGATGACATGTTTTGGAAGGAGTGGATTCTATAGCTGCAAGAGTATGGCTAGAAAAAAGTAAGAATTGTAACATAGGACCCAGTTACAGTTTACATTGTGTTGTAAACACTGTTTGGGCTGTTTCAGGTATGTGATTCAGTTTCGCATATTTAAGAGAATGAGTTTTGGTGTATGAAAGATTATTTGCAGGCTTTCAGAAAATATTACCTTTGTTTCTGGAATTCAAGGGACTGTTTCTTGAATGTAAAGAGTAATTGGCATATCATGATTTTCTTGCATGCAGTGGTAATATTGTCTTATAGCAGTGGCAATGTAATAGTTATTTTGAAGAGGTTTTAATTCTGTACATTACATTTCACCATCAATCAGCTGTAAAGAAGTAAGTGTTAATGAACCATTTTTTGCATGAAATATCAGTACTTAGGTGGAGGCTGAAGAGATGCTGCAGGTGTTTACACAAAGAACAAAACATTTCTGTACAGAGATCTGCTGGTGAGTCCTTCAGTTCATTTCCAGTCTAAGTGTTCAATCTTAGTGGGTTTGTAGGAGTCTGCCATTCACTAATGGACAACTCTTGAAAATTTACCCCTGGACTTGCCAATCAAATTCTCAACCTCCATATCACAGGGAGAGAGTAGGTACTCATTTGTTTTATCTCTCTGTTTTGGAAGAATAGGTTCTGCACATACATTTTGTGGAGTAGGCCTGTCATTTCCTTTTGACTGACTAGAAGGCTTCTGCATATTATTTAGGTACTGTTTGTGCAAATACTCAATGTGGCTTCCACATTTTTGCCCTCTCCCCCATATGGTCCATGGTTATAGCTATTTTTTAATCGTTTTTTTTTAAAGCTTGGATCTGGCTGTCTTGATAGATATGTGTAGGTTTAGATACCTGTTAGGGTTTGAATATGGCAGTAATGTTTCAGAAGTGTGAAAAGCATAAGTAGTTAGAATGGTTGAAAGTATGTGGTGCTGTGTTATGGTATAGAGTGGTTCTCTACTTCTTCCCATCTTCTTTGAAGTCTGTTCCCCCTTTCACTACCTTTTACCCTGTTTCCCTGAAAATAAGACACCCCCTGAAAATAAGATGTAGTAGAGGTTTTGCTGAAGTGCTAAATATAAAGCATCCCCCGAAAGTAAGACATAGCAAAGTTTTTGTTTGGAAGCATGCCCGTCGAACAAAACACCAGAGCATGCAGCTGTGGAGAGGAAAAATAAGACATCCCCTGAAAATAAGACATAGCGCATCTTTGGGAGCAAAAATTAATATAAGACACTGTCTTATTTTCAGGGAAACACGGTAGCATGGAAGATAACATTCTATGGGATTTCTGAGAAGGGAAGTGGGAGTTAAGATGAATGCAAAAGGGATACTTATTGTTCCAGGGCAAAATTGCAAGTGGTTGTTGCTCATAAGAAAATTTACAATCAGTATGATGAAGGGAGGTTTTCCCGCCTTGAATACTTTATTTGAAGTATAGAGCTTATTGAAGAATGTGATTTTAACTGACTGTACTCTGCTTATGTTAGATGTTTATACCTTAGTAAAAAATGTGAACTTTTCTGGGGCATGATATATTTCATGAATACGCTTTACAGTTCAGCAGCTGTCAAAGAAAACATTATCAGAGAAAATATTTCATTTGAATGTTTGCCCTGTTTTAACCTACTGCTCTTAGGCAGATGACAATTATCAGTGCCTGATGTCACTAATTTTGATGAGCTTATCTACAGATACAGATCTATTTTGTTGCTTAAATTTTTTACATTTGTCTATATAATCCCCCCCCCCTTCTTTCAAGGAGATCAGGGAGGTGAACATGGTTCTCCCCACAATTTGTCATCACGACAACTCTGTGAAGCAGTATAGGTGAAGAGAATGGGACTGGCAGAAGGTCACAAAAGAGCACTTAATGGCTGAGTGTGGATTTGAACCTTGATCTTCCTGGTCCATCATGCTTCAGTACTACATCCCTAGGTTCCAGTGTGGAAAAAAAAAGCAATAGTTATCAAGTTCTGAAGATCTGCTTGTTTAAAAATCATGTAATCCCTCTAAGGTACCATGTATGCCATCCCAGAACCATTTAAAACATGTCCTTGAGCAACTTTTGTTAAATGCTTCTACTCTGGGCAACGAGAACTGCAGGTAAAAATGTTGGTTGTCATTATACAATTTAGAACACGTTCACCAGAAATTGCTAAGTGTTTAATTCTTCAGTCCCTCCTGTGTTGATTGGCATGCCAACTAGCACTGGAGTGTTCTATTGGATGCTGAAAAAGGGCAAAACTAAAAATGAATAAAAGATTCCTATAGTATGCTTCTATTTAGGTCATATATTACATATTTATATCACTGGAGTTTCTGAAGTTGCTTTGGAATTCGTTTAGGCTCATTCCATTTTGACATTCTCGCCTTCAGTTACTTACCCCAAACTGAAACCATAGATCCCAAAATAACTTGAAATGCCAACACTGTTTTGAGTGTCCAAAAGAAAATCAGTATAGAAATATTCTAAATAAACGCACATAAGGCTTGGGAAAGGAGCATTCTTTGCCAAGTGTTCATTGTGCACTTATTCTCCTCCTGTTAGCACTTTACTTCATATGTTACTCCCGTTTCCATGATGTAGCAGTTCTTGGAGGTAAAGCAGTGTCTGACTAGTCTGTGAATTCACAGATTGCTCCCAATCTTGCTTTTGCTTCCTTAACTATGGTTTGGTGTGATGCCTGAAGTAAGCCTATCAAAATTAGTATGCTCTGTTTCACAAAAAGTACCAAGTGTAGTCAGCAGTGGTGAGGCAGAAGTGTGTGCTTGCACAGTAGAAAATGGTCTTGAAGGACTACGTCCCCTTCGCAGATGCAGAATAATGCACTTTTGATCCACTTTCACAATTGTTTGCAAGTGGATTTTGCTATTTTGCACAGTAAAATTTAGCTGCAGAGTGCATTGAAAGTGGATTTTAAGTCCATTATTCTGAATGTGTGGAAGAGGCCTATGAGCAGTTGAGTGAGCACTGAGTTTGGGGGGGCGGGGAAGCTGGCCTGACTTGGTGTTTGTCCCGGGAATGTGTGGGAATAGGGAGTCTGTTGCCACTGTCACCAGCACAACTGCCTCCAGCACAACTTGGTGTTTGGGACATGGGGAAAGTTAGAGGGGACTTGGAAGGACTGATGTCGAGCGGGGGGCTGGGGGAGGGTTGAAGGGAGAGGAAGTGGCGGTGAATGAATTCACTATTTCTTTGATGAGACGTAGAAGTTGGTTGTTTTAAATGAGATGGTTCACTACCTAGATGAGATGGTTCACTACCTATCCGGCTGGTATGGAGGCACTTATTTATTTATTCTTTAACAGTGGTGAACCTGCTCAATGCAGCTAATAAAGTAAAATTAATCAGGAAAGCATAAAACAAAATACTCAGGAAAGCAAACAAAACAAAAAATGAATCAGAACCAGTAATAAAATAGTTTATACTTCATGTTAGAAGTATAAAACTAGCAAGGCAGAAGTTATAAAAACAGCAGTAAAACATTGAACGCTTGTTTATTTTCAAATATATGCTGTAATTAATTTTTGCAACAGTTAATATATTAAATGTGTGAAATTGTTACATGTTTGCAGTGTACATAGGAATTGTCTAATGTTGTAGGAATCTTACACAACTTTTTCATTTGGAGCGAAAAGTATGCAGACATCTTCATGCTACACATTTTGAGCAAAGAAACCCTTGTTTTTAACCAGTATTTCCATTCAAATAGAAAGAAAGTGTTTGATCCCCCCCCCCCCCAAGTATTCTTCTGGAGCTTTGTCTCTTTTCAATTTCACCCTTTTCCACATGATCTACCAATCAGATCCATATCCAGGAATGAACCAGTTCAAGTCATCCAACACACCAACACACCATGCAGTCTTTCTAATCCACACCAAGGAAAGCAACCTCACCCATATCTGCTTCATCTGAATGATTTCATAGACACTGTGTAGGAAAAAAAATTTATTCCAGAAATAATTCAGAAGGTGACAGGGATAGATTCTGTGGACATTGCATTTTTAGCCAAGCTTCAAAGTTTTCATGATTGTGACCATAGGCCAGGGGTCTGCAACCTGTGGCTCTCCAGATGTTCATGGACTACAAATCCCATCAGCCCCTGCCACCTTTAGCCAATTGGCCATGCTGGCAGGGGCTGATGGGATTTGTAGTCCATGGAGCTGCAGGTTGCAGACCCCTGCCATAGGCCATACCCTGGGTTAGAGCCCATTTGTGGCACCTTCAGTGCAGTGCCCTGCCCTTTTAGAAGCAAAGCACTATCAAGGTATACAATGAACTCTAGTTCAGCCTGAAATGGTGGCCTGTAGAGAGTCCTCCGTTTGATAGGAAATATTTCCACATCACTGAGAAGAGCATCATAGCTGATAAAAGCCTATATGGGAGGGAGGGACACATAGTGCATTTGGCCAGGTACAAGGGATGTGCCCCTCCCTGAGTCAGCCTTAAGCATGAAGCAATAAAACTGAGAGTAATTCATTCATTGTTACTATACTATCAGAGAACGTTGAATCTTCATATTCTTGCTACGGTGTTTCCCAATGGCTGCTTAGGGAGGCAGAACTAAAACTTCCACTTCCTGTCTCCCAACCAGGGTTTCATGTCTCAGTTTTATTCCTGCCTTGCCAGGGAGAGCTTTCAAAACAGTCGTGTGTGGTGCCTAACTATTCCTAATTCTGCTCTTGCTCCTTTCCTTCTGCACCTTTATTTTTACTCGTCTCTTGGCTCTCACAGCTAGAACTCCCTTACCAACTCCCTTCTATCTTGTGTTAGTCCTTTCAGAGAAATACTCTAGTTTCAAGATTACCTTACCTCAGAGCAGAAGAAGCCTTGAGATTCTGAGATTCTGTTTGCATCCTAATGAGCCAGAGTTCATGTCAACAGGCACAGGGGCACCCAGTGCTGCAGGCTGTGGTGGGAAGCGAAGATACCTTTTTCGGGCAGAAGAACATCTAACCCTGAGAGTGGAACATAACAGCAGAGTCCACAATACACTTGGGAACTGTCTCAGCAGACGACAGCTGGATCAGGAAGATCTGCTGATGTGTTGGCACCCTCAAGTGGACATATTTTCATTCCCACAAAACACAGCTTCCAGGGTTCTTCTCCCAATTTTGACACCCAGAAGTACAGCAGATCAGTACTCTCGAGGCATCTTGGCCTCCAAGTGTAGTAATTTGTGTCACTGCACACTGGAGCAAAAGATCTGGCTTGTCCAGCCTTGTGGAATTGTTTATAGCGTCACCATGGAGGAGTCCATTCACAGCAGACCTGTTAATGCAGGGTTTGATTTCACACCCGGATCCTTCATGACTGTTGAGTAGCAACCATTCTTGAATTGTGGCTTCTCTGAACAGATTGCCACTTGAAGGAAGCATTCTACTGCCAGAGCATATGACTGCGTGGCAGGTATTCAGATGATGAAGGAAGCCTAGGAGCAGCCAGGGAGGAAGAGCTAGAGTCTAGACCCATTCCAGGATAGCAGGGAATAGATAAATGGCTGAGCAGAGTGGGAAAATTGGGTGAAGAGCAGCCCCCTGCTCTTGTTGTATTCCTAGCCTCTATCCTGGGGTACTTGCCCAACTAAAAGCAACCCTGAAATTGGAGGGTGAGACATACATGGACTCAGACCCAATGGTATCAAAAGCTGATAGACTGTTTATTCTTTTTCTATCTTTTCTAAGTTATGCCCTCTAGCTTTTTACGGTTACTACTTTATCTTCATTTTTTTTCTGTAGTAATCTTACAAGTTGTATGGAAGTTTGTTTGTTTTTTAAAAAAAGCTTTCAGGCGTGTGTAACTTTGAACTAAAATAAGTGATGGGTACTTCAAGAAGGTATAGGTAGAAATCTGCATTCAACTTCCTCCCTCTCTAGGGATATAGGAAGAGAGTCTCCTTCTTTGGAGGTTTTTAAACAGAGGCTGGATGATCATATGTCGGGAGTGCTTTGATTGTGTGTTCCTGCATGGCAAGGGGTTGGACTTGATGGCCCTTGTGGTCTCTTCCAACTCTGTGATTATATGATTCTGTCTTTCAACACAGGGATGATATAGTTCCTGGGTCCAACTACACTAGCCTAGTCATCCGGTTTTGAACTGAACGAAAACAGTTTCATGTAAAAAACATGACAGTAATCTACTATGGACGTGATCAAAGCGTAAATCACCATGACCAAAACAGGCTTTTTAAGGAATGGCCTTGCCTGGTTTGTCAGCCAGAGTTGGTTGAAAATGCTACTGTCATGCGCTTGTGAACACACATAGATGGTTCATGGTAATCAAAATCCACAGTCAGCACAGATAGTCCTTCCTTAAAAGTGTCACATCCAAATAAGGCCAACTTGACCAACACGAATTCAGGAGTGCAGGCCAACATCAGAATGAAGTAATCAATATGCACAAACACAGGCTGGACAGCGGCAAGAAGATATGTTGCTTCTATGCAGATATGTTGCTTCCATGGTTCTGTTTCCCAGTCTCTTTTAACAGGTCGCTGCCCAAACAGCTGGAGATAGCCTGCACCTGGCCTTCACAGCATCCCTGCTCTTGCAGACACTCCTCTTTGCTGTTAAGCCTGGGGGGATGTAGTGCTGCCAAGTGCATGCTGTACCTCCTCCACAGCAGGTTGCCATTCAGCCTTCTCTTTTGCTTCTCATGGCGCTCAGGGGATGCAGGGGGAGAACAAGGTGAGCTCTGTGCTTCAGGCCTGGTGGCAGGTGAGGAGGAACTTTTGAGCTGGTCCCTCCTTGGGGCCCAGAGTCTGCTCCCATAGCCTCTGTGCTGGTTTCCAGCTGGAACCCTGGGTCTGACCTTCTGTCTGCTCCTCAGAAGAGTCCTTTGAATCTCTGGACGCAGCTGAGCTTGGCTGGGCGATGACAGCTACGTTCCATAGGAGAGACCTGAGCCTTCAATGGCATCCCAGGATCTGGTAGTACTCTCAGCCTACTAACTAGCTCCTTCAAGGGGAATGCAACTTCCTCTATGATAGGCTGATTCCTCAGTCTTTAAGCTGTTTTGCCATTGACCAGCAGCGCCTTGACTGAACTTGAGTTTATTATTGGCTCTCCATCACATTCTGTTCTCCGAGCATTTGTTCAGGACTACCACAGAGTCCCCTGACTCAGCTGTTAAGAAGTAGAGTTGGGTGTCCTGTGCATATTGGTGGCACATTACTGCAGATCCCTATATGATTTCTCCCAGCAGTTTCATGTAGATGTTAAATAGCTGGAGAGAGAAGCTATGGGATCCCACGGCTGAAAAGCTACGAAGCCATGCAGCATTACTAGCACCACCTACTGGAGTTTATGGATGTGATTCTACCCACATGAATAGACGGTATAATTTCCACTGTTTGTTGAAAGTGCTTGTTCCGTGCATTTTATAGCAGGAGGATTAAAAAGAAGAATGAGAAGCTTCTAGTGCCTCATTTAGACTCTGGAGATAGTCTTAATAGGCGGTTTCACATGTAAGCATGTTGTAAGTAGGGGTAGTTCTATAGCAAGTTGGGTTTATATATTGCATTTCCCCCCAAAGCATCTTCTTTCTGTTTTTAATAGGATGTTGTCAAAAAAGTGTCTTAATTCAGAAAGCCTGAATTCACAATTGTTTGCAAGTGGATTTTGCTGTTCTGCACTGTAAAAGCCAGCTGCAAAATGCATTGAAAGTGGATTGAAAGTGCATTATTCTGCATGTGCGGAAGGGGCCAGAGAGACATCTGAAGACCCGTGACTATCCCAAGGTCACCCAGCAGGTTTCATGTGTAGGAGCGAGGAAACCAATCCAGTTCATCAGATAAGAGTCTGCCACTCATGTGGAGGAATGGGGAATCAAACCTGGTTCTCCAGATCAGAGTCCACCTGCTCTTAACCACTACACCACGCTGGCTCTCCTGAGAAACATCCTGCTGCCAGTTCCAGCTACACAAGCTATGGTTGGCAAAGGAGTGCTGGCCAGGCAGATTGCTGGTAATGAGCCAAGTCCCTTCTGACTCAGGGTCAATCTTTAGAATTGTCAGTCCAGGAGGGGGTGGGTGCTTCTGAATTTACAATGCTCATTTCTTCCATTTTGAAATGCAACACCATGACTAGCTGTCCTTTTTGGAAATGCTGTTCTGCTCTGAGGTGCCAGCTAGTTAGAACAAAGTGATTATCTTTTTAAAGGCTGGAGAACATAACTTTGTGGGCTGCTTGCTTCTTAGATAAAAAGATTAAGCATGGCCGTATTTAATATTTATGCATGTCAAGAAATGAAGAAATTTCTAGCATGCGTTAAGTAGCACTTTATTAAGAGATATCATGTCATCCCAGTTCAGTTTCATCTCTTGAAAGAGTAAATTATTTGGCTGAAAGGAAATGCAGTTGATTGAGCATATTATCAAGCCACTTAATGTTGTTTGCATGAATTATGAATACACTGGAGAATTATTTTAGAATGTTTTAGATGGTTCTTTTACATATCAGGACTGCTGGAAATCTCAGTAGAGTTGGACAACCTGTGGCAATTGGCAGTATTCCAGACTGCTTTGCTTGGCACGCCAGGTTCCTTTCTGTACCATATAAGCAAAGGGGTAGTTGAGCCAGAAAACCTGCACAAGTGCACAGAATTGCTGTTCAGTACAATCAGTTTGTGGTACAAGTGGTGGGTGTTTATTTAATTTCAACATTTATTAGCTGTCTTCCTACATTGTAGTAACTCAAGGCAGCTTACAGAGCAAGTCAGTGGTTCCCAACCTGCGGTATGTGTACCCTCAGGGTTGTGTGTCAGAGGCCTTGAGGGTACATGAAAAACTGTGTAATGGGTTTGCTAATATGGGGGTACAATTTTAGGGAAATGGGTTGCCAAGGGATTTGCAAGTGAAAGAAGTTTGGAAACTACTGATATAATAACCTAATCTAATAAAACACATACAAGCCTCTCGTAGTTAAAATCAGTAATTTAAAACTGCCTCTTCTAAATTCATGCTGTCTTGAAGAAAATAGTCTTCAGCTGGCTCCTATAGATTGAGATGGAGAGGGCCAGGCACCACTTCCCTGGAAAGGTTGTTCATAGTTGTGGGGCTGCTAGCTGAAAGGCCCTCTCATATACACATCAGACGAGCTTCGAGCTTCATGGTCAATGAGGCAACCAAGAGGGCCTCTCCCTGTGATCTTAATGCCCAGGCAGCTGTACATGATGCTGTCTCTGAGGAACAGAAGCCATTGAGGAGCCATAATCAGCAGCCACTGAGGTTAAAAAATGCAGACACTGCAGCAAAAAAATGCAAGGCCTGACTCACTCGCTAGAGATTTAAATCGTGATTTAACTCTTTTTTATTTAAATCAAATCCACCCTGATGCCAGCATCTTTGCAGACACATGTAGCATTTTTTGTAGCCCTCACGCCAAGGACAAGGAACTATTTAAGTCAGTTTTCAGCACACCTTATTGGTACCCTGAATGAAGGCAGTAGAATGCACTGGTCTGCTTGCAGACATGGTAATGTTGGGCCTGGCTGTATATACAGTGTCATACCATGGGTGGAATTCATATGATATGAATGTTCCTGAACTGATGTTGCTGCTGTGGTCCATTTTGTTAAACTTGCTTCTCGTGACTGACACATGGTACTCAGAAATAATTTGATACGCGGTTTATCAGCTTTTTGAAGATTGGAACCCAGCAATTAACTTTAATCATTATTTTGAGAAATAAGCTAAGCTGTAGCTGTGTGGTTGTAACGCCAAAGAAGCATTTGTGATTCAGTTCCCGAAACATGCTGTCCTCTCGTGGCAGTTTGGCACAGTTGGCACTTACGATCAGCTAATAGCTCTTCTGGGAGCCCAAGTCTCTTAAATATGCATATATGCAGACCTTAGCAAATGTTCTTTGACTTCAGGAGCCAGTCCAAACATGGCATGTAGGAGGATAATGTTTTAAGTCCAAACGTTTAAGAGCTAGAGTTGCTTTCAGTCATCAGAGTTTTGTGTATTAATTGCCAGATGTTACCACAAAGTCTAATCCTAACCTCTTCACAGTTTCTCGTAATCTTATTAAAGCTATATCCAGTGTTAGGTGTAATAAAGGTAGGGATAGCTAACCTCTACCCCTAACTTATCTTGTCCCCTATTGCTGACCATTCCATTATGATTCTAAAAGCTCCATTTAATTGAATATTGGAGCTGATATAGAAAGCAACTGGTAAAGAAATGAATTCATCCACCACCACTGAATGATGTAAAGTTAACACGTAAGCAAACAATTACGGACATCATGCAAGATATTTTGATGATATACAGCCCGGGTCTTCAGTCTATGGCCCTCCAGATGTTCATGGACTGCAATTCCCATCGGCTCTGTCAATTGGCCATGCTGGCAAGGGCTGATAGGAATCATAGTCCATGAACATCTGGAGAGTCGTAGGTTGGAGACCCCTGGTATACAAGAAAATATATTCTGATGCATTTCTCGTGGAGAGACACTACACAAAAATCATTGCTAAAAATACTGAGGGCCAATAATACTAGGTGCCACAGTAAAATTTCTAGATGCCATGGTGACCTGGGATCTGTCAAGCTTGCATATATGTATCTTAATGCATCAAAATCTTGTTACAAATAGGTGAACTGAATACATTCATCTTAGAGTTACTCCCCCCCCCCTCATTTTTTTGCTGGTCACATTGGCAGGAAAATACCATTCGTAGTTTAAAACCCAGTACCTTAAAATGGGTTTATCTGAAAAATGGAAGTTCTAGCACAAAGTTTGTTAGAGAGTAGGAAGCAGAATCAAACACAGGCATTTTAGGACAAATAAGACGATTTTAAAGAGCTCTGGATAACTGTTTGATGAGGTAATTGGTATAGCCTTGCGGGAGAAACTCTTGCAAGATGCAGAACCACATATTTGTAGTATTTTCTTGGTTAAATTATCGTATGTTTCATTTCTGTTTAATTCTTCTAAGATTCATATGTAAAGTTTGTGACGCGCAGATCTATGTTAAAATGTGAAATGAAAGAAGCTGAAATGTGAAAGCCTATTTTGATTAATGTTGGTATCACAAATACAATGTTAATATTAAATATTAGTCAGATTCTATACAATTTGTAATGTAGTGCCTGTTTAATATGATCATTCCAAAAGGATAGCCATGTTTGTCTGTTACGGCAAAAGTAAATTTGAGTCATGTGGCACCTTAAAGACCAACTGCATTTGACTCCTGTATAAGCTTTTGAATAATAGAGTACACTTCTTATGTGTTGGAAGAAGTGGATTCTAGTCCACAAAGTTAATGTTGATTTAAAATTTGAAGGTGTCGTAAGATTCCTGTTTGTTTTGGGATGGCAGGACCTGTCAAGTGGCTCTGCCCATTTTCACTGCAAAGCCTTTATTATGGGCTAAGCAATATAATTTAATGTAATATATAATTAAAACAATAAAATCTAAGGTAATAATATATTCTGTCCTATACACCAATGGTGCCCTATAATATACTCCAATTACTCTACAACCTGCAAAGAAAAAAATATCCCCAAATGGTTGCAGGCCAAGATGATTCTTAATGCTTTCAGAGGGATTGCATGATCCTCAGGTTAGCATTTGAGAACCTCCTTATAGTGGCTTGGGCGGGAAATCAGAAACGTTTTTTGGAAGGGGTACCTGAATATTTGATTATAGTATCTAGGGACTTGAAATATTAATTTCCCCTTTCCCACCGAGGACTGATGTCATTAAAAAAAAAACCTGGTGTGATTTTGTAGGAATTTAAAACAGCTTTTCAACCCTGCCCGCATTATGTTTACTCTGTGCTCTGCTAAATTGCTTTTCTAAGGAGGCAACCATGCAGTTTCGAGAAATAGTATTCTGGCTTTGTTGCTTTGTGGCCACATTAATGTACGTGATGACTGTGCACAAACTTCGGGAGAGTGAAGGGCCATTCCAGACCTTCCAGATTCCATTCCAGATAAGAAGTATCTGCCCTAGATCTACCATGTATTAAAAACCTGCTGAAATATATATATATATTTTTACTTCAAACCCTCACTTTTCTGAAAGAGAACCTCAAGGCAGCAAATACAAAGATTACAAAATTAGGTTAATCTCATAAAACTAACTGAAGAACGTTGTGTTTTCCATTTTTTCCAGCTGCAAGTGATGGTTTCAGACAAGGAAAGCATGGGACAAATGGGTTTGTGCTTTATTTGCCCCACCCCCACAGAATCTTGAACATCAGCGACGTGTAGTGTTTAAGAGCAGGTGGATTCTAATCTGGAGAACCGGGTTTGATTCCCTACTCCACCTGAGTGTCAGAGGCTTATCTAGTGAACCAGATGTGGTTTTGCACTCCTATGTTCCAATGAGAATCCACCTGCTCTTAACCACTATACCACGTTAGTACTTGGATAGGAAACCACCAAGGAAGCCCAGAGTTGTGATGCAAAGGCAGGCAATGGCAAACCACCTCTGTTCATGTCTTGCCATGAGAATCTAAAGGGTTGCCATCAATTGGCTGCAACTGAATGGCACTTTCCACCACAGTTAAGGCTGCCTAGAATCAGAATTGTCCAGTAAGTAACTTCCATTTAAAGCATGGACTTGGATCCCATGGAAGATAACTTTACCTGATTTTTTTCCTTCTAACTACAGGCCTGACTTCCCTTCCATGTGTTTTTTTGGGGAGTGCATTTCCCCAGGAGCAGCATTTCAGGGGAAAATTAGGCTGTAACCTTGTGGGGGGGGGGGCGGGCAAGGAGGATGTATTGCAAGGCAGCAATCTCTTCCCTCTGTGGAATTCCACTGTAGAATTGTGGAATTCCATGTGGAATTCACTCACATGGAAGGGCTGATAATCATAAGCATGTGAAGAAATATATTGTTACAATTGCTGACAGTTTTTAAATAAGATTTCCTTGTGTGTTTATTCACCATTAATACTTAACATAAAACGTGAAATCTAACCAAACTGCTGGCCATAGAGAAAATAAGTCAGTGTGGCTAGAAGGGGGAATGTTCTCAGTTCTCATTTGTCCCGGGAAAAGGACCATATGTGGTTTAGTAAGCTCATAACTTGGGGAAAACTCAAATGCTTCTGTTATTTCTGTTGTTCATATTCCTTGTAACAAGAATTTGCTGTGAACAGGAGCATTATAGTCTGGCAGCATACTCATAATCAAATTATGCTCTTTGTCTGTATTCAGTGAACCTTTTTTTCTTTAATAGACAAGCTCCCACAGAAAATAATGTACCTTTTGATTTTAGAAAGAATTCTGCTTGCACCTCCCTTCTTGTTTTTGCAAAGTAAACATTTTTGAGATCTAATAGTTTGCTTGCTACTGGCATTCTGCTAAGCTTTAGTTTGTAGCTGTAATATATAATATTGATCTGCCGTGGTGAGTAGAGCTAGTTGTTCATGTTGTTGCTTTGGCTTATAAATTCAATTTAACCCGTTCTGTCTCATATCTAAACACATGTTTCAGAGGTGTTGGTTTTCATGTAGCTCCCTTGGGAATCATCTTGTTCTATACAGAATGATTAAAAACTGACAGCTACTGTGTAAATAGAAGTTTAATTCAGTACGTCCAATTTGTAGACAGTCCTCTTGATATCTGACACTTTCTCAGTAAGAAAAATGTTGAATGAGTTTATCCATTTGTTGTCAGCCTTTGAAGAAATATTCCAAAATTGATCAAATATCACTCCATCCCCTCTGTGCTTTGTTTTTTTTCTATAAGCTACATAGTTGGGAAACATGCTGCAGTACTATGCTGAAGTAGTTGGTCTAGTTATGAATTACATCAAGGCTCATGGGCTTTCATGCTCCCAATGAGGAATACTGCAAACATCTGTTGCTTGTGGCACCTGTGTTACATGTTGCTCCTTTATACTACATCTCCAGGTCCGGTTGCTTTGAAGAAACATTTTAATAGCTTTTTGCTCAATAACTTAAACTGGGGAAAAGATACTACTATGCTGCAATAAAATTGTGCCTTTTGTGATTGCTCTTTTCTGGGGGTGGCTTTATAATCACCTTTTAACTAGCCACTGCACATTTTTCTGAAGTGACTTGAGTCTGATTTAAGTAGTAGTTGTACATTTTTCCAGTGCACGTAATCAGACGTGACGTGAAATATTTGCACAAAAATTTAGTATTTGGAACAGTGTGGTTTAAGGGGAAATGTTTTGCATTACTGATTAGTTGTCAGGCAATTTCTATGACAGGTTTACATGCGTTTTAAATGCTCTGGTGCCAGAACCACTTAGTAAAGTTATTTTCATCACTCTGCTCAGAAAAAAAAATCTGATACAAAGGGAATTGGGACTCTTCTTAGAAAATTGTTTTTTTTCCTCTAGTAGAAGTGGCTGTTGAACATCATTGAACAGCATTGATGTAAAATGGATGGCAAGTGGAAGTATAGCTTCAGGAAGTTCTAAGATAAAATATTGCCCTAATAGCAATCATACCTTCTTAAAATATTGATCTTTATGAGGTGAATTGCAGGAACCTGTACTTTGTCCACCCCTCCTCTCCTAATGGAAAGAATTAACCCAGGACTGACATTTTGTGTAACAGGCCTTCAGCAACAGGCAGATTTAAAATATATTACTCTTTCCCACAAGACTTAAGTTGCTTGAGAAGGTAAGGCCAGTGTTGGAAAGTAGGATGTCTTATAGCATATTTGCTGTCCAGTAAGGAAAATTCATTTATTGTTCTGTTAATGTCCTATTGGGTAACTAATAAATATTGTGCTGATTTTGTTGTTCAACGTTTGGTTAGGGCAGGAGTCACCAGCGTGGTTCAGAAAATGCATGTGTCCACTGTGTTCTTATATTCAGTGCAATGGAATTCGTGTTCCCTGATGACCAAAAAGTTAAACATAACTGAGTGAGTACCTCCTTGGAAACAGTTTGCTTCATCTGCCTAGTCACATTAAGTGTACAGATGCAGACTTACGTGTACAGATATACCGTGTACATTAAGTGTATAGATTAGGCTCAATATAGCACTGATTTTGGACCTCACAGTCATTTTTCTGCAAAGTTTGGTTTGTTCTTCATGCTGCATCTATGGAGGACCTTCCTATAATGGGGGTGACATTCCTCATGTTGTGGCCTATCTGCATAGAGAAATTTTGTGGTTGTTACAGAATCATAACTTTTAAGTGCTATATCAGTTATGGGAAGGGTGGGGGAGAACAGGTTAGATCATGTCAGTGGTCTACCCAGAGCCCCTCAGTAGCTTTCATTTGAACCGCAATCCTCATTTCAGTCTCTTGTATATCTCATCATCCTCTTTATGGAGGAACATAAGATATAATTTCTTGTTCTTGACTGGAGCACAGGTATATACCAACTTTTGGCAAAAAAAGGTCTTGTGTACCAGATAGTGCTGGGGCAGGACAATCTTTTAACAAAAAAAGTCAATTAAAAAAAGCTTGTAGTAAAGTAGTAGCTAATCATGACTGTTCTATTTTTCTATGCTCAAATATGTGTGCTTAAATACATATAAGGCCTCCTGTGGCATGAAGTAGGTTTTCTGCCTCTACTGTCCTTAGTCAGAAAGGCAGGCATAAAACTTTGCCTTTACTGCACCTATAGATCTTGTTGCTGTTCGGACTATCCATCAACTTACTACTCCTGCTGTTTGTGGCACCTTTGCCACATCATTTTTTGCCATCATCATTTTTCCGTCCTGAATTTAGTATTCAGGCTTGATGCACATGTGGAAAATACATTTTTCCAGTAGCATAATACAACTTTGCTGCAAGTAGTTCCTTAACAAGTAACCGGCACAAATTGCGGTTGCCACAGTAGCACTGGGCTCTAATCCTTTTTTATCTAATTAAGGCTGCCAAAATCCCAAATTAATCTTCCTAAAGTGTCGTTTACTATGCTTTTAGGTCTTGAATGAAAAGCAAGGTAATGAAATACATGGTAGGAATTATTTCATTATACCCGCAGTGGAAAGAGGCCATCTCATTCTTAGGTGTGATGTCAGACTTGAATGCCAGCCAAGTGGGAGCTTTGCCGCTCTGAAAGTATTCTAGTGAAAGCCACTCAGGCGGCAACAACGGAAAGGACAGCTCTGCTACAGTGGGATTTCTTCAGCAGTGCAGATAGGAATAGATCGACATACTGGTTAGAAGTTCAAAGAAGCGTATCAGATGTTATAGGAGATTTAATCAAATGCACACATACAAGTCCAAGAGAATCTTATTACTGCATGGCTTTTTATTTATTAAAAAGTTGTTTTAAGATGTTCCAGAAATTTTAGAGCAGTGTACACGTTATTTGAAACCCATTTTGCTATCTTAAGCGTTTGCCTAGTATCAGCAGTATGTTAGAAAGAAAAATAAGGTAAAAACACTTTAAAAGTTATATCCATAAAAATGTGATCCGTGCGGGAAGGCATTTGTTACAAAGGAGGCAATCCTTTTTCCTGCCCTTCGTCTTTTGTGCTGTGAGCTCCCTCCCACTGACCTAGTCTGCATGTTTCAATTTGGATTGTAACTGGCCGTAAACTTCTTCATCCCCACTTTCTCTTAGCAAAGGAGCTCTCCAGCTTCTCCTAAATAAAGGTGGGCTGATGCATATTGAAAAGAAAAAAGCAAGACCTCAAAGCATTATAGTCTTTGCATAGTTTGCATACAAATTAGGCTCTTGATTATTGCAACAATTGAGGTTGTTTTAAAACATTCCCTGAGAGATCTCTTTCCTAAATTCTTGGAGAGAAAAACTATCGTTGGTTATATTCCACATGATATTTAAATAGAATTTCCTTGATCAGGGTCAGCAAGTGGCCCTGGAGGCTCCTCTGTTTTTGGAGGAGGTGGGTATTAGAATTTATTGCTGGGAGACCTAGAAATGTAAAATTACCAAAAAAAAAATTGAAATTCTGGGGAAAATGCATATTATCCTATTTTGGGAAGCAATAAGAACAAATTTGGAGGAGAATTTGCCTTTATTGCACCTATAGATCTAACTTGATAAAACTTTCTTATCAAACCTAAAGCTATTTTTGCTGCTTTAACTTGAAATACAGGAGCAGCAGTGGCGTAGTGGTTAAGAACAGGTTCACTCTAATCTGGAGAACCGGATTTGATTCCCTGCTCTCTTGTCTCCCCTTTTAATCTTCATGGTGAAGAAGCATCCCTCTTCATTGGCAGAGAAATTGCGCCGCTTTGACAGTCTTTGCTGCCAGAGTTAGGAACCAGTGTGAGGATGGCACACGTCTGACTATTTTATGATGTCTTGGGATATGCATTTTGGGGCCCTCCCTTGTTATCCTCCTACATGCCACTGCTGCATGAAAGAGCCTACTCCTAGCCAATGCTCTTCCTATATTTCGACTTATTGCGTCTACATGTAAGACATCCATTTTACTAAAAAAGAAGGGAGGGTATGAGAGAAATAGCAATTTTTGGTGCTGAATTACTTGTTCAGACAGTACTGCACAATATCGGAGGGACTGCTAGGCTAAGCTGACCCTACATGTTAAGACTTGTATGGCTTCACTGATTTCAACAGGCAGAAATAATCTGGCTCCACTCTTCCCCCTAACCATTGCACAACAGTAGGACGAGTTGGTAACCAAGGCAATAGCAGCAGAAAATTTTTTGACTCCAGTGGAGCCTTTAAGACCAACTGTATGGTATAGAACCTGTACTCTTACAAGAAGTATAGAAGAATAGAAGAACTGGCTGTTTAATTTTGTGAATTTGGACATGCTGTGTGTGTAACACGTTCAATTATGAACATTGTATACCTTTTCCTACACTTTTAAAGGAGATGTTTATTGAAAGTGTGGAATGTTTTGTGGATAAGCAGAAACTAATGTATTAGGGGAAGAATAAATTAAGTTTGAACATGTTGCTGTTTAATAAGCCTTGTAAAAAAAGTGGGGGAACCCTTGTAAAAAACCATTTGAACAGGTGGATTGTCATAGAAGAGTCATCCATTTGGTACAGAAAAACAAAAATTGCTAGGCAGGAGGAAATAGTGCTAAATGTTATCAGCAAATTGTGTTTTTCAGTTTATGACATAGTCATGTGCATTTCTGTTGGTTTGAGATAAAGTTTGCAGTGTAAGGGGGCTCAGCAAACCTTCAGTGCAGTTCTATGCATTTTTACTCAAAAGTCAGCCACATGGTGTTCTTTCAGTCTTACTCCCAGGTAAGTGTGAGTAAAATTGAATCCTTAGCGTAGCTTTAGAATATTAAAGTTGTTGTGATACTTGTTAGTACAAAACTGGTTCTTGACAGTCTGTTCAGGCAAATAAAACGTCATCTAAAAATAACAAACTCTTTGGCTTGGTTTCCAGAGCTCAGTTGGGAATTTGGACTGTGGTTACCAGTGTCTGCACTGTAAATTCTTCTAAACAAACCCTGAAAAGTAACTCTGTGTGGTGTGTGGTTTCTTTTCATTTACTTTTGTACATGAAGTACTGGAAGTAACTCAAGACGCTCTTACTGCTGAGGTGCTGTCTAAAGGACTCTTCAGAAAATACTTCACCTTCTGGTGCAGTGAGATCAGGAGGAGGTCTCATAGTGTCTCCCAGTTCATGTGTTACATTCATTGTGTGATGGGTTGCGATGTCAGGAAGTGTCAGTTGAAGATCCAATCCTAATCTTGCTGTGTGGTTGAGTATAGGGAATTGCAGCAAGCCCTAAGGCTGTGGTGGCGAACCTATGGCACTCCAGATGCTCATGGACTACAATTCCCATCAGGTCCTGCCACCTTGGCCAATTGACCATGCTGGCAGGGACTGATAGGAATTGTAGTGCATGAATATCTGGAGTGCCATAGGTTTGTCACCACTGCCCTAAGGTGATGCCATGTCCAAGGCCATCCATTGAATTTAAGAGGCTGAGAGAAACTTGCCTGTAAATTTTCAAGATTTGATCAGCTGTTATGACCATACTGTTTAGAACAGGGTTATGCAACCTGTGGCTCTCCAGATGTTCATGGACTACAATTCCCATCAGTCCCTGCCAGCAAGGCCAATTGGCCATGCCGGCGGGGGCTGATCGGATTTGTAGTCCATGAACATCTGGAGAGCCGTAGGTTGCAGACCCCTGGTTTAGAACATAAGTAGAGCCAGCTAATTTAATTCTGTCTGTCATAGTTGCCAACAGGTAACTACGGGAAGCCAACAATATGGCTTAAAAGCTAAAGCCTTCCCATGATGTTGCTTCCTGGCACTGGTACCCAGAAGTTTACTGCCTCTGAATGTGGAAGTTACCTTTAGTTACCAAATACACTGGGTAAGGAAGACTAGAAATAGGATGTCCAGTTTCTGAGATTGGGGTTTTCTAAATGCATCCTAGTGCAAAGTATAAATAAATAAAATATAAATAAAATCTGTTCATGTCTTGTTATAGTCTGTTCCTCAGAAAGATGGTAGTTCGGTCTGTTGAGGTGCAGCGGTTGAGAAAGTAACATGCTTCCATATTAGAATGAAGTCCCAAACCAATATGACAATTATTCATTTTTACGCACTGCCTTTGTCAAAACCATTATTTTGTCAAAACCATTATTGAACTTGGTGCTTTGATGCAAGAGCATTTTCCAGTATGACAAAATGCATTTTTCACTTTCGAACTTTCAAATGGAAGGTGGAACAGGGCTAGGTGGGCACTTGGACCTAGAAAGAACATTCTACAACAAAGAAGGTCCGGCATGCTTTGTTTTGTTGTGGAGGAATCTACAATCTTCTATCATAGCAGCTTTGCTAGATGTGCTTTTCCTCACTGTGTCACAGTGTTTTGCAGCTATTAGCCTGTGGCTTGGTGGTCATCAACAGAGTGCTTCTTTAGGCTGTTAAAAACATCAGATGCTCTTCCCTTTATGCCTTCTTCTATCTGTTGTGAGAGCCTGGTTGTCTGGTAGAAAAAGGAGGCTATATGTATTCCCAGTCACCTGTGCTCAGTCGCTTGCTTTTGGTTTGGAAGCTGTTCATAGGCACAGTTGTGTTCATGCTATATAATCTTCTGAATACATACAAGAAGAGTGGCATTGGAATGGGTTTACGACATTGCATCTAATTAGGTTATTAGTACTGAAGTAAAGTAGTGTTTTGTGTTGTATGCTGTTCTAAGGCTGTGTGTTGGAGTATTTTCAGTCTTGAGCATTGAAAGTTTAGGTTATTTGAGGGTTTTTTACTCTAAGAATAAACTAGGGTAAATAGATTTAAGGAGTTCTTTTGCAGTCTTGGAATTTGTAACATGTTATGTTTCATTTTTCTTCTTTTGAGGGGAATTGTTTGTGAGGCAGAGGAGAGAGGTAACAGGGATGCCTGACAGTTGAGTCAGATCACAAACCTCCATAATCAAATTCCACTGATATTTCAGTTCCTGAAAAAAATCATTGCTTTCCGTGAGGTTTTTTATCATGCAATGATACATTTATTTAGAATTTATAAGTATTTATGCCCCTTCTCATGCTAGCATCTCTAGGTGACTTACATAAGTTAAAAACACTTAAAAACCACAATAAAAACTTAAAAAATATAACAAAACTACAATAAAAATACCCTTAAAATTTCCCAGACTCCCCCACTCCTAGACCAGCAGTGGTAGAGGGGGTGTCCAGGGAGGCTAACCAAATGCCTGGGTGAAGAGGAAGGTCTTCATCATGCACCTAAACACATAAAGGCTAGGCGCAGGGTGAATCTCCAAGGGGACAATATTCCAGAGCCTGGGGGCAATCATGGAGAAAGATCTTCCTTGAGCACCCACTCCCTGCACCTCGGCTGGAGGAGGTACCATGAGGAGTACCTCCCCTTGTGACTTCAGTTCCTGGGCCAGTGCATATGGGTATAGATGCTCCTTCAGGTAGGCAGTAGGGCTTAGTACGTGAACATCAACACCTTGACTTGAGCCTGGGTGTGAATTGGGAGTCAGTGCAGTTCCTTAAAGACTGGGGTGATCTGTGTCCAGCCAGATGTACCAGCTAACACTCTAGCTACCACATGCTGCACGAGTTCCAGCTTCTGGGCAATCTTCAAGGGCAACCCCATTCAAGGGCATATTACAGTAGTCCAGTTGAGAGATCACCAGAGCATGTAACACTGTGATCAGGTCCTCTTTGTCCAAAAAACCAGACGGAGTTTCTGGAAGACCATCGTGGCCACCGCTGTCACCTGAACATTAAAGGACAGAGATGAATTCAGGAACACCCCCAGAACTGAAGGTGCTTGCATACCTTAATTTGACTACTTAAATGCCATTTTGAAACGAGGGGAGTTAATTAGTAGACTATGTAACTTCAATTTTATTTATAACTTTTGATCAATTAGGTTTTCAGAGTAGGTTGAACAGATAACTACCGTTATAATTTGATTATAATACGACTCCTTGTGGTTTTTTTTTCAGTTTTCAATGTGAAAGAACAGAACATCTGAACAACTTTTGAACCTTATTTGAAAGAAGGAGTATTACTAGCTGGTAAGTTGATAGATGCTAAACAAAGAACTGAGAGTAGACTTTTAAATTATGCGAACAGATCAAGTTGTTTGAAGAGCAGGTAGATTTTCATTGTTTTCTCATTCATTAGTGTGGGTTTTCTAGAAATGTTTGTGATGCTCTAAGTCTAAATGATGTGATCTGATTTAGCATATTTATTTGACTTTTTTTTTACTGATCATCACAGTCTTCCCCAAATAGGCACACAAATGATCTAATATTCAGTAAACAGAACAAAAAATGTAACCTATGTCAGTTTTATTTGTAATGTAAATATAACAAAAGTTTTCCCACTAGCTACAAAGTGAAGTACTTCTTTAGGGGGATATTAAATTAAGGACACAATACAGTTTTAAAGTTATATTCACACATCTTTCACAATTTTTTTTAATACTCATACTAACGTAAAGACAATTTTTTTGTTTTATCTTCTTTATAATCAGATACAGTCAACTTGATGGGACATCTAGTAAACAAACCAATGAAGTTTGGATTACAGACCTCTGAAAATGGAGCTGAAACAAAGCATAATCATTAACATGACATGTTAAATGATGCAGAAATTAAATGGGAAGATCATACTTACATCAACAGACAGTAGTACTGTACAGTACTGTAGCCCACAATCTGTATTCCTTTTACCAAAGCATCTTTCTGAAACATTTTGCTACAGTACAGCTCCTGTTATCAGTATAAAACATATGTCCTTGTGGAAAGCCAGGAGGGTAGGAACCTAATGGACCCTGGCCCTTTCCGCACGGGCGGAAAGCAACGACTTCAGCCTGGTAAAACACCGTTTTGGCGGGGACCCTTCACACAGACGCCGCTGCCAAATCGATGCAGCGGTGCTCTGTTCCCACCCAAACGGTGTTTTCTAAACTCACTCAGGGAGCGAGGTTTTCTGCAAACGCTGGCTTCCATCCGCTGCCATACGAACGGCAGCAGGTGGAAGCCAGCGTATTCCCCTTCCCCAGGCCCAAACGCCTCCTTACCTCCTGCTGGCTGCTGTCGCTCTGAAGAGCCCAGGGGACATGCCCCATGGCCTCCGTAGCTGCAGCCTTTGCTCTGGCCATGGGGACTTGTCCCCTGGCCTCCTCAGAGCAACAGCAGAGCGACAACTGCCAGCAGAAAGCAAGGGGGCTGCACGGCTGTACGGAGCCTGCTCCAACAGCAATGCAGCCCACAGGGCCGTTTGTGTGAACAGCCTCAGAGCTTGCATCGGCATGATTAATTCCAATGCAGGCTCTCTCCCTTGGCTGTGTGGAAAGGGCCTCTGATCTGGAGTTTGTTAAAGTGCAGCATTTCAGGCATCACAGCGAATTATGGTTTATAGAAAATTTTCTGCTTTGCAGTTTCAGCATTGCACATGAAGGGAGAAGCGAGGGGACTGTGCAGGGCCAAGGACGTTGGCTTGTTCTGATCCCAGAGTAAAGTTTTTGTGACATCTGCAGCTTAAAGTAATGTAAACGAATGGTATTTACTAATGGTTGGTGAACTTTTTGTTATGCTTACCAACTTCTGATTTTTGTTTATCTTTCAGAACTTTGCTTTATATATAGTGCTACAAAAGTATTGCAAAGAAGGGTGACAACGACCTGGCCTCTTAACCTGGCTCTGTCATGGTAAGCATGTAAATCCTTCCAGGACTGACCAAGACAACACAGGTTGAAGCACCAGAAAGTGGCCAGTGGCAGCCCTTGTTTACTAATGGCAGGTTTTACATGAACATCTAAATTAAGCACAGGCACTGTTTCTTCAGAAGATACTGCTGCTGTCCTTTTCTGCTTGATGTGAGCGAGGGCTGGTAAAACTTCCTGCAACCATACTTGAGTACATAATTTTAATATGTAGGTGCCAGCTGTAGTAAGTTATTCAGGGAATTCAAGTTGAACGTGTGGCTGTTCTGCAGTACGGTGTAAATATTTTCTCTCCATTCATTCAAGTGGGACAAGTAGCATCCCTTGAATCTTGGAGGCTAGGCCTTTTTTTCTGGGACTGCTTGAGATGTGTGGAAAACAACTGTTACTACTGATTTTATAGGTTCTACTCACTTTTTGGAGCTCTTGAAGTGGTCTTTGTGAGAGAGACCATTCTTTCTCACTCTTACCAGTTTTGTTTTCCTCCCGTCTTGAATGGCTCAGATAGAAAGTAAGTTTAAGTAGAGATTGCTATTCCTGTCCTGTCGTTTGCATGGTTTCTGAGATGTCTGAAAATTCGTGGTTAGTGACACCAGAGATGTGTTTGAAGGTTTTTTTAGTCCTGCACCACTCTTCTTGTCCTATATAGGAGGGCCAGCATGGAGTAGTAGTTAAGAGCAGCAGACTTGGGTTTGATTCCCCACTCCTGCACATAAAGCCTGCTGGGTGACTTTGGGCCAGTCACAGTTCTCTCAGAACGCTCTCAGCTGCACCTACCTCACAAGGTGTCTGTGGTGGGGAGAGGAAGATGATGATAAACTGCTTTGAGACTCCTTAAGGTAGAGAAAAGTGAGTTACAAAAACCTAAATCTTCCTCCCCTTCCCATATGTTCAGAGCCCCCAGCCTTGCTGGTTTTGAAGGCCATGACTCCTTTCTAGTTTTCAACACTTCCTTCTAGTCCTCATCATAATATTTGAGTCTGAGGAAAGAATTCCAGTTGTCTGTTCATCATGGATAATAGGTGTCTAGTTTAGGGTTCCTTAATATGGAATTTCAGTTGTTTTTTTGCTGTATGCTCAGGGTTTATAATTAGTTTAGTAAATTATATCGGTTTAGTAATTATATGTAGACTTTTCGTATTGGTGAGCTTCCAAAGTTGAAAAACCTGTGATTTAGAGGACGCTGTTCCTTTCATGTTCTGATAATATGCTGCATCTGAGATGGGAGCTGTATTTTTCTGTCAAAATTCAGGTTAATTAAATGAGATCTGTTGCAAGAGAGTACTGGCAGGTTTCATCCTAGAATGGGGTAGTTTTGAACTATAGGTGAAAACTGATCATTTGATTTACTGTGAATGCATAATCTGGCTTCTAAAAGCTGTGTCTCCTAAACGAAAGCTCCTTTCTTCATGGTTAGCAAGTGAAGGATATATAAAATAATTTGTATGGTTCTATACATTTGCATTTAGTTGCAATGGTTGGTATTTTTTTTTTACCACGTTGAGCTTCATTAAATCAGTACCGCTTCTGTGCAGGACACCTGCAGGACACCTGCAGGAAGCTTGCAAATGCTGAGATACCTGGTGGGATTGATCCTCTGCTGTTGGAAGATGAACAACAGTTGGATGTCTACCTTTGTTTCCCCTCCATGCCCGCATTTCAGACCCTGGGAGAGAACTTGGCAGCTGCAGGAGTATGCTACTCAAGTCCTGTCCTTGGGCCAGTGTCTAAATGTCCAGGCAGATCCTATTGTCAGGCATTGAAACTGAGAGAGGCTGGGAAAGAGAAAGTAGCAGTTCTGAAATCTGTTTGCCCAGATCCACATATTTGCATGTGCTCCTATGGGCATCATGTAAGAATCTCCTCATGTTTCCAGCCAGAATAGATAATGATTGTGAATTAGGGAGATCCAAGTTTGCTAAGTAGCATGTTAAAAAAACCCAAGTTTTAAGTCAGAGTCTCGAGACAAACTTCATGAGACAAACTTCGCACTAACTAGAAACATGTATGAATGCCGTGGAATCAACTTTATGATCTTAATCTCAGGATGAAGAGACTCAGCACAGCCTTGAATGCATCCAAGCTAATCAGATCTTCCCCAGGAAGCAGCTGATCCGAGAGGATGAGAATCTGCAGGTAACTGCCTGACTGTCTTCTGCTCTCATAGCATGTGCAGGCCTAATTGCATTTACTTCTTGCCAAAACCAGACAGCAGAAGTTAAATGGGTTTGATTTAATCTGTGTAATGGAACCATTCTTCAGAATTTATTGCATACTTCAGAAATGTGGTTGCACATTTAATTTGTTATTGAGTTGAAGGGTCTAGGAAATGGAGCATTTCATTGTCAGAAATTTTCCTGCAACTACTATTACTCAAAAGCTGTAATCATTTACTTTTGAGGGCCTTTGTGACTGTGTTTTCTTCACCTTGGTAGTGTTCTTCCGTAGGATAATGTGTGAATTTTTTAAATTTCTCTCTCTGTGATTGTGAATGTGTGTGCGTGAGAGAAAATGAGTGAGTGAGGAGCGGGAGGGTGAAATATAAATTATCCAAGTAAGTGAGCTCTTCTTGTAGTTGCATACAATGTAAAAAAAAAGCCTTTTTCCTGAATATTTCTAAGGTTTTAGTCTTCCTCCACCTTTCCAAAATTGCTGTCAAATTTAATATTAGGCTAAGCCTCATCTCTGAAAATGTTGGTTCCAGGCAGGGGTTGTGCAAATCTGTAGGAGTCCAAATTATTTAGGGTAGACATTTAACAAAATCTGCCCTCCTGTGAACCCTTGCTTTCTGAGAATGGTGACCATGCACTGTCTTTATATGGAAGGGATCCTGAAAGTTTCTTCTGAATTTAACTCCCTTCTAAATTAATGTCCCGTAATTTTTGTTATGGGACTATCAAGCGGCAGTAACTGCCACCAGAATGTCTCCTCTTTCTTTTGTCTTTCTGTGACTCAAGCTTTGTTCTAGCAGTGCCACAAATCTGTCATGTCATGTTTCATATTTATACTTACGGGATGTGTATGCTAGCACCCACTGAGCTGAAGAGGGTTTTTTTTTAAGTTGACCTTTCCTTTTGCTCTGTAGGTCCCTTTTCTAGAACTTCACGGTGAAAGCACAGAATATGTGGGACGAGCAGAAGAGGCCGTTATTGCACTTTCCAACTACAGGCTTCACATCAAATTTAAGGAATCCATTGTGAATGTAAGTGTTGGTTTCTGCCTTTGCTCTTCAATTTTGCTTATGACTCTGTCAAGTAAGCTTGTTGGAGGAACATGAGCTGCAGCTTCCATTATATGCCGCCAGACATTGGTAGTTCCATATGAATATCTTTGCCACATCGGGAAATAATGGCAACAGGTAACAGAATAGTAAGACTCAGTTTCCCCTTGATAGTAAATATGTAGCCCCACTTGCAGAATGGAGCATTGGATTTCTAAGGCCCTTCCCCCACATCAAATTTAGACCAGGTTGCAGCCAGGATAAACGAACTCAGCATTGCCCTCAGCCGTTCGCATGAGGTGCTTTAAAAAAAACCTTTTAAAAAATTTACCTCCCTCCACAAGTGCAGCTATTCAGGCAGGAACGCATGGTCCCCCAGAGCCTTCCTGGAGGCAGCAGTGCCTGCGTGGCAAATTGCGATTCTTGTAAAACTGGGTTTGCGGGGATGGACGGACGCGGAGTGGACTCACTTCAGGAATGGGATCCATGTGAAGTCCCCCCCCCCCCTCGGTTTTATCCCGCCCTTAAGTCGTGTTTATTGGCCCATGCAGAAAGGGCCTTCTGGCAAGCATTCTTTGGGTTGGGATATGTGTGTTCGAAATTGGAGAAAAGGTAAGGCTTCTTGGAAATTGAAAGAAACTGAAATGGGATGTCACTCTGTTTTTTGTTGTTGTTGTTGGGGCTGTTATATGCAGTGAATCATACTGTCCTTCATCCAGCACTCTGCTAGATTGAGTTAGTAGGTTTAGACCAGGTTGCTAGATTGAGTTAGTAGGTTTAGACCAAGGAGCAGCAGTGGCGTAGGAGGTTAAGAGCTCGTGTATGTAATCTGGAGGAACCGGGTTTGATTCCCAGCTCTGCCGCCTGAGCTGTGGAGGCTTATCTGGGGAATTTAGATTGGCCTGTACACTCCCACACACGCCAGCTGGGTGACCTTGGGCTAGTCACAGTTCTTCGGAGCTCTCTCAGCCCCACCTACCTCACAGGGTGTTTTGTGAGGGGGGAAGGGCAAGGAGATTGTCAGCCCTTTTGAGTCTACTGCAGGAGAGAAAGGGGGGATATAAATCCAAACTCCTCCTCCTCCTCCTCCTCCTCCTCCTCCTCCTCCTCCTCCTCCTCCTCCCTCTTCTTCTTCTTCTTCTTCTTCTTCTTCTTCTTCTTCTTCTTCTTCTTCTTCTTCTTCTTCTTCTTCTTCTTCTTCTTCTTCTTCTTCTTCTTCTTCTTCCTCTTCTTCTTCTTCTTCTTCTTCTTCTTCTTCTTCTTCTTCTTCTTCTTCTTCTTCTTCTTCTTCTTCTTCTTCTTCTTCTTCTTCTTCTTAGTAGGTTAGTAGGTTCAGAAGTCCACTTATTGAAAAGTCCCTGGCTTGTAAATGGCACATGTGGCATTTGCAGGGTTTTTTTCTTACGCAGGGGCAGCCCTTCTGCTCTACACAACACTACAGTTCACTGAATTTCATTTAGGAGAAAGCTGTTCCACTGCTTGAAAGAGATTCTACGTTTTTTGTGTGTTTGTGCTAATGTGGTCAGGCAATCTGAGTTTTAGTGATCAGTTCTTTGATGGTTTTTAATGTTGATTAGGGCAAGAAACGCTTCGTATGATTAAAAATCATGTATTTTGGCTTCCATGTCATAATCCTTCAGGTTCAAGTTACAACAGTTCTCCTGGTTGCAGCTGCAAACCATACTTGACACCTCAAGTAATGTTTCTTTTGCTTCATGTCTCCTCACAAGCTGTGAGTCATGTTCATAACGTTAATGAAATGAGGTAGATTGCAATTCAGCCTGTCGTTCTATTGTAAGATTTGGTCTCGTGCTCTGATCCTAGTATGTCAGTTATGTTTACATTCACATGCATGCTAGAAAATCCAAAGAACTTCTGAGATAGTTTTCTGAGCAAACAAGTCCTTCAGGTTTTACTGAACATATAATATTGCTGTCATCTTCAGCTCTCTGAGGAGCAAGTTTATTGCCTTTACTGAACTAAATAAATATACATAATGTTTACTAGTGTGATTACCATAATTAAATTTTATTCTACAAGGTCTTTATACTTACGGGGTGAGCATTAATAAGCCATGAAAATGGAATGGGCTCCTTGCAAAGTTACTGGCACCTAGCTTGTAATGTTAGATTTGAAAGTCTGAGGATTTGGTTTGTTACCTGACTCCCCAAAAAATAATGATCCTAAAGTTGCTGGATATTTTGGGTAGGGCAGTAGCAACTAGGACCCTAGCTACTCATGTCTGGCACGTCGCAGGTAGCGGAGGTGAAATATAGTTAAAATTGTCTGAAGTCTGCCTCTTGGTTTTACCCTAATTTTGTTCTTTGTTTATAATTCAATAGAATGTCTGTAAATTTGCTGCTTGTGAGACTTCAGTAAGTAAACTAGTGATGCTGTATAACCTTTTTTTTTCCTGCTGCACCTTTGCTTGGAACAGAATAAACTTGTGCTGACCAGTGTGCTCACCTTGCAGTAGAGGCTAGAGCTATCGTGCATGAGGCGTTTGAGTGGATAAATTCATGGATGACCCAACAATAGGAAGCTGATGTTCCTTGTAGAAAAGACAAAAGGCTCAGTAGACCAAGCAATAAGCTGATGGCATTGTGACTTTCAAAAGTGTTGACACATGCATCCATGGGATCATTTGTATACCCAAAAGCGACAACTTCTGTGCAAACCTAAATTTGAATGCTCAGACTGGTCTCTTGGTTGGCTTCAGTTTAAAAAGACATTTGAATCGTAGCATCTGGGGAATGTAGAGAAATTAATACGTTTATGTGGTTTTGAGTGCCACCACAAAGAATTAAGACCTTGAACTGAATTTTGAAATACGGCACAGTAGGTTTTGAGAAGTCAGAGATGAGAATTTTAATGACGGTTCCCCCCTCTTATTTAATTAATGTCTTGATCCCTGCCCCCTGCATTTAATACCCTAGAATTAGCTCTTATCTACAAACCACAGCAAATTCAGAAGCATTGTTCTTTTTTGCCCTAACATCTGGTAAGGCAAAGCTAGTTTAAGGTACTGGCAGTTACTCTTAAGAGAATGATTCTGGTCAACTTGGATAGCTTTGCATGATCACTAAAAGGCTAAGTGGTTGCTTCCTACTCAGAACTGGTATATGTCTGTCAGACTCAGCAGACTGCTATTTGGAGAGTAAACTGATTGCATGGTGTGACATGATTTGTGATACACTCAAGCATGGAAGTTGGTCAAGGAAAAGAGGTTTAGACTGTCTAATGGACCAAGAAAGGTGGAAGGGCATGTGGAATCTGCATGACAAAGTGAAGTGGTATGCATGACCAGAAGACATAATGGAGCATGATATTTAAATCTTTACTAGGAAGCATTTGTGCCAAATTTTGTAGCATATGATGCAGAAGGCTATATTTGATAAAGGAAGTTTGTTCAGAAGGAAAGAAAGACATTAAAGAACAAATGAAGGCAAGGGACTGGCCAGGGGGAACGTCGAGAGGGTGCTAAGGAACATCTGTTTGAACAAATAAGGTAGAGAAAGCTTTTTAAACTAGATGTTGGAAAGTTTTACTGAAGGGAAGAGAGAAACTGACTTAAAAGTGAAAATTCTTGGAGCAAGCTTGTTTTCCTATGAGCATTTAATGAGGGACTTTGGCAAAAGCTTTCTGCAAATATATCATGTTTACCAGATCACCTGTACCTGCATATTTGTGTCTTCAGAGTTTTAAATCATCAGTGTGGCAGGGCTTTCCTCTGTGCCAGAGAGATTTTTGAGGCCCAAGCCCACATGTGGCTCTGTTTCAATCTTCTTGGTTCAATGGCAGAAGTACATGAAGGAAGCCCTAGCCGTGAAAGGAGGCCCAGTCAGCAAGGCCACTATAGTACTTCCTTTTCTCCACTAGTGTGATTCCTATTAATCTAACAAGTTGTTGTCTCCTGTAGCTCCCTACCTGTTGTGGAATTGTTGCCATCCTGTTTCCATTCAGCGTAAGGGGTGAGAGGAGCGCGATCTTCTCTGTTTGTTGCAGTCTGGCTTCAGTGACCATCCATTCTGCATTTGTATGGTGAATGTGTATGCGATGAATTCTGGAGACAATGCCTCCACTGTTACTCGATCTTACTAGCTGCTCTTCTGTTGACGGGAGTGCACAGTTTCCACCAGAAGCGGAGTTACAAAGAGATATGAAATGCAGAATTTATAAATGCTAGCAAGATGCACATCATTTTGATGGGCACGCCTGTATATCACTTCACTTGGAGGAGTACATTTCATGCACCATTGGGTGCTTGACAGCATATTCTGAGTCAATCATGGCCTAAGGAGGGTGGATTTTGACTTATTCCACAAGATCTGTGGATGTGGCATTTCACTTTGTCCCATGTATATAGGAGGCTGCCATTCAGCCTAATTGGTAGAAGAGCTGTGTGTTGGGGCACTGTTCAGTTTCACTCCTCTGGTGATGCCAATATCAGAGCTGGAGAGGGTCGATTTTTATATCACCCATGCAGTGAAGATCTCTCTCCTTACACCCAGCTTTTGGAGTGGTTTTGTTTTGCAACAAGGTATAGTTTGTGGGAGTGGAGAGCAGCGGTGACTTAAGGTCAAAGCAGGTGGGTGGGTTAAATTAATATGGTCTTTCATATCTTCGCTAATGTTTCCAAGAATGTAGCCTTCTTCATGATTTAACACATGGTGCCTGTTCATTTGGGAAGCAATGAGTGAGAGCATTCATTCATTTTAGAGTAATAGCTCATTTCAGGTTCCTAATTATCTAATAAATCCTAATGATGAATGCCGAGAAACTGCCACTTCAGAGCTTCTTTGAGTAAAGTCATTTAATCTTTTTAATCACAGGTTCCATTACAGCTTATAGAAAACGTTGAATGCCGGGACATATTTCAGCTTCATTTGACTTGTAAGGACTGTAAAGTGATAAGGTACGTATAAATTGCCTTAGAGGTTAGGCAGTACTGCGGTCAGTGGCCTTTTAAAAATATTTATGGATTGTTCCCTCTTTAAGGGAAACATTTTATTATCTGTACTTATCCAGTAGAACATTTCACAATCCAGTCCAGCTTATGTTTGAAGACATTGGGAATTCCCTGAGTCTACCCTATCCTAGTATCCCTGTTAGAGCTGAACTGAAACTATCCTGTGTTCATTTTTGTGGTTTTCAAAAAGTGTTTTCTATTTCTGGTACTCTGTCAGTGTATTTCTATTGTTACAATGCAGCTCTTTTCATCACCATCATCCACTATTGCCCTTAATTCTCAGCTTTGTTCTTCACAGTGTTGTTTAATGATATTAATTGTGGAAGCCCCTGAGAATGTGTCAGTTTATTAGTTTTAAAGCATTTGTATGCCACCTCTCCTAAAAAACTGCTTGAGGTGGTTTCCAGCATACGATTAAATAAAACCATAAAATGTACATGTAAAAATCACACTAAAACTAATCAAATGAGCCAAAAAAGGCCTTTCTAACAGTCCACAATTTTACCTCTGGTGATAGAGTACAGAGAGCATGGCTTGATTAGGATCTTAATTGGCAAGAAGGATTTTAGGTTTTTTTTACATTTCAGAAGTATTTCATTGTTATTACAGCGATTAAAAATGAAAGGTTTAATTCCATGTCTGGTTTTATCATTCCACACTTCTGTAAACATTGATAGTTTTTCACGGAATTTATCTGATTTTAGACTAAGATCCTTAAGAATATACATCAGTATGGTAACTTAGCCATTGATGCTGTTTTCCAAATTCTCAAAATCCGGTCACTTGTAGGAGATGTTTCTGATTTCCATTGGGAAGCAATACATTGTCACATTGCTGTTGATAGGGTGACTAGTATTTCCCAGTCTGTGGCTTTAATACATTCCTCTAGGTCAGGGGTAGGGAACCTTTAACACTCAAAGAGCCATTTGGACCCGTTTTCCACAGGAAAAAAAAAACATTTTGAGCCGCAAATAATTTTTGACATTTAAAATAACGATAACACTATATATAGGGGGTTTTTTTACCTTTTACTCCGCTCATTCTGAGAAGCGCATGGATGCACCTGCCTGCTGCTTGCAGGGCGGGCAAGGATGAAGCCAGCGTCTCGGCCTTGCCGGCCGCCGGGAAAGCACCCGCCCCGCTCCAACGGGCCGGGCAAGAGGGGAAGCCCGTGGCGCAGCCCAGCCAACCGTGGGCAGTTGGTGCACCCGCCCTGCTGCCTGCAGGGCGGGCAAGGATGGGGCCGGCGGCTTGGCTCGTGGAGCCACAGTGCAAGGGCAGAAGAGCCGCATGCGGCTCTTGAGCCGCAGGTTCCCTACCCCTGCTCTAGGTAGAGAGCAGCATAGCTATAGGTTCTTGTGGCACACTGTGCCCTGTAAGCTCCTACATAATATTCAGAATTTGTTGCCAGGAAAGTTGATTAATAGGACAGGTCCAAAATCTGTGTATGAAATCTACACTACTGGAGGAACATCTCTACCGTGTTTTTCTGAAAATAAGACATGGTCTTATATTAATTTTTGCTCCAAAGGGGCTTATTTTCAGGGATGTCTTATTTTTTCCATGATTTTGTACCCCCCACATGACCAGATCAGCTGCACCGCCAAAAATCCTGAAAAATCATGCTAGGGCTTATTTTCAGGATAGGTCTGATACGATGGATATATCATTCATAAGCCTTTGTTGGCATAAGAACTGCGGATATATATGAGCCAACCTTTTAGGCACTAACTACCAATTGTAGTTATATACGAGCCAATCTTTCAGGCACTAACTACCAATTTTCATTTAAATCAGAAAATACTAAATTTGGGCTAAGCTTCATTTTCCCCACCTTTGGGATTCCAGCTCTTGGGGTCATGCTTCCATTTAATTAAGCCCTTCTTTCCTGCTAAGATTGTGGCCCAGATCCCGTCAGTTCTCTTTCTCAGTCTCAGAGCCCTCTCACCAGATACTCTGCATATTACAGCTTCTGTGTCTTTTGTCCATGCAGTCCCATGATTCACAGTATAACCTTTTGGTGGCCATAGAAGACCTCTTTCCTCCCTTTTTCACTAGTGGCAAATCTGGTTTGATCTGACATCCAGCCCTTTAGAACTAATTTGAAATTTCTATAGCTTAGACCTAGATGGCAAAGATATGCTGGATATGTCTCTTAATGCAAGAAAATGATGTTAATGCAGCTTTGCGTGAATTGGGGGGGAAATTACATTATTGTAGAAAAGGAATGAAAGTTTGTTCAGAAGAAACATGAGATTAACGTAATACTTTAAAAACAATGTGTTGCTTTTCCAGATCATCATGCATAGCAATACTTAACGATGTTCTCTGTGTTATGGCAATATACTGCATTTTTGTATTTACTATATACAGTTGTTTGTCATTAAATAAGCTCATGAATGCCAGTGTGTTTTCTTCTCTGGTTTGGTGTGAGTACTATGGCTTGGATCTCACTGGGTGAAAATTAATATATATGTCTGTTTTTAATAGGTGTCAGTTTTCTACCTTTGAGCAGTGTCAGGAATGGCTGAAACGGCTGAATAATGCAATCCGCCCTCCATCAAAGATAGAAGATCTGTTTTCATTTGCTTACCATGCCTGGTGTATGGAGGTGTATGCTAGTGAGAAGGAACAGCATGGTGATTTGTGTAGACCAGGTATGATGTAGTAATATTGTATGCCCAAATATCAGTTAACTTCTTATAGTTTTTAGGGCTGCATTAGTTTTTTGCCTGGGAGAATTTGGAGCAACAGTGGAGGACAAAATTTTCAGAAAAGAGAGATAGGATCAGGAGCTCAACAGCAAAAGCAGCTAAACTTGTAAGCCTCAGAACTAAGGCTAAGTTGTCCCCTTTGAGTGGGGAAGAAACCTGACCTAGCTAGAGACTACACCTTGGAGAGACAGTTCCATTATTGCCTGCATGCTGATGGTTTGCTCGGCTGTAATACATTCAGTTGTTACATTAACTAATGAAATACAGTCCACGGAGCTGTGTTTTTGTAGAGCTGGAGGCTTGGGGCTGCAGGGTTTTGGTGCCATACTTGGTGAAAACTTGTTCCATAGTTAAAGGGGCTTTTATCTAGCAGCTGAATCAGCACTGTCTGATTTATCATGAAAAGCAGCCCAGTTGTTTTCTTCTGACAAAGGCAAGCCAGGCAGAGGAGTGCCGGGAAACAAGCAATGTTGGATTATCTTCTTGGGAAACGCCTTCCTTTAGATGCTAAGTAAGGCTATGATCTGACACCACCATTTCATCTGGTGTACCCATAGTGAAGTAGCAGGTGGATCATCACTGACTAAAGTGGGCATCTCCCAGAAATTTTGTTTGGTTATCCCATATGGTACCAGCAAGCAAGGCAGGAACCAGATTGCAAATGCAAAGTTTTGTCACTCCTTATGATAGAGAAAAATGAGGTATAAAAACCAATTCTTTTTCTCGCCCCCCCCTCAATAGAATAGAAAAACCCAGAATGCTAACAGAAAAAATGCTATCAGAAAGCAATATAATCCACCTTAAGTCTCACAGAGAAAAGTGTGCCATGAATAATGAAAGTAAATAATTCAGATGTGCTGTAGCAGTGGTGGTTTTCTCCATAGATGACTTCAGTGATTCCATGAATAAAACTCTTGGGGTATCCAAATAGTGCACATCTCATCTTTGCTGCCTGCTTACTGGGAGGCCTGTTCTTCACTAATATCCTGCAAATATTTGTATGCCTCTCCTTTAAAAAATTTCTTGCCACACTTTGGAAAAGGAGATGTATGGTCTTAGTTGCAGGTTATTATTACACATACCTGGGCAGGTCAAAATGCATTTCACAGTGGACTGCAATTGTTTCCATTTTCCAGATGATGTAAGAATGTTCAGAGCAGTGTGTGGGCTTTGTTTGAGGACTGTATTTCATTGTGTTTTTTGCCATAAGAATGCTCCCTGCTGTCTCTCCCACATCTCTCTAAAAATCTTGCGTGAAGGCTAAATATATATTACTACTATTTTTGAGATCATCCCTGGTACCTATGAGAACCAAGGAGCATCTTAAAGTACCCACATGTATTTAACATACTGTGAGTTGTTGTTTTATGGGAGTTCAATTCTGGGGAAAAATATCTTGTGGTCAGCAAAAATGTAGAAAGGAGAATTATATACCTGTTCTGTTTCCTGGCCTGTAAACTTTCCTTCCTTTTGAGCATCACACACACAAAAATAATGATAGTCAAGTAAGTGGATATAACCAAATTTAAAAGGAGTTGAAATGCTGGAGATGGCTTTCTGAAGGCATCTTTGTACATGACACTTGTTCTGTTTTGGGTACCATGCCCACGCAGGGTGGAAAATGTATTATTTGGCAGCTGTTTATCACATTTGCAGTAAAATGGATGCAGGTTCTGTAGTTCATACCTGAGGTTTGACAATGTCATCTGAACCTTTCCTGAGAGTTTGGCAGAACTAACTCATATAACTTGATCTTCTATTAGCTGTTGTGCTTGCATCTGATCTGTTGAAACATCAGTGTGGTAGTTCCAGGGTAAATCTAGAGAGATTTGAATCTTAAAACCGTTAATGAAACCGTTGAGTATCGATTGTGTGTGTGTAGAGAACTATTGAAATCACAGACCAATACTGAATACAGATTTCTTGCAGTGGAGAGAAATTCAGCAGGTCTGTTTTTTCTCTTTCTGAATCAGTGAGAGAAATGGTCCCTTTTAAAAAAAAAATGCTGTTTTGTCCCTTTTTTTACCCTTAGGGGATCATGTAACATCAAGATTTAAAAACGAAGTTGAAAGGATGGGTTTTGATATGAACAATGCCTGGAGGATTTCCAATATCAATGAGAAGTACAAGTAAGTTCTGTGGATACTTGTAGACTGCTGATCATCGGCTAGATCAGGGGTCTGCAACCTACGTCTCTCCAGATGTTCATGGACTACAATTCCCATCAGCCCCTGCCAGTATAGCCAAGTGGCGGGGCTGATGGGAATTGTAGTCCATGAACATCTGGAGAGCTGCACGTTGCAAACTCCTGGGCTAGATGGTGTCAATACTGGTATTCTGGAGCAGATCAGTCATGGCTCCAGCTGAGACAGAATCTTTTTGCTGAGCCTTGCACTGTCAGTAATGTTTATTTATTTTATTTATTTATTTATTTATTACATTTTTAAACCGCCCTCCCCCGGAGGCTCAGGGCGGTATACAGCATTTCATCTCTCTATATAAAAAGCTAACCATGTATTTGTTACTGAGGCTCTAACGCTGAAACGCCTTTAGGTTTGGTCGGATCATATCGAAAGCCCCCTTGAGATCAATAAACGCTACATATAGGTTGGATTTTCCTTTGTGAAGATGTTTGATTGCAAGTGCTTCCAGTGTCATGCAGTGGTCCAGGGTGGACTTTCCTTTTGTGAAACCAATCTTCTCTATTCCTGTTGGAGCATTAAGACAGCAGAGGGCAAGGAAGGGGCACCATGCAGTTTGAGCTGAACTTCAGCAGTTATAAACCTGTTCGAGGGGGTCCAAAGACAAATCTTAGCAGGTTGGCAGTTTTCATTGAGCTGTGTGTATTTCAAACACTGCTTCGCACTGCTGGATATGGTGAAATATGAGCTATAAATACCTGGTTGGTTGGTTGTTAGCCTGTCACTTGCATTTTTTCTGTTAACATTCTTCTTTCTTATAGACTCTGCAGTAGCTACCCTCAAGAACTCATTGTTCCTGCTTGGATCACAGACAAAGAGCTGGAGAGTGTGGCAAGCTTCCGATCTTGGAAGCGCATCCCTGCTGTAGTTTACAGGTAAGATTTTACAGGTAGTTTACAGGTAAAATAAAAGCAGTAATCTTATCCTCAAATCTCATTGCTCTGGGTCCAAGTCAGCCCCACTGATATTCAAACAGGCACAAGTGAGCTTAAACTTTCCTTTCTCAGGCAGCCAACCACTGACTTGCTCTGATGCAAGCCAAATCAGCCAGGGTTTTGGGAAATCTCTGGAAAACCACAGTAGTGTGTGTATACACTATCAAGTCACTTCTGACTTTGTGTAAAACCAACATACTTGAGAAAAATTAAGAAAAGGATCACTGTCTCCATACATAAACTGAATATTTGCTGCAGTACTTAAATTTTCAAATACTCAGGAATATCCATGTGATCCATCTGTGTATATATAAGAATAGTATTGCCTGTCATGACACTCTGCATTCCATGTTATGACACTCTGCCTTCCAGATCTTCCATTTATAGTAAACAAATTAAAACAATTTTCTTAATGAACAATATGTTTTAGTATGGAGAAGGATTTGGATCCTTTTACTCTCAAAGAATGTCCTTGTTCTCTCTTGAAAATTTCCTACTACAAAGGGAGCGTGTACCCAGACTCAAAGCTGTCATATTAAATCAGCTTTGTAGGAGGAATATTTAACACACACACACAAACGACCAGTTGCATGTTGGAAATAATATTGTATGACAGATGTTGTCTTAACTCTAATATCTCACATTTGCCCGTAGCAAGATACCTGGCTTTGGTGATGCATAGTTTACATAAAACTATGCATGGGCTTTCATGATGGTCTGTTCCGAACAAAATGCATATCTGAATTAACCTCAGCTGTGCATCTCACTTACTCTCTCGAGGACTAAACTGGCAGCTGCTCAATTTTAGATGTGTATCGTTTGTCCACATACTTGCCTAGACAAAAGCAGATTCAAATCGTAACATGCTGATTCAATTTTTTTGAAATATTTTCCTTGAATACCATCACATAGCCTTTTAAAACAACTGAAAACTGAAACTTCTCAGTGAAAAACCTGGCTAAAGAAAAATGTTTTGATCTTAAAAGACAGTAAAGTAAATATCTAGCAAGCCTCAAGGACTTGAAAAGGTGCAGGGCTACAACTGAAAAAGCACTCTCTGGTTCCCATCAACCTTACCTCACTTCTGCAGGGCTTTGGATAAGAATCTTAACTGGTAGGCTGGAGAGTACAAGAGAAGGTAGTCTTTTGAGTACCTTGGCCTTCAGCCATTCAAAACCTTAAAGGTAAGATCCAGCGTGTTCAGAAGCAAATGGGTGGCCCCTGTAATCTTTCAGCAGAGGGTGATATGATGCCTGTACCCAGCATCTAACAAAAACCCGGTGCAGCATTTTGGACTGATGGATGTTTCTGAACAGATTTCTAAAGCAACCTTTTGAGGAATGGCGTATCAGCCAATTCTGGTAACGTTTCAGCAACTTTCCATGCTAAGCAGTGAGGGTGAAGTTGGAAGTCAGTTTTCCCACCTCCCTCTCTTACTGCAGCTTTTTGTGCTTCCTTATAATTATGATCCTGCTGGTCAAAAAAACTGAAAGGAAGTCTGCAGCAGGAGGGAGAATTGGAAGACCCAACAACACAACACAAGCCTTTATTGGCATATAAAACAGGACAAAATTTTAAAACAAAACAAGGTTAAGAAATACAGTTAAAATTACTAATTTCCAGTATAAAATTTGCAACAGTTTCACAAAAGAGCACATCAGAGCTGTTCAGGAGATTAGGTATCTTATAACACTCATGCCACTGAGAACATTGCAAGAAAATGGAATTCATGTATTTCATGCGTATCTTATTGGCCGTTTCTGCATCGGTATATACCGGAGACGCAAAACACCGGGCGTCTCCAGGTCCGCCGATGGGCGCATTAACGAGCCGCCGCCTGCTCGTGGTATGAAGGCGGCAGTTTCCAGAGCCGCTTCCCAGCGCTGCATGAAGCCACTGTCGTTAACGGCAGCGTTTCATGTCGCCTCCCTCAATTCGCATTATACGCAGGTTCGGGGACGCCTACCTGGCGCGCTGCTTCAGGCGCTGCGAGGGCTGAATCCTAGTCGGCTACACCGGAGGTCCGGACAGTTAATGCCGAGTCACGGCTACTGCTGCCCAGGTGTGTTTTACAAGGACCGGCCCATGCGTCTCATGCCTTTCAGGCTTCCGGGCGCTAGTACCTTTCGCCGTATGGAAACGGCCATAGTATTTAGGGCATAGAAACAAAGAATGGTCAAGTGTTTCAACCGTAGTCATATCACATGAACAAACTCTTTTAGACCTCTCCTCCAACACACCCATCCACAGCAATGCCAGACCATCCGAGGAGCTTCTGTTGTCCCGACAGAATCATACCTTGGGGTTTTAGTCAAAATTGTCTCTATCAATTACTGTTCTGTGAGGCATGCAGGCATTATAAACATTTGAGCTTGAATCACTTCTGGAATCTGCCAATGAATCAGCAATTCCTAAATCTTTTTATTCTAGCAGCATCTGGAGTTGGGGTCCTCTTTCGATGTTTCAACGGTTTGATTTCTGTTTTCCTGCACAGGCACCAGAGCAACGGAGCTGTCATTTCCCGTTGTGGGCAGCCTGAAGTCAGTTGGTGGGGCTGGAGAAATGCTGATGATGAACATCTTGTACAGTCAGTGGCCAAAGCTTGTGCTTCAGACTCTAAGTCCAACAACAATAAACTAATGAATGGAAACTGTTCAAGAGATTTTTCCAATGGAGGGGACTTTTCTGATATGGAATTTGGTAAGCTCCCAAAGTCCTTACAGTTTGAAATGTTGAGTGTCTTGTCGCATGAAGCTAAAATGAGATGCCTCCGCTGATTTTTTAGCAGATAGGTACATTTCAGAGGAGGGAAACAAAATTTAGTAAAAGGATGTTCTAGGATCCCTGAATCTATGCTCTTGGTGCACTGAAACAATGGAACATTTTGCTTTTGGAAAACACAAAATGCTTTTTACCCAAAATCTACTTTAGCCATGTATTTAAGTATTAAGCATTATATAATAATTATGAACAAATAATAATTTTGGTGTGTTGTGTATTACAAGCATGTACAACATAGTATGTGTACAATTATAATACTCTATTGAATAGGTGAGTATTTTCCATTATATGAAGTTTAACTTAATATTCAAATTTGCTGGTTATTATGACTCAGTTCAAATAGTAGCTTGTTAGAACATCTGTATGCTCTATTTTCACAGTTTTTACCCTATCTTTTGTATGGCAGAAATTAAGATACATGTGCTAATATAGCTCAGAGTGCAGCAATCTACCACCCTCTTTTTTTTCTAGTAAGGGATAGATATTCACTATATGGCTTGCATAAGCAGTTCTTTTAAAATTCATTAATATGCCAAACAGTACAATTTTATATGATTACTGTGTTTTAAAATACACAGGCCGTTTCCGCACAGGCGTTTAATGGCGGCCTGGGGACGGCAAAAACGCCGTCCCCAGGCTGCCATTCGCACAGGGGGCACAGCTGCTTCGCAGCCGCGCCACCCTCACACCGCCCGCCCGTCCCCACGCCAGCGTTTCCCCAGTGCGCTTGGAAGCGCACTTGTTGGGGAAACGCCGGCTTCCCAGCGCTTCCCCCCACCCTTTTCTCCCTGTCCTTACCTTGTCCCCAGGCCTCGGCGACATGCCGGAGGCCCGGCGACACGCCGGGTCGGCCGGGCGCCGGCGCTTTGCGCCGGCTGCCCAGCTCTTTCTAGGACTGTCCATGCGGACAGTCCTAGCGTCGGCGGGTCGGCGTCGACTACGCTGACCCGTCCGCTTCCGCATTCGTGCAGAAACGGCCACACTTTCCATTTTAAAGCAGTAAAATATGTTGCCCATATTTCAGTTTTCTCCAAGTTACCATTTTTTCCAGGACTAGATAAGCAGGGGAAATATCTCTTTCCCTCCTCCTTAGAACATAAGAAGAACATAAGAACAAGCCAGCTGGATCAGACCAGAGTCCATCTAGTCCAGGTCTCTGCTACTCGCAGTGGCCCACCAGGTGCCTTTGGGAGCTCACATGCACGAGGTGAAAGCAATGGCCTTCTGCGGCTGTTGCTCCCGAGCACCTGGTCTGTTAAGGCATTTGCAATCTCAAATCAAAGAGGATCAAGATTGGTAGCCATAAATCGACTTCTCCTCCATAAATCTGTCCAAGCCCCTTTTAAAGCTATCCAGGTTAGTGGCCATCACCACCTCCTGTGGCAGCATATTCCAAACACCAATCACACGTTGCATGAAGAAGTGTTTCCTTTTATTAGTCCTAATTCTTCCCCTCAGCATTTTCAATGAATGCCCCCTGGTTCTAGTATTGTGAGAAAGAGAGAAAAATTTCTCTCTGTCAACATTTTCTACCCCATGCATAATTTTATAGATTTCAATCATATCCCCCCTCAGACGTCTCCTCTCCAAAGAGTCCCAAACGCTGCAGCCTCTCCTCATAGGGAAGGTGCTCCAGTCCCTCAATCATCCTTGTTGCCCTTCTCTGCACTTTTTGTATCTCCTCAATATCCTTTTTGAGATGCAGCGACCAGAACTGGACACAGTACTCCAAGTGCGGTTGCACCACGGCTTTATATAAGGGCATGACAATCTTTGCAGTTTTATTCTCAATTCCTTTCCTAATTATCCCCAGCATAGAGTTTGCCTTTTTCACAGCTGCCATGCATTGAGTTGACATTCCCATGGAACTATCAACTAAGACGCCCAAATCCCTTTCCTGGTCTGTGACTGATAGCACTGACCCTTGTAGCTTGTATGTGAAGTTTGGATTTTTTGCCCCTATGTGCATCACTTTACATTTAGCTACATTGAACTGCATTTGCCATTTCTTAGCCCACTCACCTAATTTATCAAGGTCCGCTTGGAGCTCTTCGCAATCCTTTGTGGTTCTCACCACCCTACATAATTTGGTATCATCTGCAAACTGGCCACCACACTACCCACCCCTACTTCCAGGTCATTTATGAATAGGTTAAAGAGCACTGGTCCCAAAACGGATCCTTGGGGGACACCACTCCCAACATCTCTCCATTGTGAGAACTTCCCATTTACACCCACTCTTTGCTTCCTGTTTCTCAACCAGTTTTTAATCCATAGGAGGACTTCCCCTCTTATTCCTTCATTGCTGAGTTTTCTCAATAGTCTCTGGTGAGGAACTTTGTCAAAAGCCTTTTGGAAATCCAAGTAGACAATGTCCACTGGTTCCCCCTTGTCCACATGCCTGTTTACACCCTGAAAGAACTCTAGTAAGTTTGTAAGACAGGATTTGCCTCTGCAAAAGCCATGCTGACTCTTTCTCAGCAGGTCTTGCTTTTCTACATGTTTTATAATTTTATCTTTAATGATAGATTCTACTAATTTACCAGGAACAGATGTCAAACTGACTGGCCTGTAATTTCCCGGGTCCCCGCTAGATCCTTTCTTAAAAATTGGTGTGACATTGGCCATCTTCCAGTCTTCAGCGATAGAGCCTGATTTCAGGGATAAGTTGCATATTAAAGTGAGAAGATCAGCAATTTCATGCTTGAGCTCTTTAAGAACTCTTGGATGAATGCAATCTGGGCCAGGGGATTTGGTAGCATTTAGTTTATCAATGGCTGCCAGAACTTCTTCCTTGTCTACCACTATCTTCGCTAGTTCCTCAGATTCGCCTCCCAAGAAGCATGGTTCAGGTGCAGGAATGTTCCTCACCTCCTCTTGGGTGAAGACAGATGCAAAGAATTCATTCAGCTTCTCTGCAATCTCCCTGTCATCTTTTAGCACACCCTTGTTCCTTTGTCATCTAACGGGCCTACCGCTTCCCTAGCTGGCTTCCTACTTTTGATGTACTTGAAGAACTGTTTGTTGCTGGTCTTGATGTTCGCAGCCATGCGTTGCTCATAATCCTTTTTTGCCTCCCTTACAGCTAACTTGCTTCTCTTTTGCCACCATTTGTGTTCCCTCTCATATTCTTCATCAGTCAAACTGGACTTCCATTTTCTAAAAGACATTTTCTTTTTTCTGATAATTTCCTCAACCTCTCTTGTTAACCATGGTAGCTTTCTTTTGGACTGGGTGCTGCCTTTCCTAACCTGCGGAACACATTCCAGCTGAGCTTTTAAGACTGTGTTTTTAAATAACCTCCAAGCATCTTGGACAGTTTTGACTCTCTTGATTTTCCCTTTCAGCTTCCTGTGCACAATCCCCCTCATCTTTGAGAAATTTCCCTTTCTGAAGGCGAATGTAACTACGTTAGTAGTTGTCACTTGTTCGCATGCAGAGATACTGAATCTGACAGCATTGTGGTCGCTGTTCCCTATTGGCTCAACAACACTGACTTCCTGCACCAGGTCCTGGGTCCCACATAGAATTAGATCTAGGATCACCTCTCCTCTGGTTGGTTCCACAACCATCTGTTCTAAGCCACAGTCATTTAGCATATCCAGGAATGCTCTCTCCTTACCATGACCTGAACATGCATTTTTCCAGTTTATATGGGGATAGTTAAAATCACCCATTACCACTACATTTTTGTTTTTGTTGGCCTCTCTAATTTCTTTTTCCATCTCAGAATCCTCTTGTGCACTTTGGTCAGGGGGACGATAATATATTCCTAATATTAAACTGTCCTTCACACCTGGTATTGATATCCACAGTGATTCTGTGGGAGAACCAGCTCCCCTTTCATTGTCTATTTTATGTGACACTATGCTCTCTTTGATGTAAAGGGCAACTCCACCCCCAATGCGCCCTGTCCTATCCTTCCTATAGAGCCTGTAGCCTGGTATAACAGCATCCCTCTGGTTCTCCTCATTCCACCATGTCTCTGTAATGCCCACTATATCAAAGTCCTCCTTCAAAACTCTGTACTCCAGCTCCCCCATTTTAGGTCGAATGCTTCTACTATTAGCATAGAGACACCTGTATACCCTGCCTCTGTCCTTAACCTGGGATTTATGTGCTTTACCCTTAAGTCTTTTGTAGACACTATCCCTTGTCACAGGCACATTGCTATGTTCCTTGCTTGTATGTGGTTGATTTAGAAACACCTCCCTCTGTCTGCATCCCCATAGATACTGTATTCCGAACCGAAGTCACCTCTGCTCCTGTCGGCTTTCCCCCAAGGATCAGTTTAAAAGCTGTTCTGCCACCTTTTTAATGTTGAGCGCCAGCAGCCTGGTTCCTCTTTGGTTAAGATGAAGCCCGTCCCTTTTGTACAGGCCTGCCTTGTCCCAAAAGGTTCCCCAGGTCCTGACAAATCTGAAACCCTCTGCCTTGCACCACCTTCTCATCCACACATTGAGACCCTGTATCTCCGCTTGCCTAGCTCGCCCTGCGCATGGAACGGGTAGCATTTCTGAGAATGCCACCTTGGGGGTCCTGGACTTCAACCTGTTTCCTAGCAGCCTAAATTTAGCTTCCAGAACCTCCCGGCTACATTTCCCAATGTCGTTGGTGCCAATGTGGACCACAACTGCTGACTCCACCCCAGCACTGTCTAAAAGCCTATCTAGACGAAGCGTGACATCCGCACCAGGCAGGCAAGTCACCATGCGGTCATCACGCCTCTCACAAACCCAACTCTCTACACTTCTAATGATTGAATCACCCACTACGAGGAGCCCCCCACCTCCCCAAGGGGTATCCTCAGTGCGAGAGGATAGCTGATCACCAGCTAAGGAAGGGATCCCATCTAAGGGAGCATCTTCCCCCACCTCAGACTGGCACCCTCCGTCCCCCAGACCTTCATTCTCCATGACATCTGAAGAGATGTCACCTTGGGAGTGGGACCTGGCTGTTAGGTCCCTGAAAGCCTTGTCTGTCACCCTCTCTGCCTCTTTCAGCTTCTCCAGGTCTGCCACCTTGGCTTCAAGAGAACGCACACGTTCCTTGAGTGCCAGGAGCTCATTGCAGCGAGGGCACACCCACGACTTCTGTCCTAGTGGCAGATAGTTGTACATGTGACACTCAGTGCAAAACACTGGAAAGCCCCCATCCCCCTGCTGGCTTCCTGGCTTCATATCTGATTTTGTTTAGATATTTAAATTTTAAACTTTTAGTCAGTGCCCCTCTGGAGCTATCTGTATGTACTATTTGTCAAAAATGTCCTTATTAATTTAAAAAAATGGAAAACAACAACAACAACAACCTTTGGTTCCAGAGACTGAACTAAAGCCCCACCTCTCAGCAGCCCAGGACAAAGAGGAACAAGAGATGAACTCTGTTAACCCCTGTTAAGCCCCACCTTCCAGCAGTCTCAGCTCTCGGGAGCCTTACAAGGAGAAAAAGAGATAACCCCTGTTAAAATACACTGTTTTAAAAGCTGTGGCTTTGAGAAAAGCCCTCAAAAATAAACTCCAGAGCTCACTCTGCTCTTCTCTCTGCTCTTCCTGGCACAGTCTTCCCCACTGTTACTCCTCTCTGCTGGTTCCAGAGACTGAACTAAAGCCCCACCTCTGGTTCCAGAGACTGAACTAAAGCCCCACCTCTGGTTCCAGAGACTGAACTAAAGCCCCACCTCTCAGCAGCCCAGGACAAAGAGGAACAAGAGATGAACTCTGTAACCCCTGTTAAGCCCCACCTTCCAGCAGTCTCAGCTCTCAGGAGCCTCACAAGGAGAAAAAGAGATAACCCCTGTTAAAATACACTTTTAAAAGCTGTGGCTTTGAGAAAAGCCCTCAAAAATGAACTCCAGAGCTCACTCTGCTCTTCACTCTGCTCTTCCTGGCACAGTCTTCTCCACATTTCCACAGTCTTCTCTACATGGAAACATTTCAGGGAATTTTTAACTGTCTACTCCAGTTCTTTATGTTTGTTGTATGAAAGATACAAGGCACTGGTTACAGTCCCATTTACAGTTAGGCTGTTCTGAAGTTGGCATCCTAAACTGCCTGATTGCACCTCACGTGTGAAAAGTATATTAAGTTGCCCTGTGTATGAACTGTGTAGTTTTGAGATAATTGCTACAGAATAATTTTCTCTTCCCACACCCTGACAAAACAAAACAGATTCCTCCATGTCAAATGCTTCAGGAGCAGAAAGCTTAGCTATCCAGCCTCAGAAACTCTTGATCTTGGATGCACGCTCTTATGCAGCTGCTGTGGCCAACAGGGCCAAAGGAGGAGGCTGTGAATGCCCAGGTAAGTTGCGGTGCTGTACTCATTGTTTGTATTGGAACAGTTACACAGAAAAGAAAATAGGAGTTACTTAAACATCATCAGGCTGGTTAGAGCAGCTGTCATTAGAGACAGAAACATGATAACAAAGGAGGAAAGTGCCCTACATTTTTTTTCTTCCATCACTGCCTGCCTCCATGCCAGGACCCTGGTATTCCTTGGAGGTCTCCCCCCGCCCCCCACAGGTATTAGCCGGGACAAACTCTGCTTAGTTTCTGAGATCTGATGAGATTGGATGATTTCTCATGCTGTTTTGAGTCCTGTTGGTGCTGGCAAGGCTAAAAGTGGCAGAGTCATATTGCTACAACAATGGAAGGGCCTCTTTTTGGCATGAGCTAGCAGGAGGGGCTTCGGATGATCATCAGCTAGTACATGCATGGGGATATGTGAATGTGTGGAGAACAAATTTGTTTCGTGGAAGTTTGCTGGGAATGATTCTTTACTGGTGTGCCTACGCGACAGGAAAGGCACACGGCTCGATTAATACTGCACGCGCTTTGGATTCAGCATGGTCCACAGTTCAATCCTGATTGTCTCCAGTTCAGTTGGATCTTTAAAAGGCTGGGAAAGACAGACCCCTGCCTAAGACATGAAGTGTCCCTGTCAGATAATACTGGGTTAGATGGACTCATTAGAAGGTAGCTTCATGTGACTGTGGTGCAGTTTGAAGATTCCTGCCTGTGGTCCAGTTTGAAGATTCAGCTGGTTTGGTACATCCAGTTAACAGGTGCCATGTTCTAGTAAGTAGTGGAGGAGATGGACTCATTAGAAGGTAGCTTCATGTGACTGTGGTGCAGTTTGAAGATTCCTGCCTGTGGTGCAGTTTGAAGATTCAGCTGGTTTGGTACATCCAGTTAACAGGTGCCACGTTCTAGTAAGTAGTGGCTGAAAAAAACAACGAAAGAGTTTGAAATGGTGATTACATCGAAAGAGGCCCTAGGAATAACGGCACTCTGCACCATTCTCTTCTTCCCTGCCATGCCACCCAGCTACCTAAGGCAGTTCTCAGAATTGCATCCTGTAGGGGTGAAAAATCTCGGTTTGAAAGGGATTTTGTGGATGGAACCCTGTTGTTCCCAGCCTAGTGGATAAATAAGTTCATGTGTTTTCCTTACTGTGTGGTAGAATAACCCCTCTATTCTGTCATGACAATCATTCTTTGTTTTTAATGTTTGGACTGCCTGAGATCCTCAAAGGCCAATGAGATAATGGTGCTTAGCATGGGCTACAGCTGCGGCCAGCTTGTTTTTATGGTAAAGCTGCTTCATTCATTCAGTTTCTCCTTTGTTTGAAGTGGCTTCTCTTATGCTTCTGCTTTTTAACAGAGTATTATCCAAACTGTGAAGTAGTGTTTATGGGAATGGCAAACATCCATTCCATCCGGAAGAGTTTTCAGTCGCTGCGTTTGCTCTGCACGCAAATGCCTGACCCTGGAAAGTAAGTGGCATCCTTTCTCTCCCCCCCCCCTTCTATTCCCCATTAGGCCCTATGCTGTGTTCAATATTCATACATGTGTGTATGCGCGTCCCTTTAATAAGTAAATTTGACATGGTTCTGAACTGTTCACAGAGACAGATGGTAAAGTTTATATCCACTTATCTCTACCAAAGTCAATTAAAAACTTTCTCTTATGCAGTGGTTCTCAACCTTCCTAATGCCGTGACCCTTTAATACAGTTCCTCATGTTGTGGTGACCCACAACCATAAAATTATTTGTGTCTCGGTTCCTAAGACCATCGGAAATATGTGTTTTCCGATGGTCTTAGGCGGCCCCTGTGAAAGGGTCGTTCGACCCCCAAAGGGGTTGCGACCCATAGGTTGAGAAGCGCTGCTCTTATGCTTTCCTTCTCAAGGTATGCTCTCCTGTCAAAGAGTCCTTTAGTATTTTGCTTTCAATCTCTGTTTGTTTGCTGGCAACATTTTGCTGGCTGCAGTGTTCCAAATAAACTTTAAAAATCCCCTCTTAAACTTTGCAGTGTTACAGATCAGTATCTACTCAGAAAGTTAAATTATGTGAGGTAAATGATGCGAAACTTTTTTTCAGAGCAGTGTATAGTGGTTTTCCATCACTTTTGTTTCATTACAACTATGTGTTGTAACCTATATTAAAAAGTAGATGACTTTTGGCCAGTTACTGCACCATCCTGACAACTAGATAAGTGTCCGTGTAATTTTCTCCCTTTAAAGAAATCTTCCCACTGGGGAAACTTTTGCTGTGAAATCCCTGCAGGTTTGCCGTAGGATGTAAGGTGCACCTTTGCTCTGTTTGTAGACTTTTTGAGCATTGTTGTCCCAACCACAGCAAGCATGTTCTCTCTGCTGTAGTAGGGGAGAATCAGTAGCAGTGGGCAATCTGTCCATTTTTTAGCATGCACTTTCTCTAAGGGGTGGTTTTCCCATGGTCAATTTTATCATCTGAACAGCCCTGAGAAGTAGATCAGCCTAAATGGCTGAGTAGTTCAAGGCACCAGGTGAGCTTCACAGCTGTGTAGGGATTTATACCTGGGTTTCCCTGGACATAATGTGACTAATTCATTTTTTTGCCATTTTTCTCCCAATTCTGATGTACTGTACTTACTCAAAAAGTAAGACTAGGAGGAAGGGTTGTCTTAGGTTCACATACAAGTTACAAGTATGCACAGTAATTTAAAAAAACTTCTTGTGTGTAAATTTTTAGAGTAGTTGTCTCACATTCTGAGTCTTCCTTTCAGATAATCTCCTGCAAGCTACCGTGCCACCTCAGGGATCCTTAGACGATAGTTTGAGAAATCACTACATTGAACTATACTGACTCTCAGTGCATATGAAAAATAGTAACTTAATTTGCCGGCCTGAAACTTCATTTTGTGAAATAAAGAGGCTCAGACTGTTTTCCCTTCATCTGCAGCTGGCTGTCAGCTCTGGAAAGCACCAAATGGCTGCAGCACCTGTCTGTTCTCCTGAAATCAGCACTGCTGGTAGTTCATGCAGTGGACAGAGACCAGCGACCTGTCTTGGTGCATTGTTCAGATGGCTGGGACCGAACACCGCAGATCGTGGCTCTGTCTAAGTTGCTACTGGATCCATATTACAGGACCATAGAGGTTTGTAACAGAAGGGATGAGAAGTAGCAAAGCGGGGCTACCTCTGAACGTTACTAGAAAATATTTTGGTGGTATTTCTAATTATGTTTACTTGTTTAAAGTATTTGCATTTTACTGTCCTGAGCAGCGAGCCGGTGCAGAATAAAAACGGGAAAAGACAATAAGATCAATGTTAAAATGACATTTCAGACCTGTCGGGCATAAGTGCAGTTGAGTCTTAGAATGGCAGAGGTGACTATTGTGAAACAAGGATGGATTTTAGATGCTGATAATGGTGGCAGAACATTAAACAAGTCTTGCCTTGGGACACAATCCAGAAGGAAGCAGTTCTGTACATTCTGAGACTCACTGAAATGAATAGGAGCAGCTGTTCATTTAATCTGGGCCTGGGCAAGAAAACTTTCTGGTGGATTGTGTTAATTAGTTGTCAGGAATGGAGCAATTTTGGATTTTCCGCCTCAGATCTCAAAATGTTTTTGGCAGGTCCACTGGAGTGAAAGGGAATTAAATGAGCAGATCTCATTTTACTGTTTCTCTCAGGGTTTCCAGGTGCTGGTGGAAACGGAGTGGCTGGATTTTGGCCATAAATTTGCCGATCGCTGTGGCCATGGTGAGAATTCGGATGACCTGAATGAACGCTGCCCAGTGTTTTTGCAGTGGCTCGACTGTGTACATCAGCTCCAGAGGCAATTCCCTTGCTCTTTCGAGTTTAATGAAGCATTCCTTGTGAGTTGAGTGTGTTTTTCCAAACCACATCTAGATCAACAGATTAATATTCTAAATAGCCAGCCCATAGGGGATGCTCACTTTTCTAACTGCCTTTGTGGCATAGTTCCCTAAAAGATGTGAAAACTATCTGGCCATCCATAGCAAAATAGTTCATTTGGGTATATCTTCATCAGAACCTTAGTGGAGCAGATTCTTCCTCAGAAGCTCATGTGGCTTGGTGTTGCAGTGTCGCTTGTGTTTTGAATTTAGAAATCACACCAATACCCGTCATTTAGATGACAGAAGTATCAGAACCACATAGGTGTCACTGGGCTGATGGAAGTGCCAAATTGGTTCAGAGCATGTATTCTTTCAGAATATTTATCATTTTTCCTGGATCTGAGGAAAAGGAGAGTAAAAATTGTCACCTGTACGTTAGCGACACCTTATTTATTTACTTACTTATTTTCTCGTATTACTCCAGATTTCCAGATAATCTCATCCAAAGATTTTCTGTAGCTATTAAAATATAGATGTGTGTGATGCTACTTTGTGAGGTTCCAGAGCCATAGGCTCAAACCGTTATCCCCAGCACCACTGTCTGGTACTGATTAGCCAGATAAACTGTTAGATTCCCACCTCTGCTGAAAGGTCCCTAGCCTTTTCTGCAGTTAGAAGAAAGAGAATGCAGGAGGCAGTTTAGGTGAATGATAAAACACTCCTAGGATTTTGTCATTCAGCATCTTGTCTTACTTAATTATTAAACTAGAATATGGATCCTCTTCTGATTGTTAGTATTGGAAAATTAATAGTTTTCTAATCTTTGTTGTGTTAAAAAACTTAAAACTAGCGAAAGGAAGAAAAATGGTCACATCGCTTATCCTTAGGCCTGTTCACATATATAAACTAGCCGGGTTTTTTTTTGCTTATGCGCTTCTGTTTGCCACGAATATGTGGAAGCACCTCAGAGTAACCTGGATAGTACCCAGTGTGTAATACGATGGCAGTCAGTAACTGCTTCCATGACTCATCGAAAAAATAAGCAGCCATCTTGCACATATGAACTTGCCCTCCTGAAAGTCTTGTGGCACCTTCAGGTCTACCTTTTTTTTTCCACATTTGCTTTTGTGGACTAGAACCCATTTGTAGCAAAACATGCAGAAATTGCACATTTTTTGTGTAGCACCTGTTTCCAGACCCTTGACATAAATAAAACCTCAAACAAATGCATCATTTTATGTTTTTTCTTCAGATGTGAGCGCTTTTCAGGCTTATGTGCTGACACTGTCATTTCTGTGTAGGTCAAGTTGGTGCAGCACACCTACTCTTGCCTTTTTGGTACATTCCTGTGCAACAATGCGAAGGAGAGAGGAGAAAAGCACACCCAAGAAAGGACGTGTTCAGTTTGGTCTCTGCTGCGAGCAGGAAACAAAGCCTTCAAAAATCTGCTCTACTCCTCCCAATCAGAATCTGTGTGTACCTTTTTTAATTCCTTGTGGAATTCCAAAAGTGGAATAGATAGTATAGCTGTCAGATTAGGAGGGAAACTAGATTGAGATGAGGCTCTTCTGATCTGCCTTGTGGATGAAGAATTTGTATCTAATCTGGGAGAGTCTAATCAGGGGTCTGCAACCTGCAGCTCTCCAGTTGTTCATGGACTACAAATCCCATCAGGAGAGCCGCAGCTTGCAGACCCCTGGACCTGCAAATTACTATACTGGAATACAAACTACTACATTAGATTAGTCATTGAGCCCACTCTGTGTTGGCAGTTTTTGCACTAGATAGCCAGACTTTTCAAATGCCAAGAAGACAAACAGTGATGCGGCACTTTGAGAGTCATTGTACATGGTAGTCTGAATGCAGTGGGAAACTCCCCTGTGCCAGCCCCTCTGAAAGAAGGGGAAGAGGATGTTTCTCAGGATAAAGAAAGCAGGCAACAAACATATGGGAGCTGCGCCCCAGGATGGTAATCAGCTCAGAGTATGGCTTGAAAGCAACCTACTAGAGATTACCTGTCTGGGGAAGCCAACTGAGAACAAACACATAAGTCCCTGTCAGCTCCTCTGGTCAAAGTGTAATTCACAAAATCATTTTGAGGGGCATTCTAAATTGACATCCCAGCTGTCACTCTAATTTCATTTAACTCCTGTTTAGTTGTTAGTTCTATTTTCCAGTTTTTTCCCCAGATTGGTGAGAACAGATGCTGTCTTCTGGCAAAAGTGTCATATTTTTGGGCAAAGAAATTTCAGTGGGAGAGGGGGACAGTCAAGGCCATTCTTGCATAAATTCATGATTTAATTACACATTGATAAGTGATGCAGATCAGTCTTAACAAAGGGACAGCAGAATTTTGCATAGCGAGTCATAAGTGTTACCCTTGTTCTCTTCTAAGGTGCTGTATCCTGTGTGCCACGTACGAAACCTAATGCTTTGGAGTGCAGTTTACTTGCCATGTTCTTCTCCTTCTACCCCAGCGGATGATACCTGTGCCCCTTATCCAGTCCCAAACTCCACTCCTGAAGATCAGCCTCTGAGCAGGTGAATTCAGCGTTCCAATGGTGGTATAATTTCAGATAAACAAATGCCTGGTAGGTGGGGGAAGTGCCTCCGTCCAGGTAATTGTGGGTTGTAGATTTCATAACTTGTTAGGCCGGTGCAGCAGCCTGTTGAAGCTCTCAGAAATTTACAAAAGGGATTTGTTGTTATGACTGAAGGAAAGTGCAATTAACAGCTAAAAGGTGCCTAGCATTTTGTTCCTTTCTCTTTCAGGCTACCAAAGACAAGGTCCTTTGACAATCTCACAACTGCCTGTGACAGCGGCATACCTACAACCAACCGGCGGAGCAGCGATCCCAGTCTCAACGAGAAGTGGCAAGAGCATCGGCGGTCTCTAGAGCTCAGCGGCCTTGGGAATCCAGGGGATGATCTCTTTGATGGAGAGAACCTGAGCAAACAAGGCAGGACTCTGGTGGGGGCAGAGCTTTCTGTGGCTGCAGGGGTAGCGGAAGGACAGATGGTGAACATCTTGCAGGAGGCTACCAAGGAGGAAGTAGGCCTGGAGGAGAGTGTGAGGAGCACTGTAGAAACAGCAGACAACGAGGGGGAAGAGGATGTTTCCCAGGATAAAGAAAGCAGGCTTGAAGACCTGGATGGCTATGCTGATAGTACATATAAAGAGGTCGAGATGGAGGCAGATATTCTTGTGGACAATCCAGTTTCCATCCAGCCAGTGGATTCACAGGGTGCTTTTGAGCTTCAAGGACAAAAGAACGAACATGTCGCTGTCCAGAAGCCATCTCAGGTGAGAGAACTGCAGACTGGCTTTTTGGACAACTTTGTAAATAGTAGCATTCAAAGAGCGGAGGAGGACAGTGGAAGTCTGTTTGTAGAAACTGAAAACCCACCTGGTGTCCCCCAGCCTAGCCCACCGTTGCCTGTCCTGCAGGAGGCAGGAATATCAAACATGGAGAGTTCTACTGAAACCTTAACAGAGAATGGAACTAAGCCAGAGCTGATCCAAAACGTCCCTTGCCATTGGTTCCGTTCTATGGAAAACAATGCTGATCAACTTCCTCAGATGGTGGAAAGTAGGCCTGAGAGGGAGGACGCAGTAGAACTTAACAAATTGGCAACCAACGTAAACAGGACTCCTAAGATCAGCAACATGCACAACCCGTTGCCTTCACCTTGTGCCTTGCCTTTAAGTGAATGTAAAGAGGAAATTGTCTGTAATGGGGAGCTGGAGTCTGAGAACAAGGTGGCCGAGAAACCTGCAGGGTTCAGTGTTACCCAGAAATACCCTGCGCCGAATGGACACTGTGTAAACGGAGAGGAAGGTAGGATAAAGGCCCCTCTGAGTCGGCAGGTCTCTACGGCTAGTTGCAGTTCTGCTCCTTTGCATCTGAGGAACCTGCACCACAAGGGGGTCCATACCAATGCAAGCCGGCAGCAGGCCAGCAACAGCCCGGACCAGCCTGCGCGGAACCATCTGGATGATGACGGGATGCCAATTTATGCCGATGTCATTCAGCAGCGCCTCCGCCAGATCGAAAGTGGACACCAGCAAGAGGTGGAGACGTTAAAGAAGCAGGTGCAAGAGTTGAGGAGCCGGTTAGAGAGCCAGTACCTGAACAGTTCGCTGCGTTTCAATGGTGACTATGGAGATGAAGTGGTAAGTCAAGGGAACAGTCATTTTGAGTTGAGCCTGTGGTGCTGTGTAAGGTTTGCAAAGCTACCAGTGTGGCTGTGTCTGCAAAAATGAACAGCTGAGAAACGTTTCTAACCTTCTTGCCCATAGACATGTGCACTAGTAATTTGCAGCATGTTGAAAGCATGGACAGGAATGTTTGGGTGAAGCAGCAGGGGTGTCACAGTTAAGAGCAGGTGAACTCTAATCTGGAGAACTGGGTTTGATTCCCCGCTCTGCCGCTTGAGCTGTGGAGGCTTATCTGGGGCGCTAGATTAAGCTGTGCACTCCAACACACGCCAGCTGGGTGATCTTGGGCTAGTGGCAGCGTTTCAGAGCTCTCTCAGTCCCACCCACCTCTCATCATGGGTTTTTTTTGGGGGGGGGGAAGGGAAAGGAGATTGTAAGCCCTTTTGAGAAGGCCGGGGGGGGGGGGGGGTATAAATCCAAGCTCTTCTCTCTTCTTCCTCCAATTCACAAATGCTTTTCTCTGGTCACCTGGAGGTGATCCTTAATTCCTGCACACAGCTAGGCAAGTGGCCTTTTATCACCTTGCTTACTACTTTTGGGTAGGAGAATGGGCAGGTGTATGTGGATGTGTCTAAAATTATTGGTATTGCTCAGCAAAAGTTGTAAAACCACACATGCTTTATTTAGTTGGGGAGGCTGGTAGACTCCTCAAACATGTTAAAACGACTTCTACTTTTGTCATGAGATGCTGAAAGACTGGTGGCATGGTAGTGTACAGCCCACCAATCCATCTCATTGCCATCTTAAAGCCCATTGAAGCAACAGGAGGTTGTACAACAGTTGGATCTGGAAGGTTGCACGGGAAGGTTGCACACCACCTCGTATTAGTTTTTTGTTTGTTCTTTTCATGCTTCCTGGTCATTTTTCAAGAGAGCAGTTGCTGCCATCAGTTTCATTTTGTGGGTGGCTTAAAGGACCAGACATCGGTGAATGAATGTGTGGGCATTTATGACTGCCCCAGAGGTGTAGAAAATTATAGCAGCAGTTGGGGGTGGGGGGAGCAGAGGCTAAGTCGTCATGTATGATGTGCAATTGAATAGGACTTCTGTATGCTGCAGAGCCTCTCCATTGATGATGATGTTATCCATTCAGTCGTTCTCGACCCTTGGCGACCCGATATGCAAGCTCTTTCCACATTTTTCGATTAAGTACTGCTTCCTTCAGCTGATTGCTGCTCATGCCTGTACCAGCTTTTATGATATCTAGCCATCGTGTTCTTTGGCGTCCAGGTCTTCTCCCGCCATTGACAAATTCAAGTATCATAGATTTTTCTAGCCCAGGGGTAGGGAACCTGCGGCTCTCCAGATGTTCAGGAACTACAATTCCCATCAGCCTCTGTCAGCATGGCCAATTGGCCATGCTGGTAGGGGCTGATGGGAATTGTAGTTCCTGAACATCTGGAGAGCCGCAGGTTCCCTACCCCTGTTCTAGCCCCTCCATTAGTGCTCAGCATTTCACAGTCCTTTCACAAACCCATTCTGCACTGTCCAGATAACTATCGTTGTTGTTGTCCCATAGACAGTTCCATGCCCCGTGAGACCTATTCGAAGGAGTAGGCAGTTGTGTAGATTAGAAGATTGATAGGCAACCAGCCATATGCCATATGTCCCTTGCCCTTTCCACTGTAATCTCATGGCTGGCTGAAAGCACATTTGCCCAGAAGTATCAAGATGAGCCCTGACATTTGGGGAAATGTTGGGAGACGCCTTCTGCATATTTATCTGTGTCTCTAGTCTAGACTGCCCGCCGGCCCACCCCCACCCCATGGCCAACTGAGTTGCTGCTGCCTAAAGCCTTTGTAGGGTAAAGGGAGATGTAATTTTCTCTCTTTGAATGAACATATTACCCTAACTGTGATTGGTACTCCAACATAAAGTGACTTTGGGGGAAAGCTCTTTCTACATATTCATGTTTTGCTATGTATTGGTTATGACTGTTCATGTTCTTCCAGGTACAGTCTTTAAAGGGAAGTAGTAAGGGTTTTAAGGCCCTGTTGAAATCAACATTATACCTTAAGGGCTATTTTCACACTTTTCCTCACTCAATCCCTCTCCTTTTCTTGGAATTTTACAGCGAGACTGACATGGATTTGCAAGGGAGAATTTCCCCCCATGTGTTCCCTATCCTGACATTTTTCCTTTCTTACTGCCAAAGTAATTTGAAAAACTAAAGGGCATGAATGAGGAAAACTTGTTTCCTTGTATGCTGTTCGTGTTCATTCCTTGCTGGAAAATGACTAAAGAAGGAAATCTTATACGTGCGAGTAACAAACACTTGCTTGTTTCTCACATAAAGAATGGGGTTGGGGAGTTGGATGTACTTCAGGCCAGTTTGAAGTAGCAGGTGCTGTGGATATAGCCACTATGTTGGGACAGTCCTGACATGTTTAATGTAGGTTCTGCTGAGCTTCATGGAAAACCATGTCTTGCTTATTGTTGACTCCTTGGATTTTGTGCTGGGATGTGGCATTGTCTTTATATCTTTGTATCTGGGCTTAGAAATGCCAAAACGGTATTAGAGGTGTGAATTTTGATTCAGTCATAACTATAAACAAGCACTTGTTATGTTATGTGACTGAATAACTGTAAACAAAGATAGGTGAAATTCTTTTAAGGAATGCTTGGTCCAAAGACTGAATCTCTGGTTTTAATTTCTTGCTTGTAATCTTTTATACCCATTGTAATCCAAAGGGGTAATTGAGAACAGCTAAACTTGAGTCTGGTAGGACCTTGAAAACCAGCACACTTTTTGAGATATAAACTTTTCAAGACACAAAAGCTCTCTTCATCAGACACTTTTGAAAACTTATACTCCAAAAATCTTGTTGGTCTCTAAGGCGCTACTAGACTCAAATCTAGCTCTTCTACTGCTGACCAAATCGGCTACCCTCTGAAGCTGTCTTGTTATGAACATTTCTTTTAGAAGCAGTGATCTTCAAACTAGGTTAGCAGGAATGACTGTTCAAACAACAACGTGCTTATAACACCCGGTTTGCTTTCAAGCCACTGTGCTGAACGGGCACCACACTATGCTGATGGGTAAACACCCTTTCGTCTCTTCATACCTAGAAACCCATGATTGGCCCATTATTGGTATAAGGTTCTTGACTTAAGGGAGGCAACATTGAATGTATTCTATGTGCCTGTCTGGCAAACATCATCCACGGAGGAGAGGGTGCTAACTATATTCAGAGGAGAAAACTGAGGAAAATAGCATCTGTGACTGCTGGCATAGGAAGCTTGTGAGCAATGCCAGACTCAGCTTGCCGAGCCTGCAAGTGGAACAGCCTCCCAGGACTCTTCTCACCTTCACTGGGGATGTCTTCACTCTTGCTACCGATAGGGATGTCTGATGGCCACTGCTGCAGCCTTTGATCTTCATTGCCTGTCCAAAACTGCTCAGCAGCCTTACCTAGAGAGAAATCGGTGCACACACACACATATTTGCTGCCATCCTGTTTTCCGTGCATGATCTCTGCACCTCCTTCTTGGGCTGGTTTTTCTCTTGCCTTCACATTGAATGGTTGCATGTTCAAGGCCGATCTGCTAGGCTTCAGTTCTGTTCAGGCAAGTCTTGTTCCTTCGCTTGTCCTTGAACTATCGTAGGCCTGGGTGGGGCTGGGGGATCATCTTGTCAGAAGGGAATGAATCCTTTGATGCTGTTGTGGCGTGAGAACAGTTTGTCTTGGTGGAATCCAGAGGTTCTGTGTCGGGTGGTTGAGAGATTATCATTGGTGGTTTTGCATTCTGTTGCAACTCTATCTGATAGCTCTGTCCTTCTGCATCACTGCCACCCCTGAAACCTACCTGCTGCATTAAGACAAGTAGGATAGCAAAGATAACAGGTGCATCTTAGTTTCCAAACCTGTATTTTTATCAACATAATGAAAACTTGGAGGTACTGCAGCCAAAACCACTTAAGACACAGTTCTCACCTGCAGCATTTTTGCTTCAACATGGGAAATAGTAGAAGTGCCCCTCCCTACTCCATAATCTTTTCCTTTTTTAGCAGGAATGTACAGATTCCCCGCTCTCAGCTGCCTAATCCGTGTTGCCTAGAATTTGACACTAGGTTCTGTTCAGCTGTGTTTGTTTACCAACAGACTTCAATACCTGACTCGGAAAGCAATCTGGATCAGAACTGCTTGTCTCGCTGCAGTACAGAGATTTTCTCTGAAGCCAGCTGGGAGCAGGTGGATAAACAGGACACAGAGGTACAGGCAAAATTCATCTCCGTGGCCTTCCTCTCCCTTTTCTTACACCAGCACATGCTACTAATGATCCAGCTGCCTTATATATCCTTTCAGCTCTAACACTGGTCTTTGTAAATCTTGCCTTTTGTCCCTGTTTCTAATACCTTGTTCCCATGCTGGGGAGCCCCCTGCCAGCACCTGTCTCTGGACTCTCATTAAAAAATGATGACTAGTACATGCAGCATCAGTGTCTTTGACTTGTGTAGCTTTTAATTATACACGGAAATTGGGAAGCTTGTCTATGATTTTTTCCCCCCCAGCGGCTAATAGAATTTGGTGTTTGGGTTACACTGAGAAGATTTTTGTCTTTTATTCTTTGACGAAAATCAGTGTCTGCTGTTGGTTGCAAATCACGCAATTTCCTTCCTTTGCTCCATTATTTTTAGACATTAAACTTGCATGACATTTGACTATTTAAAGCCGTCTCTTGCCTTTCTAGGTGACGCGGTGGCTTCCTGACCACCTGGCTGCACACTGTTATGGCTGCGACAGTGCATTCTGGCTTGCTAGCAGGAAGCATCACTGCAGGTAATGTGTGCCACAGGCGGAATAGGGTGATGAAGATGTTGCTGGTGAGCCAGGTCCTGCCTTGGAGGGATTCCTGTTCACTTTGCCAGCACTCTTCCTTGGCAGAGCCTGTTCCCCAACCCGAGCCATTATCATATCTCCTACTGCAGGAAGCATAAGCCCCTTCTAGGAAAAGTAGGGCTGCAAGGATAGCTGCACTTCATGTTGTTTGCATCTGCTCCATGTCTCTTGTGGGAAATCAGTTCTTTGTCCTTCCCTGCAATTTGCTCATTACAGGCTGCAGGATTGTTTAGAAATATGCTGCCCCTTTTCGTTTTCTTCAACGCAAGGAAAAAAAAATACCCTGGGATTTACATAGGATGTTTTCAAGGGCTCGAAGTGTTTTTGTCCATAATTTCAAGGAATCCTTGTAATAGTCCTGCAAGGTAAATCAGTATTATTCCCTTCTCCCTCTCCCCTTGTAGGTGTTAGACTGAGGTAGAGTGGTGGTAGCTTGCCTGTAGTCAGCTAGAGAGCAACAGACACCCACATGCACCATGTCTCTGATGTAAATTCCGTCTACCCCATCTCCTCAAGAGCTAATATTTGGCCCATGGGGAAAGCATACTGGTTCCTTTATGTTACCTCTGTGTGGCTCCCTCACTAAGGGGCCAACATGAAGAAGAGGAGTCCGGATTTATAGCCCACTCTTGTAAGGAGTCTCAAAGTGGCTTACAATGTTCTTCTCTTCCCCTCCCCACAATAGACACCTTCTAAGGTAGGTGGGGCGAGAGTTCTGAGAGAATGTGACATGCCTGAAGTCACCCAGCAGGTTTCATGTGGAGGAGTGGGGAATCAAGCCCAGTTCTCTAGATTAGAGTCCACCACTCTTCACTGCACTACACCTGCTGAGAGGGCTACAGTCAGAGATGTGCCTATCCCCTTCAGTTTATAATTGATGTGGTCATGGCTTCCCCTCAAATTTGTTAGAGCTCAAGGCAGAAAATCCATATGGTACACCCAGTCCCTCCCTGTTAACATGGGGCACAGCCCATTGGGTAGTTCTGGTGTTCCAAGTCCACTGAAATGAACAGGGCGTATGCACAGGGGCAGTGCTGTTTCAGAGAACTTCTCACTGTTTAGAATTCCATGAAATAGATTCTTCTTCCCCCACTGCCTCCTTATTAGCACCCAAGTGCTGCTGCCTGTGCACCTTTTTCACCTTGCTAGAGCCTCATTGCTTCCTTTGGAGTCAGTTGAAAAATTAATACTATTATGCATTTCCAAATGCCTATATCTGGCAAGGGCAGGTCTTGCTTCTTCCAATCGAAAGTACTCTGTGAATGCTACATCTTTGTGATTATTTTTGTATGTGCCAGAGGAACTTGAAAAGGTTGGTCCTCTGCCCTTATTTTAGTAGGTTTGCTTGTTTTATGTTGTCTTGCTTATTTGTGTCATGTTTGCCATGAAGCAGTATTTTCTCTTTTTGTAATTAGTTTTCCTCCCCAAATTCATTCTGCCAATTACGGCAGCATCTGGGTAGTTGCTTGCCTTATACTCTACTTTTGAACACAAGGTAGTTCTCGTAATACACAGAGTGCTTCCACTCTGGCCTAAAATAGTACAGAAGTTTTGCACTGAAGTACTGAAAACTTCCCATTTGTTGTTTGAAATCAGAATCATATTATCTTCAGTGTCTGAGGTTTGTAAGGAACAAGTAGGCCTTGGCAGTTTGTTAAATTTGGGGTGAAGAATGCCACATCCACCCCCTTAATAGTCAAAACAGTTAACAAAACATTTGATTTCCAAGGCACATTTTCCCCTCCATCCATGGTGAGGAAGTCCTGAAGGTGAGTTACTCCTCAATAAAGCCCACCCACTTTGTCTCTGTATGAGTCAGTGTTCTGGGCATTGGAAGTCCTAGTCCAAAGTGGTTAATTATGTAGGGATGGACTGGGCTGCAGCATTTTCTGTGAGTGGTACAGTGGTATTTTCTTCTCACAACGCACAAATTGTTATTTCACAGCCCACTTTTTTTTGGTGGGGGTGGGGGAATAGTTGTAACAAAATAAAATCCATTATATAGTACTCTCCGTCAAGACTGAAGTAAAAAACTACCTTGCCACTCTTTTCAAACTTATTCAGTTTAGTCTCCCCGCTGAGCTTTCTCTCCCCTCCTTGCAGGGACCCTGAACGTGTTGATCAGACTTGGTGAGCATTTGCAACAGCCTCTGTTGTCTGTCTGCATTTCTCTGATAACTTCTCCAGACTAACTTCCTCCCCTACGCTCCCCTTTCCCCCATACATAAATATAATGAAGCCTGAGGTGAATGGCGGCATCCTGCGTAGCGCGATTCAGTCCGTGGTCATCGAATCAGGCATCTCTCCCCACAATAAACTTTATAATCCAGCCTTCTGTTTCACATTCCTCCCCAAGTGTTTTCCGTGAGTACTGAGGAATACTTCACTTCTGAAATCAGGCAATGAGTTTACATTTAGGAACCATCGAGTATCTTCTTGTTAGTATCAGAGAGGTCTGAGGGAGGTTTGAGAGTTCTTGAGCAGCCTGATCAAAGAGAGTAAAAGCCTTTTTTGGAACTGATAGGCTCAGGCTGGTATGGATAGTAGTTGGGATGAGGCAGCAAGGGGCAGTACGATCTTTGCCAGCAGTACGCTCAGAGGAATCTGGTAGAGAAGAATGAAATGAAATAGGTGACCACCAATTGTGGAATTAGACGAAATTGGACCATTTGGGCTGTGACTCTGGGCAGGCCTTGTGAAGAGCCTGATTGAGGGCAAATAGTCTCTTTTATGACATTTGAACATAATACTGATTGACTCTATTTTTCAAAAACGTTCAGGAATTTCTCTTAAAGGAAATGTTAGTCCCTGGCAAGTGTCTGCTGTGATTTATCATCACTTTGGTATCAAAGCCACAAGGACATTGGAATGGCTTTGTTCATGACTCTTTTTTTTAAAAAATCACTGTACTAAAGTTTTCACTCCTGCTGTTTTTTTCCTAATAGCAGTTTCTATTGGAGTCCATAAGAAGACTTCCAAATCTGCTGCCCAAGTCTAGTCTGTGAGTTCCCAGAGTTAAGGATAGAGCTTGATATCTAGAGTCTGTTTTGCCACGCTAGAAAGGTCAAGCTGAGAGATGGAAAATGTGGAGGCTCTTTGCTTGACTGTCATCGCACTAGTTATTAGCATCCAGAAAAACCCCATTCTGGCATTGGAGCTTTTCAGTCGAGGCTGTGTGAGATGCATCGTCAGATTGTTCTTCCCATAAAACCTGCTGAGTGCTTCAGCCTTCCCTCTGTTAGTCAATACAGGTACAGAATGCTGAGGTGGAACAGATGCGAGTTGCAAGCTTTTGTGTCGGTAAAAAAAATTAACTTGCAAAAACTCAAACCACTTAAAGTAAACTGCATGAGTTTTTATTTAATACTTGCCTGGATTTGGAGGACAGAGATCTTCTGCCTTGTCAATTTGTGTTGATCAGAACCCCTTTTGCGGGGGAGAGGATATGAGAGCAAAAGTGTGGGATTGCACTTTCTGGTCTCTGACACTCTCACTCTTTCATATATAAACATGCACACACACACACACACCCCTTCCTGCTGAAGGCGCATGTGCTAGAGTGCCCCTGCTGACTGATACCTGACAGGAATGTGACTTGCTTTCTCATTCAGAGCATATGGGCTGGGTCATCTCTGGCTGCTCACCTGTGTGGCTTTGCATGGTCCTTGTTGACTCTCACACTCTCCATGCTGAAGGACGATGCTACTGCAGTTCCTCCGGGCTGCAGCTGGCTCAATTTACCATTGCTGTATATTTTGGGAGTAGTGACCAGCTAGCCAATTTTGAGGTTTTATCCCAATTTGCTTCTCTTCCTTTAACCCTTGGAAAACATTAACCAGAAGAACGTGGCGGAGCAGCTGAAGTGTTCCATCGCTCCCACACGTGGTGCATAAGGCCTCAATAGCTCAAAATTTAAGAGGTATCATCCTTTTTTCTCCCTCCAGGTCCTCACTCCTGCTTTGGGCTGGCATCATAAGAACATCACCATCCCATGGCGATCTGGTCCACTGCAAGTTGCCGGAGGGAGAGCTCTTTGTGTCCTCTGGCCAAGCTCTGTTCTTCGGCAACTAGCCTTAGACCAATGGGTTCCCCCAACCCTTTTTTTTTTTTTTTTTTGCAAGCAATGCATTTATGTATTCTTGTTGTGGAAACTACACTCCTCAGTTGCAAATTTATTTCAATTTCTTTTCTTCCTGTTCCTGACTGAAGGAATTGTGGGAATGTGTTTTGCTCCAGCTGCTGTAACCAGAAGGTGCCGGTCCCCAGCCAGCAGCTCTTCGAACCTAGCCGGGTCTGCAAATCCTGCTACAGCAGCTTGCACCCTAGTAGTTCCAGCCTTGACCTTGAACTGGACAAGCCTATTACTGCCACTTCAAACTGAAGCTCCAGCCTGCAAGGAAGTCGGGGGAGAGGCCACCGCCTCTGCCCCCTAAGTGGACATGCACATCCTCAATGGACTGAAGCTGGTCGGACTGGAGAGGCCGAGCACTTTGGAGCGGGGAGTATGGAACACTGCTCAGAGGGCGCGCATGAGGATGTACTGGTGGAGTGTGGAAACCTTTCCTTTCCATCTGTTGCTCCCCATTTCCTTCTCATCCTACTTGTGTGTTATATTGTGTTGATTTTGCTGAAAGACTGTGAAAAGGGGGCTGGGCCTGGAATCTGTTTTTCCCCACAGGCATTTTTTTTTTGCTGCCCTGCTGATGAACTGTGCTGCAGACAGAGAACTCCTGTCTTACCGAGATGAGAGTAGGTGCAATCAGTTCAGGGACATTGTGAATACCTGTAGCATCAGTGCTAGTGCTTTCAGTCACTCCTGTTACTTCCCAGCGACGCACTGTTGCATGGGAAGTTGTTGCTGCTAGAAGAAGTGGAAGCTGCCTTCTCAAGAGAACTCTCTCCCTCTCTGTTCTTAGAGTGGGTCTAGTTATCCTTGCTGCATGAAAAGCGGGAGCTGGTTGCAGTTCACCTCGCCGGACGATTCTTTGCCAATGTCAGCCAACCTGTGGCTCGGAGTGGGAAACGTCAGGGCGGTTATGGCTGAAGAAAGTATGTGCTTGTTTGAGGGACGTGAGAAGGAAGGTGATGGGGCAGGCCACCTGTTCACAGGGTCGTTTTTAAAACTGGCACCTCTTTTAAACAAATTGGCGGCAGGGCTCTTTAGAACCTGTGAAGCATCTCCCCGCCTCTTAAGAGTGGTTTACGCAGGAGACTCCAGGGGCTGCAGGCAGAGGCTGCCTGCATAATGTGGCTTGTCAGGTTCTCCACATCATGATTTTATGCTGAGCAGAATTTCTCCCAGTTTCCTTCCCACACAAAAATCTTACATTTAAAGATATGACTGGACCAAAAATGTTTTTTAAACTTCCCTTACATTTAAAATCACTTTTAAAATGTTTTCCTGTTAAAATGTGACAGTGTTCACATTTGGGCGGGGTGGTGGTGGTTATATTGGCCTGTAACCCCAATTTTAATCTGCTTGATAGCTGGAAGGGCTATAATACAACTTTCCCCAATTTGTTGTCATGGCTAAACTGAAGCAGTTCCTGCCTGCCACCTCGCCCCCTCTGCCCCAAATCCCTGGAATTCGGATTAGTCTGCATGTTACCTTACTGCACTATAACTTCTTGGAATGGCATCTGTGAGGTGGCTTCTCCTGCGCTGGCATGGTCAGCTTGATGCAAATAATGCTTTGCACAGCATTCTTGCGAGTTTTGCTTGTGGTTTCCACATCAGAGTTAGTACCTGCCACAAAGATGGCATGAGAATTCTTCACCTGGTGTGTCTGAACTGTACAGGAGGAGGAGCCACTCCAGGGAGATCATTTCTTGCAGCCATAGTGTCATAAATGTGTGGACCAGCTTTAAGAAAAGAGCCTGCAGACAGTTACAAAAAATTTACCGCGAACACAAGAGTTCGCCTTCTGTGTCACGTAAGGTGATTGCTTTCTGAAATGAAATTCATAAGACTCAGATTGTTTGGACTATCTGATCTGTGGAAAAGATGTGTCAGCCTCTGTGACTCTCGATGTTTGAATTGTCCAGGTTATTTGAGAAAGGTCCACGTATTGTCTATAACACAATACAAAGAAGGTGTGCAGGAAATGCAAACCACGATCCCAAGAGTCTAGTGTAGAAGAGTCTTTTTTATCTTTAAGGCAGTTGTGGAGTCTAGCTTCTTGGCATTCTCCACTTCTTCCAACAGGGAGAATCCATGCAAATTCCCATTTGGACTTTTAAATATATCAATTGAAACTATTGGGGTTTATGCAGCAGTGCATAGTATTTCTGTATAGGTTGCAGTTCTAGGTACAGCAGAGATTTTTGGAACAGGAAATGGGAGGAAAAAGATTTTCTGTATTGGTCCATTAATGCGGGGGGGCGGTGTTGTAGTTTTGAAGGGAAATGGAATAGCATCACACACTGACGGCTGTGTGTTTTCTGGTACAAGTAGATGGCGAGAGCAAGTCTGATATTCTGCAGTTCATAACGACAGGTGCCAAGAGGTTCTGATACGGGTTTTTGGGGTCTGTGATGTACAGTGTGAATAAACGCTTGCAGCTCTTAGTCTTTTTTGATGAATGAAGCACTTTTTTATTAATATTTTTCTTTGTATGTAAAGCAGGAAACTATCTCGACATAGCTGTATATAACCCTTTCTTTCCTAAAGAGGAGTACAGTGTCTCCTTTATATTTTTCATTTTTTTTGTCAAAGCAAGACGTAAATACTTTAGAATTGTTAAATATATAAATAAAAGTAAATAAAGTTTAGAGTTTTGCATGGGAGCATTTGCTGACCTGCTTCCTACTTTTGGATTTGCCCTGTCTAGAAGACCCATCTGGTATTCAGTGATGGTGAGTGCTCTTGGTTCCATTCCCACCTGTTTCCCTATAAGCCTCTGGCAGTGGCAGCACAGAATGTCCAGGGTAAGGTGTTTGCTGCCTTTAGAAGACAAGTGATCTGCCCACTGTTCATGTTTTGCTTAAGAACCAGGAAGCATTTTGATTCTTCAGATTTCTCTGTCCATTATAGTGGCCGTTACATTTAAAAGTTGGTCCAGAGGTGTTTTTTGTTCCAGTCCCAAACAAACCCAAAGTATATGGGAAAGACAAGTTCCATTTTCTGACCGCTTAAATCCTGCTTCAGTGTAGTGTAAAATTCCAACTCTGGAGCCGTTATTAAGGGCTTTCTTGATACATGCAGGAAATGGAGAACAAGGCAGTAGAATGCTGTGCTGATAGAACGGACTTCATAATTTCAGACTGTCAACAGAGAGTATTTCACAGGAGTTATCTCCTATGTAAACAGAATACAACCACAGCAGGGGCAGAAGCTTCCTGTGCTGGTTTTCTCTTTGCATCTAGTTTTTTATGTGGAGTGACATTAAAACGTATTGTCTAATTCTACTACTTCATTCAGGGGTGATAACTGCTGCTGTAAGCAACCCTTCCTGTGCTCCCACTTCCATGTTTTATGTATTTTTCTGATTATGTGTAGCTACATGTGTCTGAATAGGCCCAGCACTTCCCTTTCAACTTCTGTGTTTTGGCAGGAATATTCAAGCTTAAAAGTCCCTTTCTCTCCATGTAAAAACCACTACCTGTCTTCCAGTGTCTTTGGGGGGTTCCTTGAGAACATTTGTGGAATTGAAAGCCTAGCATCAAAAACCAATGATCTGTATTCTCCCATCAAGTGGTGAGGCTACCGTTACCAACCCCTCCCCGCCCTCCAGTTTTTCAGAAGCAGTTAATCTCACTTTGGAGGTGGATGGTCTGGCTGTACATACACTGAGTAATTCCACATTTTTAGAAACCTTTGACCCTGCTGCCTTTTGAAATTGCAAACTGAAATGGTTGCATGAGTTTAAACTGGGAACCCTCTGCAACATTTCATCATCGCTACTTATTTAAAAGTACCATAGTAAGATTGCAAGCACTGCACAGGAACAAAGTCAGTCAGGTCCATAACTTAAATGCATGTTTTCAGCAGAGCATGCTCTCTACTGTGTTAACCAGCCCTGCAAGCAGTTCTCAGTATCAAATCTTGAGAGCTGATGTTCACTTTATGTTGCATTAAATAAATGACTTAATGGCCAGCTAACTTGTAACTGGACACCTGGAATTTGTCCTTGAACTTGCAAGCTGCTTCCTTCTATGATGATAGGGAAAAGAATTAATGGATGATTGGAGTGACCTCACAATTTGAACACAAGGTCTTTTTTCCCCATGATTGATTTTCTGCTTGGTATAAGAGCAGGGAATACGAAAGCTCAAGATCTCATCCAGCCTACGGTCCTGAGAAGGAGGGAGTGATGGCAATGATTAAGATTATTTTCTTCCACATGTGGGGGCAGCAGATACCAGGCTCATGCATTAAGACCTGTGCTGTACTCTCATCCTTGTTTAAAAGGCCTATTTACAGCTATGCCCAGCATGTAAAATAGCTCTGCAGTGATATTGGTCAAATGCAGTCTCCCATGAAAACAACAGAAGTATTTCCACTGGCAAATGAGGGCAATTTGGTTTCATGGGTCTTACCTAAATACCCATTTACTGTACACTAAACTGAAGTAAGAAAACTCAACAGTACAGTTTTTACACTAGACACTTGACTTCTACATTCTTCATCCTGATGCTACATGCGAAAGGGGCTGGCTTTACAGGCCCTTCCAACATGTTAATTTCAGGTGTGATGAAGATCGTGCTGTGTCTTCATTTCAAAGTTGCCTGCCTGAACAGTTCACTGTTTAATGAACAGCAAATAAGTTCAGCTGGATCATTCCTATTGTCTTTTATTCCATATGTCTTTTGGTATATGCTTGGAAAAGAAAATTTCAGCTGCACCTACACAGCACAACCCAATGCAGTTATATTATACTAAAGCAGCATGGAATTACACTTCTATTACACTGGAGCAGCAGTGGCATAGTGGTTAAGAGCAGGTGTACTGTAATCTGGAGGAACCAAGTTTGATTCCCTGCTCTGCCACCTGAGCTGTGGAAGCTTATCTGGGGAATTCAGATTAGCCTGTACGCTCCAACACACGCCAGCTGGGTGATCTTGAGCTAGTCACAGTTCTTCTGAGCTCTCTCAGCCCCACTCACCTCACAGGGTGTTTTTGCGGGGGGGGGGGGGGGCGCGAAAGGAGTTTGTAAGCCCCTTTGAGTCTCCTTGCAGGAGAGAAAGGGGGGATATAAATCCAACTCTTCTTAAATCCGAGTTAATGTTTGTTTCTTTAAAGGATGCAGTATGGCCAAATGTGAGAGGGAGGTGGATCTTAGGAAAAAGAGATAGGGTGGGAGGGCTACAAATCAACATCTGCAGATTTTTTCATTCTAACCATCACCTCATCCGGATAAGTCATGAAGTAATTTTTCTTGTTTCAAAACAAGTGCGACTTTCCTCTAAGTCCTGAGTACCGCAGTAAGAAATGATCAAGACTGGCGCACTGTAGCCATGTGTTCTGATTAAGACGTGGACAGAAGAAGATGGAGCTGCCTAACTGGACACGCTAACTTAAAACAAAATATTGCTTTCTCAGCAGCAGATCAAACTTTTGAAACTTTGGTTTTTTAAAATTAAAATTACAAGTCTTTTCTGCCTTACTGAAGCATCATAATATTTTGGGGCACTTTTCTTTCATTGGCAGGAAGAGGTAGATTAGTTGGTGCTATGAGGCGTGCTGTCATAGTGTCATTCACTCCAACGATCACCATGACAATAATGGCTTTGCTTTATCAGATACACAGAGCTACGCCTGCAGCTTCTTCTGTTCCAATCAAGCGGATGGAATGTTCTGATTCTTGGTCACAATTTTGCTTCCAAAACTGGACTTCCGGTATAAACCAAAGAGAGATCAAGAAAAGCTGCTTCAGTGTTGTACGAGCCGGCTTTTTCTCCTCTGTCTATAGGGCAAAGCTCCTGGTGGCACCACCTACAAGAAATGCAATAAATGTATCCCGTTTAAGCTGAAACTGTGATTCAGATTTAAAGTTTGGTTCAGTGTTTCTTTGATTTGTTAAGAGTGGACTAATATTGAACTGGAAAATATTATCTCTCTGTCATCGCTGTATATACTCAGTGTGGCTAAAGCTAGGGATACTTAAAACTGGACATTGGAGTCATGGACAGACAAGACAGATCTCTCTACAGATCTGAAAAATACCACAGGTTGCAGACAAATTGGAAATCTAAAAAAAGACACTGACATATTGGAGAGGTTAAAAAAAATGCCAAAATAATAGTAAAAGCATCTGTAGTTTCAAGAAATAGATGTCTTCAGTGGGTGTTTGGCAGCCATACAGAACTGCCAATCTTCAAGACTGAGGCTCATTCCGCACATGCAGAACAATGCACTTTCAAACTGCTTTCAGTGCTCTTTGAAGCTGTGCGGAATAGCAAAATCCACTTGCAAACAGTTGTGAAACTGGTTTGAAAACACATTATTTTGCATGTGCGGAAGGGGCCTTAGTTTCTTTCAGTAAAAGAGGCAAAGGGGGGAGGGCCCTTTCCAGGACTTTACGCTTGGATTCATTGGGACCAGGCCAGGCAGCTACCAATGGGCAACTTGCTACCATATGGCTCGCATGACCACTCAGGGCAAGCTACTTCCTACTGTTCAACAGCTGCCACCTCCAAAAAGCCACTGTGCTGTACTGATTACAGTTTTAGACTAAGGTCTGTGGGACCCAGGTTCGAATCTCCACTCTGCTATGGAAGTATGCTGGGTTGTCTTGGCTCAGTCACTGACTCAGTGTCATACATCACGATGGTTGGGAAAATAAAATGGAGGACAAGAGAATGAGGTAAGTTGCATCAATCCCTGTTGTGGAGAAAGGTGAGGTATAAATGAAATAATAAATATGGCTGAAGGGGAAAATAAAAGGTATGGATAATTGGTGGGTGGGAAAGGCAGAAGGAAGCAGAGGAAAGTGAGAATACAGAGATTGCCAGAGAAGGAAAAACAGGAAATTGTGTGGGGAAGGGAAAAATAACATTCACCCTGAAAATCATCATCTAATTTTGTACCAGGCCACAGAAAGTAGATTTTAAAAAATCCACAACCCATTGTCTCAGACCCTGCATGAGCCTAACCATCATACTCTTCTGTCTTTCTGTCCTGCAGTGCACACCCCTTTGGCCTCTAGGCCCCTTGGAGAAGGTATTGTTCCACTCAGACAGCCCTCTATCCTTCACAACAGCTGTATTATGACTGCCCCTGTCCTTCAGTGACATCACAGCAGCTCAGTCAAATGGGGAAATCTAAAAAAAGACACTGACATATTGGAGAGGTTAAAAAATGCCAAAATAATAGTAAAAGCATCTGGGGAGGAGGGTTGTGACCTGAGAGCAGGAAAAAAAAGGGAGGGAGAGGAAATTAGGCATATTTGATACCTCTGAGCAGTAACGATGTCCGTAGCTGAGGCACTGGGTCTGGTGGCATATTCCAGTAAAAGCACTCCTGCAAGCAGCAAATGCATAATTAAAGTTTCCAAACTAGATTAACAGTCTTATTCCATTGGAGAAATCTACCACATGCAGCTTAATTACTCTGGCATTTGTGGGCGTTTATAGTCCAGGGATTTAGCCCCTTCCATCTAAGTCCCCTCTGTCATCAAAGGAACAGTAGGGGCCTTAGAACAGGGAAGGGCAAGATTCCTTATGGAAGCGTTTTCAGCAACCTGCATGTAGATCTGTGGCCATTGCATAATGATCTTCACCCCTAATCCTACACAATGAGCCTATAATTATTTTAAAATAACTATGGACAGACAGCAATGGAATCTTCTCAAGGTGTGAAAAGGGCCTGAAGGTAAGTGATGCTAAGAATGGAATCCCAAATCCTGATACTAGAAACAGATCCTTCCTCCAGTATACACTGGGGAGGGTCCAAAAAGAATTAAGTCAGTTGCACAAAATTTTCGTATGTTCTTGATGCAAACAAGGGTCTCAGTTTCCAAACAAAACCAACACAGCATGTGATAAAGTATAACAAAGTGGATTATCTGTTCACTTGAGAGTCTAAAAGTATGCAAATGAGTTGGTGCAAAGCTGAGTTTCTGGGAATAAACAGGAAACCTACTGAGTGTATTTTCATTTAAGTGCCTAGAAATGTGACTTGATTTCTAATAACCTGAATGATGCATGCATGAAAGCCACAGATGGGATCTAAGAGCCGTATGTTGCCTGTGATGATAATTTTTGTCATTTTTAAATTTTACTAACTGGCAAAGGGTTGCTTTAATTGTACCCTCATTACCTCCATATGTCCGGGCTAGAGTGTAGGCAAGGTCTCTTGCTGCCAGCTGCATCTCTGCATCCGCCTTGGAGCCTGATTTCTGAATAAACTGTCCAAGCTTGTGGAGAGCACTTTGAACTGCTTGTGCAGAAGGTTTCAGTTCGGAGAGGCTGATAGCTGCATCCAACTTGGCCTGTAAAGAAGCTGGACATGCTGAGTTTCCCAAAATCTGCTGCTGCTGGCCAACCACAGTTTGTAACTAGAAGGCACTGCTTTGGAGAAAGTGCAATTATTCTGTCTATCTCTGTACACTAAGGTTCTGTTTTGCTATCCTGGCTCATAGCTATTATTCACCTTCTGGAGAACTATCTTCAAGTTCTAAATGATGATGCCTTTCTCTCTGAAGCTGCACTTCCAAAACACTTTGTGGCCTTGTTCATACAGAGTGTTACTGATCTTTTATCCATGACTAAGCAATGCAGAATAAGATGTTAGCCTATTTATTCTCTGTCGACCCTTCCCATATTCCTTTGGGTCTTAATTGTGGTGTGCCCATTACATCTACACTAACGTTAACATAAGTTTGCAAGCCTGATTATGCCCTGTTTAAGACTGAAATTCTAAGAAGTCGGCTTCTGACTTTAGACCATAAGAATGGAAGTGTGACAGAAGGCTGCCCTGGAAGAACTTGCATTGTGCTTTCTGGTGTTTCCCTTTTCCGTTCCAGATGTGTCATTCGTACTAATATGCTGAAGTGTCTTCCAAGCAGTGAGTCACTGCACTTCCTACTTGCAAGAATGAGACCGAGCCAGAAAAATGTACCTAGTAGCCCTCCGTCCTATTCTTCAGAGACATGTTCCCCTAAGAGATGCCATATGGAATCTTGATTTCTATTGCTAACACAAGATTGAATGCATTGCATAGAGCAACAGGATCTTTCTTATTACAGCAGCACAACAGAAGTCAAATGTAATCCTGCCCATTTCTTTAAGAAGACAAATTTACCATGGCTCCATGTTGTTCACTTACAGCACCTCAGTACTAGTTTAAAAGCAAGAAAGCTGCTCAGACTTCATGGGCAGTTGATTTAGTACACTGCTGCTGGGCTCATTGGTGAACTGAAAAGCTTCTGCAACAGAGGGGCAAAGGACCACCTCCTAAAGCAAAACTGAACAGCATATGCTTACCTGTGCCGAAGAGAAAAATGCATCCAGTGCTTTTCCTTGACTTTTGATCAGGGCACGCAGGACATCCAAGGAAAGGATATTGGTTGTTCCTTCCCAAATGCTCAGTACCTGTTATGGGAAGGGAGGTGCAGAGCTCTGTTCAAGTGAATAGCCCATGTGGAAAAACGAAGCTCATTGACATTCCCACCCACATCAGGTCAAAACAGTCGCCAAAAGAAAGAATACTGGAGGGAGACTGAGCTAGTAAGGGACTAAAGAGTAAGAAAATCTAGAGGTCCCTCCTGACAAATTCTGTGTGCAGGAATCTTTCCTCTGTGGAGTGAATGTGGGATTTGGGAAAGCTTGGAGGCAAACTTATAATAATGCTAGATCTAATAAAGACTCAACAGCTCCTTTCTCCAGTGCAAAGTCCCCTCAACAGAAGACACTTCATAATGGAGGGGGTGCAATTGCTTAATCCTTCCCTTCATTCCCAACCCGAAACATGATCTGAAACTTGAAGGGGATATACACTGCTGAAGGGAAAGCAGTTAGTAGGGAAAAGGTTCAGCATCCATTTTCTCATTAAACATGCATTCTACCAGGAGTGCTTTGCACAAGTGAAGGCATTGCTGGGGTTTGTTGCATGGGGCTGCAGTGCACGGTGGTGATGGCTTTCAGCAGGTCTAAAATTAGACCAACTGTGAACAGATACGTCTATGTAAGCACAGTATATGTGGTGCGCTCTCTATAGCTCTGAGAAAAGGCTCCCTTTCTATTTTTGCCTGGTAAAGTTCAGTAACCCAAAGGCTTACATTTCTCCTTCACCAACAGCCACTTCTTGAAGATATACATTATCCCTCACAACAGCTGCATCCTTAGAATAGCATCTGCAGAACTGAAGATAATTACTTCTTATTTGTAACTGGCGTTGCCCAAAATACCTGGTTAATTGTGAGTCAGTGCTTTGTATCAGTGCTATATTTGCTTAGTTAAACATTTATTCATAACAATTTGGAATGTAGGGAAGGTATAGAGTGGGTAGACCAGACCACAGAACTGGACCAGTTCTAGTGGGATCTTTATGAAAATGCAGTCTGAGACAGCAGTGGCAGGGTATGTTTTTATGCCCTGGTTTGTTTTAGTGGCAGGCCAATTATGCATGGCAGCGAAGCAAAATTAAAGTCGTGCTATAAGTGGATTTGCTTGCCTCGGAGAGAGTGGAAAGTGAAAGCAGGGCTAGAGGAAATACATCTGTACAAGAAATCTTGCTGCAGTGGATATTCATCTTCACCATGCAGCAAACACCTTATGCATAATCAGCTGCAGTCTTTTAATATAAGCCACCTTGAGTTGGTCTCTGGAGATGAAGCATATATATATTCCAAATAAATTAGTAAATACACTAGAGCCCCATAATGCTGACCCTTCTCTTCTTTCTCTGACACTGTAACATTTCAAGAAGCATCTATGGGGAAAAAAATGAAAGACCACTATACTATGTGGTGTTTCCTTACCTGGACATCCCGGAGAGCAGCTGGCAGGCCTGTGTCTTCCATATAGCCCTGCCCTCCGAAACACTCCAGCCCTTCTGAGATAACAGCGATAGCCTGTAAAATGAAACTGTGATGTGCATATGTGTGATTATCCCTATATAGTCTGCAGACCATGTCTCTACTCTCACTTGTCCTGCTACTTAAGTTTGGTTCACAGACATTTATTGAATGTGATGCACATGGTGCCTGCTATGTACAGTCAAGGAGTGGGATGGGCACAATACAGCAGCTTGTTCAAGACATGGGAACGGTATGTTGTAGCGGTTAAAAGCACCAGATTCTAATCTGTAGAACCAGATTTGACTCCCCACTCCTCCACATGAAGCCTGCTGAGTGACGTTGGGTTCTTTTAGAACTCTCAGTCCCACCTACCTCACAAGGTGCCTGTTTTGAGGGGGGAAGGGAAGACAGTAGTAAATCACTTTGAGACTCCTTATGGCAGAAAAAAAAGTGGTAGAAAAAACTCTTCTTTTGAAATGTTTATACCCTGCCTTTCCTCTTTGGATTAAGGTATACAGAAGAGAGAATGGTGAAACGTCATCAGGAAGCAGACCTAGGCTGAGACTGATCCCAGGCAAGAGAATACTGAAGGAATTGTCCCTGCCAGCATTTTGTCCTTGAGCATGCAACCAAACCCACAGTGCGGAACTGAACAGGGTATTTTAACAATAATTTAAACACATGTTCATATTTCATCTGTGGTTTGGAGTACAGGAAAGCACAGGAGCAAAGCACCAAGTTTAGGATGTGAAACAGTACCTGTTTAGCTGTGTAAAGTTTTGCAACAGGTGTGAGCAACCTAAGCATGTGCAGGTCCTGTTCAGTAGCCATTTTGGTGTCCTCCAACCCAAGCAGTCTGCTCGTTTCCATAAGGAGAAGGAATGCTCCACGGGCTTGCACCTATGAAGTTAAGAAAGTTGGGGATAACTTGTGGGATGCAGGATCTGCCCCTCCCCCCGAAGAGAACTAAGCACTCTCAAACGGATCAAAACCAAGCTAAAGCTACAGATATTATATTTGGAGAATTGGTCCTCACCAATTATGTCTGTACTACAAGACAAATGTGCTAATCTGACACTGAAAACAGTCCCAACTTTCCTTCACAAGTGCTCTGAGTCATCCAGCACATGTGATTCTGTTGTGCAGCGGAGCTCCTGGCCACATCTAATACCACCACCTGCCCCTCCCCGCCCCCCAGTAATGCTGACATTTATGTAGAATTCTTTTTAAAGCTTTCGGAATGCTTAGCATGCATTCTCTCAGTAATCTGTACAAATGATCATGTATACAAGGCCACCATTCCTGTTTGTCTATGTGGGCGAACGCTATGCAAATAGTTTTACAACAAATTAGAGCAGAGCAGGACCCATCTGAGATCCCAACTGCTGAGCTCATAAATCACACTCTCAGCTGCTGTGATAAATCTAATAGCAATGGTCAGTTTCAGACCTGACAATTTGTTCCTGTGTATGAAGAACTAAGGTTGCGCATATTGATTGGCATGTTTCCTTCTGCATCACGGAGCAAAGTTTGAAGACATCCTTCAACCTAAGTGGCTTTTCTCAAAAGGAAGAATAACTTGAGTTGAAAGAAAACTTCTTAGGCCAGAGGAATTTACCCTAACCCAAAACAGACTACAAGGAATTAGGTTTTTCAATGAGATGATGTCTATTGACAGCCACCGTCCGGCAGAGTTCAATAAGGAACTGAATTGTACCTACATGCTCCAAAGCAAGGCCACTGGAGGTGATGACTGATGACTTGAAAAGACTCTTAGGCTCATTCCGCACATGCAGAATAATGCACTTTCAAACTGCTTTCAGTGCTCTTTGAAGCTGTGCGGAATGGCAAAACCCACTTGCAAACAGTTGTGAAAGCGGTTTGAAAACGCATTATTTTGCGTGTGCGGAAGGGGTCTTAGACTCGCTGAGTTCAGTATTTTGACTGATTATATAAATGCCTCTTGTGTTCCTGGGACCCAGCATTCATAGCTTAAAAGAGGGTGGGAGAATCACAGGTAGCCAATTATAAGCAAGTTCACAGAGAGGGCCAAATTAATTGTCACCTCCAAAGTAACTTGGCTACCTTTGAAGGCTATTCATGATTGGCTCCTACCATAGACAGTAGTTTTCATCCAACATATCAGGAGAATGTGTTAAGCAGCACAAATACTGTGGTGATCAATCTACACCAGGCATTTCATCTAGGTCAGGGGTAGGGAACCTGCGGCTCTCCAGATGTTCAGGAACTACAATTCCCATCAGCCCCTATCAGCATGGCCAATTGGCCATGCTGGCAGGGGCTGATGGGAATTGTAGTTCCTGAACATCTGGAGAGCCGCAGGTTCCCTACCCCTGATCTAGGTACACAAGCCACAGGTAAACCCACCCTTCAGAATGCATACCTCCATTCTCGCCAAGGTCTGCATGTGCAAGGGGTGCTCCTTTAGGGGCTTACCAAAGGCCTGTCTCTTGGTGGCGTAGTCCTTTGCCATACTGATCATTCTGGGAATGGGAGTGAAACAAGTCAATAAGAATTCATGCATGCATACTATGATCTTATTCTACATCTGTCGGAACGAGGTATGGACCTTTGACTGCAAGGCATCAGATCTGCGGTGTGTGATTGGTTGTTGGCTTTGGAAGCTTTGCCAGGAGCGAGGTGGCCTTGCTCTTTGACAAATTGCACATGGGGACTGATCCGTTCAGAGGAGGAAGACCCTGCGTGCCGGGCCTCCCCTTTTGGTGGGGGCCTCCATAGCAGGCCTAGGGGGTGGTAGCAAGCATGTGTACCGCATGCCCAGGCAGAGGCTGTGGGTGACTTGCGCCCCCTGGCAGCAAGGGGAGTTCATCCAGAGGCCAGCGCCCAGATGGCTCCCACTATCTTGCTGCACTGGGTATTGTTTTCTCCCCATGCATCGGGCTGGGGGAAGATTGCTGGGGGACAGCAGACGTGCTGCCCAGTGCCGGATCTGTCCCCTATGCTGCACCTCTGCTTCCTTCAGCCAGCATACCAATAAACAGACTGTGGCCAATTTTTTTTCCACACAAGGTGGTTGCCTGTGTCGCCTTTCCGCACCCTCGAGCTCATTCTCCCCTTCTCAGGTGACAACATCCTGCCTCAGCATCTACATGGCCTGCTTTCAGGGTAACAAGCTATCCCATTTTTAAGAAGAAATGTATTGTCTTTTCCTTAAAGAGGGGACCTACCATCAAACAATTATTAATCTGCAAAGAAACAGGAATACTAACGGATAAATTGAACCCTCGTTGTGTGCAATAAATTAGAAAGCTAGTTCCAACACTGCCATGATTTGGGTGCCAGGAACTTTGAAGATATATTTGTTGAATCAACATTTTGCTGCTTTGCTCAGGTCCTTTGGTTCTACACTAAATATTGTAGGGCAGTTGAGGACAGAAATAGAGGACAGAAATTACCTCCTCATACCTCCGACTGCAGAGATGGCATTATGGATCCTAGTGATGGTCAACATGTTAGCGATGGAGGCCACTCCACGACCCAATGCAGATATCTGGAAGCATCAAAGCAATAGTTTAGAATGAGTTTGGGATGCTCTGTCAAGGATAGGGAAACACATAGAATCTCTTTGCTTTCCCTTCCTGTAAGTATTGGACCCAATCTAAATCTTCACCCATGGGCTTGACATGAAGGGAATGGTGGTAAGCACCCTCGACCTCTGCAGCCATATTTATGCAAAATGAGAACATTTGTCCTGGTAAAATGCATTTTAATACTCTATTCAAGATCAGAGATGGAGAGGAGGGGCAAGAGTGGATTGTATGCTATGAAAGTAAAGAAGGGGAATTAAAAAATATATAAACCCTTCCATGAACCTTGATTATTTTTAAAAATGAAGTATGCTGATAAACGTGTTATGGAAGAGTATGGATTCTAGAAGATTTCACTAGTCACCTTATATACTGTCATGCTCTTTTCAAGTGGGAACTTGCTTCTAAAAAATCTATAATTTGGAGCAGGCTGCATTCATCACCAGATATCAGTCACCACTGGTTGCCCAAATCTCACAGAGACTTTGTTCTTTCTAAAGCAAGTTCCTTGAGAGCCAGAATGGTGTGGTGCTTAAGAACATAAGAACATAAGAACTGGCCTGCTGGATCAGACCAGAGTCCATCTAGTCCAGCACTCTGCTACTCGCAGTGGCCCACCAGGTGCCTTTGGGAGCTCACATGCAGGAGGTGAAAGCAATGGCCTGCTGCTGCTGCTGCTCCTGAGCACCTGGTCTGCTAAGGCATTTGCAATCTGAGATCAAGGCAGGTCAAGACTGGTAGCCATAGATCGACTTCTCCTCCATAAATCTATCCAAGCCCCCTTTAAAGCCATCCAGGTTAGTGGCCATCATTACCTCCTGTGGCAGCATATTCCAAACACCAATCACACGTTGTGTGAAGAAGTGTTTCCTTTTATTAGTCCTAATTCTTCCCCCCAGCATTTTCAATGAATGCCCCCTGGTTCTAGTGCTAAAGAGCTGGAGAACTGGGTTTGATTCTGCCATTTGAGCTATGGAGGCCTGTCTGGGGAACCAGATTAGCTTGTGCACTCCAACACATGCCAGCTGGGTGGCCTTGGGTTAGTCACAGTTCTTTGAAGCTCTCTCAGCCCCACCCACCTCACAGGGTGTTTGTTGTGAGGGGGGAAGCGAAAGGAGATTGTAAGCCCCTTTGGGTCTCCTTACAGGAGAGAAAGGGGGGATATAAATCCAAACTACTCCTCCTCCTCCTCCTCTTCTTCTTCTGCCCATCTCACTGTGTTAGGTAGGAGAGATGAAAGGATTAGGGCCAATATTTCCCCCTAGAAACACTTGCTTGGCTTACCTGGTGTGCCCTGGCTCCATCCAAGAAGAGCTCAGCTGTCGGAACTTGCTTTGTGCCCAGCTTTTCCTTCAGCCGTTGTATCTGGATCCCATTTAGCTTCCCTTCCTTATCTCGTGTTTCCAGGTAGAACAGAGATAGACCTTTGGAGCCCTGTGGCCGGAATGATGCTCACATGAGTAAACCCTGATGAAGGTCAATAGGAAATATGCTACCCGTGTCTGTCTCCACCACTATCCCATTTCTCCCAGGAAACTGACCTGTTCTATCTGCCCTTCAGCAGACACAACCCTTGCTAGGGTCAGACTTATGTCCGCGTCAGTGGCTGATGTGAACCATTTAAAACCATGAAGGGTGTGGGTGCCATTGGGCAGCTCCCGGGCAACTGTCTCGGTGCCATTAGCTGCAAGGGAAAAAAGCAGGATCTTAGCTGCTAGGGAATCTTTGTAACTTTGTAACAATTTGTAACAATTGGCCATGCTGGCAGGGGCTGATGGGAATTGTAGTCCATGAACATCTGGAGTGCCATAGGTTCGCAACCACTGACAGAAATGAATTTGATGGCATAAAAATGGATCTTCCAATCAAGTCTCACTGACTTTTTAAAAACTTATGATTTTATGACATAAGGAGCAGGGAGAAGAGGTCCGGTGGCCTTCCCACTTTATGGCATACTTACCTACATCTGAGCCCCCTTTACGTTCAGTCATCCACTGGCCAGAGGTCCAGAACTTCCTGGGATCACGTGATGTCAAGTTGGCATAGGCTTCTCGCACGGGCCTGGGAATACCCAAGGACTGTTAAGAATTGCAAGGGGGAAAAACAGGAGAAAAACCAGAATTTCCTTAGCTGTGGAAAATGCCTCCAAATCTACTGGGGTGTGTCTCAGAGGGGGAGGGGTGGCAGCAGCCAGCTCCAGGCTAGGAGCCTGCCATGGTCCTGCTGGGCGTTCCTGGCGTGGCACGATCCCACTGGGTGCCTGATGTGAGCTCTAGGTTGGGGTCGTTGCCAGTAGGGTTACCAATAGGGTTGCCAGTCTTCAGGTGGCAGCTGGAGAGATCTCCTGCTATCATGAAAGGGAGCAGCTCACCTGGAGAAAATGGCTGCTTTGAAAGGTGGCATTATACCCCACTAAATCCCCTCCCCTCACCCAATCAGGCTCCATTCCCAAAATGTCCAGGTATTTCCTGCCCCCAGACCTGGCAACCCTATTTGCCAACCACTAGATGGGACCTGGAGATATCCTAGAACTAAATCAGTTCCCCTGGATAAAATGTCTGCTTTGGAAGGTGTACTCTATGGCATTATAACCTGCTAAGATAAGGTGACCAGGTGGTCACCTTTGTTATCCGGGATGGGGAGGCGGCCGTGCGCGTGCGCTCAACACATCAGCGCCGCGGGAGCTTCTGGGAGCTTCGCCGTTACTGCCAGCCCTGTGACAGAGCGTGGCGGCAAGCCCCAGAAAGCCTCTGGCTCTTTGCGCTTCCCCTAAGTGACTTCCGGGCGCACAGGAGGCTGCCGCACTGCCTTGCGCCCCCAAGGCAGTGCAGCAGCCTCCCCAATCGGGACAATTTGTAGAACCCGCGGGATGCGGGACAAATTGTCCAAAGGCGGGCTGGTCCCGCCAAAAGCGGGACGGCTGGTCAGCCTATGCTAAGATATCCTCCCCTCCCCAGACCCTGCCTTCCCCAGGTTCCACTCCCAAATCTCCAGGAATTTCCCAATCCAGAGTTGGCGAACCTACCTGAGTCCCTTCATGACTCTTGGGAGACAGGGCAGAAGCACTGCTCTCGTGCCTTTTGCGGTAGGCAGAGCCCTTGGGGCTTGTAAGAGAACCAAGGAGCGCACCGCTTGTGCTTTGCCAGTGTGTCTTCCTTGGGGTCTTCACCTTGGCTGAGTTTGTTATATTTATGACAATCTACTTCCTAAAGTGTTTGCTCAATCCAAAAATGGAGGTTGCTGTTATGATTGCAGTCATTGGCCCCTCCCACACATGCAGAATAATGCACTTTCAATCCACTTTCAATGCAGAATAATGCACTTTCAATCCACTTTCATTGTAGAATAATGCACTTTCAGTCCACTTTGCAACTGTGGAATAGCAAAATCCACTTGCAAACAATTGTGAAAGTGGATTGAAAGTACATTATTCTGCATGTGCGGGAGGGGCCATTGTCTTGTAGAGGTACTGGCAGTGGCTGCTTGCTGTTTCCAAATTACCATCAGCACAGAGGCAGGCCTGCCAGCATCAGAAAGGGAGCAGAATATGGGATGCAGGCATTCCTGCATCTGCGCTGATGGTCATTTGGAAACAGCAAGCAGCCACCTCTAGCGCCTCTACAGACAACAGCAATCAGCTCATGTGATCAGAGGAAGGATATGTCACATAGACAAATGTTAATTTCTTCGTTATGTTTGTGTCCCGCCTTTCCTCCAAGGAGCTTGAACCCGGTAACACAGATAAGACCAAGCAGTTCCAAATTCTTCCTTACAGGAAATGAGATGGTAGAAAGGACAAAGGGAAGAAACAGATGGAGATTGGATATTTCCATATGTTCATTACATAGTCGTTTCTAATGGTTTGTTGTTGTTGTGAGTATCTGGAGGGGAGGGTGACACCTCTTGAATATGGTTAATTTAGCAAGAGCATTTCTGAGCTGCTGCAGCTTATGCCTTTTTGTGATTGTAAAAACGATGCAGCGCAGGCTGTAAGCTGGAGTCTCACCTCAATTACTTTTGCTGCTCCATCAGTCATGGCCAGAGGACAAGTGAATAAGCCAGCAGAAGGTGCATATAGGTAGAGTTTGGCTACCTGATGAACCCGGCTGCAGAAAGAGAAACAAAAAAAACCCAAAAGATGCCTCCCTCAGTTCAGTGATACCAAGTCTTAAGATCTTCAACCACGGACAGAATACAACCAGAACACTTTTTATTTTTCACAACACCTAGCCTGAATAGTATTGAGAATATACAGCCCCATGCATGTCAAGGTGTGGCTAAATACAAGGCTACAGGGGCCAACAAGATCTACATTTTACCTCCAGTTGGAGTATCGCCTCTCATAAGCTTCAGCAATCAACCCCTCTTCGGCTGAGATCTCCTTCATCTTTTTCCAGGCTGCGCAGGTGATTATGTGGTCCACACGCCGGCCCCAGGCATCAAATTGCTGCAGCCTCGGTGGGTTTAACTCACACTCACGTCCCAAGGAGTCAATTTCATTCTTCAGGCGAGCCCCAAACCTCATAAGGTCAACATCGATCTCAGCAAACACCTACAAAGTAGGAGTGCAAGCCGGAGAGGGGAGGCAGCAATCAACATTAAATATTTGGGCACTGATAAAAGAAGCTATTTAATTTTGCTCAGAAAACATCTGGTCTTGCAATATAATTAACTCATTACATAAGAACATAAGAACATAAGAACTAGCCTGCTGGATCAGACCAGAGTCCATCTAGTCCAGCATTCTGCTACTCGCAGTGGCCCACCAGGTGCCTTTGGGAGCTCACATGCAGGATGTGAAAGCAATGGCCTTCTGCTGCTGCTGCTCCTCCTGAGCACCTGGTCTGCTAAGGCATTTGCAATCTGAGATCAAGGAGGATCAAGATTGATAGCCATAGATTGACTTCTCCTCCATAAATCTGTCCAAGCCCTTTTTAAAGCTATCCAGGTTAGTGGCCATCACCACCTCCTGTGGCAGCATATTCCAAACACCAATCACACATTGCGTGAAGAAGTGTTTCCTTTTATTAGTCCTAATTCTTCCCCCCAGCATTTTCAATGAATGCCCCCTGGTTCTAGTATTGTGAGAAAGAGAGAAAAATGTCTCTCTGTCAACATTTTCTACCCCATGCATAATTTTGTAGACTTCAATCATATCCCCCCTCAGCCGCCTACTCTCCAAACTAAAGAGTCCCAAACGCTGCAGCCTCTCCTCATAGGGAAGGTGCTCCAGTCCCTCAATCATCCTCGTTGCCCTTCTCCTGCACTTTTTCCTATCTCCTCAATATCCTTTTTTTTGAGATGCTTGGCTGACCAGAACTCGAACACAGTACTCTCCAAGTCGCGGTCGCATCTCCACTGCGCTCTTATATAAAGAGGCATGACAATCCTTGTGGGAGCTTTTATTATCAACTTCTTTCCTAATTATCCCCAGCATAGAGTTTGCCTTTTTTCACAGCTGCCATGGCATTGAGTTGACATTCCCATGGAACTATCAACTAAGACGCCTAAATCCCTTTCCTGGTCTGTGACTGATAGCACTGGACCCCTGTAAGAGGCGATGTTAATGTGAAGTTTGGATTTTTTGCCCCTATATGTGCATCACTTTACATTTAGCTACATTGGAATTGCATTTTATGCGATTTCTTAGCCCACTCACCTAATTTATCAAAGGTCCGCTTTGGAGCTCTTCCATGCAATCCTTTATGGTTCTTACCAACCCTACATAATTTGGTATCATCTGCAAACTTGGCCACCACACTACCCACCCCTACTTCCAGGTCATTTTATGAATAGAAGTTAAAGAGCACTGGTCCCAAAATGGATCAGCTTGAGGGACACCCACTCCCTACATCTCTCCATTGTGAGAACTTCCACATTTATAATTCCACCATTTTGTTTCCTGTTCCTCAACCAGTTTTTAATCCATAGGAGGACTTCCCCTCTTATTCCTTCATTGCTGAGTTTTCTCAACAGTCTCTGGTGAGGAACTTTGTCAAAAGCCTTTTGGAAATCCAAGTAGGCAATGTCCACTGGTTCCCCCTTATCCACATGTCTGTTTACACCCTCAAAGAACTCTAGTAAGTTTGTAAGACAGGACTTGCCTCTACACAAAGCCATGCTGACTCTTCCTCTCAGCAGGTCTTGCTTTTCTACATGTTTAATAATTTTATCTTTAACCTGATAGATTTCTACTAATTTACCAGGAACCAGATGTCAAACTGACTGGCCTTGTAATTCTCCTCGAGGTCCCCTAGACCCTTTCTTAAGATTGGTGTGACATTGGCCATCTTCCAGTCTTCAGGGATGGAGCCTGGGATTTCAGGGAGAGAAGTTGCATATTAATGTGAGAACATCAGCAATTTTATGCTTGAGCTCTTTTAAGAACTCTTTGGATATGAGATGCAATCTGGGCCAGGGGATTTGGTAGCATTTAGTTTATCAATGGCTGCCAGAACTTCTTCCTTGTCTACCACTAACTTCGCTAGTTCCTCGGATTCACCTCCTAAGAAGCTTGGTTCAGGTGCAGGAATTTTCCTCACCTCCTCTTGGGTGAAGACAGATGCAAAGAATTCATTCAGCTTCTCTGCAATCTCCCTGTCATCTTTTAGCACGCACACCTTTTGTTCCTTCATCATCTAACGGGCCTACCGCTTCCCTAGCTGGCTTCCTGCTTTTGATGTACTTGAAGAACTGTTTGTTGCTAGTCTTGATGTTCGCAGCCATGCGTTCCTCATAATCCTTTTTTGCCTCCCTTACAGCTAACTTGCTTCTCTTTTGCCACCATTTGTGTTCTCTCTGGTATTCTTCATCAGTTAAGTTGGACTTCCATTTTCTAAAAGACATCTTTTTTTTCCTAATAATTTCCTCAACCTCCCTTGTTAACCATGGTGGAAATTCACTTCCGTACTGCTTTCGCCACATATATTTGAAATGCCTTCCAGGTAAAAAACAACAACATACAACACAATAAAAGAGTAAGGACAATCAGTAAAGAAACACAAAATATCAGTGTTAAAATTCAGCAAAAGCCAGCACACGTCATTATGTCAAGATGTAACCCAGGTCCAATAGGGGGCGCTAAAGAGCTCAGATTTTACATATAAGGAAGAAAGAGCTCCAATTCCCTCAGATCTGTTAGAGGCCTGTGACTGGAGCCAGCCTACTTCACAGAGTTCTGTTATTATGAACTATATTTGCATATTTCAGGGCTACCCTTGAAGGCTTGATAACCAAGAGAGAGGGCTCAGCAAAGAACAGCAAAGCTGCAAGTCCACCAACAGTGCCAAAGGACACAGCTAGAGAAAACTGCAAAGGACTGAGACCCTGCTAGTCTGTTTTGCACAACAGGCCAGAACTATTACATGTTGATTATTGTTCGGCATTGGTTTACCACGTTTCATTGTTGTATTGCACATTATTGTTATAATGAACAGAGCACAGATTTAAAGCCTTCTTTTGTTGCAAGTCTGGTGAATGGTATGGGTCACAAGGTGGGATCACACTGTCAGAGACTTGAACTCCCTTTCCATCAATGATAATATCCCTCTTAAACCCTAAGTTGGGTTACAAAGACAATAAATCTTAAGTCTTCAAATTATGCAAAGTGGAATTAGAAAATTAGCAACAATATTAAGCCAACCCCAAAACCCCAAAACAAGAAATCAGTTACCCTGTTTCCCTGAATATAAGACATCCCCTGAAAATAAGACGTAGTAGAGGTTTTGCTGAAGTGCGAAATATAAGGCATCCCCCGAAAGTAAGACGTAGCAAAGTTTTTGTGTGGAAGCATGCCCGACGAACAGAACACAGATAAAATAAGACATCCCCTGAAAATAAGACATAGTGCATCTTTGGGAGCAAAAATTAATATAAGCATAAGCATAAGCATTTTATTGTCATTGTGCACGCACAACGAAATTAACAGCAGCATTCCTCGATGCACACAATTTCAGACTCATACAACATCCTCACTTTCCCCTTCCTCCACCCATCCCTACACAGCCCCAAATACATCAATATGAAGCAGCGGAGTTTAGCATAGCCACAGCTCTAGAGTAGAAGCTGTCTCTAAGCCTCTTTGTCCTAGTTCTGAGGGCCCTGTATGCGTCCTGGGCCAGATGGTAACAGTTTAAAAGAGAATGTGCTGATGATTGAGACGGGTCCCTCAGAATGTATTTTGGGCTTTATTTAGGCTTCGGGAATTATAGATTTCTTCCAAGGAGGGAAGAGGGCAGCCGATAATCCTTTGTGCAGTAGTGATCACCCTTTGGAGCGCCTTCCTATTCGCCACTGTGCAACTGGAGAACCATACACAGATGCAGTAGGTTAGGACACTCTCTATAGCACAGCGGTAAAAGGACACCAGAAGTTTTTCATCCAGTTGTTGCTTCCTTAAAAGTCTCAGAAAGTACAGTCTTTGCTGGGCTTTCTTAACCACCGCGGCAGTCTGTACGCCCCAGGTAATATAAGACACTGTCTTATTTTCGGGGAAACACAGTAGCAGTTTACAATTACTAAGTCTGATACAAGAATCCATAGCCAAATGGATGGTTGCCACAATATAAAAGGCCTTGTCCTAATACCTTGCACCTCGGGTCATGAATCTGTTAGTGAAGGGGCAGGGCAACGCTAACTGGCCAGAGTAGACTGACCATCTTGGTCAGCAGTAACACTAACTACCACCACCACCACTGTCTTATTTGGACTGAGTTTTAGTCACTTCTACTTTTAATAAACTCAGTAAGTTGTACGTAGAACTAAAACAACATTTAATTTAGCACTATATTCCTGCAAAAATCTGGCATTGCCCATTTGCACACAAAAAAAAATCCTATATATTTACTCAAGTTGGAAGTCAGTCCTGTTCAGCAAAAATCCTACCGCTTCCTGCATCTGTAGTTTGTACCCTTTTCCTTTAAAACAATTTATTCTTACCAGTCTGCCACTGTAATTACTTTATTTACTCAAGAGTCCACGGCATTCAGTCTTTTGTTAGTATAAGAAAAGAAGTAAACAGGGGCCGTTTTTGCACGGTCAAAATATCCCAGGGTAGAACCGGGATCTTACATACTGTGACAAATTTGCCCCGGTTTCTTCCTCTGCATGGCTCCCGCTTCTTTCCAGGACCTGAGGCAGGACTGGGAGGTAATGCTTCATTTTCTTCCACACGGGCACAGGACACATCTGAGCATACCTGCATTCTGATTCGCTGTTGTTTTTGAGTGGCAGCAGCGAGCACATCTCAGCTGTGCCTGGTGTCCCGCAAATCTTTTTTGATAGGTCCCTCTCCCTCACACTTGGAAGCCTCCACTCTTTTACCTTCTCTTGAAGATTTCTTGAGATTCCCCTCCTTCCTTTTATCTAACCAGATAGTGTACAGGAGGAGGTATTTCAAACTGGATTTGGACTCTGTCAGTTGCTGACAGAGGTGTATCTAGGAAAAATGTAGCCCAGTGCAAAATTTGAGCCCCACCCCCCACCCCGCCCTGTATGAAGGGTGGCTTGTGCGGCTGGTTTCCCCTCACATTTCCCCCCATCCTCCCCACACCCCACACCGCACACACTATGGTCTTGCAGGCTTGCTGCTTCCTTGCTTTGGGGTGGGCTGGGGTGCTCTTGGTCCACTTGAGCTGCCTGTGTTTTTCTATGTCTGTGGGGGGGGGCGGGGCAGCGCCAATGGAAATCACTAGCTGCTTTGTGCAGGAGGCATTTCCAGGGTTTTGTGTGGCTGGTTTGGGAAGCGCCGTGTCCTCTCCCACCCCCCCACCCCCCAGTGGGCGGAACGCCCCTGGTTGCTGATTGGTGATGGGGAGACAGAAGGAGCGAGAAGAAGTTGCGAGGCGGGAAAAAGAAAAACATACCGGGTCTGCTTCCATGGTGTTTGCATGGCAGCGGGGTCACACAGGGGCATTTAAAAGAACCACCAATTTGGTGATTTTTGAAAGTTGCAGGGCAAAGGAAAAATAGTGGGGCAACACCAGGGCAGAGTGCAGCTTTGGGAACTCTGCGGAATTCCTGGCTGCCCAGAGATATTTTCTGTGCTCACCCTGGGATATTTTGGCCATGCAAAAACAGCCAGGAAGGAACACATTCAGGATTAAAAGGGGGAACAGACAAAGAATTCAAAATATGAACGCATGTAAAGTCTCCTAACAAATCAGACCACAGGTTTATCTAATCTAATGATTACTCTGAGTGGCAGCAACTTTCCAAGTTTTCAAGCAGAAGTCTTTGCCAACCCCAGAAACCCTTTCACTAGAGATGCCACTCTGGACCTGGGACCTTTTGCATGCAACTTACATGATGCCTGAGCCACTACGCTGTTGCTACCTGCACCCCTGATTCTCCACTTTCCCCCCACCACACCTGTGCAAAAACCTGTGTGCAATGGCAGTCATGTCAGGACCCCTCCACATAGCCCTGGGCCCCTCCTTTCCTCTCGTATTCACTTTCCCTACCAAGCCAAGCTGCAACACTACACTGTTGATCAAAAGGGAAAAATCCTGTGAAGAGCTAAAAAGGAAGGGGGAAATGGTACACCATTTTGAGTAGAACTAAACCTCACCCCCCCAGCATGGTGTAGTCAGTGGTTAAGAGCAGGTGGATTCTAATCTGGAGAACTAGGTTTTATTCCCCACTCTTCCACCTGAGTGGCAGAGGCTTATCTGGTGAACCAGATGTGTTTCCACTCTCCTACATTCCTGCTGGGTGACGTTGGGCTAGCCACAGTTCTTTGGAACTCTCTCAGCCCCACCTACCTCACAAGGTGTCTGTTGTGGGGAGAGGAAGGAAAAGGAGCTTGTAGCAACCTTGAGTCTCCTTACACGAGAGAAAGGAGGGGTGTATAAATCCAAACTCTTGTCCTTCTGTAGCATCAATGGAAGGGATAGCCACATGAATACTCCCCTACAGCCACTGTGCAAATTCCCTTTGAGCCAGATTTTATTTGCTAGTATGTTGCAGCCAACTGATGGCCATCTGGTGGGGGTTTCAGAGATGGTTTGCCATTGCCTGCCTCTGCCTAGCAGGCCTGGTATTCCCTTGGTGGTGTCGCATGTAAATATTGTCCAGGGTTGACCCTGCTTAGCTTCCAAGACCTGACAAGATTGGGCTAACTGGGTTATCCAGCTCAGGGTTGAGCCAGATTAAAATAGGTTTATTTTTTTCCTCCTGGCTTAAAGAGGAATGCTCCAGTAACGCTGAGCACAATATCATGTGGACCCTTTTAAATGCAAAGGCAGAAAGCACACGTAGGTCTGAAAATAGATGGGAAAGCAAAACAGAAAATGATGGAGTGCAAACTGCTGGCGACGCTGTAGTCTGGATTCTCTGTAAACATTGATTGAATCAGTTATGCCCATTCCAGACCAAATGGTTAGTTTGGCTTGCTTAAGCAGTATGAGAATGCCCAAGGCTGAGTGCAGTAAAAGAAATATTGTAAGATGAAAGTATTATTCCTAGACAAGAATCAAGTGAGTTTTTTAAGACCAGCTTCCTGGCTGGCTTCTGATTGCCAATTTTTCAGAAGTGTTAAATATTAATTAGGCACAGGGTGAAAACACACTGAAAGCAAAACTATCTCAGGGAGAAATTATTATAGATTAAACAGTCTGGAAGATGACAATGTAGGGGCCTCTTTAGAGAAATTCTCTTTGCAGATGGCATAGATTCTTCTTCAAAACACCATCCTGTTCAGAAACACAAATGAATACAGTACTCGTCTTGTGTCAGAGCCACACAGATGCTACTGATCAAAAAACCTTCATATGATTCAACTTGCTGAAATATATGTTTCCATAAGGTCTGCACTGTTGCTTCCTTTTATCATTTCCTCTTTTCTTCCTTGAATGTTTCATAAAATATCCTGTGATATTATCCAGTGCTTACTGTGGCCGTTTCTGCACGGGCAATTCATGGCGGCCTGGAGACGGTAAAAACACCGTCTCCAGGCCGCCATTCGCACGGGGGGCGCAGCTGCAACGCAGCCGCGCCGCCCTCGCACCGCCCGGCCGGCCTGAAGGCGGCGTTTCCCCAGAGCGCTTCCCAAGCTCTTTTTGGGGAAAGCGCCGGCATGAACGCTGCCGAGCGAACGGCAGCGGCTTCATGTCAGCCTCCCCCAATCGCCTCCCCACCTGGCACTTCACCTTCTCCGAAGGCCTCGGTAAGCCGAGGTTTGACACCTGGCCCCGAAGGACCGCCAACAGGGCTGAACGGGTAGTCGCTGGGGCCAGGCATTAATCCCAAACACTCAGCGACAGGCTTGATACGGCTGGGTAACGGCTCAGCGGCGCGGCTGCTTAGCGTTTGCTCAAGGACCGTCCATGCAGAGCGGTCCCGAAGCCGTCTTCAGGCCGAATTACATAATCGCCCGACCTCTGCCCGTTCATGCGCCCGTCAGCGGGCCTGTGTTCACACACACACAAGGTTTTAATAAATTTCACATTCAGACAGATTCTATGGATATAAAACCAGCTACAGAGTACATTCAACATTTTATTCAGAAACCTCTCTTCTGTATACAGAATTTATCCAATAAACAAAAAGTTGGAATGTGGGTGAAGTATATTTTGAAGTCATATAGTTACTTACAGAGGCAAAAAAAAAATCACACTGGGTGGAGGAAACTTGTTTCTATCTAACGTGGATTTCTTTATTATTATCCAACAAAATGAACAGATTACAGGGAATGTAGGAGGAAAGGGCATTTTCCATTGAGAATATACTCCTCATGTTTGCCATGAAGAAATCTTTGGAGAATCTAAAGTCATACAAATTATAAGAATTACATGTCATCATTGAAGTAAAAGTACTCTTGTTTGTTTCCCCCAACATAACATAACATATAAACCAAACCTTGGGTGGTAGATATGATTTCAGGTAAGCCTGGAGAAATACATCTTCCAGATATGGGTTTCCAAGCCGAGGTGGTTCTTGACAAAAGATCCCAGCTTCTGCGGTGGCAAACGGTGCTCTCGGATATTGCCTAGTGCTTGGATCCATGGTTTCAGTTTGTTGACTCCACTTTTTAGACAGATGGATTCCTCTACATTCCCAGTGCCAATATTTGCAATCTAACAGCCCCAGCCTCCATTTATAAGATTTACAGATGGGCAAGAGACCAATCGGACACATCCTTCAGAAAGTCATTAAGCAGTTGGTAGCAGCTCAGTATGCTGATATATGTACTGAAGTTTGCTAGAAGAACTTCAGACTATTGAACCCCTCAGAGTGTAACTAAAGCAGCTTTTGTCTAGCCCCTTTCCTGGTAAACAAGCAACTCTGTAACTAGGGGAAAGTTCACCAGCTCAGGCAGGAACTTGTTTCTTCAGCTGTTACAGCCAACCAGTTAGAAAACAGTATTGCACTTCCTTGTGATTGTAGTTTATCAAATTGTCTTCTGTGCAGGGACACACTGAACTTCTCATGCACAGGCTGTTTTCCTCCTCAGTCACGTAGGCTCATTCTGCACACACAGAATAATGCACTTTCAAGCTGCTTTCAGGGCTCTTTGAAGCTGTGTGGAATGGCAAAAACAGTTGTGAAAGCTACTTGAAAGTGCATTATTTTGCGTGTGCGGAATGAGCCGTACTCTGGAGAGAGGTGGTTTCTTTTCTTTCGTTCTTCTGAGCCACTGCCATGAGTCTGCATAAGGAAAGGATGAAATGAGAGCTTTACACAAAACAAACCATATGCAGATAGATCCCCAAAAAGGACAATCTCACCATCTAAAATAATTGTTCTTTCAGTTTACATACAATTTCCATTTCAAAATACAGATTTTAGGGTTCTCTGATTTTTACTTCTAAAAATTCCACCAAACATTTTGCCACCTCCAGTGTTACATGAGGATTTTTATCTCCCAACAAATATTGAGCACAAAAATAATCAGTTTTATCTTCCTGTTTTAAGAGAAGTGGAAAAAATCCTTTGTGGTCACTGACGCTGATAATATTGACATGAGGGTACACTGCACGGTTTCAATATCTTGAGCATTGCAAGAGCATACTCTAAAAGAATAAGAAATACCAGTTAACCGACTATTAAGATTTTCAGAACATCTAAATAAATGTCTAAAATAAATATGCTCTCTTTATCGAAAAGAGCCAGAGAGATTTCTTTCTTGAAATGAGAGCTCACAGCAATCTGTTAGCCCTGCACTGCCTACAAGCTGGGCGTGAGGGAAACTCACGCTCAGCTTGTAGGCAGGGAAGAGGGGCTGCCCAACTCCCCTGCGCTGCCTACAACATGGAGTTAGCGAGGAAACTTTGGCTTACAGGCAGGGAAAAGGGTGGGTGCCCAGCTCCTGTGCTGCCTACAAGCATGGTGCAAGGGAAACTGCCCATTTTACGCGTCGTAATAGGGAGGGCCATCGAGCCCACCTCCCGCGTGACCAAAGCATGCAGCCGGGGACGCGTATTTCCCTAGAGCCATACGCCACTGCTGTTAGGTTTTTGTTTTCAAGTATATGTAAAAATCTGGCAATTCAGGAATGTGCTGAAAGGCTATTATGTGCAGCAAAGCCCGTCTAGTCTTTGTGCCAGGAACAAAATTACTCAGAGCCTTTCATCTATTCAAACAAATATACTTGATTCATTATAGAAACTCCCTTTCTGGATAGGATAGAGTAGATACAGTTTCCTAATCTAGTCTAACTAACTAGGATGGAGTTCGCTTTCACTAGTAGTGGATCTGGATTGGGACGAACAGCCTGGGCTTGAATTCTCCATTAAGCCATAGAGTTGTTGTGAGGGGGAGGGAATGAGATAATTCAACCCATATAAGCCACCTCTTGCAGCAAGGGGTGTAATAACATAGAGGCATAGGATAGTAATAACATAGAGGCATAGGCTAGTAATAACATAGAGGCATATATGTAGTAATAACATAGAGGCATAGGATAAATATAGTTTCCTAATCTAACTTTCACTAGCGGATCTGGATTGGGGCGAACAGCCTGACCTTGAATTCTCCATGAAGCCTTAGAGTTGTTGGGAGGGGGAGGGAATGAGATAATTCAACCCATATAAGCCACCTCTTGCAGCAAGGGGTGTAATAACATAGAGGCATAGGATAGTAATAACATAGAGGCATAGGCTAGTAATAACATAGAGGCATATATGTAGTAATAACATAGAGGCATACGATAAATATAGTTTCCTAATCTAACTTTCACTAGCGGATCTGGATTGGGGCGAACAGCCTGACCTTGAATTCTCCATGAAGCCTTAGAGTTGTTGGGAGGGGGAGGGAATGGGATAATTCAGTCCATGTAAGCCACCTCTTGGAGCAAAGAGTGTAGTAATAACATAGACATAGACATGTAAGCAGTGGTGGGATCCAATAATTTTAATAACAGGTTCTGATGGTGGTAGGATTCAAACAGTGGTGGCACCGCACACACGCACCTCCAGTCCCTATTGGGCAGGGAGGTTGCTTTAGTAACTCTTTCTCAGCACTCAGAAAAAATTAGTAACCACTGAGAACTGGTTGGATCCCACCTCTGAATGTAAGCCACCCCTTGGAGCAAAGGGTGTAGTAATAACACAGAGACATAGGATAAATATAGGCCCCTTCCGCACACGCAAAATAATGCGTTTTCAAACCACTTTCACAACTGTTTGCAAGTGGATTTTGCTATTCCGCACAACTTCAACAAGCACTGAAAGCAGTTTGAAAGTGCATTATTCTGCATGTGCGGAAAGAGCCATAGTTTCCTAATCAAGTCTAACTAGGATGGAGTTAGCTTTCACTGTGACTAGCAGATCTGGATTGGGGCGAGCAACCTGGGCTTGAATCCTCCATGAAGCAGCAGGGGTGTTGTGAGGGGATGGGCTAATTCAACCCAAGCAAGCCACCCCTTGGTGTAGTAATAACAACACAGAGACATAGTCATAATCACAATAATTATGACTGGAATTTTTTTTTTTTTTTATAACAGAGAGACGTTCTAAGACTGAGAGCCTCCGAAAGAGCAAAAGCCGGGCCACCAAATTCACAAGCGCCTGTCTGCAGAAACCCGCCTTGCCGTGAATGAACAAGGAAAATAGAAAAATCGAAATATGAGGAGGCGAGAGGCGGGCTGACGGAGGCGGGCGAGAGGCGGAGGGAAGGAGAGGAGCGGGCTGAGGCTCTTCCCTTTTAGCAGCAACGGACCGCGGCGCTGAAAAGTTGCCTCCCCGTTTCCCCCCTCAGGTTGAGGAGCCTCTCCGTCCCCCGCCTAAAAGCCCGGGGCCACACTTTTGGCCGGGGAAGGGAAAAGACCGAAAACGGCGGCCTCGGGTCCGGGACAGTCATCCCGCTCTGAGGAAACTGGGCTGTCCCTTTTCTCCATCTCCTCCTCCGCTTCTTTGTGGGGCGGAGTTTGCACCGTTCCTCCATTCCTTAGCGGGAACGCTGAAGGGACCGGTCTCTGCACATTCTTGGGGCCATTTTCACAGCTGTTCTTCGTGTATATTGCACGGTTAATCCTAGAATAAACTCTTGGGATTGGGAATTCTCTCCCTCCGACCTCTTTCCTAATGCATTGTGCATAGCAAGTGCATCCGTCCCGCTCTTTCTGTTTCACAAGGGGATTCGTACAGGAGGAATGATTTAGAACAGGCCTTTCTCATGGCTACAGTTCCTCCTTTCTCCTCGTGGCATTTTGTGATAACCTGCCTATCATTAATGCCAGCCTTCCACAAAATAGAAGTCCAGTCAGTGGCACTTTAAAGACTCACAAAAATTTATCGTGTGATGCATGTGAGGAAATGAGCTTCGACTCAAGACAGCTTGCTCTAAATAAATATCGTTAGCTGTTAAAAGTGCCACTGTGTTTATTATTTTTTTTGGTAAACATACCATTTTTTCGGTAAACTTTTTTTTGGGTAAACATACCATCTGTACCATAGATGGTTCTGCAATAAATAAATAAATGTAGACAACCAAAAACTTTTTTGGTAAACATTCCATCTGTACCATAGATGGTTCTGCAATAAATAAATAAATGTAGACAACCAAAAACTTTTTTGGTAAACATTCCATCTGTACCATAGATGGTTCTGCAATAAATAAATAAATGTAGACAGCCACAAACTTGTCCTGTTCGGGCGGTGGTTCCCCAAAGTTTATATGTTGTTCACATGTCAATGATCAAAAGCAAGAGCTGTTGCCAGTATTGATGCACTTTCAGCAAAATAATTGTACATAGTGTGAAGCCATTCTGTGCCTCCCGAAATGCTGATCCTCTGGGTCAGGGACCCTTTGCTTTCAGCATCAAGGAGAAGTGGGAGGTCTGTAGCAGCAGGGGAGAATGATCAAACACCATCCTCTTTTCAGCAGCAGAAATCCTCTGTGAGATAGAAGTCAGTGGCTGATTCCGCATGGGCCAAAAAGAGTGGTGTGAAAACGGTGTGAAAACAGTATAAACCCTTTTACACCATTTAAAACCCTTTTAGACCATTTTCACACCATTTTCACACTGCTGTTTTTGGCCCATGCGGAATCAACCAGTGTCTGTGGAATGTTTTTACTTTCTCTAAGGTGTTGAATGAATGCTAAGAGTTATTAGTTTAAACAGCACCATGCAGACAAGGGGCGATTTACAACAATCATAAATTGGTAGTCAGAATAAAACACATCAGCACTGGAAATCTCCCCTTGCCCCCTAATACCAGCCTATAAAGATAACTGGCCTGCTCAGGAAAGGGTGAGGGTCCTGCTTTTGAATATCCTAATGTTTGGTTTTTGAGAGCCAATTCTTACTAGTGATAATTAAATTAGATACTGGGTACAGGTCTGGCATACGTAGGGTATATTTCATTTCTTTTTAAGCCAATGCTTCTGATTCTACAGCAGGTCCTCTACAGCGCATGAAAAAAATTAACTAAAATAATATGGCAACTGCTCAACTTGTGCACACTGGGCCAAAGCCAAAAACATCCAAGGTACAAAACATGGGGCTACAATAAACATTTGAAAGGGGGGGGGGGATGAACCTCTAATTTATTTCTTGGCCTTCTAAAACCAATAGGAGATCTTTGTCTTTTCAGGAGACAGTTCTGTTTCCAAACAGCGTTGCTACTGAGCAACAGTCTATGAGTCTGATGAAAAGGCTGCTGGCAATTTCAGTCTCCTGTATAACGTACCTCAGAGGGCTGTTTCCAGAGAGCTCTTATGGAACCCGCTATTTAGATGGTAAGAAGTCTATGAGTATAGAGTCACTTTAGGAAGTACTATTCTGGATAAGTAAATGCAAAGTGCAAGTAGAATTATCTGGTATATGATGGGCTGTAATAGGTAGTTGTTTGTAAACACAGTAAATCCACTTGAAAGTAACATGTAAAATGGCCCCTAGATTTTAAGTTATGAAGTCTGTTTGAAAATCTCTGGGGATTTTATATAAAAATTATCTTATGCTTCAGATGCCCCTCGGGGACAGGGCGGTATAAAAATCGAAATAATAAAATAAATAAATAAATAAATAGATGTAAGCATGGTGTACAGAATGCCACAATCCTGGGATTGGAGTGGATTCTGCTTTTGTGTGGTATATGGAAAACAACAATGCAAATTTATTTGTGTGTGTGTGTGTGCTTTTCAGACATGTGCCTAAAAATCCTCCGGGAAGATAAAAGCTGCCTGGGTTCACTGCAGATAGTCAAATGGTAAGGCACAAGAAAATGTGGAGTAAATCTTAGGAGCTTATAGTTGGTCCCTGGCTCTGTAAAAACTCCGAATCAGGGCAGAAATTACTGTATCATTACTTATTTATTATTCCAAAAGCTGTTCATTCTGTTAACTGTAAACTCCAGAGGCCTTATGACAGCGCAGAATGTTGTGCTTTTGTACATGTTCTTATTCTAGACATTTTTCTGTCTCATTAGGATTCAGGGATGCTTTGATGCACTGGAAAAGAACTATGTAAGTGTTCATTTAATTAATTTTAAAGTGTGTTAACAAAAACACTTTAAAGTGATTGTGTAGTTGATGTAAAGTTTAGTATGTGCAGTTGCACCCTTAATTCAGAGCTTTTTGCCACCTGTTTTGCTATAAATAAGTGGCGAACACTTGGGGCAGACAGAACACAGGGCTGGGATTGTCTGTTTTCCTCTAGCATCTTTTAACAGTTGCATAACATGGTATGGAAAGGCCTTTAATAAAGGTAGATAGTGGGTACAACTGAATTATATACTTAATAAATCTGTTTAATTGAATGCATGCATTAAACCAATTGGCCACAAGGTGTCAGTGATGCATCTTGAACATAGGATTGAATGGCATCGAAAAAAATGATGCAAGAAAGGAAGGAATCATTCAGACTTGAAGCTTAATGGCCAAACTATACTTGATCCCGGAGGTCTGATTGTATGTCTCAGAGTATAATTTAGCCTCAGAAATCAGCCGTAGAGAGCAAATCAGACTGGGATGTTGGTGCTGAAAAAGATGGGGGGGGGGGGGAGTAAAAAAAATCAAACTATTCTTTCTCTGCCTGTTTGCTCAATAGAAATTGGGCTCCCTGGGCTATTCTTTCAACCCAGAGAAAAAGACATGCTTACCCTTTTCCCTACCAGGGCTCAGGGCAGCTTGGAAGAACCAGTTTCAGTCAAGGAGTCAATACCAGAAAGAGGAGAGAGTTAAACACTGAGGGTCAGTCCGTGTGCCCCCCAACCTGTGCTTTTTGCTTTTTGAATCTAAAGTACATTTGTGGCGCTCTATCACATTTTAATTTCACTTTCTTTCAAGTAGTTCAGCTTGGTACATAGTTTTCTAACCCTCTTATCCTCACAACAATCTGGTGAGATAGGTAAGGGTGCGGCACAGTGGCTGTTCCGATGGTTGAACAGTGTCTTGAATGTAGATCTGAACAGTCCAACTTCAACATATCTGAAATATGGATTGACAAATATCATGTGATATTTAGCCCTTAGCATTAATCAGTGGGTGAGATCATATTTCACTTAATATAAACAAGCCAGATTTTCCTTGAGTTTCATCAGATCTCGTCAGATTTCATCAGATCTCGGAAACTAAGTAGAGTCAGCCCTGTTCAGTAATTGGGTGGGAGACAACCAAGGAATACCAAGGTGGCTACACAAAGCCAGGCAATGGCAAACCACCTCTGAATTTCTGTAGCCTTGAAAACTGTATGGATTTTCCATAGGTTGGCTGAAAATTGATGGCAAAAATTTGTAGTGGCTTAAACAAAGTGATTAGTATTCATCAATTTCTTCATTGGTCTAACCATCAAATTATTGTGTTTTTTTACATTTTATATGAAGTATAGATTTTTACTGTTTCTCTGTCCCCATTCCCATCCCCCTACAGCTCCATATGGCTGTCTTGGCAGTAAGTATTGCAAACTTTATGTTTGAATAATGTCAACATTACCCTGGGACACTTCTGTCTACTCTTGCCTGTTTTGGGTAAAGATTTAGAGGTCTCAGCCTGACACTTAATGTCAGTATCTTGGTTTCTGACACAAGTTTTACTTCCACATACGATAGACATTCCCATGAATGCTCTGAGAAAGCTCTGCCTTTGCTCATACCTCCATTGACTAATTTGGGCTAATAGGGTGGGCATTCCCTTTGCCTTGAGAAAAGAGAACTCCTTCTCAAGCTCTGAACTTTTGTGGGAGATAGATCCTAGACTTGAGAGCCAGCATGGTGTAGTGGTTAAGAGCCAATGGATTCTAATCTGGAGAACCAGGTTTGATCCCCCACTCCTCCACCTGAGTGGCAGAGGCTTACCTGGTGAAGCAGATGTGTTTCTGCACTCCTACATTCCTGTTGGGTGACCTTGAGCTAGTCACAGTTCTTCGAAACTCTCTCATCCCCACCTACTTCACAAGGTCTCTGTTGTGGGGAGAGGAAGGGAAAGGAGCTTGTAAGCCACCTTGAGTCTCCTTACAGGAGAGAAAGGTGGGGTATAAACCCAAACTCCTCCTCCTCCTCTTGCTGCTGCTGCTGCTGTGACTGTCTCTGCCAAATGACCTGTGGAGGCATGTAGTTGGAGTGGCCACAGTTCCTTCCCTGTGTGTTTGCCTTGTGAAAAAGTTTGTATTTGCAGGACAGAAATCAAACCCTATCTGTGTAGGACATAGAGGAAGCATGCTCGCATCCATATGTCTTGGTTGACTTTTTCCATCTGTGGCTAACACAAGGTTGTAGTCAGCATGCCGCACCATGGATGGTGGGTATAAGCATTGTTGCTCTGGACTCCTATTAAATTGCTATGCTCTTGGCTCCTTGAAAGTGAGTCTTTTTGCTAAATATAAGATCTGTACTGAGACAGAATAGGAAACTGAGTAGCTATGTTGGTGCCACACTATGGTGATGTACTGCCATCTCAGATTTGGGGTTGGGATACCTTTCGCTCCCTTGCAAGGAATCACCACAAAACAAAGCAAAACAAAACAAAACACCAAAACTCTGAATTAGTGTTGTGGTCATCACCTAAGCATTTGTTTTGACTTGATAGGATGAAGTGCTGAATATAGCAAATGTATTAGAGATTTCTGGAATAAAGAAGCAAATGAAAAATGACCTTGGCATAGTTCTTTAGCTTTAGGAGCCAGCCCAAACTTTTAGGAGCCAGATGCATTTTTCAGCCTTTAAGGTTTTGTATTTTAATGACCATATTTTCTCATTTTTGCTAGCATAAATTCTAAGCCCTTCACAGTTTCTTCTGATTTTATTAAAGCTATGGAGAAAACTGCTGCATTGTATAAAACAAGCAGTAACCTGTCTGTCATTATTACACAAAAAATGTAAACTGTAATCCTAACCTCTCTCCAATTTTTCATAATTTAATTATTCTTTTAAAAAGATCCATTTAATTGAAAATTGGAACCAGAAAGCATAAAAAGCCATTGCAGTGAAGAGCTGAGTATGAGTGCAACTCTGCATGCTCCAGGCATGTGCAATTGGTGCCTGCACTGAAAACATTTAGCTCTGAAAGCTTCTGAAGATGGTCTCTGCCTTCTGCCCTTCAGTGTGATGCCCAGGGACCAGAAAGAAGATCGAATTTATCTATTACCAGTGAATAATGTAAAATTAACATCTACAGAAACAGTGACAATACCATGTCGAAGGCTTTCATGGCCAGAATCACTGGGGTGCTGTGTGGTTTCCGGGCTGTGTGGCCGTGTTCTAGCAGCATTCTCTCCTGACATTTCGCCTGCATCTGTGGCTGGCATCTTCAGAGGATTCAGATCCTCTGAAGATGCCAGCCACAGATGCAGGCAAAATGTCAGGAGAGAATGCTGCTAGAACACGGCCATACAGCCCGGAAACCACACAGCACCCCAGTGACAATACCTTACCTCACATGAAGTTTTTATATCATACAACAAAATGTTCTGATGTGAAATGATGAATAAGTATTGTACTTCAGAAGATTGCTCAGAGACACTACAATGAAATTGTTGCTGAAAATACAAAGCACCATAATGAAATGTCTAGGTGTCTTGGCATCCTGGATTTAGCAAGCTCTGTATTCCCAGGTGCCCTGGATTTATTTAGCCCTGTATTGTCAGACAGAATCAGAACTGTTGAAAAGTATATATTATTTGAAGGAGCTTATAATTTTTGGCCACTGGGATGTCCAGCAATATTTGGAGTTTAATGCCTGCTAAAAGTGGTGTCTATGCATTATAAGTTTTGATTTTCCTGTATCATGATTAAAAAGGCAGTTTCTCCTCTTTGCATGGTAAGTTTTAAAAAGGGTGGTGACTCTCCCCTTTAAGAAAATCCTGAAACCAGTTTGTAGTTTGGTGCTCTGCAACTGAAATTTCCAAATGGGCTAAGAGGTACTGTTAGAACTTAATTTTTTGGGGAAGCATTGCCATTATGTGGTGGGTGGTTTGGAAACTGACCACTGGTATCATTGTGGGTGGTAAAATGTGTTGAATTATTTGAATAGAAACTGAGTTAATGGAAAACTGCTTGATTGAGGCAAAGATAGGTATTATAGACAGTTCTGAAAGTTTTCGCAATTTGTTCAGTTCATTCAACGGTTATAGGTGCAGGAAGGAGAATGAAAAAAAAGTTCCCTACAGTAATTTTTGCAGTTTGTCATTTACTGTATTTAACTGTATTTTGCTTTTATTTTATTGTGACAAGGAAAGGGAATGGCAATATTAATTCAGTCTGCTTTCTCATAACAGATCTATACTAATCCCCAAGAACCTGAAGTGAGTCTAGTGATGTCTGAATCCAAGATATTGTAGAAATGATGGCTTTATATTTAAGTGAATCAAAATATATGCTCTCTTCAACATGTACAGACATGACACATGCTTACTCAATGGGGGCAAATATTGGGGGACATTTCCAATAATCTTCTCTAAAGCCTCCAATTACCATTAAAAGAATACCTCTCATGACACTTTACATTTATCTTTACCAGTAACGGATCTGCCAGCCACAGAAGGAGAGTTCAAGGCAGCCAGCCTTCCATTTAACATCCTCACTGCTGGATTAGAATATGACTGTCCACAAGGAGGAAAAACTATTACTAGTTAGAATGAAATAAAATAGGAGTCCATGGTACCTTAAAGACTAACAAAATGTAATCCAGAATAAGCTTTCATGAGTCACAGCTCATTTCATCAGATGAATGCATTATACATCCATTAGACCTATACGTTTATGTTCACAACAGAAACATGGAGGATGTTACAAAGGCTGATTCCGCACACGCAGAATAATGCACTTTCAAGCTGCTTTCAGGGCTCTTTGAAGCTGTGCGGAATGGCAAAAACAGTTGTGAAAGCAGCTTGAAAGTGCATTATTTTGCGTGTGCGGAATGAGCCAAAGAGAGGCCAGTTACAAAACAAGAGCCAATCCAAAGTGTGAGTGTGGATCATTCCCAAGTGTTGTTAGGTATATAGAGATGTTCTCCAGACATGGACAGGCATGTGTAGTTTCCCCACTGCTGCCGTAACTGCAGTACAGTTCTGCAGCAATGGAGCTTCCACCTGGCAGGTTTTTCCTTGAGTTCCTTGATTTCCTTGATCCACTGCCTGGATTTCCCAGCAGTGCTTATTCAACTTCCTGCCCTATGCCATGGTTTTTTTTCTTTAATCAGAAATTTAATGTTGTTCCATTGCTGTGGAGGTATGCGTTTTTCCTCATATCTTCTCAATGAAAGACTTTTGTTGGTGGATTCCACACAGCATAAACATAATATCTTTAGGATGTTATAAAAAGATCTGTTTTGGGATTTTGTGTTCCCACAGCACGGGAGAACACAAACACTGCTAGCCAAAATTGATCCTTTTTCCTGCCTGCTTCATGGAGCCCTTATCATTTTCACAGTGGTGCCTGCCATTTTGCGTGCTTCAGCAGATTCTCTGTGGAAATTTCCTGCTTGCAGCTAATCTGTTTGCTATTTCACTGTAAAAAGTAGATGAATAAAGTTTGTTTAGCCTAGTGATCCTGTGCATGTGTCATTTTTTCTTCTTTTTTCATTTTGAGGATTATCTGCGAAGCTACGGCAACACAAACGTGCACATACTGCGGCTTCTCGATTTAATTGTGTTGTCGTGGCTTCACAAAATAAAAAAAGGAAAAACGACATATGATGGCTAGGCTAAACAAACCTTATTCATCTACTTTTTACAGAAAAATAGCAAACAGATGAGCTACAAGCAGAGGAAACCCCCATGGGGAAACTGCTGCAGCATACAAAATGGTGGGTGTGAGCAGCGGAAACCAAAGTAAGAGCTTTCGGCGGGGTGGAGGGGAGAAATAAAGTGTTTCCTGCCTGCTGGTGTTCACTCAGCAAGAAGGAATCATACTTAATCCGAGAATCTAATAATCAAATGAATTAAAGGCATGCCTGCTTTACAAACTTAACATCAGTTTTAAATTTGGTTAACAGTAATGGTTCCCAATCATATCATCATGGGAGAGCCAGTGTGGTGTAGTGATTAAGAGCAGGTGCACTCTAATCTGGAGAACCGTTTGATTCCCTACCTTGCCACGTGAGCTGTGGAGGTTTATCTGGGGAACCAGATTAGCTTGTGCACTTCAACACATGCCAGCTGGGTGACCTTGGGCTAGTCACAGTTCTTTGGAGCTCTCTCAAACCCACCCACATCACAGAGTGTTTGTTGGGGGGGGGGGGAAGGGAAAGGAAATTGTAAGCCCCTTTGAGTCTCCTTGCAGGAGAGAAAGGGGGGATATAAATCCAGACTCTTCTTCTTCAACTGTAGTTTTGCAAAGGGATCTTTGACTAAGGAGTCCTCGTACCATACCATAAACCACAATTCCCTGAGTTCTTTGTGGGCAGATGCCATTGTGGTTGTATATTTCAGGAAGTCGGGATGTATTGAGCAGTGTAGTCATAATTAATTTTCATGTAGTGCAATAATTTGTTAATTAAAATAGTAAGGATCTTGTGTTTTTGAACTGATATTATGCTAAAGTTATCTCAAAGATGGGTGTCAGATGTCGGGCACAATTTCAGTGCTTGCCCTGGACACCATGTTCTGTAGATTCACCCCTGCATATCTGTTGTGATAACTTGTTACAATTGTTCTCTTTTTGGTTCCCTAGCATGTGACAGAACTCTACCAGTTCAAATTCAAATACTCAAAGACTGGAGCCCAGATGGATTTTTCTAGGTACATTGTCACTGTTTCTGGAGAAACCAAGAGAGATGTTTACATATTTGAATGAAGAAAATGCTGCCATGTGCACAGACCTTTATTTTGTTATTTATCTTTTATATCATGTTTTTACAGTCCTTGATTTCTTATTCTCCACAACAGTTTGGTAAATTCATTATAGCATCCAATTAACAGCTGAAGAGTTAAAACCATTAATTCCGAAGGCATAATCCTATCGAACATAGAAGGACTTACTTGTACATAATCAGGATCAGGCTACATGGCTGAGACACACTAGTGAGCTAGCCAAGTCTGTCTTCTGATTTAACAGACAAAGGGAGATGTGTTAGCAGAGGTGCCAGTGTAACAATTTCTCAGCATAAGATGCTCCTCCCACTCATTTCATGTGGCTGAAATTATGTGGAAATTCAGCTTGTAAAGGGATTCCCTACATATTTAGCATTTAGACAACCTATCCTGGGCAATTCAGCTTTTGAATCCTTATTAGTAAATGACTGTAAGTTTACTTATAAGTGATTGGGGGAGGGACTTTCTGAGGTGGGAAAATTCGTCATGCATTCGTCATCTTTGCTGCATCAATTGCATCTGGCTGTCATGGACGAGTTCTCATGTTTAGATGCACTGAAGGCCATTCAACCCACTCTAATTATATCTTAGTATAGTCTCTGTGATGGAAATGTAGTTGTCTCTGCATTAGTCCCACATTCTTTAAAGGAAATCCATACAGGTGTAACTTCAAATGCTTAGCAATAAGTGTTAGTAAGTAACTCTCTGTATTTTTGAAATATACCTTCTTCCAGTAATTCATGCATTAGCAATATGTTTTGCAATTCTGGGCAACTGCCCAGTGCTCTCAGCAAGGCTGTCTTTCTTTCTGATTTATCTCATTAGAGTGACGAAAAAGACTCAGCTGCTCTTTTGTATTCTGTATGTGTCAGTGGATGTTCTGTATTTGAAACCGGGGCATGGAGAATGATCCTGTTACTGCTGGAAATACTCTTTCTATTTTAGCTTCTGTCATGCCAGAGAGATTGACGCTCCACTCCTGTAAAATAGGTAGTTGCTCAAACAAACTCACATGCTTTCTCTGATGTACTAGAGAGTGATACTGTGGATGGTAAGCCGTCTTGTTAATGTCATTTTTGGGCTGCACTCTTGTCATAATAGTGTGCTATGATGTGCCACAGTGTATCTATTCAGAGGATTAAAGTTCTCTGCAAGTAGCTCTGTGGTGGCACATACGTAAATGAGGTATGCCTCTAGTACATATCTCATTCCCTTCCATCCCTTTTATAGGTTGCAGAATGACTTACTATATCTCTCTGTTGTTCCCATGTTCCATTTTCTGGCCACTCTTGCAAGCAACTGTTGATGTGGATGGCCTAGTAACATGAGCAATAAAATATCAGCATTGCAAACTGCAAAATTATGTTTCCCATTCTATGAACTGGATTATTAGTAGAAATTTTTCATTTCAAGGAATTGGAGTTGCAATCTCCTATGAGTTAATCGATCTGATGTTGCCATATTCATGAGAATGGACTGCTTATGTGAGGTGTTAGTTATTTGCAATAATGTAGTTGGCTATAGCAGTTGAAATGGATACACTACATCTTACAATGGCAGCTGTTACCAGTTTAGTAGTAGCATTGTTGCACGCTGTTGTTGATCTGGTGCAATATTTGTAGTTCATACTGCCAGCATTCAACTATACATCACAGTGCTCAAGGGGGCCTGGCTAAAAGTCCAGAATGGAGCCCCAGAATCACTGTCATCTCTCACCACCCCTCCCTTGGTGGGGCTAAGTAGGGGTGGATATCACCCCACATCAGGTAGGTAGGAATCACTAGGGGCAGCTGCAAGTGATAATAGGAACCCACTCTATTTCTTTTTCTCTCATTTTGGGGAGATGAACTATGGGAGGTAAGAGCCCCCCCCTTAAGCATGGGGCAGCTACCCCTGTTCCTGTTGGCTAAGACCACCCCAACCATGCTGTTTAACTCTAGAACAACAGTAGTTGCATCTAATTCCATGTATCTGTGTACAAGCACACTAGTTTTATGGGTTACACTGGGCTTCTGTAGCTTGGTTCAGTAACCTGCTTCTTAGCAGTTATTGAGGCTTGACCCCTGTTTCTCATTCTTTTACAGTGGCTTGGGACAAGCTTTGATTTCTGTCTTGTTTTGATTGTAGCACTCAAGTGAACATTATGAATAGAGTAAACAGTGAGGAAATTAAGGAAGCTAGCATCCTGCTGATCCGCAAATTGTATGTCTTAATGCAGAATCTTGGACCACTTCCTAATGATATTACCATGACCATGAAGCTCTTCTACTACAATGATGGTATGTGATGAGATTGCCACCCTCCTCCCTCCCTCCTGACCATTTAGTGATCAATAAACAGCACTGAAATAAAGAGAGTGAGAACCTGCTCCCATCAAATTGTGTGTCAGAACTGGTAGCCTGGGGGCAAGTTGGCATGGAATCTGAAAACGAGGGATGAAAAGGCAGTCTGAGATAAAATTCTCAGATTGAGCACTCAGGTAACAATCAGTAATTTCATAGGGCTATGCAAAGTCCTATCAGACCTGTGTATCATCAGTTATTTGTGGAACTTGTAGAAACAATATTAGTTTCTGGCCAACTGTAGTGATAGCATTGAAGCCACAACAAAGTTTAGACAACAACTCCCACTTATCACCTGTGTTCCATTGTTTCTTGATGCTTTGCACTGTAGTCAAGATGCAGATATAAAGGTACCTCATGTGGCCATCGTACCCAGTGGACTATTGTTTTTGTATTCTCTCTTCCTCTTTCCAACCTACGTTCTTACTGTGGGTATTGCATTTATCCCTTGTTGCAGATTAAAGGTTGTGTGTAATGTAGGATTGCATGTATCTTTTGCAGTCACACCAGATGATTACCAGCCCCCTGGCTTTAAGGAAGGTAGCAGACCAGATTGCTTGCTTTTTGATGGCAACCCAGTGAACCTAAAAGTAGGATCAGTTGCCACTGGATTTCATGCTCTGAAAGTGAGAGTTACAACTGAGAGCAAAAGAATGGGGATGCTGGAGAACAGCCTAGTTCAAGAGAGTGGCTCAACTGAGATCTCCCATGAAGGACTAGACTGTGAGGAGGAAGAGGAGAACCGCACTAAGGTGTCATGCTCAGGAAATTCTTAAAAGCACATTCTTTAAAAATAAACATTTAGTTGATTATTTAAAATTTCTATGTCGCCTTACAATCTGAAAGTATCCCCAGTGCAGCAAACCTCAAAGCATTAAAACATTTAAAGCATCAAAACCACATTTAAAATGTATATGTAAATATATATAACAATACAACAAAAACATATAGACATACAAACAACACAACCAGGGAGCAGGGGCACTCAGTTTTACTGGGGATACACCAAAAAAGGCAGGACAGAGGGAGACAGAAGAATCTCCCAGGGAAGGAGTTCCAAAGTCCTATGATGGACTGTAAGGAAATATGAATTTTTTAAAGTGCAGTTTTGTCTAGAACAGTTGCTGTTTGCAGTCAGAGTGAGGTAGAAAGTCCTAGGAACAGGCGAGTCAACTGATTGAGTGTGGCCTCCTGCACTCTGATTGGCCAAATAACTATATGATGCAGGGGGAGGAGGAGGTTAACTCCCTGTCAGAAAAATCTGTGAGGCTTTTTAGTCTTGAGTGCTCCTGCTAAGTGCTGTCTGCCTTAACTGTGTGAAAAACTAAACATCTCTGAGGGAAGTGGTCAGTTATAGTGTGGGACTGCTGCTGTTATCAGCCTGAGTGTTGGGTGGAAGCAAATATATACACAGACAAAGTATTCTGGTGGAAGGATTTACTGTAGGGCCAAGCTGTAGGGCCATTGTAAGCTAGGATAGGAGCGTTTTCAAGTGAGAGGAAGACTCATGTGTACACTGAAGTTAGTTTTAAAAAAAATCTCAGAGTATTAAACATTTGCTTTTCAGAAAGACCTTCAGGCCATTAACAAGAAATTGGATAAAAAGAGCATACTTGAAGACGATGTAGATTCAGGTTGCAAGGCTGTTTTGTCTTTGGATCCAAAGAGAGCAGGTAGCAATCCTACTTTTCAAAAAACCAGGTCCTTATTGCAACAATTTTATTTATTTATTTATTTGGTTGGATTTATATCCTGCTCCATCACCTATGTACTCGTGTTTTCATTTTTTTTCAAGGGTGCCTAACTGTTTTCTTCAGCAAGGAAAACCTGCTAAGCCTTTCACACAGAATGTTTACAAGATAAGGCCTTTAGATTATGACCTGGAGCATTTCCACCCACCCATCTACCCTCATGAAAAATTCTGGAGAATCCAAAGATTTGCACATTGTTTTATGGCATTTTGGTTGGTGCCAATGTGATGATTTGCAACCTCAATTATATTTATGTTTCAGAAGCCGCTAGGAAAACCGGAATAGAAAATCCAGAAACAGTATTTGGTGCTAAAACATATCACCAGGTGAGTATCACTAAGACCTTCTGTACATGGGTTAGTTAGTTAGTTAGTTAGTTGGTTAATTAATTAATTAATTAATTAATTAATTAATTAATTAATTAATATATTAAATTTTTTAACCACCCACTCCCGAAGGGCTCTGGCCGGTGTAAACCAGGCCCAAAACAGTATTTCACACAATAGGCCAAAAACAACATTACACATAATAAAATAAATTAAAAACAAGTTAAAAACAATTTACAGAGTTCATAAAACCTACCGGTAGCAGCATCAATACAGTACAATACAGTACAACAAGATTATAAAAGTGTGGCGCCCGATCCCAAGGCCGGGCAGGGGCAGCAGTGTAAATTAGATGTTATATTGGGCGTGCCAATGATGGAATGGCACACAACACAGGGGCATCCTGGAGGGGGAATCCGCGGCTGGCCTCACCAAAAGCCCAGTGGAACAGAACTGTTTTACAGGCCCTGTGGAATTCGCTAAGGTCTCGCAGGGCCCGCACATCTGATGGAAGGGTGTTCCACCAGGCAGGGGCCAGAGCCGTAAAAGCCCTGGCCCAGGTAGGGGCTAGCCGCATCTTGGAGGGGCCAGGGACACCAGTAAATTGGCCTCTGCCGACCGCAGAGGCCTACCTGGGACATATGCTCCACGTTCAATGCTGCTGGAAAGCAGGTTTCTTCCCCACTTTCACACAGCGCTGTAGTGCATTTGTATACCTCCCACATCTCCCGCAGCTTTACTATTATCTTGCTCAACCATGGTTTGCTGCAAAGTTTTGCAAAAGATCTCAGTAAAGCTTGGATGCCTGCAATGTAGGTGGGAAAGTCTTGATTTTCTAGTCTTGTCTACATGGCACCTTTTTTTGTCTTCATCAATGCTGGCAACATTCATTCTTCCTGCCAGTGAGGAGACTTTTTGACAATTTTTAAAAATTGGTAATTGGCATAGCAACATACTGATATAATGGTATATCACTACATCAATTACTAGTTAAAAAAAAACAGAAAAAGCCCTCTGGCGGTCCCTGTCCCTGTGGGGACCGAGGGAGGGAAAATGCAGGGAACCCCAACATCTGGAAGCCCTCTTGCTGCTGAGTTATGTTGGCAGTCACAGCAAAATGTAACTTGCAAAGTAAAGTGTTGCGTTCTGGAACAGTCCTAAGTGAGTCACATCAGCTGGCTCTCTGGCACTTGAAGAATGAGATTTTATTTTCTCTTTCCCCATTTGGAGCCCAGCTACTTTATAAATTATGTCACATTAACACACCAAACAAAATGTTTAAAAAATCTTTGTGCAGTGGAATGTAGAAAAATGCTGGACCTTCTGGAGCGATAGCTGCTGTTGATAATAAAGTGTCTTAACTAAAAAAAAGTTGCTCCATGCATAAGTAGCTTAAAGCATAAAGAGTCAGTTTTAATGAGACAAGACTTGTTGCTCAATTACCCCTCTCCTTACTGAAAGGGTTTATGGCATATTTTACTGTAATCCAGAAATGTGCAGAGACTTCATGTCTTATCTCGAAGGCTGATAATCACATGAGCCACATGATGGTGCTAGTGTGAGGTAGAAACTTGCCTTCTGGGAAGGAATTAGAATGAATACATGTGTGAAAGCGTATTACAGGGGTGGTTAATGCAAAGATCCTATCAGTTTGTTAAATGCCTCATTTATTTTCAACTCTGAGTAAGGAGTCCTGATTCTCTGTAGAGATTCATGAATGTTCCAAGACTGAGGTGCTATCGATCAATGGAGAAGCTTCTTAGGTATTGCAGAGCTGGACTGTTCTGGAAGGGGTTGCACACCCCCTGGAGGTATTATGGGATCCTGGCCTAAAGATCGAGGTTCAGGTCTTCTCAATGGCATGCAGCACCTTTGTCAGTCGTAGCTGGTTCACCACCTATGGCCATTTCTGAAAAAACATGATCTGGCCACAATCCTCCATGTTCTGATCACATCCAAGTAAGATTACTAAAATGCACTCTCTGTGGGGCTGCCACTGAAAACAATTTAGAAACTTCAGTTGGCCAAAATGCAGCAGCCGAACTAATTTCAGGTGCTGGTTACAAGGATTGTATCACCCCGGTGCTGAAAAACGTGCACCAGTTACCTATCTGTTTCCAGGCATAATGCAAAGTACCTGTTCTTGTTTTAAGATCCTAGATGGCTTAAGGCCAGAATTCTTGAAGGACCGTCTCCTCCCATACTATCAAGCCTGCCGGTTAATATCTGTCTCTTAAGTCTTGCTCTCTATGCCCCTGCCTTCAGAGGTTAGGTGGGTAGCGAATCTATCTATCTATCTGTCTGTCTGTCTGCCTGCCTGCCTGCCTGCCTGCCTGCCTGCCTGCCTGCCTGCCTATTAAAAATAGTAACATATAAATAGATATAACAAAATAAATGAATAAATCTTCATGGATCAAAATACCAAAAGGTTACATCTATAATTTTTCAAAAAACCACTACACAGATTAAGGAACGGGACAGGATTTACTAAGATAAAGATGATAATAAGGACCTGGGTATGAGAAAAAGTATTCCTGTGCTACTTCTGGCAAGATTTTTTTTAAACAAAAAGCTACTTTTTCTGGAAAAGGGGAACAAGAAAATTGCTAGAGGGAGTTATCTTTGAGTTTAAAAGCTTGTTCACATCAGCTCATACTTCTTTGAATCAACAGTCCAGATATGCTGACTCACTGAATGCACAGTAGGACTATCTGGATCAGTAAAGTTGCATGACTCATTCCATGCTCCAGATCTCAAGGGAATATCAGGACACCTCTAACAGCAAGGAGTGGGAATGAATACATGTTCCCCTCTACTTTCTTGTACCAAAGTAACTTATCTGTTCTCATTTTCACTGGCATTTCTTATCGGCAACAAAACTGATCTCTTCTTTTTTGCAGAGACAATCATGTGGCCACTTCAAGGAAAAAGGAAATCAGATCACTAGACAAAAACAGGCCACTGGCCTGGAAATGCCATTACTTTTTCAATGATTCATTCATTCTGTTCCTCATCAAAGGGACTTTCCCTTCCTATTGTTTCACTTAGGAAAGGAAGCAAAGCACATAAATAATTAGTGCATACTTCAATGGAATTAGAGAGGAAGTAATAAAAAAATCACATAACAAAACTTTGGACAAAGTGCTGTGAGTCAGAAACATGGATTCAGATTGTACTTAAGTGCAGCAAAATGCAGGCAAGAGAATTCTCAAAATATATCAGGATGGCCTTACTCTTTTTTCCTTGCAACCTAGGGTAAAGTCTAGTAAACCAAAGAACATGTTATTTGATAATATGTCCAATACAGTACTTCAATATGTTTTTTCTTAAAAATCAAAGCTACCTCAGGAACAGTGAATTCAGAAGCAATTGTGAAGAGGAGTGATTAACATTTTCCCCACCAACCATTTCTCTGCTCCAAATTCCCTTCTCTCAGTGGCTTTCCCCCTGTAAGATTTGTTTGCAAAGATAAGCATGCATTTGGAATCCTGGCTAGGAAAAGCCATTGATGGTTGGCAAAGCACCCCCTTTCTGGCTTTATCTTTACTATAAATACTCCCCTATATAAATAGCTTTTTTTAAAAAAGGATTAGGGTATTACTTCAAATATATATAGTTTGCCTGTTAGTCTCAGAATTTTTTTCAGTTTCCTCCCCCCCCCCCCCACCCCGGCCCAAGAATGATCACCTCCACCCTTTGCCAGAAATTGTTAGTTTTCTGAGAGCGATGCAATCTCCAAGAAGAAACAGGGTAGAAACACAAAGGATTAACCCTGTTTGTGGTGATTCAGGGATGTGCAAAATCATTGTCTGTGTGAAAAGGAAGGTTATGAGACAACAAATATCCAGGGAGCGGATCTTGAGATGAAAATGCCTTTCTTGCATAGTCACTTTTCTAATGATGTAAATACATAAAAATCTGTGGAGATTCTTGATAGGAAAGCATTGCCCATGAAGGAATAGCTTCACTGTCCCTTTTCTCTCCATTGCCATATCTGGTAAAAAATGGAGGTATTTGCATGTTCAGGAAACCTCGTTCTTCACCAGTTTTTTTGCAGCCTGATATAAGTGTGTGATAAAAGCCTATTCATGCAACCATTTTAATGTCACAGCAGCATAGCAAAGGCCATTTTATGATAAGAATCACTGATGTTGTGAATGTTCTGCCAATCAAGCACATAGAACAGAGGTGTAGCAAGGGGGGAAAGCACCTGGTGCAGTGGTGTGTCCTCTGCCACGCCAGGCCCCGCCATGTCCCACAGGGGCGCCCCCCTGGTGCATCGCACACACCCGCCCCCTTGGAGCTAGTTAAAATAAGAATACAGAGAATGGAATATCCAATAAGTTTACCAATTTCAAAGTACATCTTTCCACTAAACCTTTGCCTTCTCACCATGCCACCAAATGTGAATTTTTTAGGCCTCTAGCACAGTACCAAACTTCTTTATAGGGCTTTTGTAAGAATTGATATATGAATATATGTGATGGTTTTTGAGTACATAAACTACTTTTTATTTATGTATCATCCACTTTTCTACTGATTATTCAGCCTTAACAATTCATGATCTATCTCTTCCTACTCTGAAGACATTTTAGAAGAACTAAAGCTCTGAAAACTGTTATGAGATAGAAACCTCTCACTTGAGGAGCCCTAGCTGACAATCTGATTTTTTAAAAAATGACAGACATTATCTCGACCGTTTAAAAGCAGCAGTTTATCTGTTTATTATCACTGTACTGTATCAAATAGAAACTTCCAAGAACATTTCTCAAATATTCAGAGCAATGTGACCTAAACTGTCCAGAGCTCACTGTTTCATTTCTTTTCAGTGGTTATTTCATACATTACATAGTGACAAATCTGGATTTGCCTCAAAATGCAATCCACTTGGAAGTTCTTCTGTCCATATTTGCATTATTTGGTGGCTTATTGCCAAGTACCAAAAGTAGTAGGTGGGGTCAGTTTCAATCTCTCTTTTACCCCAACTTCTTCCAACTTGGGGTCAGCTCTATTGCTGCCCTATCAAAAAATTAATTTCACTTTCCTGCTTTGCACCTGACTTGATTGTGCATTGGTGGATTGTGTCCTATGTGGAATGTTCCCAATTGTTTCAAAGGTAAATGGAGCAAGAGGAAATACTTGGGGGAAGTCTGCTGCTGCTCCTGTTAATCCACAGTACCAAATGGGAAGGTACTGTGTTTTTATTTGAAAGTTTTCCAGAGTAACTTGGCACTTTTGGTACTCCCTGCGACCTGGCCTATGCTGCTTAATGTATGTAATGTAGGTGCCCAGATAGCTCAGTCGGTAGAGCATCAGACTTTTGAGTATGGGGACAGTCCTTCCCCACGTCTAATGAGACGTAGGTTTGTGTGTGTTTACTCCATTCGGAAGAAGAGTTTGAATGCAGATTGGAATTTATACTGCTCAGACAATTCAGTCATCTGTTCTTGTCTTATCCACAGTGGATGAGCAGAATTGTTATTTGGCTCCCCAGATCAGAGGACCTGTCAGTCTTCCAACAAGTCTATATTAAAGACTTGCAATATTATCATCTCATTATAGACAGAAGATTGTGAGACAGAGGCCCCTTCCGCACAGCACAGGGAGAGCAGGTTGCAGGTGGGATAAAGTAACCCTTGCTCCTGTTTTCCCATTCGCATGCCTCCGTGCAGGCAGCGAATGGAGCCCGCAGAACAATAGTGGGATTGCTCTCGTACTTTCGGACGGCGCCGCAGGGTTTTTTTTGTTACCTCCCTCCCTCCACTGCGTAGCTATGTGGGCAGGCAGGCATGGACCCCCACAGCCTTCTGCCGTCCCTGAGACCCTGCGGGGCTATGCAGAGGAGAGGTGGGACCTCAACAGCACAGGGAAGCGCGTCTGATTAAAGTGCATCCCTGCCAGCCACTCACTCACAAGCGACTGCAATGTGAGGTAAAAAGAAAAAAATCGTGGATAACGTGATTCTCAAAAAAAACTTTTTGGGGTGGGTTAACACGGGGCAGCCTCACTTTAGGGGCGAGAGCCATGTGAAGTTCCCCCATGAAACAGGTTTTTTCCCGTCCCCAGCCAGGATTTACTGGCCCGTGCAGAAGGGACAGGTGGCTTGCCCAAGGGCACACTATTGAGTTCTGTTGACTTTTGAATATGTACCTGAACACATGAAACTGCCTTATACTGAATCAGACCCTTGGCCCATGAAAGTCAGTACTGTCTGCTCAAACTAGCAGTGGCTTTCCAGGGTCTCAGGCTGAAGTCCTGCACATCATGTTCAGCCAGATATTTTAATGGAGTTGCCAGAGGTTGAACCTGGGACCTTCTGCAAGCCAACCAGATGTTCTACCACTGATCCACAGCTCCTCCATTCAGAATAGTTGTGGCTTCAACTCATAAGCACTTTCTCTTAAGCACAATGATACTAGGCTGATATTTGAGGTGGGGTGGGGTGGGGTGGGGGTCTTGTAGCATATGCTTTTATCTACCACACTACTGCATTATTTCCCATCTCCTGTATGCAATTCTGATTTTACTACGTAAAATTGGCCTTGGGTTCTACAAGATTGCATGGTTGCCTTATGTTCAGTTTCCTTCCTGCTTCTTAGCACTACTAATGCTTAGCAAGATATTTTTCATCACTAGGTCACACATTTAGTTCTTTGCTCCTAAATTTAATTTGTTAAACTTTATTGAATTTCATTTACACACACACACACAGATCCAGGATTAAACCTGATAAACTATCTGCTTTGATTAAGAAGGTCCCATTTGCAATCCTCAGCATTTCCACTTTAAAAGGATCAGGTAGTAGGTCAGGTAAAATACCTTTACTAGGACAGCCTCTGCCAGTAAGAGTGGGCAGTGCTGACATTAATAGACTTATGCTATGATTCAGCATAACTCAACTTCAGGAGTTCAAATTTCAGGCCCTTAGGAACAGGAAATTGCATCTCTAAATCAAAACCTTTATACAGTGAGCAAATGAAAAAGGGAGAGGAATAAGAAAATTAGATTTACAATTATGACAGCATGTTCCTGCTGGAAAAACTAGGTTTCATTTATTATCATATGAATTTGAGGATTGCTGGGAAATGTGACAATCTAGCCCAGTAGGTACTATTCATTTGAAAGTTCTCATATACAAAACTATGGGAACAAATGGTAGCTGTATGGGCAGTTCTTCCATTTCTATTTATGTATGAGAAGCTTGCAGAGAAAAAAATCTCAGTAGATTGTGCCTGAAGAGATTTGTTAATTTTGTTGGCACCAGAATAACTCCTAATCGTTTCAGTGAGACTTGCATTGAAGTACATTTTATTCCCCATGTTAACTGCTGGGTGTGTAGGGATGCTATGTGGATTTTCTGTCTCGAGCATCAAAATATCTTGAGCTGACCATGCATTAGCCACAAACTGGTGTCCCTACTCATGATATTTACTTGGTGTCAGTGGGTTTTTGACCCCCAGTGCTTGATCTTTTTTAAAATAGTTTTTCAAAGTGCTTATTTCCCTATGCAGCAAGATGGTCCCTCCAATCAAATTACATTCTTCCCCTTTTTAACTGTGTGAAGATATCACTGCAGATTGTCAACAATAACAGAAAGCTGTGGGAACAGATCCTTCCTTATAATAGTGTCTATACTCACTCTTAGGCCTATTTGCTCTGTAACCATCTGAGGTTTCCTGACCTTCTATAAAAATAGTTTATTTTTAAGTTAAGGTAAAATAATATTTATGCAAAACCTAGAAGAAAGCCCAGGCCTTGAAAGCAACATAGCTACAAAGGAAATGTGGTCAGTGTGGTTGCCGCTGTGCAACTATGTTAGACTGTAGAACTGTTTACTGCTGACAGAAGCAACCAATATGCTTGCATGGGAAATATCCACATGGGGCCTCACTTAAATAGAGTTAAGTAGTGCAATGCTGATGTTTTCAGAAGTTCAAAATTCTGCATAAAATGTTGACCAAAGTTTTCTTCAATGTAATTTTCTTAGATTTATTATTAATCATCATAAAGTAAAATTGTGGAGGGGTGGGGCTTATTTGAGAGCCAGGAACAGGAAGACAACTGCAGTGACACAGTGCTGTGGCACCACTTGGCAACAGTGGTTACAGCATCCCCTAAATATGGGGCATCATTACAAGTCCGAAGGAGCAGGATGTGAAGAAGCATCTGCAGCTGGAAACCAAGATTGGGCTGTTTAGTCAGGGAGGAAATCCTTATGAACTCACACTGTGGTCAATTAACAGCAAAGCCATTGCAAGCGAGGAAGAGGAAGCAGCTGCCCATTTCATTCCCATCATACTGATACCTGCACCCCTTCCACAAGAAAATGGCTCATTTGTAGAGTACATGTAGAAGATCTCAGGTTCACAACACTCAGCTAATAGACTAATCATTTAAGGAGGGGACATGACTCAGTGGTAGAGTATCTTCTTTGCATGCAGAAAGTCAATCCCTGACATCTCCCTAAAAGATTTTACCGACACATGTTTTGGTAAGCCCCTAGAGGGCTACTCCCAGTAAGAGAAGACAAGCTAGCTGGACATGGCATAAAGTAATTCCACACTATTTTCAATGGCACTGCCAGCAGTGCAGCAACTGCAGTGAGGGACCTCGCTGCTGTCCAGAAAACTCCCTGTGTGATCTGGAATCACTGATTGCTTGTGTATAAAACCACGAGACTAGAGATGTCCCAGTTTGTTGATCAAATGTTGGGCAAATCAGGTGTTTGGACTGATCCATTAGTCTTATTATTTTTTACATCTTTAAGTATTATTATTGATTTCTCGATCTATCCATATGGTTATTTGTGGTTTTATTATCTAAAGATCAATGACTTGGATAATGAAATAGAGAGCATGTTAATCAAATGTGCAGATGATACCAAATTAGGAGAGGTAGCTAATATCCTAGAAGACAGGGGCAGGATTCAGAATGACCTGGGCAGATTAGAGAGCTGGGCCAAAACTAACAAAATGAATTTTAACCGAGATGAATGTAAGATTCTACACTTAGGCAGAAAAAATGGAATGCACAGATATAGGATGGGTGACACCTGGCATGGCAACAGTACATGTGAAAGGGATATGGGAGTCTTAGTAGACCACAAACTGAACATGAGTCTGCAGTGTGATATGGCAGCCAAGAAAGCCAATACAATTCTGGGATGCATCAACAAGAGTATAGTGTCTAGATCGGGGAAAGTAATTGTACCACTCTAATGTGCATTGGTCAGACCTCTCCTAAAGTATTCTGTTCAGTTCTGGGCACCACAATTTAAGAAGGATATTGTCAAGCTGGAATATCCAGAGGAGGGCAACCAAAATGGTAAAAGGTCTGGAACCCATTTCCTATGAAGAGAGACTTTGGGAGTTGGGGATGTTTAGTCTGGAGAAGCGAAGGTTAAGGGGGGACATGATAGCTATGTTTAAATATTTGAAGGGATGTCATGTCAAAGAGGGAGTAAGCTTGTTTTCTGCTGCCTCAGAGACTAGGACACAGAGTAATGGATCCAAGATGTAGGAAAAGAGATTCCACCTAAACATTAGGAAGAACTTTCTGACTGTCAGGGCTATTGGACAGTGGAAGTCACTGCCTCAAAGAGTGGTGGAGTCTCCTCCTTTGCAGGTTTTTAAGCAGAGACTGGATGATCATATGTCAGGAGTGCTTTAATTGTGTGTTCCTGAATGCCCAGGGATTGGACTTGATGACTCTTTCAGTCTCTTCCATGGTTCTCCATGGTTCTATGATCTATAGAACTCTATGGTTCTATGATCTAAAGATATGCAGGAGCAAGGAGGCCACAGGCAATAAAAATGATACAGCAGGACAAGAAGTGGGAATAGTCAGCAACAGGGAGCAGGGCAAGGGGGAAGCATGCAAAGCAGCATGAGGGAGTGTGTTTGGGGGGTTAAGACTATGCTGACTGGCTGTCAACGTAGGGAAGACGTCCGGGGCAAAGCTGTGCCCATTGGCAAATCTGTCCCACTTTGGCAGCGAAGCAAAATTAAAAATCGTGCTAGAAGTTGATTTGTTTGCCACGGAGAGAGTGGAAAGTGAAAGTGGGGCTAGAGGAAATATGTCTGTACAAGAAATCTTGCTCCAGCAGACATTCACCTCCACCATGCAGCAAACGCCTTGTGCGTAATTGGCCCAAAATGAATAAAGGTTCTATGTGCCAGGAAGGAAACCTGAGCCTGCAACCATAAACTGTAAACCAGGATACAGTAGAACTCCCAAGCTACGAACCAGCTCCTTCAGGGAAGTGCAACTCCCTCCAAGACAAGCTGACTCCTCAGTCCTTGAGTGGCTCTGCCATTAAACGATATTACCCCAGTCTTGTCTGGACAGAACTTCAGTTTATTGGCCCTCATCCATCCCATTACCTCATCCATTACCTTCCTGAGGCACCCATTCAGGACTTCTACATCCCACTTGACTCAGATGTTGAAAAATAGAACTGGTTGGTATTTTCATATTGGTGAAATCTTACTCTATTTCCTCATAAGATATGTCATCATCCGTGAATTATGGATTTGTTTTAAAGCCCTTTAATAGCAGGGGCAATGGCGAGTGGTGGGTGGAATGTGAGGTAAAGAAAATGGTGCGGATGTGTGTGGGGCCTGAAAAAAATGCCACCTCTCCATCCCCAGTCTATAGACATGCTTTGACTGTGATCTTTCAAAAAAGATCGTATAAACAAGGTTTGAGAAAGATTTCAGCAAAGCAAGGCAAAACACAGAAAGCGGATGATAGGGGACAATATGCGGATGTTCCATGTAGAAGCAGTCTCAGTCACAGATCTTCCAGCCTCTAGACTGTTTTTACTCCACGTTTTAATATTACAGCTCTGTCCAATCTCTTTCTTTGTTGACTCTTGCAGGTACAGAAAGTGGACCTTGCATTTAGCCAGGAGGAAGTGGGTGGTGCAGTAAAGAAGAGGAAGATCAGTGAGCCAATCAATTTAATTCCAGCAGCTCACAGATTATGACTGACATAGATGGGGTTGCCTTAACTGTAATGAACTAGTAGGTATTCTTCCTATTGGCACAGTCTTGAGAATTTTTATCTGCCTTACTTGCCATACAGATTATATACTTAATGTTTTTTTCTGATTTCATCTGGTTTTGTTTTAAACTATGTAATGAATAGATAAAACTAAGTTATTGTCAAATGTTACAGCCACTCTAATGATGTAACTGAACCAAAAAAGTTAATATCCTTGCACTGAGACATGTGGTTACTAGTTTTTCTTTTAAAAAATGTTTACCTATACGTAAGTTGAGTATGGGAAGCAGTGAAGTTGCTAAATGTACTGTATTAGTCTTTAAAACAGGACTGATTCCTCCTGTCCAAATCCACAGGCCTTCAAAAGGCTGCTTGTGGCCAAAGTGGTGCAAAAAAACTCAGACTTGTAACTGATTTAAACTCCAGACCGTCCCATCTAAGCAGACAGAGTGTGCCCAATACCACTACCACCCATTAAACTTCATCACTGTTTATTTAAGTAGACATTTTCTAGGCTTCATTGCCCATACAGGAATAATCTCTTAATCTACCTGACCTCACAAAGTTGTTGTGAGGATAAGCTGAAGGAGGGGAGTCCAATTTAATAAACGTCTTTGGATCCTGATTAAAGAATAAGTCAGGATATAAATAATTTAAAATAAGGAGAAAGGGAGCATTTCCATGCTTTGGGGGAGAAGACCTCTTGAAAAGGCTACTGAGGACCAGTTGTGAAATCTGCACCAAATATCAGATAGACTGGCAATAGTGATGCTGCAAAAGGATGCCTCATTCATTGGTTACAGTGATGCTCAAGACAAGTCACGCCCATACATTTTATGAGGGCCTAGTTATTGTCATCACACTATGGCTGTTTCTGCACGGCGGCACAAACAGCTCTCCACTGGCATAATTAATGTCAGTGGGGGCTGGGACCACTCGCATGGTATTGTTCTGTTTACTCACCTCTCCTCCCTACACAGCTCTGGAGGGTCACGCCCACACTGCCCTCCAACCTCCAGGGGTTGGAGGACAGTGTGGGCGTGTCCCTTCAGCCCTCCAGAGCTGTGCAGGGAGGAGAGATGAGTAAACGGGACACCAAAAGCGGCACTCTCACACCGGTGCGGTTTGCACCATGCCGGCCAAAAAACGCCACTTTTGAAAAACCTCGCTCCCTGATGCAGCACTGCCAGACATGCGGACAGTGCCCCAGGAACGGTGTTTTTATGTCCCTAGGGCACTGTTATTGGGCTGTGCAGAAATAGCCTATCTGTTGTCACAACCGAGTTCTTATTCCTGACAACCATCAGAGGTGACTCCAGTGACACCAGCAAAGTGCTTATGTGGCATTTTGCCCAGTTGGGTGCACTTTGCAATCCAGTGGTCTTCACAACATTGAGAGTATTACATACAGAACAGGGGGATGCTCTTGGGAATTCTTGGGTGTAGGAGACAGTGGTAACACCATAACCGTATCCTATATTGTCCATATGGCTCCTAGCTGAAAATAATCATCCATATATGATAGATTATTGAGGCTGACAATGAAATTAAATTTGTCCAAATCTTAATCCACCAGGATTCAGAATAATGAGTATTTTGGCCCCAAATTTCTACTGTCATCATCCAATCTGACTAATATAGTAGTAAGTAAAGATCACTCAGTCCAAACAGAAGTCCTATCCATGTAATTGAAAACATTTTACAAATATTTTAGGAGATTTGTGCAGAAAGGGCCCTTGATAGCCCAGACTAACCTGATCTCATCAGATTCAGAAGCCAAGCAGGGTTGGCCCAGGTTAGTATTTGGGTGGGAGACCACCAAGGAAGCCTAGGCTTGCAATGCAGAGGCAGGCAATGACAACCCAACTCTGCTCCTCTCTTGCCTTGAAAACCCTAAGGGGTCCCCATAAGTCAGCTCTGACTTGATGGCAAAAAAAAAGTTTATGAAATTCTAAATTAAGCACAGAAAAAGGCAGTTTTCTCCCTTTTTATAAAGCTAAAACTTGGGATTGCTCTGTAAAGGAGATTTCACTTCAGTCAAAATTCAAGAAACCACAACATGCACCCCTAATAAAACACTGAGTAATACTGAGGATCACATAACTTCCTCCCTTTGATCTCTTACCAAGGTACAAATTACAGAGGGTGTTCGTAAGCATGCCTCTTGGAAACAGTCTGTGTGGTGCAAGGGTTTTTCAGGAAACTGGTGAGCAAGGGAAAGTCTTTTGTGGTCTCCTGTCCCTCACAAACCCAGGTCTTTCCTGCTGTGCTGCGTGGAAATCCCACACCTGCGCACAGAGACATTTCAAAATTCCCTAAACAAAGGTATCGTTTATCAAGAAACAGCAGCACCTCAGTGAGACTTTGCGGGGAAAGTACCACAAGGGTTTAGAAAGGTTTCAAGCCACTTCCTTTCACATAAATTTCAATTTGTGATAACAAAAGATAACCAGGGAAGTTAGTGTCACTGTCATCTATGACTGTTCTGTACGTCACTAAAGCATCGTTAGCAATATGACCTTATCCAACAGCTTTGCTTGTCAGGCCACTACTGAGTCTTCCAGATTCAAAAATGGAGCCTGTAAGCAAAAAAGAAAGAAAGACAAGCCCTTTTATTATACTTTTAGTAAGATACAGATTATTTCATAGAATGATCAAACACAAAAGAAAGCAGAGTTCCTATTCCTTTAACAGCACTTTATAGTTATGCGAGACCAGTCCTAATATACATCTGGTCAGCCATGTTATATGGTACCAGAGGCATAGCTCCAAGGCAGCAGGGGGGTGCGACACACCTGACACGTGCCCCTGTGGGGGTGTGGCGAGGGCATTCTGGGGGCATGGCAGGTGCGTTCCGGGGCAGGGGTGTTCCGGGGTGGGGCAGGGCGTAGGACGTACTAGTGCACCGGGCGCTTTCCCCCCTTCCTACGCCTCTGTATGGTACTCAATGATAAACAGGATCACTACATTACAGCCCAGAGAACACCCAAATATTTTAAATTCCAAGATGCCACAGGAGATGAAGCAGCCATGACTTTCTCTCACCTGGTGCTGCTCCAGCCATGCATTTTCAGGACTTCTGTTCACTTAACCTATAAAGTATTTTTTTTTTGGTAATTTACTTTTTCCAGGGCTTGTCTTCATAGTATTCAGGTTAAACAGTACTTGAAAAAGAGTCCTCAAAAAGCATATGAAAGGTAAAATGAACAAGGGGCAGCGTGGAAACATACCTATTGCGGCCCTAGTCAAGGGTAGGGTAGAGATGGCATGAAGATACACACCTTATTACCTGCTCATGTCAGCAGAGGAAATTGCATAGGAGCGGATAAGCACATCGACTCTTCTCCCTACTGATGTTTGTGAACCATGTAAAGACTAGTGTTTTCATCAGGCCTGTAGAAGAATGACCAGTGTCTCTAACAGAGGCTTAATATGTAGAAATGGGCACTTGAAGCTTTTCATGGTTTGGAAGTAAATAAGATTGCCTGAATGACATGCCATTAAACCTGTATTAAGCCTACCAGCTGTCTCACAACATAACCTTAAAAGTTTCCCCCTTGAGGTCTTAGCAGTATCTCCTCGTTCTCTGAAGTCTGAAAATGCAAAGCATAGCAAACATGGGGCCAGAGGTCAGAAATCCTTCAAAACCAATAATACTTGAGCATGGTGGGGCGGGAGGGAAACAAGATGGCCAAAGCTTCCCCTGAGCCCGGGCGCTACTTCTGTCACTGCTGCTCGACCGAGATCATGCTGCTGTTGCCAGATTATATTTGCCCAAGGTGAATCTGGTTTTATTGGTGAGCTTCCAGAGGAGCCCAGGAATATTGAAAATGGCTCCAACTCTTCAGCCTCAATCAGCAATCAGAGCAGACAGCCATTTGAGAATGTGGATCAGCATTTCTTCACCCTGCCACAAGGCTATGGACAGTTTGGCTTTGGGGTATTTGACAACGCTTTTATGTTTCCAGCCTTTGGGTCCAACACACAGTCAGAAGACAACTGGGATGCTGAGAACTGGCAGGAGAGGGAGCACCAGTCTCAGCACAGATAGAGTGCCAGGCAGCCTTGGGCTTGTTTTTATTGCACGGCCATGGTGCACCGCTGGCAGGCACGAAGGGGTCCTGATGCTAGAAGGAGTTATCCAGCAGATGACCAATGGGCTAATTGCTCCCACCTTGCATTGGTCCTTGGGGAGTCTTGAATTCAAATCCCATGGACTTGGCCTGGGGAGGGAGGGGCAATGGCTTGGACACCACTATTACTTAGCTACTGCATCAGTTTGGAAACACAGGACCTCCCCCTGAAGACAAGGAGAAGACTCAGTTCCTCCCAACTGTTCGTATAACAGAACTTCTAGATTCTGGGCTGTAGTGTCGCGTCCGTAAAACAGATTATAAAGCTGGCAAGAGCGTGCAGCAGTTACCTTGCAGCCATCTATTCCACAATGGCTGTATATTCCCCTGCACGACATCTGGCCAGCATGCTGGAAAACCTTGAATAGACAGAATATAGCTACAAGCTGCCCCCCACGACTCTTGGCAATAAATTTTGCTTCTTCATCTTCCTCCTTCTTGTTGTCTTTTTCCAGTTCACCAAGTAATGAAAATTATGCAAACAACTCATTAACATTAAGGAAACAAAAATAAGTTGTCATCCACATTCCTTTCTCTAACAATGACTGCCCTTCATCACTTCCACTTGGGGCAATGGGGGGATACCCCTCCACCAGAACAGAACAACAGTGGTAGGGGAAAAGGGAGCTCCAATATTTTTCCATCTTGACAACCAGACTTTCTTGCCATCAGGACATTCAATGATGTCACTGTCTCCAGATTGGGGAAGGGAGGAGGTCTGTTGAAAGGACTCCTACAACTGGCCCACCACTCTGCAAAAAAGCCACAGCCATTGGCCCATGAAAAGCACAGAGGAAGGCTGCAGTTCCAAATGGAAGGTGGTTCATATGGTTAGGGTTGTCTTTTGGAACTCTTGAACATTTTTTCCTGAATCTTCTTCCCTCTGCTCCACCTCAGTTCTTACTGCTTCAGTGTTTCTAAACCTTGAAAAGGGTGGTGCAACCAGCCCATCCACCCTATTCCTTCCCCCCTTGCGCAGATTTTCAACACTGTTGAATCTTTTAGCTGGTCATCGCGGAAAAGAGATGTGAGCTTGGAGAAATCTACCCCCACTTACTGGTCCTGTTGAATGCTGGCCTCTCTTCTCTACCCCTTTTTGTTTAACACCACCCTTTTGGCAATGAAATACTGAGAAAAGGTGGGTTTTTTTGTAATTTTTAATCATTACTGCTATTAAATTACTACTACTTGAGCAGAGGGCTAAGGGAGACTCGGCATACTGATGGCTGGTTACGAAGCAGAAAAAGGGGGAGAGTTGTTATTTTCCTGTCTTTCTGATCTCTCACTTTATCACCATCAGTCTGGATGGTGGCATTTTGGTGTTTACTAGGAGCTCTTTGTGAGTCTTCATCCTGTCATCTACTGTAACAAGAAGAAATAAAGCAATTCCAGGCCTAAATAACAAGACCCAGAAGGGTTTATTACTAAGGTCTGGATTTGCTTTAATTGTTTATGTGTGTTAGCCTGACACTGCAAAATCATCAGAGCCCTGCAGCCTCATAAACTTTCATGAACTAGAGCCCACCAACAGATGTATGAAATGGTGCCCTAAATTAATTAGCATGTATATGCCGAAAAGAAACAGAAGTTTGTAAACACTGGGACATCAGCACATAAGAAATGCTCAGGGTAGTTGTCAGAAGCGTAGCTCCAAGGGGACGGGGGGGGGGTGCACGACGCACCAGGCGCACGCCCCTGTGGGGGTGTGGCGAGGGCATGGTGTGGCGTGGTGTTCCGGAGCACGGTGGGGGTGTTCCGGGGTGGGACGGGGGTGGAGGACGCACCAGTGCACCAGGAGCTTTTCCCCTTTGCTACGCCTCTGGTAGTTGTAAGTTCCTTACATTTCTTTGTCAAGTCCAAATGTATGCAAGATAAAATCAGCACGACCCACTTTCAATAGCAGCCAGTTAGCAGAGCAGGGAGTAAATGTGTTTATTGCTTCTTCACTCTGCTTTTAAACAGGGGTTTCAAAGCAGTTTTCTGTTTTTGAAAAAGTAACAAATATTTCTGAGGAGCTTGTTCCACAAATACTGCGAGATGCTCTGTTTTTCTTCCACTCCCTCTGATGACCTCACTGATGGCATTTGGGAACTGGAAGGAAGGGGTCCTCACCTAGGTTGGGTCAAGGTCTGATGGAGGGATGCACTCCGCCCTGTCCTCTCTCAGCCACCCCAATTACAATTCAGCCTGAATTCTTCAGTATCAAATTTACTAATGAATGAAGTAAGTAGTATCTCTATTAAGTAATGCCCTTAGGAAATGTTTCCAAACATAAATGAATTTCTCCTGTGATGGGAGCCAACTTGTATTAGTAATCCTATTCTGCTAGCTCTTCACCGTCATGACTTCATGACTCAGGGTTTTCTGTCTGAAAGAGAGCACGTCAAAGCCCTGAATTCTGTAAGTTTTGGCCATGGTACAAGCTGAACATCCCGCGGAATGTGCAATGAATGGTGTTTTAGTGAGTGTTGGAGGCGTGTGCATCAGATTTTACAAAACTATTTTTTGCCTTGGCATCCTCCAGGGCTGGACAAAAGGCACATTCTGCAGCCATTACTGAGCTTCCTTGTGACTAAAGGGCCTCCAAACCAGAGGTTCTTCCGCTCTCTGGCCCAAAATACAACCAGGAGGAAAATACACAAGATAGCAACCTTGGAAGTTGCTCTTTTTCCTGCTTGGTTTTATCCATGAGTTGGGTTTTTTTTTTAAAGATTTGAAATAACAACAAATCCATGATGCCTCATCAAAAAAGAAAATACTGACAGCATGTTATTCACTGGTATATTACATCACAAGAACTTCTCCTGATTCTGATCACTCATACTTCAGCAGCAGGAAACTTTGTTCTGATATACGCCAGGACTTTTTGCAACCTTTGAAATGTCCCAAATTTCCCTGTTTTGATTTGTTTGCAGAATGTTCATCATTATGACAGATGGGTGTTGCATGGAAGGACACTCGCAGATTGCAATTTGGAATACATGTCTCCCTGTTTTTAAAACTCGTATTTCAGCTTTTAGCTGCTGTTCACCCTGAGTGTGATCTCTGGCAGAATGGTGGGAACTGACCATTATATAACTGCAGATGTTGGCTGACCCTATATTTGTTGGGTTAACAATTGAGAATGGTTGGTTGATATATCCTCAATGAGTGCTAATGGTGAAGAGAAAATTTGTCGTAGAGTCTCCATAGGAGTTTGGAGGGGTGGGGGGAGACAGATGAAGAAGCTGCACTTGGAAGAGACAAGGCTTTTGTGAACTGGCTGGAGCCCCTTAGAGGGTTCAGGATCACATTCTCTGAGGATGAGATGTGGGGTAACAGACTTGTTGCCATGTTTATTTATTTGTTTGTTTGTTTGTTTTGATATACCGCCCCATCCCCGAAGGGCTCTGGGCGGTGTACAACATAAAACCACATAAAATCATCGTAATCACTTCCATAATTATAATAAAAACAGCAGTTGTTGTATCCTAAGATGGCATCCCACCTAAACCTAATCCTCCTAGAAGGAGGAGGGAGATGTAGTGGGTTCTGATGGCATTAAGGACCCATAAGTCCCAATAATGGGTCCCACTGATATTGGGGGCCCTGAACTGGGGGGGGGCACTCTGTGGAGTCTCTGTTGGAGTCTCTGTGCCTCTACCTGAGATCAGCATGCATATTTCTAAATAACACCAATATTTTAAAAATGGCACAAGTTCCCAGAGCTTTTCCTCTAAAAATTTAAGACTTTCTTTCACCTACACAACAATCATTTATGTAGGTAAGTTCTGTTGCAGGGCAAAGGGTAGGAAAAAGTGAGTGGCAGCTACATTCCTCAGAAGATATGACACAACACAACACAACACAACACAGAGATCTTAAGCTGGGGAATATAATTTGCCAGCAGTTTCCAACAGTAAGGCCTGGAAGGTTTTATATCACTGAATCATTCAGTCCCCCAGGATTTATAGATGGCTGTTTTGTCTAACTTCAGTCTTTAGCAATGAATTTATGGGAACCTTATGGCTTTTTTCACAGCACTGCGATTCCACAAAATAGACATTTTTTTCCTTCAGGTAGCTAATTGAGTAGCTATTGTCTCCGGAGGTTCATAGGAAGAATGGGGCAAGAAAAACAATCTGTAATACTTGTTTAATTATTTGATTGTGGGAGTCTACATTTGTCCTGGATCTTCCAAACAACCCTTGCGGCTGTGGCTGCAAGGTGCGTTAAAACAAAAGAATCACACAAAGCATGATTCTTAAACCCCCCGGGTTGTGTGGGGAAACATGGAGTGGACTCACTTTAGGAACAGGATCCATGCGAAGTCCCTCCCCCCCCCTTAACCCATGTTTATTGGCCCATACGGAAAAGGCCCTAGACTATTTGGTAGCAATAAAGAAAGCTAGGAAAATTCCCACTTAGTTGAAGTCTTCAGCCTTCACACTACAGTATACTATGTTCTGGTATTGGTTGCCAACCTCCCAAGTTTTCCTAAGCTACAACTAATCTCCAGATACATAGATCAGCTCCCGTGGATGAAATTGCAGCTTCAGAGTCTTAAAAATCCAAAATGCAGGATTTGAATTTCCCAATTTGAAGACTGTCTCAAAATTCTGGAATGGTGAGACAGGAGCTGATTCATGGTTTTTTGCTTTTTTTTTTAAAGGAAAACTAGGCTCAGCAGAAACAGCTACCAGAAAAGCCCCTCAATTGCAGTTTGGGAAAGGAAAGCAAGAAGCAACATTCTGTAAGCCGTCAAAGACTGGCACAAGGTCAGCAGCCTCTGCTCCTGCTACTTCTGCACCTCCAATAACTGAAATGGTGTTTTAGTCACCAGGAGCTACCAGCAATTTGCTGAGTAACAGAGGATTCTACAATCTAGGAGAGTAGCAATTCCTGGAAATAACCTGTTTCTCTCCAGAGGGTCTACGGCTGTTTCCGCACGGTCCAAATATCCTGGGTTGAGAAATACCCTGTTCCATACAAGAATTTTCCACGGTTCCTGGTCCTCAAGTGGGTATGCCCCGCGATATTTCCCTCATCTCCTTCTTTGGAGGTTTTTAAAGAGAGGCTGGATGAACATATGTCAGGAGTGCTTTGATTGTGTGTTCCTGAATGGCAGGGGGTTGGACTTAATGGCCCTTGGGGTCTCTTCCAGCTCTATGATTCTATATTCCAAGGAACTGGGGAAGGCTGGCACAAAGCTAATTGGACCCATAGGGTGGCTGTGGAGGGCAATGCTTTAATCACCTCCTGTGGGTTTGAGGGCTAATAACTGCTCTGTATGATTTTATTTCCGCAGCAGAATGGCTGCATTAAAATTTAGCCTTGTAGAGCAATCAAGACACCCAGGAATTCGAAGCCTGTGCCAAAAATGTTGCTGATGCATTCTCAGAGGGTGTAGATGTAGGAGGGATCAATGCCACCACATGATTTGGAGCAATAGCAAAATCTGTCCAAATATGCAGACGGTTAAAAAAAGTGACATCATGGTCTACTTATGTTGCTGTTCGCCTATTGTAAACCAAAGCCACAAAAAGTTGTATTGATTTGAAAACAGGCCTTTGGATAAAAAAAAGAAGTGATCAAATTCATCCTCTGAGGGTAAAGCCATAATGCAAACTTAAATTTCTTTAGCCGTCATTTTGGGATGATGAGGCAGGACACTCTGGCACTTTCCCAACCTACAGTTCCAGGGACTCTATGGGGAAAGTCATAAACGAGCAATTCTACACATTGTACAGAGTATGATATGTTGGAAAACTTCTGGCTTTTATTTCAGTCTGGTGATAAGATGTCCCTTTTAAAATGTTCCCCCATGGTAAAAGGCACTCAACATGTGAACTAGCACTTGCAACCCTAAACAGAATTACACCCTCTAAACCCATTGATTTTGAATGGACTTGGTTGTAACTCTGCTAGCATTGTAAACCTGATGTGCTAGTTTTCCATATACAGAGAGCCTTTCCCCCCCCTAAACAAAGAGGAATATTAACAGTAGCCTTTCCAGAATGCTACCACCTCATTTTATTCTCCATAAAGTGTAGGATAATTCTTAAAGTGATGTAAGACTGGCATACGTTTGCAGGGTAGACGCATAATCTCCAACATCCTCCCGTTACAGGAAACAGACTTGGAGGATGTAAAATGTTGCAAACCACATACCGGATAGAAAGCGCATATTATGCAACCACCCTTATGACATCTCTGGATGCTAGACTGTTGCAGGGATGTGGCAGAAACATGCCCTGCATTGGTTTTTATTCCTTTTATTCTGTCTAAGCATTTCTGTCGGGAAATGGGTGACTTGCCAGGAGTTTGCACTGGTTTTTGAAAATATTCGCCATACTTCTAAACCCTGCCACAGTGGATCAGCCAGACACAATCAGGGCACAAAAGAAATTAATGTGTATACAATGGGCAATAATTGCCTCCACATGTTACCTTCAACTCCACGGCTATGTTATCCCCAAAATGCATAAGTCTTCTTATCAAATTGCATCGCCGAATTTCTTAGTCTGGAATCACATTGCAAAGAGCAGGGAGAATGGGATGTCTTGAAAAATCATTCCTTTGGCATGGCTGTCCATTGATTCAGAAACCTGATAAAAGCCCATTTAAAGCCACCTTTCTGTTTTTCCCCACATACCAGCAGTGGGAGAGGGGCTAAGAAAGAAGTTTGAATGGCAGGTGTGAATACGGTCTTAGTCCAGATTACAACTGAAGAAGAAACAATAGTCCAAACCTTGAACTAAATGATGAGAATCATCAGAAGCTTCGCTTAGCAAGTATGCCTAGACAAGTTCATCACCTGTCAGTCATCACCTTGCACTCTTTGTATTTGGGTGTAACTTTTATTTATTTATTATTGGGTTTATTCACCACCCTACCCCGGAGGCTAAGGGTGGTTTCTGCCAACTAATAAAGCAATACATCTGATACAACAATATCCAATAAAGCAATACATAAATCATTACAAATATTTTAAAATTACACTTACAAGAGATTCAAATTTAAAATATATCTGTTAAAACTCATGGAGGCCCACAGTTCAATTTAATATATGGATCTTCCCTCCTAATAAAATGTCATTATCTGATCAGAGTGGAACCTCAACAAGGGGATCAGGAGAACAGAATAAAAGAGGGGGGAGGGGAGGGGAGGGGAGAGTCAATTGATGTATCACCATAATTGGCTCAACCATATGCCTGGTGGAACAGCTCTGTCTTACAGACCCCAGAACTGCATTAAGGCTTCCAAAGAACAGTTATGCATCCAAAGTAGATAAGCATCTGTCAGTCAAAACAGGATGAAAGCTCTGTCTCATAGAGAACTGTTGATTTATCAGTCTGCATTGTTGCCTTATGTTGACTCAGACTACTGGTCCATATGTCTCAGTTCTGTCTTTGCTGCCTAACAGTGGTCCATTCTGCACAGCACAAATAAGACGCCCTGAAGACATCTTAAAAAGAACCGGTTTTTTCCTCCTACACAGCACAAATAAAACGTCTTTCGGACTTCAAAAAGAACCCCTGTTGACTTTGTTGTCTGCATAGCAGACGTCTTCTATTTTTCCCATCTTTCACCCCACTTCCCTCATTAGAGCACTTGCTTTCATTTTCATAGCAGCTTGAACCCACTGTTTTGTACAGCTTGAGAGTCCCTGCTGCCATCATTTGCTGCATTTGTTTCCCATGGAGGTTTCCTCTGCTTGCAGCTCATTCGATTGCTATTTCCTTGTAAAACGTTAATGAATAAAGTTTGTTTTTCTTGGCGATCCTGTGCACGTGTCTGTATTTGTAGCCATGATGACAGACATAAGAGAATCACAGCCACTTGGTCTACCTCCCATTAAGAAGCATTGGGCAGACCTGGCCTCTGTGGACCATCTTTTTTTCTTTTCTTTTACTGCACAGAAAAACTTGATTACTGCAATATGGTCCAAGTGGGGCTGCCTTTGAAGACAGTGCAAAAGCTTTAATTGGTACAAAATGAGATATCATCACTTAGTAGTGAAAAAACTAAGATGGTAGGCAGAATGCCCCAGGTTCAGTTGCCAACATCTCCAGTTAAAGAGTTCCAAGTGATAAGTGTTTTTCTGTCCAGGACCCTGGAGAGTGCTGATTATCACAGTAGCCCAGGGGTCTGCAACCTGCGGCTCTCCAGATGTTCATGGACTACAGATCCCTCCATTGTAGTGGGAATTGTAGTCCATGAACATCTGGAGAGCCGCAGGTTGCAGACCCCTGCAGTAGCCAGTACTAAGCTGGGTGACTGGTGACATAACTAGAAATGCTCACCTTTCTCCATATGTATAAGATTTGATGATATTATTTTCTTGCTCTTCTGTAATTGGCCAATATTTTAATCCTATCTCTCCCTGGGCAGAGTAACCTGTCTTGACTAGGGAAGCTTTTGAACGCAAGGGATGGATTCATTAGATTCTCAAGGAGAATTCATTTTGACTGGACCTGGTTTTACAATGGAAGTGAGCCAATCACAAGACAAATTTCCTTCATTTTCTAGGGCTGTTTTTATTTTGAAAGAAAAAGATGCTTTTAGTCAAATGAGTTTGAACTTTGGGGGCCATAAAGTTCTTGGCCTATTCAAGACTTTTTGGCTAAGGAAACTCAAATTTGGGGGTGGGGGAAGTAGATAATTATTCCCTGGAAGAGGAAGGTTCCTGAATTTTAGAGCCATCATTGTAAAGAGTCTGCCTCTCCCTTGCCACTGTTGCGGTCATAACAAAAATAGTTTGTAGCCCCAATCTTAATTTTATAGGGGCTGAGTCAGAAAAAGGCAGTCTTTCTGGTATTTGGATCCTAGGCCATAAAAATCCTTAAAAATTAAACTGAGCACTTTGCATTGAACCTAGAGCAGGGATGGCGAACCTTTTCAAGACCGAGTGCCCAAATTGCAACCCCAAACCCACTTATTTATTGCAAAGTGCCAACATGGCAATTTAACCTGAATACTGAGGTTTTAGTTTAGAAAAAACGGTTGGCTCCGAGGTGCATGTTACTTGGGAGTAAGCTTGATGAAGCAACCGTGCAACGCTTCGAAGAGGTGAATCATGACCCTAGGAGGGTTTACTCAGAAGCAAGCCCCATTGCCAGCAACCGAGCTTACTCCCAGGTAAAGGATCGTGCCCAGGCTAGCCTAGATGTGTGTGTGTGTGTGTGGGGTGATTTTCTGCCCCCCCACATGATGAACTCTGTGCACGTGTGCCCACAGAAAGGGCTCTGAGTGCCACCTCTGGCACCAGTGCCATAGGTTCGCCACCGCTGACCTAGAGGACAACAGACAACCAATGCCACTGGAGTAGAATGAGCTGGATCTACTCATACTTCCCTTCTCCTGAGAGGAAGCACACAACTACTTTTTATTACTCCATCATCCACCAGCCTCAGTATTATCTACCCTCACCAATAACAGTTCACCAAGATCTTAGGCAAAAAAACCCCTGCTAGCTCTAACTGATGAGGCCAGAAATTGCATTTGTGACTTTGCTCATATAAGGCTTACACTCTCACACAGCTAGGTTATATGCCATGGAATATATCTCTGTCTAAGGTAGGTCTCCTGTCCAAAGAACGGAGTTTGTACGCAATAGTTGACCAAATTTTAGAAATCCAGCCAAGAGACTATTCCCATCACACTCTCCAAATTACAATCCCCAGGATTTTTGAAGGGTAAAAAACATCCTGACTATTACATCCACATAAAACAAATAAAGTCAAATCCATCTCACTGCCTCTTTCATAAACTGAAGCCAAGTTAGGGATGAAATACTATGATTGGATTGTGCATCAACAGACTGTGCTACCTAGCATAGGCTCTCATGTAATAAACTGGAATAGTCTCAAAAGTTATGAAATCCCACTGCAAAAGTAATTTAAAAATAAATAAAAATCAATACAATTTTTGGAAACTGCCATAAGATCTGTCCGTATACCAGACATATTCTCATTAATTAAGTTCAGTTGGTTCTATATAGGGTATTTGGCTAAAAGAGTTGCCCCACCCCATGTCTTCTCCTTGACAGGTAGGACAGAAAGCAACTTTTCTGCTTCCTGTGATGATGATAGACCATATCCTGTGATGCCACCCTGGGTGTGGTAAAGAATCTTGCTTTAGGGTGCTAATCTCTGTAAAGTGAGCTTTGGTTGTTCCAGGCTGAAATGTGTTGCAATATTAGGTCTCTTTCTGCGCCAATATTAGGTCTCTTTCTGCGCCAAAGTATCTGTTCTCTAGGAGAATCTTTATGCCTTGCTAGTAAAATTGGAAGTCTCCCTTATGGAGATTTAGCAGAGCAATGAACTCCAGAGCTGCAGGAAAGCCTTGTTTCACATTTGCCTTTTGGCACAAGCTGAATAGTTAGCTTTAGGCCAGGGATGGGCAGAAGATCATTTTGGGAGTGACCAGTTGCTCTCCAAGCAATTAAAAACCTTTTCCTTGAAAAGGAAAAAGAGGCATGTGCATGCATGTACCTTTGCTCTGGATAGGAAAACAGCTCCCTTTCCGGTTTGCCTCTCCTCCACCTCCTCCTCCATATGTGCACAGATACACCTTTCCTCTAGATAAGAAAAGAGCATTCTATTGCCTTTTTACCCCTGACGGAAAGCTGCTATTTGCTTCTTCTAGCCCTGGCAATGGCAAGGTTTAATGTATTACCTTCGGCTCTTCTGACTGGAAGATACAGGAACGTTCATCGAACCAAAAGATTTTGCCCTTGTAATAATGGTAGCATGGAAATGCTTATGCACTCTTTGTTTGAATGCCCTAGGCATGAAAAGATCAGGTCCGAATATAATTTGGCAAATTGCTGGGGGGTGGGGGGTGGGCGTAAAATATGTCCACAGCCAAAATTCTGCCCCGAAGGGAATGTGTGCTTACCACTAGGCAGAGCGCAAGTGCATAATAGGCCGGCGTTTCTTCTGACCCTCCCTCACAAGCTTTTCACCTGCAAACATAAGAACCCTAAGATGTAGCGGGGGCATTTCCTGGGAGAGGGACATTGGAACCCACATTTTAGCCCAAAATATAGCTCAGAGGCAGTTTTTGGACCTCTCCCCAACAGTTGTGTGGTGTGTCATAATGGAACCAGAGAAGCCATCACAGGGTGGAGCTCCAGGGAGCTCACTTAGCTCTAGATTCTTTTGGCCTCCCTCACTAGTTGTGCACCCCCTACAGCAGGTGGCATCAGCTACTGATTTCTTGTGTGCCTTGTGGTAGATTAAGTCCTGGCAGTACAGTTGAAGCAACCAGGTTACCATATCTTGTTCAAAGTTACTTTGTTATGTGGCAGAGACTCTGCAAGGACCTTGGGGATATCTCATCCACCTAGTGAGCATCTAGGATTCACTGGCAGCAGAAGGCACACGTGTAAAGTCAGATGTAATAAGAAGGTCAAGGCAGGATGCTGTCAAAAGGGTGTAAGTGCTACCACATCTAGGAAATTCCCAGATTGCATAGTTGGGAGTTTTGTGCCCTGCGTATACAGGGCAATCAGTGTTGATTCACAAGGCCCTAGAAAGACTGTTTGGGGTCAAGGTTAGCCAGTGCTTAAGAAATCAATCTGTTTCCCTGCTTTGACCTTTGCAAATCAGAGGGAAGCTCACAAATTTTTACTAAAGTGAAGTTCCTTTGATCCTAACCTTAATAGATAGGATTCTCCTCTCTCTTGTGAGAGTGGGCAACACACTTTAGTCCTACAGCTGGGCATAGTATAGGGCCAAACTATCAGCAAGCACAACTTGAAAACTGGAGAGGGTTGCCAACCTCCAGGTGAGACCTGGGGATCTCCTGGAATCATACCTCATCTTTTGACTAGAGAGATCAATTGTACTGGAGAAAATAGATGCTTTCAATGTTGAACTCTAAGGCAGTGTACTCCACTCACTGAGAACCTTCTCTTCCTCAGGTTGCTTCCCCAAATTTCCAGGAGTTTTCCAGTCTGGATATGGCAACCCTACCCCTCCATCCCCTGTTGATGGCCCAGATGGACCTTGCAACCCTAGAACAAGAGCCACCAGTCTTTGCTCTACAGCAGCAGGGTGGTGATGCTTTTCAAGGGTCGTTTCCCCACTTACCATCTGCTGCGCGCTACTCTTGCCAAGTAGTGTAGGGTCCTGCAGCACTCCCCACTATAGGGGCAGCGACAACGCAGCCGCCCCTTCGCTGCCGCTCTCGCGGCCCCTCAGTGCGCGTCATTCCTGGCGCTCCTCAAAACGGCGCCTTTTGATGACCCCGCGCTCGTGGGGAAGCCCGGGAGTGGGCCAGAAATGACGCACGCTGAGAGTAGCGCACAGCAAAGGGTGGTTGATGGTAAGTGGGGAAACGACCAAGGAGAGAAGAAATGGGAGAATATAAACCTTCCACTGTTCCACAGTCTTCTGTGAACTTTTGCCACCAGCTGCTCTTCTTGCAGAGAGGGTTCCCAGATATGTTTTTGTAATCATGTGGGGGAAAGCAGTTGGGAGATGACAAGGAGAAACTGAAAGGTGGGAGCAAAGATTAGAGAGCCAGCGTGGTGTAGTTGTTAAGAGCAGCTGGATTTTAATCTGGAGAACTGGGTTTGATCCGCCACTCCTCCATCTGAGTAATAGAGGCTTACTGGTGAACCAGATGTGTTACCGCACTCCTACATTCCGGCTGGGTGACCTTAAGCTAGTCACAGTTCTCTCAGAACCCCCTCAGCCCCACCTACTCACAAGGTGTCTGTTGTGGGGAGAGGAAGGGAAAGGAGCTTGTAAGAAACCTTGAGTCTCTTTACAGGAAGGGAAAGGTGGAGTATAAATCCAAACTCTTCTTCTTAAGCCCTAGGACACAATTTTAAAGCAATTTCTCTATTGGAAGACCTAGGAAATCACTGATAAATGTGCCTGTTCCACCCATCATCCAAGGGGAGTTTAACATAATATTTTGAATAAGCTCCAACGGGGTGTGCCAAATATGTTTTTTTAAAACTACATGTGAAGCAACATGCCTCCTGCCATATTTCCACGGCTGTATCCCTTAACCTTGGGTGACTTGCTATTCTGATAAGTTTTTCCAGTGAATTGCCTGGGGTTTAATTTCTCTTTCGACTGATGCCAAAGCAGTTAATCTGGATCCAAATGCAATGCCCCCCCCCCCCCCCGGTCACTTCCGCAAAAGGATTGTTCCCATGCACATGCGGAACTGTTTGCTGTTGATATATTTATTGCTGCCAGTATGTTCTTTAATTTCCTTTGTGGCATGGAGAAAAAAGGGGAGAAAACAACTGCAATTTTAAAAAAAACATTTGGAAGAAAGTCTATTTTGCTAGGTCATCAGTGCTGTGGTTATTGGCTGTCTGGAGGCTGGGTGAGGGCAGGAGTCCAAAGGGAACTGGCTAGCTTTCCAGCTTATGTTTATATTCAGGAATGCTCATGTGCCCCCCACCATCTCCAGACAGAGTTAAAGAATTGTTGTTACACTCCAAGGATGCATTCAGACAGCCAGTTTAACCATGGTTTATAATGAGCCAGCATGAGGTAGTGGTTAAGAGCAGGTGGGTTCTAATGTGGAGAACCGGGTTTGATTCCCTGTTCCTCCACCTAAGTGGTGGAGGCGTGTCTGGTGAACCAGTTGTGTTTAGTTACTCCTGCATTCCTGCTGGGTAACCTTGGGCTAGTCACAGTTCGCTCCAAACTCTCTCAGCCCCACCTACCTCACAAAGTGTCTGTTGTGGGGAGAGGAAGAAAAAGGAACTTGTAAGTCACCTTGAGTTTCCTTACTAAAGAGAAAGGTGGGATATGAATCCAAACTCCTCTTGTTCTTCTGTACATAACTGCTGCTTGGGAAAAGACTGCTGCAAAGCCAGGATTCCACACTGACTTCAGTGTAGATGGGATAGACATGATTTTCTCAGTGCCACTCACATTTTCCCAGCTTACATACAATACCAAAAGTACAAAATTTAATACAGTACGGCAAGTGCAGACATCTTGCAACAGACTACAAAAACAGCCAGAATGTCTGAGACAATGATAGAGTCCACAATTGTATAAAGAATCCAAATGTGGGATGAACTTGCCGCTGTTGCCTGATTTGTGGTAAAATTATTCCTCTTCCACAATAGATTTTAATCTTGCCGATATATTCAAAAGCCATAATAGGATCTATTATGCAAAACAGTAGTTTAGAATTACAAACTGATATGTATGTTTATGATTGACTGTCTGTGCACTATACCTGTCCTTGTTATGTCTATGTCCCATTTTTCCAGTTGCCACCATAATGATGCTTTCACCACTATGTCACACTGGTGGGAAAGGACATTGATGCATACCTTCATAATGACAAAATATTGTTTAGGAAGAGTTCTGCCTGCTATTTTACATTCTGTTTTTCTTCCTATCACATCACAGAAAGAAGCACCCTAGAATTAAGAAACTGAGGCAAAATGATAACATAGCCATGCATGAACCCCACTTCTCTGCATAGGGCTTCTTCTTATGCAAAGAATATTCTGGTCCTTAAAGATAAATGTCCAGACAGCAGGAGAGTCCATAAATTCTCCCCACCCCCACCCCCTGTATCTGTCATGTGTCACTTGGATAAAGATATTTTCTGTCTTGGTGGTTGTAAGTCTGTCTCAGTGGAAACTTTTCAAAGGCAGCATGTGAATGATAAAAGAATGGCAAAGCAGATTAGATGTTGGTCTTGATTGTTGGATTTCAACATCACTGCCCTTTTATCTGGAAAAAAAGACCTTCAGTTTCCATTTTTCTTTCACTCTTTTGCAAAGCATTTCTACATTCCACCAATCCTCCTCCCCCAATATTTTCTTTCTTCGGGATAGAAAATGGACAGTTCTCCCAACGGAAGAGTCTTTTAAGTAGGAGGAAGATTCTTCAGGCTGGAAGAAGGCTTCAAACTTTGCTGAGCAAAGTTGCTGTCTGATGCCGACTGATGGTTTTCAAACTATGGAGCAAGATCCTTAGGTGCATCATGGAACCCCTACATGCCTTTCTTGTTTTTGAGTTGGACTATTAGATCATCTAGTTTAGCTTTGTCTGACTGGCAGCAGTTTCTAACAAGGCAACACAAATAAAAAACTAGGTACAGACTAGCAAAAGCAGTCACAACCAGAAGAAAAACTGTACCTTGGCTGCCAGAATATCAAATAGTAACTTACAGGTTGTTTACAAAAACAAAGTTAAATGTATTTCCATCAGAAGATTTTTGTGGTAGGTTTACAGGTATTCTATACTCTCTTAGACCATGCCCCTGTAATTTTCGTGGAAACTGAAACCCTGCAGCACATTTATTTTATCCTGTGAGTTTTCCATTGTGAGCAACAACAAAGTATCCCCCCCCCCCACTGACAAATCTGAGACAAAGTTCAATACACTCTTGCATTTACTGTCTGCTAGAAGACAAGAACTTCAAGATCACACGGGACGTAGCAACATGATTGCTGGAGGTACCCAGAATTAAAAATCAGAGAAGTTCTTCTGACTTCCATGTCAGAAACAAAAGGCTGCAAAAAGGAATCAACAAATTGTAACAAAGGCTCGAAGACTGAGTCTGTCAGAGTCAATAGGTCTCCTCTGAGGTAAAAACCCAGACTTGTATATTTTTGGCAACACATAAAATACAGGCACATGGGGAATTGACACATGAGGAATTTTGCTGTATTCTCTTTGGGCCTTTCCCCACTCTCCTCGTTCCCCTCTATACCTCGCGCTGCTCTCAGCGCGCAGCATCCCAGGCGCACGCCCGGCCATTCCCATCAATTCACAGCTTCATGCTGGCCATCGAAAGGCTACCAAGTAAGAAGAGCGCCTGGGATGCTGCGCGCTGAGGGGCGCGACAGCAGCAGCTTCGGGGCGGCTGCGCTGTCGCCGCCCCTCTCAGTGGGGAGTGCCGAGGGACCCCACGCTACTCTCCTCGAGTAGCGCGGGGCTTAAGGTAAGTGGGGAAAGGCCCATTGATATACTTCCTCTACTACTACTTTGATGATGTACATTGTATAATCTGTGGAGGTATCTGTAAACTGTTTCCTAATCTCATATAGAGAATTTGTGCTATTTATGTCTCCCCCTTTATCTGCTTCCTTGATGACCATGTTTCTGCCTTCTGTAAGTCCTCTTAGAATTTCTTTTTTGATAGATTATGGTGCTTATAGGTGACTCTTTTTTCTATCCTATTTAAATCCCTCAAGATTTGTTTCTCAAATGTATGTTTGGTCATCTCATTAACTTCCAGAACAAACATGGATCTCACTTTAAACGTATTGTGTTCTTTTTGACCAATATCTACCCTGAGAAAGCTTTTACTTTAATTCATCTATTTATAAATGCCCACCCTGATTTGGAAAGCATCATACAGGGGTACAGGAACAAAACCCATGCCAAAATTAAATGTGTATGTCACTTTAAATTATTAAGTTGTTATTTCAAGCCAGAGAATGCTGTTTCTCATCACCAGGTACGCAATTTCTTTTTAACTTGTGATGCTGGGGACCAGCCCCAAGATCTGCCTACAACGCATGAGCTTGCACAAACTTCTCTCTAAAATAAAAATTTTAAAAGGTGACTTCACTTGTGATCTTTCAACCTTATATTCTAGCTTTGACACTAAACAAGAACAAGACATTTGCTCCATTGGCTAAGTCTGGAATCGTAAGCAGCCTTGTTGTGGGAATTCTATTGAAATCAGTGGGATGTTCCGAGTAATCTCTTCAAATATAACTTGGCTATTCTTGTCCTGGCTGCTTTCCAAAACCACAAATGTCATGCTTAATGTCCCCACACTTACTGTTCATGCCCAACTGAGACAGATAACTGCATGATGTGATCGGAGGTTTGATCAGATTTGCTGCCAGCATGTGATTTTATTATTGGTTGTTTCTTGCTGTTGTTTCCCCCTATGCCAAGCATAGGAGAATATTGTTTACTTACTTTAAACATTTATTAGCTGGCTTCCTTGTGGAGCTCCAGATGGCTTACAATGTAAACAAAACATATAAAATAGATTAAAAACACATCTAGAGAGTGCTTTAAATTGTTTTTGGGTTTCTAACTGAGGCCCCTTCTGCACATGCGGAATAATGCACTTTCAATCCACTTTCAATGCACTTCGAAGCTGGATTTTACTGTGTGGAGTACCAAAATTCACTTTCAAACAGTTGTGAAAGTGGATTGAATGTGCATTATTCTGCATGTGCGGAAGGGCCTGAGGCCCTTTCCGCACAGCAAATGTAGACTGGATTGCAGCCAGGATAAATGAACCCAGCATAGCCCTGGGCCGTTCGCATGGCTGGCTGTCCTGTGGACAGGTAGTGCATTGGCCAGGGTGCACGCCTTCACATGGAGGCACATCTTGTTTCTTAAAACTTACCTCCCACCAATGCCCAGTTCCACAGGTGTGTGCCCCTGCTCCCCCAGAGCCTTGCTGAAGCCAGAACTCCCTGCGTGGCTCCATAGAGGTAAGCAGGTAAGCAAAAACAAAAAAACAAAAAACCCCAACACCCTATGGGAACCATCAGAAAAAGCATGAGAGGCAAATTAGGGTATGTTCTGAAGGCACATGACATTTAAACCTTGGTTCCCTCAAGACACTAACACACATGGATTGTGTTATTTCCAAAAAGATCAGAGTATAGCAAGTTTGGTAAAAGCATACTGAGGATTGGGGAAAACCTGAAGAGAGGATAATTAACACCTCCCCAAAGACCCCCCCCCCTCCCCAAGTCCAGTTTGGAAGCCAAGGTAAAGAAAAACTTCCATGCGGAAGCAATCATGATCGCTGCTTTCCACCTGAAAATTAATTGCCCACACTTTACTCTTGCAATCCTTCGGCTAAGTGCTACCATCTGCTGCTTCCTCTGCTCTCCTTGTTTTGTCTACCATACTGGAATCCGAGTCTAAACACCCTCATTTAAATTAGCAGCTTGTGGATGTACTCAGAGATCCATGTCTCTCAGAGCGCTGTGGGTTTCTGTTAGGAACATCTGCAAGGCAGCCGTCTTTCTTTCTCAGTCAAAACTTTTGGTTACAGTTGGATGCGAAGTTCCCATGAAGGCTATCCTGTGTCATGGCTCTGGGAAACCAGTCACAGCTTCCTCTGATCTTGCAACTGCAGCAGTTTGACTTGTGAATGACAAGGAACCACAACAGCTTGGCGGCACAGATTGAATAGGATTTAAAGTTGCATGAGTATGTTGGATTCAAAATAAATCTGGCCCTTACACAAGCATATGGAGAAACCAGAGTTTCTTCAGTTGCTTCAAGTCTGTGGTGTGTCAGGCCTGTTCCACAGGGGCCAATAAACACAGGTGTAGGACTCTAAAAAATTGTTGGGGGAGGGGGAAATCGCACAGATCCTGCCTCCAAAACGAGTCTGCCCTGTGTTATTTCCCTCAAACCAGGTTTTTTGAAAGTCGCTAAACAGGCGAGTCTTTTCAAAAATCCCGGAGCTGCAACCTCTTGTGAGCAAATGGCTGGGCAGGAGACACTTTGTTCGCCTCCATTTTCCTTTTTAAAAATTTTTGCGGTTTGCATCTGCGTAGCTGTGTAGCTATGCAGGTGCAGAAGGTCATATAGTGGGACATCGGCATTGCTGCAGGGGGCTCATTTGTGCATGACTGGTGGGATCCAAAATTTTTAGTAACAGGTACCCATGGTGGTGGGATTCAAACAGTGGCATAGCGCCAATGGGGCTGGGCGGGGCACGGCGGGGGCGTGACCGGGCATTCTGGGAGTGGGGCATTGATGGGCGGGGCTGTGGCAAGGATGCAGCCACTGCGCCGGTCCTTGGGTGGGAAACGAATGCACGCAGGCGCAGGCTGCCTCGCACGCCGGTGCACTTCCTGCTAGACTGCTTCAAGTTCTGCGCGCTACTGCTGAGGAGCGGAGGAGGAGCGTAACTAAGGCAAAAATCACGTGGCAAAATCACCAATTAGTAACCCCCTCTCGGCACACACAAATAATTAGTAACCTACTCTCGGGAACCTGTGAGAACCTGCTGGATCCCACCTCTGCCTGTCTAGCTACGCATGGGTGGGAAGTAATTTTTAAAAAGATGTGTCTCCATGTGAAGGTGCAACAGCAACCCAGATTGTTTCCGTGGGCTCCAATTGCTGCCTGCACGGATGCATGCAAACGTGAAAACAGGAAAATGGGTTCCTTTATCCTGATTGCAATCCATAAGAACATAAGAACTAGCCTGCTGGATCAGACCAGAGTCCATCTAGTCCAGCACTCTGCTACTCGCAGTGGCCCACCAGGTGCCTTTGGGAGCTCACATGCAGAATGTGAAAGTAATGGCCTTCTTCTGCTGCTGCTCCTGAGCACCTGGTCTGCTAAGGCATTTGCAATCTGAGATCAAGGAGGATCAAAATTGGTAGCCATAGATTGACTTCTCCTCCATAAATCTGTCCAAGCCCTTTTTAAAGCTATCCAGGTTAGTGGCCAACACCACCTCCTGTGGCAGCATATTCCAAACACCAATCACAAAATTTCTCTCTGTCAACATTTTTGATCCCATGCATAATTTTATAGACTTCAATCATATCCCCCCTCAGACGTTTCCTCTCCAAACTAAAGAGTCCCAAATGCTGCAGCCTCTCCTCATAAGGAAGGTGCTCCATTCCTTCAGTCATCCTCGTTGCCCTTCTCTGCACTTTTTCTCTCTTCGATATCCTTTTTGAAAACATTTACTATGTGGAACGGCCCCCAGTTAATGAGGTGAAGGTAATTAAAAGACCTCTTTTCTAGGCCCATTTTGTTTCAGGATGGCATGTATGCATCATATCATTACGTCAAAGTTGGTGATGGATGGATTTCTCAGAAACAAGCAGGGCAGATCTGCATTATAAACATATCAATTTCATACCAGTTTAGCTATCATGGTCGTTTCCAAAGAATTCTGGAAATTGTAGTTTGCTGGGCATTTTGTTTGAGAAATCCCTAATCCCCCATTCAGAATGACAGTTGCCAGGATTCCCTGAAAAGAAAGAATGGGTTTTAGCCATACCTACAGTGCACTAGTCTAAGAACTACCAGATGCAAAATGGAAACAGGATCTTATGCACCTTTTACATAGAAAGGAGAATTTCGGTAGGTGTGCCTTTTCCCTTCATAATGTAGCTACAGTGGAAATCTCCCTTCTGTTAAGATTTACATTCGGCTAACTGTTGTAGATTTCTCTCCCAAGGTCTTTAAGAAAATTGTGCAAATGTCACATCTACTTGCAATTTCCTTTTTTTAAAAAAAAATCAGAAACAATGAACTGAAACCAGGGTTGCATTTTGGTCACGTCCTTATCTGGAATGCGAAGATTCTTACTGAATTCCCCAGAAAAACATTTTTTGCTTCATACCGCCTTATGTTTAGTTTCCACATACTTAGATGTATGGCAGATGACTGTTTTGGCTTCAGATGCAAGGAAGTTGATTGGGACTTGTGAAGGGCAGTTCATGGAAACCGTCCAAGTACATGACAGTGAACAATTCAATGGACAGAAGAAGAAGAAGAAGAAGAAGAAGAAGAAGAAGAAGAAGAAGAAGAAGAAGAAGAAGAAGAAGAAGAAGAAGAAGAAGAAGAAGAAGAAGACTTTATTTACAGTCAATGACCAAATATATTACAAATCTCCAAAATATCTACAACAAAACAAGAATGCAGATCTCTCTCCCGTATTCCAGCACTATTCATCTATATATCATTATACTTTGTAAACACACCGAACAGCATAAAAATACTAAACAAAACAAAAATATCTAAGGGGGATACCATATTCAGATCATTTTTTCTTTTTCATAATGAATTGACAGAATTTTGCTACCCATTTAGTAATATTCTCCTTCTTATCTTGTAATAGTTTTTCACAACAAACTTTATCAGAACAATATGTCGTCTTGTGTAGTAGATGTGACAGGCATTTTTTCCTTGCCTCATAAAGGGGACACTTTAATAACATATGCCCTATAGTTTCTACAGAATTCAGAGAATTCAATGGACAGAGCGGCACTTCCTTCCACGGAGGGAAGGAATGGTTCCCATGAAATGTCATACAGAGGAGAAGAACTATGCCAACATGATTCTGCACATTACATGCACACACAGATGGATGGCGCACACCAGATCAAGAAAGACTCAAAGCAAAACTGACACATTTGATATGGCAGCCAAGAAAGCCATTACAATTCTGGGATGCATCAATTAGTGTCTAGATCGAGGGAAGTAATTGTACCACTCTACTCTGCATTGGTCAGACCTAATTTTGAGTACTGTGTTCAGTTCTGGTCACCACAATTTAAGAAGGATATTGACAAGCTGGAATGTGTCCACAGGAGGGCAACCAAAATGGTAAAAGGTCAGGAGTCCATACCCTACGAAGAGAGGCTTAGGGAACTGGGGATGTTTAGTCGTCTAGAGAAGCGAAAGTTAAGGGGGGACATGATAGCTATGTTTAAATATTTGAAGGGATGCCATGTTGAAGAGGGAGCAAGCTTGTTTTCTGCTGCCTCAGATACTAGGACACAGAACAATGGATTCAAGGTGCAGGAAAAGAGATTTCACCTAAACATTATGAAGAACTTTCTGCCAGGGCTGAGCGGCAGTGGAATTCACTACCTCAGAGAATGGTGGAGTCTCCTTTGGAGGTTTTTAAGCAGAGGCTGGATAAACATATGTCAGGAGTGCTTTGATTGTGTGTTCCTGCATAGCAGGGACTTGGTGGCCCTTGTGGTCTCTTCCAACTCTAGGATTCTATGATTCTACATTTGTTCAAAAGTCAGTCTGACAGACCATTTTGGTCATGCCACAGTAGCAACAGCACTCTTAACATACCTGCATATGTTTCATAGAGGATAACAGGGATACTCATTGGCCATTGTTGCTGCCATCCGGCACATTTTAATTGCACATGCACACTGACTGCACAATCCACATATAGGATGACATAAGATGGATGCATTGTGTACAATAACAGCATTAACAATCCAAGCAATTTAAGGTAAGGAAAGATTACAGTTAAAGAACCTTTAAGACTGTGTGTTTTTGAGGGTCCAGGCTGCGCTGGTGCCATTTTCTTGCTTCTGCCCCTGTAGTCAAGTCAAGTAGTATTTATTGTTTGAGCCATTGGCTATAACATCCAAAAATACATACAGTTAATCTGCCCCCGTAGTAACCATTCATCCCCCAAATAGACACTGGATGGCTTTTTTCTGTGTGCTGGGCACTCAGAAGATTCCAGGTTCAGACCCCAGCATCCCCAATGAAAGGATCCAACAGCAGGTGATGTGAAAGATCTTCATCAGAGACACATGGCTGCAGAATTAAAAAAAATACCTGTTAAAGCTCATGTTATAGTGAACACACATACACCCTGCAGGTATGTGCAGAATTTGCCAACACACATCCACTTTACAAACTCAACCAGATGACAGGCATTTCAATAACTGCAGAGTTTATATTCCATGTTCAGCTGTACATGTACACGTGGGTATATGTAGAAATAGCCAACATACATCCACTTTACAAACTAAATTGGATAACAAGCATGTGGATAACTGTGGGGGTTAATATCCCATGTTCAGTTGTACAGTTGTTGAATGTAACATAAGGATGTATCTATCTATCTATCTATCTATCTATCTATCTATCTATCTATCTATCTATCTATCTATCTATCTATCTATCTATCTATCTATCTATCTATCTATCTATCTATCTATCTATCTATCTATCTATCTATCTATCTATCTATCTATCTATCATCTGCCTATCTATCACCTGTCTGTCTGTCTGTCTGTCTGTCTACTTACTTACTTACTTACTTACTTACTTACTTACTTATACCCCTCCCTCCTCAATAGGGTGGCAAACAACAGGGTGGCAAACAACAACAGTTATTCAGTATACAGTATACAGACAAATCACTTTGTGAATAGGGCTGCTGTGAGGCAGCTTTGTGTGTTCAGGTTTGCGGCAGCAGCCAGGGAAGAAAGATGAGCAAAGGAATTGGGCAGGAGACCGAGAAAGCAACTTTTTTGAGTTTGGTTACTAGGAAGAGGTTTTAATTGCAAAGTTTATGTTTAAGCAAGCAAAGCGTTCCAGAGTGTTCACTTGAATGTTTTCAAAAGACTTTGAGCTTTAATAAAAAGAGCAACACAGCCTGCTCAGCTGGCCAATTAGTATTTGAAAATCCTTGGGACAGTGCCCTGCAGAGACAGAAGAAATAGAACTCTGATTCTTTTGGGTTTTCAGATATCTGAACCATGGAAGACCCTGGATTAAGGGATTTCTATGTTGGGTCTGTGACGCAGGGCTCTGATGCTATCTCAGCAGGACAGAGGTGACACATAGCAAGACCCAGTTTCACCGCAAGAAAATCTAAACGGAGCTATCAATAGAGCATTTGTAAGGCCAGCCATTGTCCAGAGGCTGCCAAAAGGATAAACAGGCATCCACGCACTTTGCATCACTGCAGGTCAAAGGTCAGCCTTCGACAGCCTCCTCGCTCATCCCTCGTGATTTCTCCGCTTAGCAAGCCCAGAGAAACCCCAGCACAGTAACCTGACACGGCATGTTGTTACACAGAGAGAAAGGTTTTTTTTTAACATTCCCTGGAGAGGCGGACGATGATCAAACAGGATCTTAGCTCATCCAACTTTCTGTCTCATGCCTTGGAGGTTTGGCAAAAATCCATTGAGACTTTGGAGGAGGATTTCATCACACTGCTCACAAATCACAATTGCCCTTTTGTGAACTGATACAATCCTGGTTTTATTGGCTAGAGGAAGGTCACTGTTCTCTTTTAAATCTAGGTGGTCCAAGCTGAAGTAAATGTTCCAAGGGCTAGTATCTTTGAGGTGGCTATAGTATTATCTGATCTCTTCCTTTCTTTGGTCCATCTGTAACTGTACATCTATCTGCCAACATACTGAGGTTTCACTTTTTGCAAGAGGCAACACCCTTCCTGTCCAATAACCCAAAATCTGATTCTTGAAATCAGCATGCATACCACTGCTGTTGCCCTATGCTATCTTTTTATCCGCTTAGATTTATAACTCACCTTACCTCAAGGACTCATGTTTACTACTGGAAACTCTGGTGTTCCAAATAAACCAACATGCTCTTTGAGTATCAACGTTGTTTAGATTTCTTGTCCTCTAGCAACGCATTCTATTTTGTTTTAAGAGCCATGGGACTCTTGCAAAGAACTGCAGATGACACTGGGTATCTTACAGCAGTGGCGTACCACCCAGGGGGACATTTGGGGTCAAATATCCCCGGGTGTGGCCATTTAGTCATGTGGGGGTGCCGAAAATCAACTCCCACACTCCTCCTCCTTCCCTGACTTCAAGATCTGGTGCAAAAAAACGTTGTTTGGTAGTGGTGGGGGAGAGTGGCCGCCCATACGGAGAGGGTGGGGCAAAAAACCTCAGTTTTTGCACCGGGCTACATTTTCCCTAGATACACCTCTACCTTACAGTCACCCTGCATGAATTGAAAATTAATGTTGAGACATGGTCAATATTCCCCTGCCAGCAGCTCCATGTAGTAGTAGCAGAAGCTGGATCATCAAGTCATCCTTGATGTGATCCTAAGGAACAGTGGGTTTCTCAAGAACATGGCTTGCACATGATTGCACACAAATGCTTCTCCAGGACTACTTTCTTCCCCTCTCATGACTTCAGCGTACTTTACTATCACAAAGAGAGAGAGAGAGAGAGAGAGAGAGAGAGAGAGAGAGAGAGAGAGACCTCTCCCCTCAGTGCTATGGGAAGCTTTGTATCAATGCTGGATGAATGTAGAGCATCTATTGCTACATGACAACTAGACATAAGAACAGTTTTTTCCCGAATGCCATCACTCTGTTAAACAAATAATTCCCTCGATAATGTCAAACTATTTATTATATATTTATTATATAATTACTGCGCTACTTTTTTCATCATTCCTATTACCCATCTCCTCCCAATTATGACTGTATGACTATAGCCTGTGCTGACATTTCATTTTATTTTATGATTTTACATTTTATGTTTTTATTACTATTGATTGTTTCCTGATTGCTTACTAGACCTATATGACAATCATTAAGTGCTGTACCTTATGATTCTTGACAAATGTATTTTTCTTTTATGTACACTGAGAGCATATGCACCGGAGACAAATTCCTTGTGTGTCCAATCACACTTGGCCAATAAAGATTCTATTCTATTCTATTCTATTCTATTCTATTCTATTCTATTCTATTCTATTCTATTGTTGGTGTGAAAACTATTCAGGCATCAGGTGGAGGGGTCAGATTTTCACATAAGAATTGATGCTACACATCAAGTACAAAAGCGGGAAATTATATGGAAGTTGCTACCATTTGGATGAAGTAAGGAGTACACCTGCTCCAAAACAGAAATCCCAGGGGGAAAATCCAGCCAGCACATAATCTTGTGGCACCTTAAAGATCAACCAGTTACTTGTGGCATAAACTTTCATGTGCTAGAGTCCACTTCATCAGATGTAGGAAGCATGTTAAAATGCAATTATGTGGTTCTGCATAAAGGAAGCCATTGACTATATTTAGGGCAAATGCAACTCATCCAATGTTGATTTTAAAGAGTTTTTTTTTTAAATTGGGATCTACTTTGTAGAATGTAGTAACTTCTTTTGCATTGTCTGTGATTAAAAAACAAAAGATGCAAATTTCACATCAAATAATAGACATGAGTTCCAAAGGCTGTTGTTCAGTCATGGTTCCTATTTTCTTGATCCTATTCAAGATAAATCTCTCCCTCTCCCTCTCCCTCCCTCCCTCCCTCCCTCCCTCTCTCTCTCATCCCTATTTCTGCCTTTGGGGAATGAATAACTTTTGTTAACATGAGCTGCTACACTTAAGTTTCTTTATATTTTAGCTCTCTTCCTTTTGACTTGAGCAGAGGACATTGTACATATGCACATTAATGTTTGCACTCAATGCAGGGCTCCAGCTATTATATCACTTGCACTACAGCTGATGAAGTTCAATGTAAATTGTTGATAATACACTAGATAATACACTAGTTTGTTATTTTCTAGAGGGAAACCCTTCTGGCTTTTAAAACAGCATTAATGGGTTATTGCAGAGTAATTAAACATAGCAGATAGTCAGTGGAGTAGAACTATGAAGCACCTTAAAGATTAATGTGCAATTGTGAGTGTGTGGGCTTCAGGAATAATCTTTGGTATATGATTAGGAGCATCACATGTAGTTTCCTCTGGAGAAAGATACCAACAGTGCTTCTGTCTGCACAAATCTTTGCCTTCTGAGCTTAGGTTTGGATCCAGCAATGAAAATGTATTTAGTGCAGTTCTTCTTGTGCGAGCAAAAGCAGGACCGCAGCAGGACACAGCGCTTCCATATAATTTTAATTAAAGGACAACGCACATACGGAACAAACAGAACGTACAACAGACGGTCTGCATGATTTTGTTTATGAAATTGTATGGGAAGAGACCATTCTTGTGTATGCGGAAAATATAGGAGGGAATGGGATCCCAGTAGCACAAGCAGACAGCAGAGAGCTGAGCTTAGCACTGCATTGTTCACGTGGAAGTTTTCAAAGCGATCCAGCCCCGGCTTTGAGGAACTTGCTGTTAGCTGATGCCAGAGTTTGTCATGGGACAGAAGCTTTCCGAATAATTGGGTGAAAATGGGAAGAACACTTTGTTTCCTTTTCTGTGGAATAGCTGCATAAGGAACACCCAAAGTTTTAACCATTGAAAATGGTAAAAAGATGATGGCCTAGGTTTCTGGGACCTATTTGGAAGAAGAGGAGGAGGAGGAGGAGTATATCCCACCTTTCTCTCTTATAAGGAGACTCAAGGTGGCTTACAAGCTCCATTCCCTTCCTCTCCCTACAACAGATACTTTGTGAGATAGGTGGGGCTGAGAGAGTTCTGAGAGAACTGTAACTAGCCTAAGGTCACCTGGCAGGAATGTAGGAGTGCAGAAACACATCTGGTTCACCAGATAAGCCTCCGCCACTTAGGTGGAGTAGTGGGAAATCAAACCCAGTTCTCCAGATTAGAATCCACCTGCTCTTAATCACTACATCATGCCGGCTCTCAATTTAAATTCACATGTATTCCCCAACTTTGTGTTTGGCTTTTGGCACACAGGATGAAGCTGTTATACCCTCTCGCCCCAACTGTGCAATCCCAGTGGGGTTTCTATTAACATTTCTGTTAACATTTCTATTAGCACCAAGAGTATCTTCCCAAATCTTCCCAACCCCTCACCTACTACCTGACCTGTGATGCCACTCTAGCCCTTCTGTGTGCTCCTCAACAAATCAAAGTGCCTGACAGTTGAGCTATCAGGGGTTTCCAACTCTGGCTCTTCAGATGTTCATGGACTACAGGGGCTGGTGGGAATTGTTGTCCATGAACATCTGAAGCACCAGAGTTTGACACCCTTGAGCTATAGCCTCTTGCTGAACTACTTCACCATCCTGGCTCTCCTATACTTCTGCTTACTGGGAACTGCGACAATGACTTCATTGCCTTCTTTTCCCAGGAACATCCTTTCTATGGGCAGGGCATCTACTATCACTGACTCAGGTCTGGAGGTGCCTGTTGTACTTTGTGTGTGGGAACCTTCTTCCCTTTCCCCTGCAACATTCCTTGGGTTACCCTGCCTAGGGTTACCATCCTCCAGGTAGCGCCTAGGGTTCACCCACAGTTACAATCGATCTCCAGCCTAGAGACAGCTATTATCCTAGAGAAAACAGCTGTTTTGGGGTGTGGCCTCTATGATATCACATCACTAATGAACTTCCTCCTATCCCAAAACTCCACTTTCCCCAGGCACTGTCCCTAAATCTCCAGGAATGTCCCAAGCCAGAGTTGGCAGTTCTACTCCTGTCCCACTGAGGGCCTTCCACTTCCTCTCTGTTGGCTTGACCAAGCTTGTTAAAGGGACCTCTGGACTTCCTGCTTCTGTGTATAGGGAAGTTTTTCCAAGGGTGGCAGAAAGGTGACTGGGAGCCAGGATGTATCTGTGCCACTGGCTGATGGCAGGGGCATTGACATCAAAGAAGGACCCCTGGCGGACCTACCAGCTGTCATGGAGTGTGTGTCACCAGCTGTCATGGAGTAGGATCGTGCATTCCACTGGTAGAATCTACAAGCTTCTTTTCAGAACTGCAGCTTCCTTGGTTAAGAATCATTAAGCAATTCTGAAGTCGGTTTAAATCCAACGTGTAGAACAGATGGAAAGGTGACAAAAGACACTTCTGAACAGAATCTCTTAGAAAAATTTATTTTATAAAAGGCATTTTTGATAAAAAATATAAAAAATAAATATTTAAATAATGTACAATATATTAACCTCAGAAATATTATTATTATTACCATTTAAACGTCATATAAAATATGATCCTAGGTCTCTCCAAGGATCACTAGATGATACTGTCCGTAGACCAAGGAACACTGGCTACCCTGTTGCCATAGACCAAATAAATAGTCATTCTAAATCATAATAATTATTACAGTAACAATAATAGCAATAGTTAAAAATTAGACCTGACACTGCGAAATATTAAATACCCTGGCCTCACAACATCCCTGTGAGGTAGGTATGTCATGGTTGCTCCCACTTCCTACACTATTTTAAATAGGATAGGTAGGGGAGATCCAATTCTGACCCATCTTATATAACAGCAAACCCTGATTATCACCATTGTAAGTGTGAAAAGAATTCTCTGTGTCCAAACAGGTCAGCCAAGAGACTGTATTGTTCCTGGCTCAACTGTAACATTCATCTGTCAGTCTGTACATCCCTCGGGTTCATTGTACATTGCTCTCTTTATCTGGGAAGAGGGCAAAAATTTTTTTGACAGAACGTTCCTTCTGAGGATTTTCTTAGGAATCAAATTCTTGGGGTAAAAGTGCTATGCCTCCCAGAAGGGAAGGGGGGGGGGTGTATTTGCATATATTCAGACATCTAAATGTAGGTTGTTTGTTTTTAAAAAGCCCTTTGCTTAGCTTTGAATCTGAGCTAAAGAAAAAGGACGGTGGCAAAGATCAACAACAAGCCGCTTCTCAAGATCGTGGCTAAATATGACGCCAGGAAACGGTAAAAAAAGAACCGCCATAGCGCAGAGCTGCTCGCGACAAGAAGGGCGGCGGAGGGTGGCGCGATTCGCTACTGCCGCCGCTGAAACGCCTTAAACCGGCGCGAAGACGCCGTATTCAGAAAACGCTTTAAACCACTCTTTTTCCCCCTGTGGACGCGATCGGGACGCGAGCACTTCGCTACGTAACAAGCCGAAGGGAGCCGTCTTTCAAAATGGCTTAACTGCCAGACGGCCGTTAAGCTGGGTCACCTTTTCCCCTTCCACACACACACATCGCCTTCGTCACCTGGTGCGCTTCTCTGCATGGCCAAGCACCTTTCCCAGACCCATGCACTGGGACTGACAGTAGCTGGGAGGGGAGGCACTGACAGATGGGGGACGGGCAGGACATCAGGGCAGTCACGCCGGTTCCATCGTGACCGACTGCTGCGCGGCATGACGCCGGGCCTGCATCGGCTTCGCGAAGTGCGCGAGGCGCTAACATCGCGAGACGCCAGCTTCCGCGAGCGCTTCAGTGCGAACCGCCACATTTTCATGGGCGGGCTGGCTGCTGGACGCTTCTCGCGAGTCCCGCCTTCGTCTGTGTGAACGCTTTTTTTCAGATAAGCGTTCGCAATTTATGCACGCTATCGCTACGTCGCTGCTTTTGGCCGTGCGGAAACGGCCAAACAAATAAAAACACCCTCAGACCAACATGGAACCAGCCAGATGGCAACAACTTGGAAGTCAATATTACAAAAACTGAGGTTGTTCAAGACAATACAAAAAACATTCAGAGCACTTTTTAGAAGGTTTAAAGTGTAAACACCCCACATTCATTATATCAGTGTTTTTTACAACAGTCCATGTAAAGTAGGACACTGTTATAATAACCATGTCAACCTATATAACCATGGTTATACATGGATACATACATGGTTTTCCTCACAACAGTCCTGTGAGATAGGCTAAGTTGGGAGCATGTGACAGTCCCAAAGTCAGCTAATGAGCTTCAGAGCTAAAGATCTGAAGTCTCCAAGGGCCTACCCACACCACTAGGCTGGTTGTCTTACTTAGCAGCTAAAAGAGCAAGGTGTACTCCCGCAAACGGAGGGAGGGATTGACAGAAGGAGTATGTTTACCATAGGTCTACCTAGTGGGGGTTGTTGTTGGGGTTTTTTTTGGCAGAAATTAGGTTTGCCAGAAGAGTTTCCTGGATCACACCTTAGTCCCTTAGCTGCTGGACCACCCTGGCTCTTGTAAATGTTAAACTGTGACCCTAAATAAATACATCTGAATGTTAATAAAGATAAGCCTGCAGAGGCTGCTTGGTCAGAGAACAGGCCACTGTCTTACCTGCCAGAATTTGGGTGCCACTAAAAGTAAACAAGAGAAAAACTGACAGATGATATCCATAGAGCAAAATCCACCAGATGTTCTAGAAACACTTGAAGAGGTGTGCTATGTCAACAGTTTGGATCAGGGATATCATTGTGGCTCTGGCACCAAAATGTCATAGGCGGATCCTGCAGACAAGAGCTATAAATCCTACTTTTAAAAAAATTGAATATGTTTTTTCACTTGCCCAACAGTCCACTTTTATCTTGCTAATTCCCCACCCTCCTAGAACAATGATACCTTTAACCTTGAAAGGTGCTGAATTTTATTGTAAAAAGCTAGAATTAAAATACTTTTAAAATAAAGTAAATCACTGGGATTCAAATAAATATTAACCCGACAGCTACCAAGTAGCTGATATAACGATAAAAACCAGGTGAGCTGGACAATAAATAAAGAATTTTCACAAGGCTGACTCCAGGTTTTACAGGACCCAGGGCATTTATAGTTCCTCCCCCAGAGCCCCTTTCTGATTACCTGTGCACACATGCACAAACCTGTATGCATGTGTACACACAATTCCTCCTGGCAGAAGGAGAAAAGCATATTTTGGTGGTCCTTTAAACCCATGAGCAGTGGCACGGGAAAAAGTAGTTTGGAAGTTATGCCCTCTGTTTCTTCCTCCAAGTGCCACTAGCACCAGATTGAAATGAATAGGCAAGCAAGCGAGCTATTACCCCGGACAACGAAATCCTTCCCCGGAATCCTACACTGGACAACAAAACAGCCATGATGGCAAAAAGCAGCGGCTGGTCTGCCACCACTTGCTTGCTTTTCTCCTTCTCAGTGGAAGCAGCAGCAACTACATTGGAACTGGGTCCTCTTTTTGGCACTTGTGCAAAAAAAAAAAAACATCCATAAGCTGTTTGCATCACCAGAGGAAAGAAAGCCTAATCCCTTCAGGGAGCCAAATCCCGCCACCACAAACACCATCCAAAGAGAGTACAGGAAGCAATGTCTGTGCCTTACTCTTACACAGCAGCAAGTCTCTGGGTTAGTGGTGGTGAGACATCCTGGTGCACCAACAAGGCCTCAGCAACTGCCTAGCAATGCCGACCCCGGATGCTGGCCCTAGATTGCAAAGAGAACCTTTGACTAGAAATTGCCTTGGAATTGCAAGATGAATTCAGCCACCCATGGAAGAGAGTTCTACCATGAAGGAGGAATCAAAACTCCAAGGAATGCTGGGAAGATATTTTGAGAGAGGCTGGAGACCTCATCTGAGGACCATATGGATGTAACCAGTGGAGCAACAGTGGCCATTTCAACACATTATCCCCTGCCTGGATGGATTTTTTCCCCATGTCTTTCCATGAATCACTTGTTGCTGATCCTTGAACGTTCTCCAAAGCAAGCAGGAGGAGCCAGGTGAACTTATACCGGCTTGTGGAGTTTCTTCAAGATGGAAGCTGCCTCTGAGATGACTCCTTTGTACCACCTTAGCACCTGGCAGCCTTGCTTCTTACTCTGGAACATATGCTTCCAACTGGAGCTGCTGCCATAAGTCACATCCACGTGGGTGACGTTGTACACAGAGCACAGCAGGCACGTGAGGTTGGAAAGGAGGCCTCGAACCGCTTCAGAGGTTTGATTGAGGTTTTGTAGCAGCTGAGTGGCATCGCTGTTGATGACCTCTTGATCTATGCTGATGTTGCCCAACGAGGTTTGGAAAAAGACGAAGATCTTGTACAGGGCTATCAGGATCTCCTTTTCGTCATTTGTTTGATTGATAGAAGGGAAAGTGGCATTAAGTGGGCAGACATGATTCAGTTTCTTCGGATTGAATGCGTGGCCTTGTTTTTCCACCTGTTCAGGAGAGACAGAGGGAAAAAACCACTTTAAGTGCTGAAACAAATGTTTTTAATATCCCCCCCCCATTTCAAATCTTGCCACTCACATTTGGAATGCAGCGTGTTGAATTTGAATTCTGGATTTACTGACTTCTAGTTCAAAAAGCGTTCTTGTTGGCATCTCTAGGGTGTTTGACTTTTAGCAGGTATGGAGTTGGATATACTACCATAAGAACATAAGAAAGAGCCTGCTGGATCAGACCAGAGTCCATCTAGTCCAGCACTCTGCTACTCGCAGTGGCCCACCAGACGCTTTAGGGAGCTCACAGTGATGTGAGGATGTGAAAGCAATGGCCTTCTGCCGCTGCTGCTCCTGAGCACCTGGTCTGCTAAGGCATTTGCAATCTCAGATCAAGGAGGATCAAGATTGGTAGCCATAGATTGACTTTTCCATAAATCTGTCCAAGCCCCTTTTAAAGCTGTCCAGGTTAGACCAGTTGTCTAGTGCTGTCGAATACTAAATGGCACATCGTCCATCAGATACTAAGTACCACTGCATGCATCATCTAGTGCAGTGAAATACTATAAATACTAATTGCAGGGCAACTATCAAATTGTTAGAGTATTCAACTTCAAAATATCCATAGAAAAATTTGAAAAGCAATCCCTCCCCCACACCACTAAATAGATTGGCCCAATTTCTTACAGCCACCTGAGTGGAATACACATGAAATTTCCAAAATGACCCAGAACTGTGCCCCAGATGTTTGACCACCTCTGGCATGAAACTTAAGGGCATGGTGTTCCAATTACATGTATGTGTGTTGGAAAATGGTTGCATGAAAACTTACGTAGAGGTTCAATAGACCTGGAGCCCGCCTGTTCAGATCTGCCACCTGGTGCCGAACCTGACTGAAGACGTGATGGTTGCATTGACTTGAATTGTTGCACATGAGATTGCCTTTCTGCATCGGCAATGGTTTCCCAGACATCAGCTTGCAGTGCAAGACCAGCAGCAATGGAATAATTCCTGTTTGGAAGAGAAAGGGTGGGGGGATGTCAGGTTTCTGCTCCATGGGAAAAACACTCTGCATCTAAACTGAATAGCCAGGTTGCAGATGAGGAGCCAATGAAGCAGGGTTCTTAATCAGCTTTCAGATCTCTTAGCCTTGGATGTTAGATGGATGTTGACTGGGAAAGGCCTGTTCTGTGCTGGCACCACAGCTATGCAGTATTCCCCACAGAGACATTGTCCTCCTCTCTTGACTTAAAAGCAGAGGTGGGATCCAGCAGGTTCTCACCAGTTCCCGAGAGTGGGTTACTAATTATTTGTGTGTGCCGAGAGGGGGTTACTAATTGGGTCTGCTTTTCCGTTAGAAATTCCATTAGGTCCAAAAATCTTAAAGTCCTGTTGTTTCCTATGTGGCTGGTTAGCGAAGGTAGAAAACAGGATAATTCTCCCTGTTGGCCTGTTTTAAAAATATGTTTTAGAAATATGGTAAAGTTGCTTGTTTAAGGAAAGTATCCTTCTTTTGATTTCTAGAAACAAAATGAAGTATTTGAAAGTATTAAGTATTTGACAGGCAGTCAATTAGAGGAGAAGTAGTTGTTTCTGTTGGCAGTAGACGATAGGACTTGCTATAATGAGTTTAAATTATGGACAGATACCAGCTGGAAATTAGGGACTTTTTTTACAGTAAGAGTTTTTTACAGTAACAGAGAAATTATTAATGCCCTGCCCCGGAATGCCCGCCCACGTCCCCGTTGTGCCCCGCCCAGCCCCATTGGCACTATGCCACTGTTTGAATCCCACCACCAAGGAAACCTGTTACTAAAATTTTTGGATCCCACCACTGCTTAAAAGTTCTATGTTAAGATGATACTACTCTGGTTTTTAATGCATGACATATCCATTTTTTTTAACCACTGTTGCTGCTATACCTCCTATAGCATCTTTTTAGGGTTGGCGGCTGTTTGATATTTGCCACCATAGTCTTTGTTTGCTTTCAAGGGTATAACCATTTTAAATAATTAAATAAAAGTCTATGCTGGCCTGGATCCAACCACACAGTCTCCTTCCACGGAAGTGGGGATTTCTTCCATCTTCTCCCCTCCCTCCAGCCTCTTGAAATTTTGTTCTTGGGGTTCAGCAAACCCTCAGGAAGTGTACAGTGGTAGTCTTGGGGAGGTGTTGATGAAAGCTTAAAAGCACTTACAGTACCATCCTAAGAATATTTTCTTGGGCGAAAGACTCACCGATTACAGCTCAATAAGATTCTAAGTAGACCTGTTTGGGATTTATTTCTTACAGAGACAAAGCTAAGCAATCAAAATACTTAATTGGGGGGGGGGATGTGAAAATGGCACAGAACAAGTCATGCGCCAATCATAATCTGCTTGTATTGGACCCAGCAAAAATACAGACATGTTTATGGAGCGTGTAGGGATGGAGACGGGAGAAGGCATGTTGATGTGATGCTGAGATCTACTGATCATCAAGAGTTGCTGAAAACCACCACTGGCACTAGGGTGGTCACTGGCCAGCTCTGGGTTTGGAAATATCTGGAGATTGGTGGGGTGGGGCAGGGTGGGCCGGGGGGAGGCAGAGCCTGATGAGGGTGGGGTTTGGGGAGAGAAGGAACTTCAGTAGGGTATACAGGCTTAGAGTTCGTCTTCCAACGCAGCCATTTTCTCCAGGGGAAACAGATCTCTGTAGCCTGGAGATCAGTTGGAATAGTGGGAGATCTCCAGCCACCATCTGGAAGTTGGCAACTATCTGGCACTCAAATAAAGACCTTCATCCACACCACTCTGACCTAAACCAACATCACCGGAAAACAAATACCTGACTTGCAAAGCTCCATGGGCTTCCAGAATGATCAAATCCTCCAGAATTCTACTCTTTATTCCCCTCCTCTTGATGGACAGATCAGAAGCAAAGCTAACTTTTCAGTCCATTTTATGTAGTGTAAAAGGCAGACAAGTGGAGAGGTAGAGCTTCAATTGGTTAGGAAATTTGAGACTCGCACATTTAATATTGCCTTTTCCGTTTTGCACAGTTACACGCCAATAGAGGGAGGTGGCTGCAAAGTGCTCTCTCAATGGCACATGCAAATTGAGTCATCCCCATGCCACAAGGAGAAGTCTGGACATGCCCGAATGTTCAGCAGCCAGTGCTGCCTGTCTATCTCTCTTCTCCCAGAGTATTACAGCCAGGTGTCTTCCCCCTCCCCTCTCCGGCCACCCACTGCCATGCTCCTGCTCTCAGTTCGGGAAGCCCTACCCAGCTACGTCATTAGAATTTCCCTTCCAGCCTGAGAGCCAGGAGGCAGCGTTCCCAGATTTCGTAATAACCTGTCAAATATGCAAAGCAGTTCCAGCTCCACGTGTCCTCCGTGCAAAGCAACGAGAAAGAAGCAAGCCAGCTGGAATGTCTCCAATTAAGCAGATGAACAGACACACTTTAGGACGAATCTGTCCCTTCCTCAGCATGGCCACTGGCTTTTCTGCGATTATTATGGGCTACATTTGCATCATCTCTTTCTCCTCTGAGGACCTTGGAAGGCATTCTTACCTCAGAACCACACTGGGAGATAGGCTAGGCTGGGAGCCGACAATAAACACAAGGCCACCCATTTAGGAAGGTGCCTTGTACTGAAGAAGAGTTTGGATTTATATCCCACCTTTCGCTCCTGTAAGGAGACTCAAAGGGGCTTACGATCTCCTTTCCCTTCCCCCACCCCTAAAACAAACACCCTGTGAAGTGGGTGGGACTGAGAGAGCTCCGTAGAGCTGTGACTAGCCCAAGGTCACCCAGCTGGCATGTGTTGGAGTGCACAAGTTAATCTGGTTCACCAGATAAAGTGGCAGAGCAGGGAATCAAACCAGGTTCTCCAGATTAGAGTGCACCTGCTCTTAACCACTACATCATGCTGGTTCTCTGAGTCAAACCATTGGTCTAGCTAGTTTGTTATTATCTGCTCTGGCTGGTAGCAGCTCTCCAGAGAACAGCCTTTCTCACCATTTGCTTTTGGAGATCCTTTAACCGGAGATGCTAAGATTGGACCTGGGATCTTCTGTGGCGCACCATGTATTCTGTCACTGAATGAATTCTCCTCCACCTGATCAGCTTTGTATCTGGCAGTAGTTTTATAGGCTAAACAGCAATTGTGTTGGCTACTATAGGTACACCAGCATCACCAGCTGTGTTCCCTGTACCAAACACAAGAGGTATGAATGACAGCCACCCCTCCTTTAGAGATCCTCCAGGAGACTTTATTGAAACAAATGTTGTTAGTCTTTAAACTATCACTGGCCTTTCATTTTACTTTGCCGTTGGGAAGCCAGAGTGGAACTCCTGTCACAGGCACGTGTGCACAGATGTTTAACACACACATGCAAAGTGTGGAGGTACTCATAATGGGGCTTCCAGCATAATGGGGCTTACACGAAAAACTCACTAATTGTGTGCCTGTTTAATTGTTGCCTCCAAAACACTCTGCGAAATGTAGTTTGGTGAAAGTGCTGAGAATTCTATTTTGGAAAGTTTTTTTTTCTTTGATCACTTTTTAAACTTATTTATTTGTTCTAATACTCAAATTACAGAGGGAGATAATGTCACCTGGTATTATCAACACCAATAAAGGTACCCTCAGTATTAACAGTGTTTGATAATAGTAACGCAAAATGTATCTAGCTAGCCCATGTTCAGAAAACAACAAAGGTTAGCTGCACCTGATCCCAATGAATTTGTATATTGTATCTTATGTATTTTGGGCAAAGTTAAACTCTAATTAAACTCTGATTAAATCTCCAAGCTGCTTCAAAAGGACAATTTACCCTGAGATCAAATGTCTATTACATTTCTGTAACAGCTAGCAAGGTGCCTCTGAGAAGCTTAAAAGAAGGGCTTTTCCTTGTTTGTTTTCTACAGCATTTGATCATTGGAGGTATACTGCCTCTATACAGGGAAGCTCCATTTAGCCATAATAATCATTTACCTAATCTATTGGAAATAATTTCAATAGAAATAATTCACTGTATTGGCATGATACAGCCTTTGAAAAATCACACTGTGATAAATTTTGTAAGTTTCTTTTAAAGTCTGCTCTGGTTATTTTCGTTAGAGTATGATAATATTCCAGCTGCGGAGTTATTTCATGATTTACATGGCTCTAGCAGAATAGCTTATATTGCTTATCTTAGTGTGAAATAAAATGGTTTAAGAAAAAAAATCTAGTGAAGAAATACTTTGTAATTCAGATAAACCTGATCACAGAAGATCGATCCATACATAAGTGATGTTATAAAAGAAGCAACCAACAAAGTAGGGGAAATAATCTAAGCAACCCAAACTGACAGAACTAGATCATTCCTTAGAAAGGACCAAACACTTGGCAAGGTTAGCGTTCATTCCTTCCTTCTGGTTTGTTCGGAGTCCTACCGGTAGAGTTTAATGCAATCTTACAGCCAGGTTGATTTAACTCCGTAGTTTTTCCGTTTCACACAACTTTTTTTTAAAAAAGCTGCGTTTGACAGGAAGGGAGAAAAAAAAAACTACTTTAACATGCTATGTTAGAGTTTGCCCAGAAACCCAAGAATAAAAGAAAGCATTCATAAGTCCCTTTTTTCCAGCTACCCAGATGTTTAGCAGAAGTATGCCAAAAATAGCATGTTCTTCTTTCAGTGCCAAATATGCAGGGATGCTGAAACAAGGAAAAGGAAGGAGGGGGTTAAAGTTCAGGCAGGTTGTGCTTGCATCTCAAGCGGGCTGTTGACAAAGTTACAAGAAGAAGAAGACCAGAGTCAGAAGAAGAGGAGTTACCTGCAGTCATGAGGTTCATGGTAAGCTGCATCTTGGGATGACTTAAGAGAGATGGTTGTTGACAGCAGCGCTCATTCAGAGAATCATGTTCATACTGGGGGATGTCACTGGTTATATACAGGTCCAGTAAGCCTGTGTTGTAAGAAAGTGGGGGGAGCCAACGTGAGGGTAAGGCAGATTTCATTCAAGTTCAGAAAGACCATGGAAACAATGAACAGTTTGAATGGTTCCAAAGATACTGGATTTTTTTTTCTTTTGCCGAGTGTTGAGGTCACATTCTGTGGTTTTGTGGTTCCTCCCTCCTCCCCCTCCCTGTGTATGGCTCATTTTGGAATGGTTTGATGCAAATGAAGTGGGCTGATAGAATAACATCATTTTAGAAAGTAGCAAATTGGAATCCTATTGAGGGGAGGGGAAGAAAGCTGCTTGCCTGCACACAGACAATGCTGCGAGTCATCGCAAGGGGGGGGGGGGGAACTACCAGGCTAGAAGTTCGACATCATCATCCCCCCCTCCCACCGTGAACACTTTCACCTAGCCAGGGTGATTCCCCTGAGACTGACACTTTCTATGCTGTGTCTGGGTGCTGGCCAGGGTGAAGGCAGAAACACCCCCACCCACCACCACCAACCTATTTTTTGTAAACTGTCCAGAGAGAAGGCCCTGATGCCTGGGAAAGAATTTTGAGTGGGTGGATGGGGAAAATGGCAAGAAAAGACATGAATTACTCTGTGTGTGTGTGTGTGTGTGTGTGTGTGTCCGAAAGTGTGCCAGAGAGAAAGAGAAAGTGAGTGCATTGCCCCCTAGTGGTTCATTTGACAAACTGGCAATTCATTCATCCAATCAATGAGACAGGTATTTACACATTTGATTTAGAGATTTGGATGTGGAAGATTTTCGAATCTGTGGGGCAAAACTATAGAGAACTTTAACACCATAGTATATGAAATGTTCACTGCTTATTTCATCCTGGAAACCACAGAAATGAGCCAAACCCCACAAATATTTTAGATTGCGGATATAATAAGTGGGTGGCAAAGCCCAGGTTTTCCTTGACTTCCTTGGGGGTGGGGCTCTTCGTTGTGGCACAAAACTTGAATTCTGAAATGGAAAATCGGTCTTTATTTGGCACAAAAATAAACATTTCAGATGAACCCGAAGGGTCATCCCATCAATTTTAATTCAAGGTGCAATGTTGCGTTACCTCTTCAGTTCTAAGGCTCCAATGCACATCTGAGTCAGATAGTTGTACTTGTGAGAAAAAACAAGAGGACAATCCAAACCTTCCCCAAATGATGGTGTTGCTTTCATTGGTACTGGAGAGAGTGAGGGTGCAGATTGAGTGTCTTGAATTCTGTTCATGCATCAGGTGGCGCTTGGGCCCTTTCCGCACATGCAGAATAATGCACTTTCAATCCACTTTCAATGCACTTTGCAGCTGGATTTTACTGTGGAATAACAAAATCCACTTGCAAACAATTTGAAAATGGGCTGAAAGTGCATTATTCTGCATGTGCGGAAGGGGCCTTAGGCTTGCACAGGGGAGGAGAGGCCTGTTTGTATATGGGTTGCCACATGGTATCTGAACAAATTGTGTATATTTGTGTGTGTGTAACATTTTCTGAGCTTTTGTAGAAACATGTAGAGTGTCTTTTAGCACATTCTTTTATGAATCCAGATTAACCATACATGTTGAAAACCATGTCTGAAATGCTACATGAAGTCCTCTTTGAGGCATGTTTTATCTATGAAGGCTTTTTCACACATGAAACTCCTCTTGTGAAGTTGTGGTCGGCAAGTTATTGATTTGTTGTGGTCGGCAAGTTATTGATATGTTGATATGATATGATTATTAAGATCTATGGGCCCCTTATACCACCGGGACCATTACCCCCTCTTGCTAAGGGACTAGGTCTAGATAGGACACCATCTTGATATATTATAACTGCTGTTTTTATTATAACTTATGGATGCTTATGATGTTTTTATGTGATTTTATGTTGTACACCGCCCAGAGCCCTTCGGGGATTGGGCGGTATATTAAATCAAACAAACAAACAAACAAACAGATAAATAAATAAATAAATAAATGTGTTGCGCCCCCCCCCCTTTTTATATTTAAAGTTTTTACAACATTTTATTTAAAAAGAAAATCACAGTACTAATCAAACAGCTTTTTCATTCAGTTTCACTCAGTTCCCATCCTTATTAAATATCCTGCCTTTGATACTATGATTTTTAGTATGGGGGGGGGGGTAATGGAGAAAAAGTGAACCCCTTCCTTCCTTTTTCTCCAGCAATAAGTTGGTTGGATTCAACTCTCCCCTTTTAAGATCTCACACCTGCATAGCCCAGTCCCTGACAGATTCCAGTCCTGGTGATGTTTAAATGTAACTGTGACAGACCCCCTCACATCTACTTATCTTCTTGAGGCAGGGAACCACTCACTACCTTGTCCTGACAGTTTTTCCCCACTTTTTCCCCTTCAGGGACTGAGGTGCTTCAGAAAATGGTAGGGTTTGATTGAAAACACTTCCCCTCAACCCTGTAACACATCAAAGAAGGTAAAGGATAACCACTGACTTTATTCCTTTCCAGACACACCCCTCACTAAAGCACTCTAAAATAAATACTTGAGACACATTAAACACTTAAACAGATTAAAGATTTATTATCAGATAGAGGAGATGGGAAAGGAGGAATAATAACTTAGAGATGGAGTTTGATGAGGCAAATAAGGCAGGAGGTAAGATAGCTAGATATACACAATGCACAAAAGGTTGGTCCACAGGTTCATAGGTTTTGTTTCTCAGCCCAGCACCTAATAAGGTTGTCCAGTTTCAGTTCAGCTTAGATGTTATAGTTTCTTAGATGCTTCACAGATTGTACAGTTCCTTTAACTTTACAGATAGTACTGGCTTTTGGCTTCTACACATACAGGGTCCTACCACTGGGTTGGTACACATGCACAGTACCCTCACACAGTCAACAGTTAGGAAAAACCCTCAAAATAAAACATAAACTCTCTCCTGAGGTAAACCAAAGCAAATCCCAATACTCCAGACCCAGTGATACATAGAAATCCCCCTCTCATTGGAAGATATTCCTATCCTGGCTTAGTATGGCCCTACACCTTGGCCCTCCAATAAACCCTCCACCAGTGTTCCTTGTCTGTGTATATATTTGCTTTCACCCAGCACTCAGGCTGATAACAGTAGCTTTTCACACATGGCTAAGGCAAGCAGCACTTAACAGCAGGAATGCTCATGACCAAAAAGCCTCACCGATTCTTCTGACAGGACGTTAACCTCCTCTCCACTCTGCATTATATAGTTACTTGGCCAATCAGAGTGTAGGAGGCCACAGCCAATCAGGTGGCTCCCCTGTTCCTAGGCCTTTCTGCCTGACTGTAAACAGTAAGTTGTTTTAGACAAAACTGCACTGTTAAAAATCATATTTCCTTGCAGTCCGTCACAGTAACAAAAATGTTTTTTTAGATAACTAGATCAGAGAGAATTCGGGGTTCTTCTGCGTCACAAAAGTTTTGTGGTTGAGAGCACAGAAGAGGATATTGGCAACAGAGAACAAGCTGACCTCTGAGTGAAGAGGAGGAAGTCACAAAGTATTACACAATTCTATCAATACTGCGTTAAAAGTACAGAGCATAGAAAATTGTGTGTATCAGCATAGTCAGATGGATACTAGGACAATTTTTAAAATATCAATTCTCAGCAGGTTTCTTACAAAATAACCTTTCTGCATTTCTGCTATGACTGATTAAATAGTGTTTAATTAAATAATTTTGTGACTTTTTGAAAGGCTTTTCAAATAATGTGATTTTTTGAAAGGCTAGCTCAGTTCAAGCATCATACCAAAACTAAGGCTGTTTTGTGAGACCAGGATTCAGTTCACAGACAACCACTCAAATCCTGTTTTGTTTTGTTGTCTACCTTATCTCAGGAACTTGGAAAGACACTGCCAAGAAACAAGGCAAGATTAGTCAAGAAGTCTGCAACTGGACATCATGCAAAACCATTGTAAGACCAGTCATGTTGGAAAATGCCAACAAGTCACAGCTGAGGGTTTTCAAAGCAAGAAATATTTGGAGGTGGTTTACTTTTGCCTGCTCCCAAGTGGGCTGAGAGTTCTGAGAAAACTGTGAGTAGCCCAAGGTCATCCAGCAGGTTTTATATCAGTGGTTCTCAACCTGGGGGTCGGGACCCCTTTGGGGGTCGAACGACCCTTTCACGGGGGTCGCCTTAGTGTTCTCCATCTGTAAAATGGATAAATGTTAGGGTTGGGGGCCACCACTACATGAGAAACTGTATTAAAGGGTCGCGGCATTAGGAAGGTTGAGAACCACTGTTTTATATGGAGGAGTGGGAATCGAGCCAGGTTCTCCAGATTAGAGTCCCATCACACCACTACACCACACTGGCTCTTATAGTTAAGACTAACCATGCTCAATACCCTAGCTTCAGGCCCCGGTCTCAAATCCCACTTTGACAGATCTGAACTAAACACAGGTAGCAGAGTGGCCAAAGTTTGGATATTCACACTAATCACAGCTAGTTTAATCAAACTGTAGTTATATGTGATGCCGACTGAACCATCGATTCATGAAACAAAAGTGTAGGATCAACCTGACATGAGGGATTTCTAATTCTTGATTAAGAAGAAGAGGAGGAGGAGGAGGAGGAGGAGGAGGAGGAGGAGGAATTTGGATTTATACCCCCCCTTTCTCTCCTGCAGGAGACTCAAAGGGGCTTACAATATCCTTGCCCTTTCCCCCTCATAACAAACACCCTGTGAGGTAGGTGGGGCTGAGAGAGCTCAGAGAAGCTGTGACTAGCCCAAGGTCACCCAGCTGGCGTGTGTGGGAGTGTACAGGCTAATCTGAATTCCCCAGATAAGCCTCCACAGCTCAAGCGGCAGAGCTGGGAATCAAACCCGGTTCCTCCAGATTAGATACACAAGCTCTTAACCTCCTACATCACTGCTGCTTAAAGTCCTAACTACTCCCTTCAGAAGTTGCTATAAGACTCACAAAGTAAACAACAACAACTGATCCTGTGTTTTTCCCACTGTGTCCTAAGGAGCAGCTGAAAGATGTGTTTTTGCTTGGGAAAAGGGTACTGGCGGGTTGACCTCCCATCTTCACCCCCATGCTGCTGCTGTAATCCAAATAGAAATTCCTACTGCTTTAAAAATTATTGTTAGGAGTTTACTGGATAATATAAAAATGATAATCAAACACAAATGTTCTGTGGCTTTTTACAATACAATCATTTGGAGAGAGATCTCCACAAGTAGCTTCAGCTTTTACACTTTTGCAAATAAAAGCTATCACTCCTTGTTAGAGCATACTTTCCTTTTCCTTCCCTCCTACACACCCAAACCAAGACATCCATAAAAACGGTGTGGCCTTAAATGATGTGGATTTTTCCATACCAGTTCAGATTGGTCCCCACTGATTAATCAAATGAACCTTACTTTAATTCGGTTGATTCAGGTTTGGGAGCTTTAATTTTTATCTACTAATTATGAATCCTTGGGGTTCCTGTCTGAGAGTTCAGACATAACCCTTCCCTTGTCTAGACAAGTATATTGGCCAACAGTGGGGAGTCAGAAGAGTGAAGGAGCCATTTGGCTCTGGGACAAAATTTTCTTACTCTAGGTTCCCTTCTGACTCCTCTTTCACTCGCCTTCCTCCTCCTCGTTTGTTCTCCACCCCCATATCCCTTCCCAACTTGTCATCCAACACCATAAAAGACAATTCTTCCAATTTCCAGGAAGAGCTCTGTTCCAGCTTCTCCTATGGAAATAATGTAGTCATCTGCATTACTATGCAAGACCATGCATTCAGACAAATGTCCAGTTGGAAAGAACAATAGCACCATCCCAATCCAAGAAACCCAAGACAGATTTCAGCAGCCAGATTGTTTCCGTCTACTGCTCCCCCAAATAAATGGGGTTATAACTAGTAACCACACACTATTTAACCGTGCAATCCTAAAAAATATTTACACTCTTCTAAATTCATTGAAGTCAGTGGGTGTAAGTCTGCTTAGGACCACACTGTGAATGTTCCAGGGATATTTTAAGCAAACATCAAGTTATCAGTAGCCATTAAGTAGAATATTTGGTCATCAACAGAGCAAAAAGCAAAGGGGAATGTGAATTTCTGCTCTTGTTGGCTACAAGGATAGTCTGCCTCTGCTCACAACTCTGTAGCTTATAGCCATTAGCCATAAAACTCTCGTTTAAGTGAGGCTCTTCTAGGCAATGATGTCTTCCTTTTGCTACTAGTGATGCTAGTCTATTGTTCTTGCTAGGGTTGATGACTCTTGAGCTGAGAGATTCCTGAAGATTTGGGGTAGAGTTTGGGGAGGGTGAAGTTCATAAAGGAAATGGACTTCAGCAGTGTATAATGCCATGGGATCCACACTCCAAAACAACCATTTCCTCGAAGGGGGACTGATCTCTCCAGTCTGGAAATCAGCTGTAATTCTAGGAGATGTCCAGGCTCAACTTTGATGCTATCAACCCTAAAAGCTGCCTCATTGGCTGTAGCTGTGTCTATAGGTAGGGTGGCCAGCTCCAGGTTGAGAAATATCTGGATGGAGCTTGAGGAGGGTTGGGTTGGGGAGGGACTTCAATGGGGTATAATCAGTGGTGGCAGAGGTGGGATTCAAATAATTTAACAACTGGTTGTTTACAAGCACCATTTTAACAACCGTTTCTGCCAAAGTGCTGCGAACCTGCTGAATCAGTGGTGGGGATTCAAATAATTCAACAACCGGTTCTGAAAGGACTTAGTGGTGGGATTTCAACCAGTTCTTCAAACTAGACAAAAAATTAGCTACCGGTTCTACTGAACTGGTGTGAACAGGCTGAATCCCACCACTTGGCCATTTTCTCCAGATGAACTGATCTCTGCCAGTTGTAATCCCTAGGAGATCTCCCGCCAAAGTATATCGATAAATTGGCAAGGTATATTGATAGGTATGGGCATTTGCACCTCCTCCTAAGAAATTACACCTCTCATTTTGTTTTGCTTTCGGGCTACAATGTGGAATACGTTATGCTGTACTTAAGCAGTCCTATGCCCATGTTCGTATTTACATTTTTTAAACTGTTTTGAACATGTCTTTTAGAGCCACAAAGCAAGCCTAAACTCTCTCACATGATTGTGGCATGGGTATCAAGAGCTATTTCGGGACAGCAGAAAACCTTTGAGAAGTAAAAAGAAAGTGGTGTCACATATGGAGGTATTTCTGTCAAAACAATGAAAAATGTGGAAAATAGGTCAAAGTTCTCAGTTTTACAAGTGTCATTTAATACCTACAAGTTGCGAATAGGGAATCTCTAGTTCCATTCATGCCTCTGCCATGAGTTCACTCTAAGCCACTGTCTTTCAGCCCCTCCCTCCAGCTGGAAGTAGGGGGATAATAAGACCTTTACACAGTTGTTACTACACAGAGGTAATGTATGCAGCAAATTTGAACATTCAGAAAGCACCAAATAAATGTTAATATTACTGTGTTTCCCTGAAAATAAGACAGTGTCTTATATTAATTTTTGCTCCCAAAGATGCGCTATGTCTTATTTTCAGGGGATATCTTATTTTTCTGTGTTCTGTTCGTCGGGCATGCTTCCAAACAAAACCTTTGCTACGTCTTACTTTCGGGGGATGCCTTATATTTCGCACTTCAGCAAAACCTCTACTATGTCTTATTTTCAGGGGATGTCTTATATTCGGGAAAATAGGGTAGGGAGATTCAGTTCCAGGTATCTCTAGTTTGCTTTGGTGATCTTGCTTTCCAGGGCAAGAGGGTGCCCAGGAAAATGAGGGCTACTTTCTGGCTAGAAAGAAACCTGATCTGACCAACTTTCAGCAGTTTTAATCCACCTGTTGGTGAAACTTTTCACAGCACGAATGTGATCACTGCTCATGCCTGCTGTGAAAGGCAGAGGAGCAAGGGACTAGTGAAAAGATGGCAACTCTTTTGCAAAAACACCCATGGATTTTCATAGATTTAATCGCAGCAAAGAATTTAAATTTTCCATTCGTGGGAATTCCAGATTCTGTCTTGATCGTGACACAGAAAGGCGATGATGCTATCGCTCCCAGTTTTACGCCAACAAGGAGAAGATCTCACTGTTCGCAAGCTCGGCAAAGCTCTTTGCGCATTCATTTGTTCCTTTTCGGGCGGGCATTACAGGAAACACAAAAATGCCATTGATAAGCCAGCTGTTGATCTCTGAAACAGTCACTCCTTGCCAAGCTGATTCAGAGCATAGTGCTTTGGAAAGGAAACATTACACCCCAATGAGCTGGACAAGGTAAAGAACTCAGCTGTCTAAAGAGTCTTTGCTCACAGAATTGTAGACAACCAGTGACCAAAATTGAAGGGCTCCAGGGGGAGAAAGTAGGAAGAATTTGCATAAGTGAAAGAGCAGGGAAAAATCTGACACATTCCCTAACACAATGGTCATTGCCTTGGAGGGTGAGCAGCTAAAGGAAAGGCAAGCCCGTGCCTTTTTGCAAGACCTATATTCTTGTGTGCAGAAATCCACCCCTCCATGCTGTACCGCACAAGCAAGTGGGCATACAGTTGCATTTCTTGTGGAAATCATGACCACCCAACTTGTGGCAGGAATGCTTCAAGCAGACAGCTTGCAAAGACTACATTGCGGCATCATCATCCTTCCTGCATATGACCCTTACACTTAATGCTTAAGATATGCATTCTGTCTCATGCTTATTTGCCTTGGGAGCCAGCGTGGTGTAGTGGTTAAGAGCAGGTGGATTCTAATCTGGGGAACCGGGTTTGATTCCCCACTCCTCCACCTGAGTGGCAGATGTGTTTCCGCACTCCTACATTCCTGCTGGGTGACCTTGGGCTCTCAGAACTCTCTCAGCCCCACCTACCTCACAAGGTGACTGTTGTGGGGAGAGGAAGGGAAAGGAGCTTGCAAGCCACCTTGAATCTCCTTACAGGAGAGAAAGGTGGGATGTGAATCCAAACTCTTATTTTTCTTCTTCTTTCCTACTGCATTTCTTCAAATGGCAAAACTTCCAGGCATCCACCCAGCAAAACTGAGAAAGAAAAGAGAGGGAAGGAAGCCCCCCCCCCCCCACTCTGCTAAAGATGCTGCCGGGGGTGGGGGGCATGGTACGTGAATGGGACTTCCCTTTGCACAATCATCTTCAGTTGGGATAAAAAGTCAGAAAACTGAGAACATCCACCCTTCTTTTCAACATATTTTGCAACCGACACCCTTGCTTGAGATTTGCTGGCTACACTTGATGATGCGACTATATTGCCTTACAGTTAGGCTGCAGCTTGATAAGATGTCGAGGGATGGCTTAAGGCTGCAGCCTTAAAAGACAGGAGGAGGGACTGTGTTTTATGCTCCCCAGTAAGTTTCCTAATGTATACGAACTCTTCAGGAGCAGCAGTGGCGTAGTGGTTAAGAGCAGGTGTACTCTAATCTGGAGGAACCGGGTTTGATTCCCCGCTCTGCCACTTGAGCTGGGGAATTCAGATTAGCCTGTGCACTGCCAACACACGCCAGCTGGGTGATCTTGGGCTTGTCACAGTTCTTCGGAGCTCTCTCAGCCCCTCACAGGGTGTTTGTTATGAGGGGGGAAGGGAAAGGGGTTTGTAAGCCCCTTTGAGTCTCCTACAGGAGAGAAAGGGGGGATATAAATCCAACTCTTCTTCTTGTATTTCTCCCACGGTCAATAAACTACAATAAATTCTTTTAGCCTCATGGGGTACATGACGATTCCAGAAAGGTGGGATTTTAAATCAGGAAAATGGCAAATAGGGGAAGAGTTTATTAAAAATAATTCTCTGGCATCAATCCTCTCCTGCCCATAGCAGAGAATTAGCAATAAAAAACTTGTGGGACATCTCCAGCTCTTACTCTTAGAGTCTAACCAGATGTGGCAGTGTCCTTGTAGCTACCTCAGGGACAACTGCCTCCATTTTCAAGCAATTTAAAAATGCCACAGTGTGGGGGGTTGAGGTGCTGTTTTCTCCCCCTCATGCACCTTATCAAGCGCCAAAATGGCCACACACAAGCACACTCACAAACGCATAGTCGTGCGCACACATGGCAACTGTTCCAGCTCTTGAAAAGGAGCAGGAAGGGGGAAACAGCAGAGCCATGGGGCAGGACTGATCAGGATTGGGGCCTTGTGGTATTTTTAAATTACTTTCAAACGGCAGTGACATCCTGTTGGTGGTGACAAGGACATTGTCACGTCTAGTCTGGCCCTTAGCTTGGCCCTGAGCAATCCTGAATTCTTGCATATCAGTTTTGGAGATTGCAGACCGCCTCATTCCTTGTAAAACCTCTGGATTCTTACACACTTATGAAAATTCTCATCCGCCTGACATCACCCGGCTGCATTTCTCTGGGCTCATCCAGGCAGGGGCAGAGTGAGAGATTAAGCCAGAAGAATTTGGCGCATGAGGAACAGACCCTGAAGGGAATCTAGCAGCTCAGATGTGGAGCCAGGGCAATTCCTGGCATTTTCAGACTAAATATTTTCTACCAAAACATTTTTTCCCAGGGCATTTATACTATAATTTAAACTGTTTTAACAATCGTCCCATCTTGCAAGTGAAATCTCAGAAACGCAGTTTCGTGAGGGAAAAGAGTGATCAGGGAATACTCAGCATGTTTACCAAACTATAATTCCCAGAATTCCTTGGAGGTAGCCATGCCCATGCCACTGGGAATGTAAATGCAGGCATGCCTCCAGTCCTGGACAAATGACCAGAAACGAAAAGACCACAGTACAACTTGCAGTTGGTACAGAGCGAGGCTGGCTCTAGGTCTAATTTAACAAATTCCTATCAGCCTTAGTTCTAGCAGCAGATAGTTCCATATGAAAAAAGACAGCCTGGACATTCTGAGCTAGGAAAGAGCTGAAACAATTGTGGATCAAAAGTAAGCAACAAATATGCTACAGGGGCAAAGAGAGAGAGAGAGTCCAGATGGTCTGTATATGATCTGAAACAATGGAATTATTGCTTAGGCTATTGCATCATATAGTTGAAGCGCGTCCAGTATTCTACTAGCAGATTGATCCAGAATTCCACCCATAACTCACACTTGTTTCTGCTGTACTGTGCCTTACAGATGTGCTAATTCATGGTATCGTAACTTTCCCCCTTGGATTATTTTTATTGGCTTCTTCTGGAGGTCTGTATGAAACCTTGGCCCTGATCAGGACAGCCCGACCTTGTCAGATCTTGGAATCTGAGCAGGGCCAGCCCTGGTTAGTACTTGGATGGGAGACCACCAGTGAAGTCTACGGTTGCCTTGCAGAGTCAGGCAATGGCAAACCACCTCTGAAAGTCTCTTGACTTGAAACCCCCACTAGGGGTCGCTGTAAGTCAGCTGTGACTTGATGGGGGGAAATGCCAATCCAATCCAATCCAAAAACCTTTATTGAGCATAAAACCGGAAGTACCGAACATTCCAAGTACAATAACAGGATCGCTGTTACTCATCATGTAGGACACGGATTAAAAATGTAGCAACTGCTTCAGTAATTTCTACATTAGAGCTGTTCAATAGCTTAGACATTTTTGTTTGTCTGAGAAAAACATAAATTCTGGAGGTAATAAAGCTCCCAGATTGGTTCTAATATCATTATACCTCGAACAGTAAAGCAGGATATGAGGAATTGAGTCCATAGTGTAGAAACAGTACCGACAACAACACTCACTTTGTGGGATGTTAAGGAAACGACCTTGAAGATAGACAGAAGGGAATGAGTTGCACCTTGCTCTGGTCATGACCCATCTACACTTATAGTTGGCAAGCTGTTCTAAAAATACAGCAGGGCTAGATTTCTGGGGTGTGATCCCAAATTATAGAGGGGAACAAGAGCTTTGCGCAGTACTCAGGAGAGATTGGTATTCCTGGTCATACAGTCTGGTCTTTAGACGATGGATGGGGGAAATGTCACCTTGACTTTGGAAACGTGGGGGTGAGAATTTTTAAACAAATCAAATAAAATAAATAAATTAACATTCTTGCTTAGATCCATTCATATTTTTCACTCACTCTCACTTAATTTCCCTCCTTACTACAGTCCCCATCACACTTGGCTTTTGTCCGTGCAGGTCCCATGATGTGACTCTTGTCTTTTTCACCAGCAAAACAGTTGGCTGGATCCAGCCCCATCAGAGCCTGCAAGGAGATTCACTGAAGAGTGGAAAATACACATCAATCAATAAGGAATCAGGAATGCTGCAGCTTTCGGCAAACCTGCTGTCAGAAATGCCTGCTTGGTTCTTGTTTTTTTCTGATGCAAATGAAGCCTGTGTGTCATACTATCTTCTGTTTCCTTCTGCTGCATATCTCTGATTAAATCTTTGTGATTTAAACATTATTTTTCCATCAGTTGTGTATAAACGGCATATAACGTATGGAGGACATTAAAACTGATAGAAAAATGGCATTAAAATGACAGAAAAAATTGGAACTGGTGCATTAAAAGTGGCAAATTAATTGGGAACACTAGCAGATGAGATGAAAAGAAAACCCCTCAGAAATGTACAACTTCTTCCTCTTCTTTTTCTTCTTCTTTTGCCATCGAGTCACAACTGATGGCAACCCTGTAAGATTTTCAAGGCAAAAGATGCCCCTGGTATTCCTTGCAGGTCTTGCATCCGAATACTTGCCAGGGTCGGGGCTGCGACTGTGTGTCTGGCCCAAGGTCACCCAGAACTTTTCCATGACAGAGTGGGAATATGAACCTAGGTTTTCCAAAACCTTTGTCCAACACCTCAACCATTGTACCTTGCTGCCTCTTCTACACAGCAATTCTCTATATTCAGTGGTGGGATCCAAAGATTTTAGTAACAGGTTCCCATGGTGGTGGGATTCAAACAGTGGAGTAGCGCCAATGGGGCTGGGCAGGGCACGACGGGGGCGTGGCCGGGCATTCTGGGGCGGGGCACTAATAATTTCTCTGTTACTGTAAAAAACTCTTACTGTAAAAAAAAGTTCCTAATTTCCAGCTGGTATCTTTCTGTCCATAATTTAAACTCATTATAGCAAGTCCTATCCTCTACTGCCAACAGAAACAACTACTTCTCCTCTAATTGACTGCCTGTCAAATACTTAATACTTTCAAATACTTCATTTTGTTTCTAGAAATCAAAAGAAGGATACTTTCCTTAAACAAGGCACTTTACCATATTACTAAAACATGTTTTTAAAACAGGCCAACAGGGAGAATTATCCCGTTTTCTACCTTCGCTAACCAGCCACATAGGAAACAACAGGACTTTATGATTTTTGGACCTAATGGAATTTCTAACGGAAAAGCAGACCCAATTAGTAACCCCCTCTTGGCACACACAAATAATTAGTAACCCACACTCGGGAACTGGTGAGAACCTGCTGGATCCCACCTCTGTCTATATTGCTCTCATTGTTTCTGTGAAAGCAGAATGGCAGCAACAACTGAGTATCTATATGGCAGTTTTCTCTGTTTTCTCCTTGCCTCATCCCCCTTCCCAGATGGCTGCCATTTTCCTTTGCCAACCTAGGCCTTTTTTGGACTTGTTTTTTTAAATCAATAACTGCTGGATTAATATAGTACAAAGGTATCAAAACCATATATTGCAATGAACTACTAGTCTTCTAGATTACCAGCTTTTTCTCTTCCTTTTTTAAAAGATAGGTCCCTAGCTCTGCTCATTGTCAGGGCAAGCCCAAGGGTTTTCAGCACACTAGGCCAGCTGCAAGCTGAGCACCTCCATGCCAGGCACGTGCCTTGAACTGGTTGACCCTGAGCTGCCGTGTCTGAGCCAGCTGCACATGAACCCAGACATGCTTGAGCCCAGAAGCCCTGCCTGAGCTACTGTGCGCAGATCCAGGTGGGCAAGAGTCATCCAGGTGGGTGGAGAGCTTGGCTGAGGCAGAGCTGGCAGCCACCTGCCTTCCTCCCTCCTCCCATGAGGCCAAGCAAGCAGCCCCCTGGCAGCCTTCCATGAACCTGGGAAGCAATGCTGGAGCCAAGGGCATTGTCTGGGATTGCTGCTTGCCACCCCACTCATCTGGCAATAGCCTAGAGACCTGTCTAATGGGTGAGCTGGGCTGTTTGTTGTACAGATACCAGGAGTGTATCTTTCTCATATTTTTGCAATGAACACAGCCTTGCCTGTTAAAATGAAATCTGGGAATTGGGAGGAACAAGTAGATCATGATACTACACGGCACTCCTCATTGGAAAGAGAAGTGGGGTATAAATGAAATGAAATAATTATTGATTATGCTGTTGCATTGCAGCAATCTAGCAATGGCCTCTTTTTTAAAATTCAGAAAACGGCCTCTGATGGCCTGGGAGAGGGGATGGCAGCCATCTGGAAAACGGCACTTACGGCACTTACGTGGGGGAGAGCTTGAAAAAGTGCTTGACTGCAATCTTTCCGCAAAGTTGCAACAAGCCAGATTTTGGGAACTTTGCAGCAAAACAGGAGAAATCCCAAACAGGGGATAATTAAGGGACTTCATGGTATGGATGCTCCAAAGCAAAACAACTTCCCCTGTTCCTGTTTGAATGCCAAAACCGGACAAAACCTCCATGTGGAAGCAATGCACAAAAATAATTAGAACTGGGTTGTAGAATGGAGGGGTGCATATGTATGCTGAATGTCTCAGGTTCAGTTCCTGGCATTTCAGGTTAAGGGTCAGGCAACAGATTATGTGAAAGACTTGGGTGTTGGGGGGTTTCCAGGCTGTATGGCCATATTCCAGTAGCATTTTCACCTGACGTTTTGCCTGCATCCCTTGGCTGGCATCCTCAGAGGATCCTCTGAAGATGCCAGCCACAGATGCAGGCGAAATGTCAGAAGAAAATGCTACTGGAACATGGCCATACAGCCCAGAAACTCCATAACACCCCAGTGATTCTGGCCGTGAAAGCCTTCGACAACATGTGAAAGACCACTGTCAAAGATCTGGAGAACTGCTGCTACTCAGAGTAGACAGAGTAGACAATACTAATCTTGATAGACATTGGTCCAACTCAGTATAAGATATTGTTCCTAACGTTTCACCTGTATCTGTGGCTGGCATCTTCAGAGATGTATCACAGAGAGAAGTCTGTTAACTTCTGTTAACACCACACTGTGTCTAGTTACACACTTCCCTCTGCGATACACCTCTGAAGATGCCAGCCCCAGATGCAGGAGAAACGTTAGGAACAAGTTCCACCAGACCACAGCCACACAGCCCGGAAAACCCACAACCACCACTTGAATCCAGCCGTGAAAACCTTCGACAATACATCAGTATAAGATAGTTCCATTCAATTTATTTGTTAATGCAGGCAGCTCACAAACAGTGTACTAAAGTATACGAGAGCATACGAAAGGATCAAAGAGAACAGCAGCTAGCATGCCACATGGAGGAGACCCATTGAATAAGAACAAGGCTCATTGGGAGTTTGGTGAAGCAGGTTATCAGCAGCCTTTTAGCCTCTGTAAAATAAGTAAGGAACAAGAGTCAACTGGTCAGGACTGAAAGGGAACTTCCCTTCAGAGATAAGGTTCCCCTCTCTCCCCTGCTTTGCTCCAGGGTATTTGCTGGTGCATTGGAAAAGATATAACTGAGAAGGCAAAACAGAAGCAGTCAAAGAATTTGTGTGGTCTTGGGCAAAAGAGGAATAGATATTCCATGGAATTAAGTGTTGTATAGAGTGAACAAAAATACTTCATTAATTCTGCTGCCAAGGCTTGAAGATCTATTTTAATTCTTCAGGTATTAAATGTGGAAGCTTTGAATAAGCAAATACATCCCTATCTCTCTCTTTTTTTACAAAACACCTACACTTGTACATGTATTCAATTATGTAACAAGACAGGCAATAAAACAGGCCCTTCTGAAGAGTAACCACTGTTGTACAAAGGAAGTTTCTATTATTCTAAAATCACAAAGCTACAAACAACACAGATTATGTTTCAGACACCATTTCAATCCAGCATTAAGCCTGAATGTGAACAACCCCACACTGTTTCTGTGTATGCATGTGTTTTTCCTGACTTAGGAAACAAAAATGAGAAACACACATACTGGATGGGGGATACATTACTGAGTAGCAGTGGACAGTATGTTAAATATAAGCAGCCAGTGTGATGCAGCGACAAAAAAGGCTAATGCAATCTTAGGGTGTATCAATAGAGGCATAACATCCACATTGCAAGATGTCATAGTCCCGCTGTACATGGCATTGGTCAGGCCTCTCCTGGAATATTTTGTACAATTCTGGAGGCCTCACTTCAACAAAGATGTGGACAGAATAGAGTCATTGCAGATGAAAGTGACATGGATGATCAATGGTCTGGAGACCAAGCCCTATGAGGAAAGGCTGAGGGACTTCAGCCTACTCCTTCACTGATATTTCAGACAGGTCTATGGGGCTTTTTAAAGGTCCAAAAGTCATAGAAGCACTGTGGCCAAAATCAACAGAATCCAGAACAGAAGAAGAAGAGTTTGGATTTATATCCCACCTTTCTCTTCTGTAAGGAGACTCAAGGTGGCCTACAAGCTCCTTTCCCTTCCTCTCCCCACAACAGACACCTTGTGAGGTAGGTGGGGCTGAGAGAGCTCTGAGAGAACTGTGACTAGCCCAAGGTCACCCGGCAGGAATGTAGGAGTGTAGAAACACATCTGGTTCACCAGGTAAGCCTCCACCACTCAGGTGGAGGAGTGGGGAATCAACCCAGTTCTCCAGATTAGAATCCACCTGCTCTTAACCACTGGGTCTCAGAGAAAGGCAACATGATGAAGAAAATGCTACTAAAGACGATACACAGCAGCATTCCAATTATGAGTTCTGTTTCTGTGTCAAGGGCTCCTGCTTAATTCAAAAATCTACATATTCATAAAAGTAACACCAAGTTTAGTAAAACCTTTTGCTATGCTCATTTTGTATCTTTCATCATTTGGAACGAACATCCAATTTCCCATTGCTTAGAAGAGTAACATTACCTTACCTCTTGGTCTTGGGTATCCAATGCAGATGGAGGGAATTTGAATGGGCAGCAGAAAGGGGAACACCAACTGCAGATCAAATCCACTCTTTTGTAGTTGAAGGAAAGAAGAAAGGAAATGAACAGAAGTGAACTTTGCTTGCTTGAAAGGGACTGTTACAGGAATGGCCGAACAGTATCTTGTAGAAGTTTTTGTTTTCTTTTTGCAAGACCTTGTTTAGATTCCTGTGTTGAGATCTTCCAAGCTCACATGCAAAGACAGCCAAGAAACCAGTGGACAATCCATCAGGCTGACCCAGGTTTGCTCCAAGTTAGCATGGGGGAGCAAGAGAGAATGGGGCTTTTGACCAGGGGAGAGAAAATTTCACACCCCTCCGACTGTCTAAGCCTGCAATCCAAGAGCAAAGCTTTCCTAGAGAGACTGACTCACCGGCCTGCTGATCTTGCTCTGTTTTCTGTCCAGGGCTGTGCCTGGAGGCCGACTGTGAGAGGAACGACTGACTCCCTCTGCTCCCATGACCAGACAGAGAATGCCTTAGGACTTTTTGACTCAGAGGGGGTCGGATTCACCTGCCACGATAGCTTCTGCTGCTCCAAGGATTAGAAAGTCCCTAGTTCTGATGCTTCTAGCAAGCTAGCACATTTTTTATTCTACCCTTCCTTCAAGTAACCCAGGGCACTATAATATCTGGGACCTTCTTCACCATCAGTTTATGGAGGGGATGGGGGGTATTTTGAACAGCAGGTGAGAGATGGTGGATTTAAAAATGTCTCCATCCTCACTTCTCACCTCCTGGTGGGGCCTGGAGATCTTCTGGAATTACAGCTGGTAACCAGAGGGCAGATATCAGTTCCAATTAAGAAAATGGCTATTTGAACAGTGAACTTCTCAATTACTGTCCCGCTAATGGGGAGAAGGGATGCATGAAGGGTCCTCAACCCACCCTGCTCATAGGGTTGACTTTGAAGACAGCAAACAGTAAGAATGCCAAAGTTTAAGTGTCTCCTCTCTTAGTTGCTCTTCCACCGGAAGCCACTGATGACTTTTTTCATCAAAAAGTCAGACAAAAGAAATACATGACGTTGCATAGCGCACAATGTTACTGCAGTTAATCAATGGACATAAACTAGAGTAACTCTACATACGATTACATTGATAGGATCAGCACTAAAAAGGGGACATGACTGAAATTTTATCAGCATTTCCTCAGTCCTGAGAGGGTTTTGTTTTCTCGCTAATGATCCAGTTCTTCAAAGCAAACTCTCACTTTTGGTCACTCCTTCACACTCAGGTGTTCCTAATTCACAGCCCCTTGCATTGTGCTGATTATCCCCCCCCCCCCCCCCCCCCCCCCACACAGAAAGATCAAACCATTTCAGATGCAACTTTCAGCAAACCTTACCTAGGCTAGGAGACAGAAAGAGCGTGGCAAGTTCTCAGGACATAGGATTTGCAACCTATTTTTAATAACAGCATTGAAAGGTTTTCATGTAACATTGCAGGCCAGACCGTGTGTGTGTGTGTGTGTGTGTGTGTGTGTGTTTTCTCCCCAACGAGACTTATAATTGCTTGACAGGGTGAACAGTTGACCTCCCCTCCCCTAGGCCTGACTGAAATGTCTTCTTAACCATGGGTCTTTTGCACACTTGCTGTGTTTAGGGAGCTAACCTCATTAAGCCTTCTGTTAATCAATGGAGCTTCTTCCTAGGAGCCAAAGATTGGGCTGCTACCTTTGCTTGTTGGATGACACACACTCAGCCTCGATCTTGGCTAGTATTTGGATGGGAGACCTCCATACCAGGGTCATGATGCTAGGGATGCCAGCCTCAAGGCGGGGCCTGAGGATCCCCTGGAATTACAGCTCATCTCCAGACTACAGAGACCAGTTCCCCTGGAGAAAATTGATGTGTTGTATTCCACTGAGGTCATATCCCCCTCAGACTTCATCACCAATCTCTGGGGTTTCTCCACCACGATCTGGCAGCCCTACCTGCTCCCTATCCCTGGCCAATGAGAGGGTCTGTTTTTCCCCAGTAGGACAAACAGCACCAGTGGGAGTCGGAGCTTGAAACTCTGAATGGGATATGAATTACTCTTCCCTTCCTTTAGCACTGCAAGCCTGATTTGAGGTCCCCCCACAGATTTTTTTAAATAAAAAGAGGAGCTACAATCATGGGTTACCCAAATCTTGTCCAGTTTGGCCTAGCTGGAGTTGCAAAGGACAATTTCCTTCAAACACCCTCCCCCTGTTCCAGTGGTTACCCAACATTCAAAGGGAACTCTGATGACCCTTTTCCAGCTCTGTGAAATTCTTTTGGAGATAAGGCAGCCATAGCTGCATTCCGGAGTTCTCTCTCAGCATTTGCTGTATGCACAACGGGATGTGGGATTGGATGGCAACAAGGCTCCCTGGGTTTTCCCCCCCACCAGCTGCTTTCCTCGGGAGGAGCGGAAGTCACCTCTCACCTCACTTTGCCGCAAGTAACTGGAGGAGGTTTGGAAATCAGGAATAGAGGTATTTCAGCAACGGCAGTTTTGAAAGAGTGGCCAATACACCCTGAGAGCCTTAAGCCAATGGAAAGTAGGGCAGGGGAATCTTAAGCATCTGAACACAGAACATTGGCCAAGGAGGAGCTAAGCAGGGTGTATCTGTAGTTGAGGTGCTATTCTTTGTACCCAACCAAAATGAAGCTACTTAATTCATTCACACCACTCATTTCTCTATTGCACTTTCTTTCTGATATCATGGAGCAAAAAGGGAGGATGCTTGGCCACCCCCACCTTCCAGCTGATAAGTTTGAGTGGGTTCTTACCACCTGATACTATCATTGTCTTTTCTAACTGTTTGCAACTTTTCAGGTTCTCAGGCAAGTCTTGCCCTGTGGTGTTAGCTTTTATCTAGAGATGCTCCAGATTGACCTTGCCAATAAAGCAGTGGTGGCGAACCTATGGCACGGGTGCCAGAGGTGGCACTCAGAGCCCTCTCTGTGGGCACTCGCAAACAGAGTCGCCCCCCTCCCACACATCTAGGCTGGCCTGGGCTGCTGGGCTCGATTATTAGCATTAAACCTAAGACCTAGTTTTGGGGAAGCAGTATAAGTAACCCTGTTAATTTTCATGTGAAGAACTAAAGCATGATCCTTTACCTGGGAGTAAGCTCGGTTGCTGGCAATGGCTCTTGCTTCTGAGTCAACCCTCCTAGGGTCGTGATTCACCTGTTGGAAAAGTTGTACGGTTGCTTCAAAGCAAAGCCACCGACTACCACCAAGCTTACTCCTGAGTAATGCGCGCCTCGGAGCCAACCAGTTTTTTCTAAATTAAAACCTCAGTATTCAGGTTAAATTGCCGTGTTGGCACTTTGTGATAAACAAGTGGGTTTTGGGTTGCAATTTGGGCACTCAGTCTCGAAAAGGTTTGCCATCACTGTAATAAAGTGTAATCCTGGAGCTCTTTCTCCAGGTGTGCAATACTATATGCTTTTCTCTCAGCATAGCAGAGCATAGGTCTGGGTTTGAAGCATCGTAACGCTCAGTCCTAGGCGCTACTCAGAAGTCAGTCCCACTGAATTCAATCAAACTTAGCTCGACTAAGCATGCATGAGACTGCAGCCTTCTGTAAAGACTTCAGGGAGAACAAGGTCTGTTTCACTTATGATGCAGCCAGCAGGTAGAAATATGACATAGAGCCTCATCCAATTCAGAGGTTTTGTATATACCTGTTTGATACACACATCAAGTGCACTCTGTGTTATCTAAATGTTTTTAGATGGTTTCATGATGTTATATATGGTCGTAAGCCTCCCCGAGCCTGGAAGGAGAAGGGTGGCATATTAAACCTAATAAAACAAACAAACAAACAAACAAACAAATTACTTAGGAACAACTCTGCTCTATGGTAGAAGAGAAATAATTGCAGTATTTGAGATTTAAAAGAAAACAGCAGATTGAAATAGAATATTGGAAATGATATAGTGTGTAACTGATAAATTATTTCATTTTAAATAGGTGCATGAACTATCAAGATTAGAATTCAACAGTGATATAGTGGGAAGTCATTATTTGGTGTCATGGTGCGTAGTTTAGTTGGTTATAATAGGTTGAGTCTAGCTATTCTATGAGTTATGCTTTAATTTGTCTACATGTGCGTTCTTCTGTATTTCATATTTTTGCTTTGTATTAATGTAACAGTAGTGTGAAAGTGTATATTTTTCGTATGCTGAGAAAATAAAAAAAATTACATGAAAAGGAACAACCCTGCTGAAGTTGTCAAAACCATTAATATTCCTATCTCAGCTTCCTCTGCAATCAGATTCATTTGCACTGAACATCTGTACAGGGGAATGGAATCAGACACACCGTCCCTGCTCCCAGATGTATGTACATACACGACATGTCTGCAGTGTACACTAGACTGTACATGTGATCAGGAATGCTGCTTTTTGCAAAATTTCTGAACCTACGGAGGACCATGTAGGAGTACAATTACATGTCTGTATGGTTGTCTGAACTTCTGTACATTTGTGATGGGACTCACAAGTTCCAACCTGTCCATCTCTCTGTTCATACAGTAGTTCTGAAGAGTGATATGGCACTCCCAAACAAATCCTGACAGAAGTTACATTTTGTCTGTTTTTCATGCATTGGGTGGTCAAATTTGAAAAGTGCCAATAGGTGGGAGGGATCCTTCCTTTCTCTCCTTTTAAATACTTAAAGTGTAGCAGATCAGCCCAACAAAGGATGTTTCAGTCTCCCTCAGGCTCCACAGCCAGGAAGGTTCCAGCTTTATTTCTTTCATAGGCCCCTTCTGCACATGCAGAATAATGCACTTTCAATCCACTTTCACAATTGTTTGCAGGTGAATTTTGCTATTTGGCACAGTAAAATCCAGCTGCAAAGTGCATTGAAAGTGGATTGAAAGTGCATTATTCTGCATGTGTGGAAGGGACTATAGATACCAAAAATCCTTATTGGAATGTATCCAAGGGGTAGAAAGGAACAAAACACTTTTTTCATCTGGCTACCATTCTCCAGAAAGAGTTCATGAAAGAACAACACGAAAGAACAAAATGAGTTTATGTCCTTACCATAATTCTATAATTATCTTTGTGTCTGTGAATACAAAAAAGGGAAATGGATGAATCGTTTCCTCCTCCCACATAAATTTGGTTTATCTGAACTGGAACTGAGACTTAGAGGAACTTTCTTGTTTCATTTTGCTTTTTTATCCTGCTTTGCTAGGACAGATTCCTGAGAGCTTTCAGGTAATGATCCCAGGATACAGAGGCGTAGCTCCAAGGGAGCAGGGGGGCGCAATGCACTGGGTGTGCGCCCCGTGGAGGTGTGGCGAGGGCTTGGCGGAAGCGTTCCGGGGCAATACAGAGGCGTTCTGGGGTGAGACGGGGGTGGAGGACACACCGGTGCACCGGGCGCCTTTCCCCCTTGCTACACCTCTGTCAGGATATGAGCTGCAGTTCTGTCAGAGCCCTGGTTGCTCTTTGGAAAACAGTGTCACGCTTACCTGTAATGTTTGTTTGTTGAGTTGTCTTCCACACAGGAACCCATTTGGAAACATGCAGACCAGCCACCTTCGTAGTGTGCCGAGGGCCATTTTCCCACTCAAATGGTCACATCTTTCGAGGGGAGGCACTCCTCTCTTCCTCTGTTACCCTGAGTCACGACAAGAGACACTGTTGTCTTAGAACAGCCCCCACCTGCCATGGATCAGTCTGGTAACACAATCATGCGTTTGAGAGACCAGCAAGCTACTCAACTTGATGGTGGGAGTTATACTGTCATTGGATTATAGAATGTAGGACTGCCTTTCCAGCCGACATCTTCCTTCTGGCATTGACATCCCCACCAAAGGTCTGGACATAAGTGTCTGAGATGACCACATTGTTGCTCTGCTTCTTCGTGAAGAAGCTGCTTTGAAGGGCAAAGAAATAACTATGGTCCTTTCTGCACAACCTTTTAAAGATGTCTTTTTAAAAAGTGTCTGCTGGTTTGTTTGTTTTTGTCCAGACAACACAGACAAATAAAGTGCTAGAGGAGACGATGGGTTTTTCCCCTCATCTCCTTTTTTCCTGCTGCTTGAATCCTCCGTCACCCATTACTATATATTTTCAGTTGGGGGGAAAAGAGTCCTAATTTCTTTGAGAAAATATTTTATTTCATTCTGTTCTCCATAAATAAATAGCCTAAGGGCAAAACAGTATCTGCCCCACATACAGGATAACAAAAAGCAATTACATCCTCTTTATAAATACACTTTGTATAGAAAACACAAAAACATATATATATATTATATAAATATTAATTAGATAACTTTAAAATAGATATTTTTCTGTGCAAAGATGCTTTCTTAAAATTATACACCGTTAATATTGATAAATAATAATCAAAATACATATCTCACATGTTGACAGTTCAAAGTTGCAGCTAATTAGAACTCAATATACTCAAAGTCACTAGAGGAGGAGGAGGAGGAGGAGGAGGAGGAGGAGGAGGAGGAGAAGGAGGAGTTTTGATTTATATCCCCCTTTCTCTCTTGTAGGAGACTCAAAGGGGCTTACAAACTCCTTTCCCTTCCCCCCTCACAACAAACACCCTGTGAAGTGGGTGGGGCTGAGAGAGCTCTGAAGAACTGTGACTAGCCTAAGGTCACCCAGCTGGCATGTGTTGGAGTGCACAAACTAATCTGGTTCCCCAGATAAGCCTGCACAGCACAAGTGGCAGAGTGGGGAATCAAACCCAGTTCCCCAGATTAGAGTGCAGCTGCTGCTCTTAACCACTACACCACACTGGCTCTCCCAGGGCAACTATTAATTAACTGGGTTGAGCAGGACACCATAGGGAACAGGTGCACTGAGGCAAAGTGCTGGGAGGACAGGCATTTTTCATACCATAGAAAGCACCATTTGGGAACCCTGTCTTCTCTTTGAGGTATTCGTAAAAGTTAAAGAAGTCCCCATGCTCTTGGGTGGTCAAGATTTTGCCAGGAAATCAAACCTAAGACAGGGCTATGCAAATGAACTGCGGAATGAAACAAGTGGAAACTGGCACAGAAGCTGCCACAGAATTGTATGGGATAAGGCACATTGGCTGAAGCTCAGCTGACAGAAGAAAAATGTGCCACAGAGTGGAACCAACTCACTGCAACCCCATCCATGGGGCAGAGAGGAGCAGAGGTAGTTTACTAGTGCCTGCTTCTGCATAGCAATCCTGGTCTTCCTTGGTGGTCTCCCATCCAAGTACTACCTGGGGTGTCCTTAGCTCCCAAGCTCTGTCCTCTCTGGGCTCAAATGGGTTATTGAAAGGCAGTGGCGTAGCGCCCACAGGACCGGGGGCATGACGCCCCGGGCGGAGCCACAGCAGAGGCATGGCCGGGGCGTGGTGTGGTGTTCCAGGTCACAGCGGGGGTAGGCAGCGCTGTGGCAGGGGCGCACGGCACATGCATGCTTTGGGCGCAGTTTCCCCTCGCTCCGAGTACCAAATATTTCCATACAGGTTCTGAATGGAACCACAGTACGGGAAGAATTTAATCACTGTCCGATGTTGTTCCTGAGTTCACTGATTTTAATTTCTCCCATATAAATGAATGCTTGCTGCTGAATTATATGGGAAAGCTATGTCTAACTGATGAGGAAAGGGAATTAATTATTCCACACTTAAGAACCATCTCCAGCTGATATTGAAAGGCCAGAAAGGAGGGTACAGCTGATGAAATCACGTGCAAGCGGTGTTTGTCCTGCAGTAGTTTAGTCACACAGGGTCACTGGGTATTGAATCACTGGAGGGGAAATAATCAGAGGCGATCGAAAGCATCTGCTGGCCTGCAGTAACCTCTGAAGACATTCCTTTTCTCCACAACCCATGACTGCCAACGAGTAGCAATACGCTCTAACCATTTACTCCGCTGCCCTTAAATATCTGCATAATCAGAAAACTGCAAAGTGAGATTTCAGGAAGAGAACATTCCATTTGCTGCTTCTGGTGGGTTTCATAATTAGGCTATTTTCCAGAGTAAAAAAATCCAAACATGGGATACTAAAGTAGGATTCAGACATGACTTCCACAACCACTTGTGGTACTTACTTGCCATGTACTTTTTGACAGGGTGGTGGGTTTTTGCTTCAGCTCCACAGATTAATCTGTGGCGAAGCTGGAGAACAAATGGATTCTTGGTAGGCAGCCATGACAGTTGAAATGCTACCTCACAGATAATAGAGATACATTTTTAATCTCTTTCAGTTCTGTCAGAGCTAAGCAGGTCTGGCCTCGTACATTTCCTGGATGGAGGTATTCTCAGTTCTTTGGAAGAAGAGCGGAGTAATCCATGTCTGTATTTTTTTAACAGCCCTGTCTGAAGGTCACTTCATTTTCAGAGATCTCGTACATCTCAAGAGCATTGCTTCGATGTTGGTTGCTGTTGGTCGGCTGTTTCAGTATCACTTCTAATGAATCACTCACCAAAAAACAGAGTGCCTTTTTTTGGGCTGTGGGGGCCTGCCCCTTCAGACTATCCACTTTTGAAGGCTTGGGATAAGCGACTGATGAACTGTGAGTAATTCCAGAGCACTTGGCATCCGTTAATTTTTACTGTGAAGGTTGTAGGGTCTGTAGGTCTTGTCAGGGGAGGGATGCTAGTTACAGTTTGTCCCAGTAGGTGGAGGGCACATTTAGTATTGGAAAGAAGTCCCTTTGCTAAAAGGTGCATGCTCTTCAGTCCTTCAAGCAGCGGAGAATTGTTGTAGTTCAGGGCTCTCTGCTGCTCTCTGATGTGCCCGAGAGAGTAATCCATACGCTCCAAAGTTGTGTGCAATATCCGCAGCATGCTGTCTGTTTTCCCAGTGATATCTCCCTTGGGAAACCATGAAATGTCACGCTGACAGACAGCAGTTTCTACTGAATGCAGGCCTTGTTCAGTCACCTAGAAAGAAAAGAGAGAGGGATGATATACTAATTCTTTATATATGTTTAGAAGTACATTATTGCTAAAATGTAGCCCCGAAGCAAGGATATGACGGGTATGTCTCCATAAATGTACTTCTTAAGGTCTGAAGTTGCCTATTTCAGGTTGGAAAATTGGAAAATTCCTGGAGATGTTGGGGATGGAATCTCACCTTCCAGGTGAACTGACCTCCGTTATCTGGAGACAGAGGCACATCTAGGGAAAATATAGCCTGGTGCAAAACCTGAGTTTCCCGCCTCCCCCACCCCACCCGTATGAGCGGCTGCCCTCCCCCACCACAACCAAACAGGGTTTTTTGCACCAGGTCAATGTACGGACCCAGAGGAAAGGAGGAGGGGTGTGGTGGGCAATTTTTGTGCCCCCCCCCCACATGTCTAAATAGCCACAGCCTGGAGACATTTGACCCTGTACGTCCCCCTGGGTGATACGCCCTTGTCTGGAGATCATGTATAATTCTGGGAGATTACCAGGCCCCACCTGGAGATTAGCAACACTAGTCAGAAGTGAGCAATCATGGTGGGCAAATGGGAAGTGCAACAGGAAATACTTCATTAAATAATTACTTCCTATTAAGTTTACCAGTCCCCACCAGCTACCAATGCTGTACCCTACCTGTTGGATTTTTTTTTACATTTATGGCTACCCGTATGGGAGCCCACAAAACTCATGTGACCCCCTCCCATCTCACCCCTTCATCACCCCTCTGTTTCAGCTCCAGGCCTCCCCCACCCCCAAACTCCACTCTCCTGTTGACCACCTCTGCTATCTACAGCGGCTGGAGAAAAACCTGTGGAGGCGAGTGTGCCCCTATCTGTGGATTTAAGTATCCTCAGGCAGGGGAAACACTTCAGAATTAGATGAAGGTATATAAGCACATGAAATTGCATGCGTAGAATCATTTTGAGGAAAGATGCATTTAACGCCTTTTGCACATTCAGCAATCACTCTTCCCAACTCCCTTGCCTTGACTCCAGTATTCAGGCCCTTTCTCCCATACCATAAGTATTTCATTCCAGCAAGCACAAGGCAGGTTTAGATCTGGAGAAGCAAAATCAGTCTATACTTTTGCTCTTTCCACAGCAATTAATAATGATGGTGGTCATACGCAGAGCAAGGTGCAGGATCATACAGGCGCAGATCTGATACTGCTTCATGCTCACTGGAATGTTTTGCCTGCATCCCTCTGACAAAAGAACAGGGTCAGGAAGAGAAAAAGGAGGCAATGCAAACAGAAATCAGTAAAAGCATAGAATACCCATATGCCCCTTCCCACTACCGCAGCCAAATTAGACTCCCAATTCAAAGGAGGTCAAGTGTCTCCGCTGAGGTAATAGAGGAGAACTTCTTGGTAAAGTATTCTCCAAAACAACAATACCAGTACTATAACGGTCAAGTAGACCCCAATTTACTTACATAGGTCTTATACAGTTGCTTCGTTCGACCCTCTAGATGCCTTATGAGGTGTTTAATTTGGGTGAGTGATTCTTCAAAGGTACTCGGGCACAAGCTGGCATTGGAATTCTCTAGCATTAGGCCCAGGATGATTAGTGAGGTCACAAGGGCTGTGGAAGAAGACGCATGTAAGAAACAAACAGATTGTGGACACTGGAACTACCCCCTGGAAAGCCAGAAAGCCGGCCAAATTTTCCTGTTAAGGAATTGAATTGCAATACTGAAATTCAGTAGCAACTTTGGGCTTTCTCATTCTCACTTTCCTCACTTGTAAAGTCTTGTGTCTTGGAGAGGGGAAGGGCAGTTCAGTTCTACATTTGTTTTGTTCCCTCTAGTGATCCACTTGGTATCACACAGGTTTATGTTCAGCATATCTCCCTGCAGATTAAAACTGCAGGGTTTTATACAGGTCATAAACCAGTGTAATGTCAAATCAGCCACTAGAGGGAGACAAACATGTGCAGAATCCAAAGAAACCCAAGAAACAGGAACTTACAAGAGAGGAAAATGAGAATGCAGAAATGCTCTTTGCTCATCTGTCAGTCTGTTGGTCTGTCTGTCTCTGTGCATATGTATGCAGATCCTGTTATTGGATTTACATTATGCCAACCCATTGAGCAAACATTCAAATTATGAGAACGGAAATTGCCAACTGCAATTTTTTTCCTTCAACTAATCTTAGCTTTTGCATGGTCCATGTAGAAATTTTTGTTTTTGTTTTTTGGCATACTACTTTGAATGAATGGATCCAAATCCTCATATACATACGAAGAGTTCTGTTTTTCAATTAAGTAGGAAATAGGATGTTTTGGAGGGCATTGATTCATAGGTTTACCATGTGTCAAAAGCGACTTGATGGCACTTAACACACACAGAAAAAAGGAGAGAAAAGGGTAAATTCTCCATCTCTTCACATTTTTCAATTTTTTTTATTTTTGTGGCAAAATTCTCCAGAAATTTCTGTTGCCATGAATCTTCATGCCAAAATTTCAGCTGGTACAATTTTTCTACTCACAGCATTAATGGCATAGTTGAATTTAGGAATTCAAAAACAAACAACAGCTACTGCAAACCATAAAGGTATTGAATTTAGCAAGTTGAATCTTAATATTATTACTTTTAACATCAAGAGTTAAGATCCAATCCAAGTGAATCACCTGATAAGGTCAACTCCATCTGGAAAGAATTAAACAAAACCTTACAAAGCTAGGCAGCTATAACAACAATAACAGCAATAGTAGTAATTAGTGACAGGGGGAAAATGAATACTGTAGATAATGATCCCACCTTCAGTGTACCACCTTCACAAGAGCATAGAGCTGTCTTCCTGGACCAGACCACAGGTCCAGCATCCTGTTTCTTTCCAAGGCCTGTTGCTTCTGTGAAGCCGAGAAGCACTGCATGATACTCTCCCCCCGCACCTACCCCAACAGCTGTACATATAGGGAAGTGGTACTTAAGCAGAAAATAAGGTTATGAGGCAATGTGCCGGAATCCAAAGAGAAGTGGAGAATTAGAGCCATCACATACCAAGTGCCTGAGACTTCTGTACCATGATTGAACAAATGAGCCCCGTTCCTACAGAAAGCTGTACAGAGTATCACCACTTCCTCTGTGAAATAGCTCAGCCATGGGGTGAAGCGTCCTTTTTTTAGTATGCCAGTAAGCCAATCCCTCCCGCAGGGTGTGACCCGACGTAGTGGAAATTAAAAGAAAAAGAGAAGCTCCATGAAAAGTGATCCCCAATGAGTTCTTAACTATGCGGTCTCTCACAGGAAGTGAGCCTTCCCTCGTTCTTTAAGTTCCTCGAGGTCATCAGCCTCCACTCCTTCCTGACCCTACCCATAACCTCGTTGTCTAAGACCTGCGTCTAAGAAGGATGCTACCCACTTCCTATGGTAGTAGCGATCGACTGACTTGGTTTCAAAACTGGGTGATAAAATTATGACGACAGTCGTTCTAGATAAAGTGCATCTTCCCCAAACTGCAAATGGAAAATAAAGATATGAATGTAAAGTAAGCTGTTTTCTGGTTCATGGTACACTGATTTAAATCCGTGAAACCACACTGGAAAGAGAGATACATGTGTATCTAGTCATATAGTTTAAAAAAAACATAGGGGTATTTAGGTTTTTGGAAGAGATGGCAGCAGTTTCAGCTAATTTTCCGTTCTCTCTGCAGAACCCCACTTGGTTGTTTCTCCTACCCCAAGGACAAAAATGGGGGAACTCAGAAGACTAAAAAGGGAATGAGAAGTGGGAAAGTTTCACTCTGAGAGATCCATGGATCATCAGATAAATACCTACCGTATTTCCCCAAAAATAAGACAGTGTCTTATATTAATTTTTGCTCCCAAAGATGCGCTATGTCTTATTTTCAGGGGATGTCTTATTTTTCTGTGTTCTGTTTGTCGGGCATGCTTCCAAACAAAAACTTTGCTACGTCTTACTTTCGGGGGATGCCTTATATTTCACACTTCAGCAAGACCTCTACTGCGTTTTATTTTCAGGGGATGTCTTATATTCAGGGAAACAGGGTATGTTAAGTGCTGTCATCACGACTGACATAGGCCCCTTCCGCACATACACATGCAGAATAATGCACTTCTGAAGATGCCAGCCACAGATGCAGGCAAAACGTCAGGAGAGAATGGAACACGGCCATATAACCTAGAAAACCCACAACACCCTAGTGATTCCCGACAATATGTTGACTTTCTGTTTATGTGTCAACAGGATGTTGAATTCACATTCTAATGAGTTCACCTATTGATTAGCTAGTGGCCAGTTTGAATAGTCATTGCTTACATGTCTGTGTGCGCATATACCAGAAGTTATAAAGTTACCCTGTTTTCTTGGTGCTCACTTAGATGAGGCAGATGACCACTGGGATAGCTGTGTGCTGAGACAACTGTAAATGTTTAAGAGTGCAGGGAACTGTTTATTGCTTTTCTCCATGTTACCTTACCCTTTTAGCTGTGTAAAGCAACTCACCAGTATCTGGGTCTTTATTGATATAAGCTAAACTCTGCTAATTATGTTTACCCATCAACAGGCTGTTTTGAATTCTGGTATCAGCAGAGAAACAGGGGCCCCTTCCGCACATGCAGAATAATGCACTTTTAATGCATTTTGCAGCTGGATTTTACTGTACAGATTAGCAAAATCCACTTGCAAACAATTGTGAAAGTGGATTGAAAGTGCATTATTCTGCATGTGCAGAAGGGGCCAGAGAGAAAAATAATTTAGATTAGTCTGTTTGATTAACAAAGCATTGTCCCTTCTTTTGTAGAAGGCCAAGAAGTCAACGTGGCCTGGCTCTAAAACACACTTGAAACTTATTTTATTCTAGTTCACCGCATGATCTAATGTGTCAGTTTATAAGGAAGAGAATAAAGACCTGTTTCTATTTCTAAGGGGCAGTCCTTTGTTTTAAATAAATTATTATTCCTATTTTACTTTGAGGGATGTTGGGAAAGGCCTTTTAACTTCTGTACTAGTTTGTGGTCCTGTGTCTTAGATGAGCTACCGGTGATGCTGCAGCTTCCTCCCCTCTGGCTAAATTCTCTGAGAGGAAGGTGGGTAGTTTAAGATAAATAAATGAATATTTTGTCAGTAGAAAATAAACAAACAGGCATGAACACAAAGATGGACATCACGACCAGGCAGTGACATTTGGTAAGTGAATAAGGCATCATCAATAAATAAAAGGGCTCTTGTTTTCACCTGTGGAATGTTGGCGGGAATTCTATAGCATACAACTATTTTCTGATACATGTTTCCTTGTGTGGGTTGGCTCCATCCAGGTTTTCACTCAGTCTTCCCTAATACTTCTCCTTATAATACGGTAGTCTCTTTCCAGCATGACTTTTGTTTGAGAAGGTCCCATGATCCCCAGCATAGCTTTTTGGGTGGTCAATGGAGACCGTTTCTTCTTTTTTCAACAGCATTAAAACCAGTTGAATCCAACCAGATCTCTATTTTCATGATAATTTGTATTTTGAAGGGATTTTCAGAATACCTTTTAGACAGAAATGTCAGTGTATGCCCATCAGTACATTAGAGTCCGTGTTTTTTCTTGTCCACCTACGTTTATATCTGGATAATAGATATACTTCAGAGGGGCTGCATGTTTGCTGTAGCAAAGGTAAAAAAAATGGGGTTTTTAGCACCCACTGATGACAAGAAACCTATTCATCTGTTAACCTTTGGGGTACGAGAGGCCCAGAAATGGGATCCAGCAGGTTCTCACAGGTTCCCGAGAGTAGGTTACTAATTATTTGTGTGTGCCAAGAGGGGATTACTAATTGGTGGTTTTGCCACGTGATTTTTGCCTTAGTTACGCCCCTCCTCCGCTCCTCAGCAGTAGCGCGCAGTACTTGAAGCAGTCTAGCAGGAGGTGCACCGGCGTGCATGGCAGCCTGCGTCTGCATGCATTCATTTCCCGTCCAAGGACCACAGCCCCACCCAGCAATGCCCCGCCCCAGGAATGCCCGGCCACGCCCCTGTCGTGCCCTGCCCAGCCCCATTGGCGCTTCACCACTGTTTGAATCCCACCACCATGGGAACCTGTTACTAAAATTTTTGGATCCCACCACTGCAGAGGCCTGCTGTTTGTTTAATTGCTACAAAAGTCCAACCAGATACCTGCCAAAATTCAACATTTTATTAACCATTCTTGAAGGCTTACAAGGTGGGGAAGGGACTACACCCAGATGACAGGTTTAATAAGTCCAGGTGCCACGTGAGCCCTTCACGTCAGAGCCTAAGTTCAAAATACAGGATGTTGCACAAATGCAGGCCATGTCTGGTCCCTACTTTCAGGATTAGTCAAAAGTTTCTCACATCTGAGTTTGTTTCAGAGGTGAACCAGGGCAGGCAGAAATAATGAATGCAAAGTATAGCAAATGGAACACAAGTTTCAGCACTGTGTGACTATGGTGGTGAGCACAGAGATGGTGCCGGAGGATAAGAGCTACAAGTGTTCCAAAACAGCCCTACTTTCATCTGTGAAACTTTTGAGAATGTGCTACAGGCCACCTTTTTAGATCCACCTGCAACACCAACCTGCAACATGGGGGCCAATTTTAATTTTTAACCTACATGTCAGTATCTGTTTCCATCACGCTTCATCTTGCACACACAGCATATTTTCACTACAGACAAACTGATTCTTTGTTCTTCCCAGGCAAGATTAGGAACTGTAGTGGCATGGCTGCATGGGAGTGGTGTATAAAGCTTCCTTTGCACATGCAGAATAATACCCTTTCAATCCACTTTCAATGCATTTTGCAGCTGTGTGGAATAGCAAAATCCATTGGCAAAAACAATTGTGAAAGTGGATTGAAAGTGCATTGTTCTGCATGTGCGGAAGGGGCCTAATATAGGTAGGATTTTTTTAAAAAAATCACTGGGTTTTTTGTTATGTTGAACAGGCCAGGGGGGTGAGGTAGGGGGGGAGAGGGGTCCCTTTACACCAGTGGTGGCAAACCTTTGGCACTCCAGATGTTATGGACTACAATTCTCATCAGCCCCTGCCAGGACAGCCAATTGGCCATGCTGGCAGGGGCTGATGGGAATTGTAGTCCATAACATCTGGAGTGCCAAAGGTTCGCCACCACGGCTTTACACCTTTGCTTTCAGTGTGGTCAATTATATTAATGAAAGTCTTCTGCTTTTCCAAGAAACCATTGTTTGCAATAATGCATAAGCCACATACCAGGATTAAGCAACGATTTACTATTCCTATCATTCACATTGGCTGGATAACAGAGGCACCACAGTAAGAAACGTGCCTTTAGTTGCTTTATAAAACTGGTACTTTTCTCCATCTGTCTGAAATTTAGCAGGAGGGATCCCCTTAGTGAGAGATATGATCCCCGAAACCAGTGGCGTAGCGCCCAGGGGACGGGAGGGCGTCTTGCACAGATAATAGAAAATCAACAAAGAATGTAATTTTTCACAAATCAAATTGTTTGCTTCAAAAGCTTTCTGGAATACAAAGCATTTTAAACTTGCCCCAGAGATGCCTCCAGTTGCAACTATTGGGAGAATAGAATTCTGTAAGGTATGGGTGGCAGTTGGAAAAAAAACCCTTCCCTTAGTCCTCGAAGTTGATTCTCTTTAGAAAACTGCATCAGAACTTAAGCAACCTGATACAGGTAGTCTTGTGAGCTACCTGGATTGAGGACATCTGGGAATCACTGCTCTACTAGTCTGAGCTCTTTGGAGAAAGAGCAGGGTAAAAGTGAAAGAAATACAACTACAACAACTTTTCTCAGTTTTTAACAGGCACATCTGAGGGATTCTTCATTTCATAAGTTCTTGGGTATCTTAAGAACATCACTTGGGCATATGTGTTGGGCATGTACATGCATGCATCCAAAGTTACTGCTATTTAAAAACTTTTTTTAGAATTTTGTTTTTTATTTTTTAAAGTATCACTTTTGATTAAAGTAGCTTTGTACCCCCATTTACTTGTCATTTAAGTCCATGTCGGTCTGCTACCTCAGCCTCTCTTCCTCAGATTCAGGCCCCGTGCAGGATGAACTATAACTCCACAGTGTCAATTATCCTTTAGGCTTTTGATCCATTAAAAGCCAGAGGAGCTTTGAGGTTCTTCAGGGGAGGTTCACCAGTAGGGTCAGAACATTGCATACAGAATACTGAAGGCTGTGGAGAAGTCCAGTTATTGAGTACCAAGGAGAAGAGCAGAGGTGTAGCTAGACCAGAGTGCGCCCGGTGCACATTCTGGCTTTTCCCCCCCCCCCTCCCACGCCCCCCCCCCCACCTCACTTACTTTTAGGAAAGGAGCAGGCCGGAGAAGAAGGCCAGAAGCCTGCCTGCATTGCCTGGGCCTGGTGGGAACTACATTTCCACCCCCCACGTGACTAGAAATGGTGCCCCTGGTGCGTCGCGCACCCCCCAGCCCCCTGGTGACTTTGCCACTGGAGAAGAGAAAAAGAGTTTGGATTTATGCCCCACTTTTCTCTCCTGTAAGGAGACTCGAGGTGTCCTACAAGCTCCCTTCCCTTCCTCTCCCCACAACACATTGTGAGGTTGGATGGGGTTGAGAGAGTTCCGAAAAACTGTGACTAGCCCAAGGTTACCCAGCAGGAATATAGGTGTGCGGAAACACATCTGGTTCACCAGATAAGCCTCTGCCACTCAAGAGGAGGAGTGGGGAATCAAACCCGGTTCTCCAGATTAGAATCCACCTGCTCTTAACCACTACACCACACAGCCCCATTCATAGACAATTGAAATTTCAATTGACCCCAAATTTTGGAAGGAATTCTGTTCAGATTTAAAGCATTTATGGTATTTACAAATTGACTGTATTTTGGGTTGTCTCTTGATTAATACATGCTTCTCATCTTGTTTAGGTCACTCTAAGAAGAAATATCCTTTATGTCACTAGCGGGTATAAGGACAGTCTATACTGAGGAAACCCTGCCTTTGTCAGAATGGAAATAACCTGGGGAGGGGGTATTTCTATTCAGGTCGGAAGTTATCCTTTATCTTTCTTGGAAGAGGAAAAGACGTGGAAGGAAGATCCTTCTACACAGAACTGAACTTAAAAATAGGACTTGTGGTTGCAGAGTAACTCCGGCTGTGTGGTTTCTTAATCTCCTTTAGCTCTCCAGTGTACGTCATTGCTGTCTCATGGTTCTGGAAAGAGTAGCCAGGCAAAGGAAGGAAGAGAGGAAGGAAGGAGACTGCACACTTCACATGACCTCAAGAGCTTTCAAGTACAAGCAAACGCTTGGTGGCCATATTTATAGGACAGATGTGCAGGTTCTAAGGCAGGGTCCCCAGCCTTTTTGAGCCAATGGGCACCTTTGGAATTCCAACACAGGGTGGTGGGTGCAACTACAAAATGGCTGCTGTAGGAATCAAACACAGTGAGGAAATTCAAGTGTAGGAGAGTAGCGTGGGACTTTTTAAAAATACAATGGGAAAGTTGACAGAGGGAATAAAACTGACACGAATGGTCGAAACCATCCTATGTTAATCTGCACAGCTAATCAGATCAATGGTCTATCAGAAGCCAAGTTGGGCAAGAGTTCCAACTGGTTCCACCTACTTTCTGAAAACACGAGATAGGCAGCATGGCTTCCATGTGGACCATGTTGGGGACTCCTCCCCGGGGAATTAAGAATGATTAATCAATCAGTCTAAAATTGCAATCTTAGACACAGATCCTGCAAAAAAAAGGTTGCCAACTCCAAGTGGAGGCTGGAAATCTCAAGGATTTACACCTGATCTCCAGACTACATAAAAAGCTTGTCTGTTTAATACATTTATTTCACTACTCCCGGAGAAAATGGCTACTTTGGTAAGTGGACTCCGTGGCATTATATCCTACCAAGGTCCTTTCCCACCCCGAATCCCACTCTTCCTGGCTCCACCCTCAAATTTCCAGGTATTCCTGAACCCGGAGTTGGGAACCCTACCTACAGAGAGGTAGGCATTTACTTCCAAGCAAGCATACACAGTGTTGGATCCAGACTAAGTTTTCCTTCAGTAGAATGGGATATTCCTGGCTACCTTTTTCCCACTGCAGCCTATTGATTTCTCTGAAGGGATGCCAGGTCTCCCACTATGACAGAAGGCTTCCTAGCAATTCCGATGTTTGCCCACTGGTGCCTCAGAGATGGCCAAGGGGGGAAATGTGGGGAGGAATGTGCCTACCAGTGTCATTCCATAGGCAACATCACCCCCCAAAAATGAGAAAGACATAATACAATCTTACCACAAAGACTGGTGACAAAACTTGTGGATCTTGGACTCTCACATTCAATCTGTTTGTGGATTAGGGACTTCTTGTCTGGACGTTCCCAGAGGGTTAGACTGGGAAATCGGGTTTCCTCAGTTCTTACTCTAAATATGGGAACGCCACAGGGCTGTGTGTTGAGTCCTTTATTGTTCACCCTTTATACATATGATTGTACTCCTGTCTATCATAGCAACACCATTATCAAATTTGCCGATGACACAACGGTGGTGGGGCTCATCTCTGGAGGGGATGAGTCTGCCTATCGGAGTGAGGTGGACCAATTGCTCTCATGGTGCAGGGAAAATAACCTGGTTCTTAATACTAACAAGACAAAGGAGTTTATAGTGGACTATAGAAGGAATAGCTCAGAAATTCAGCCTTTGACTATAAATGGAGATCAAGTAGAGCAGGTGGCTAGTTTTGAATTTCTGGGTGTTATGATTAAAAAGGACTTGACCTGGGGCGTACAGACTGCCGCAGTGGTTAAGAAGGCCCAGCAAAGACTGTACTATCTGAGACTTTTAAGGAAACAACAACTGAATGGAAAACTCCTGGTGCCCTTTTACCGCTGTGCTATAGAGAGTGTCTTAACCTACTGCATCTGTGTATGGTTCTCCAGTTGCACAGTGGCAGATAGGAAGGCGCTCCAAAGGGTGATCACTACTGCACAGAGGATTATCGGCTGCCCTCTCCCCTCCTTGGAAGAACTCTATAATTCCCGAAGCCTAAAAAAAGCCCAAAATATTCTGAGAGACCCGTCTCATCCAGCACACTCTCTTTTTGAACTGTTTCCATCTGGCAGACGATACAGGTCTATAAAAACTAGGACAAAGAGGCTTAGAGACAGCTTCTACTCTAGAGCTGTGGCTATGCTGAACTCCGTGGCTTCGTGTTGATGTATTTGGGGCTGTGTAGGGATGGGTGGAGGAAGGGGAAAGTGAGGATGGGGTATGAGTCTGAAATTGTGTGCATTGAGGAATGCTGCTGTAAATTTCGTTGTGCGTGCACAATGACAATAAAATGCTTAATGGAAGCTTGATCACCTCTTCTTTACCAACCTTACACGCTGTGTCCACCTTTAGGTCTTGTTTTAACTCCCGCTCTGTCCTGTATTCTGTTTTTCTACTAATATGCCTAATAAAGGTCAGTTGAAGTTGCCAAAAAATGAGACGTGATGTCATGACGTCAAGAAAGACACTTTAGAATTTGCTCAAAACTCCATTGCTTCTGCTTTGTTCGCTGAAAGGGCCATTGTGTGCCGCCAACACACTGCACATCCTCCCCTGCCCCCATGTGGCTCCTGTGGGACAGGAGACCTCAGAAATTATTTTGGGCTCTGTCATGAACAGAAAGAATTAGTGGAAATTGCCAAAGTGGTCTCCGTTCTTAGGACATAGTGCCCACAGATGCTGTGGTTCCCACTGAGACCTTTTCTGGGGTCCATCAAGTGTTTTCAAGGAAGCGGGTGGAGCCAGGTATGGTTTTTGCCCAGCAAGGCTTCCGATTGACTATTGGAGAGTTGATTGGAAAGTGAAAATGGGGCTCGAGGAAATACATCTGTACAAGATATCTTGCTGCGGTGGACATTTGCCTCTACAGTGCTGCAGACACCTTGTACACAATCACCCTTTATCTTACTTGTTTTGCTGCAATCCTATGCAGAAGAAGAGGAAGAAGAGTTTTGGATTTATATCCCCCCTTTCTCTCCTGCAGGAGACTCAAAGGGGCTTACAATCTCCTTGCCCTTCCCCCCTCCCAACAAACACCCTGTGAGGTAGGTGGGGCTGAGAGAGCTCCAAGAAGCTGTGGCTAGCCCAAGGTCACCCAGCTGGCGTGTGTGGGAGAGTATAGGCTAATCTGAATTCCCCAGATAAGCCTCCACAGCTCAGGCAGCAGAGCCGGGAATCAAACCCGGTTCCTCCAGACTAGATACACGAGCTCTTAACCTCCTACGCCACTGCTGCACACTTGTCATGTCAAAAGTAACACACTGAAATCATTAGAACTTACTCCTGAGTAAGCATGCATGGGAATCAGCTGCACGGATGTGCATTCTTCTGATACCCTTTCATCCTTCTCATCTCCAAGTGTTGTCGTCATCTCTGCAAAAAAAAAAAGTTCCAAAAAATGTGGAATATGTTATCCATTGCATTTTTAACTCAATCCTCCTCCCGTGCTTAGGGTGGCATTTGAACACCCTCGTAGCCTGCCAACAATCTTGTAAGGTAGGTGAGGCCTCTACGCTTTACTCTATAAAGCTCCAGATGCGCTGATGATAGTTTAATTCACAGCTACAACTATGCCATTTTCTAGATGTCGAGGAATGCTCTGAAGAACCCACAGCTATTCTTTTCTCTCAGAAAGGCCCTCCCTGATGTATTACACGATTGATGTGGAATCCGCAGCGATAAGCTTAGCCTGACCCCAGCCTGTAGAGACAAAAACTGAATTATCTGGTGAATCACAGTCATGAGTGCACGCACGTTGCCAACATGCTGAAGATAAAGATGGGAAACAGCATCCAAGATCTGGTAGCTTTGGGTGGGCCCTTCTTTCAGATCACTCGAGATTCTCCCACAATGGAGTCACATCCTTCCCTTTCCAGCTGCAAGGGCAGAGACACAGTTCAGTGGAGAAATGCTTTGGGGCAAGAACCTTGCAAGAATGCAACCCAAACAAAAGAGCATCGCCCGAGCACAGTGGCCCAATGATAAGCCAGTGATGTCATTCCACAGCTTCCCCTGCTGACCTAGGGGATTCCCTCCAAACGGCATGCATTCCCTCAACTGCCATTTCACCTCTCCCTTTTCCTTGGAAAAGAAACCACAAATGTTAGCTAGTGTCAAGTGGCAGGTTTCTTCTTGCCTCTAAATAAACCCTCTCTCCAGCCCACGCTGCCTTCAAATTAATTGTTCCTCTCAGTGGCATAGTACAGGTTTTTTTTCCCGTCTGTCAAGCCAGCCCCAGGCAGGCTGTGGATCTGAGTGAAGAACTGTGGCCTTGTTACCTTCGCTTTTAAAATACATCTTTATAAACACTGACTCAGAAGCCATTCCCGGGAGCAGGACTCCTGGTGGAGCAGGCAAAATCCCAAAGGCAGCAGACATGCTGGCACCCGGTGAACAGGGGAAATGAGGTCATCTGCTTCATAGGATGCTGGTGTTTGTGTCTGGACTGGAGCAAGAAGGTGGATTGAGAAAGCCTTTGTCTGGAAGGCAGGCTGTCCATGGCAGCTCTTAGCTGCGTGGCCATTCAGCTCAATGCAGAGGATTACAGACTTTAGCCCCCCCTCCCCCCCGGATGAGAAACAGATCAGCCGTCTGATGAGGGAGGAACTGAGTATAGCAGCAGTGGCGTAGTGGCTAGGAGCAGTGGCTAAGAGCAGGTGCACTCTGATCTGGAGGAACCGGGTTTGATTCCCAGCTCTGCCGCTTGAGTTGTGGAGGCTTATCTGGGGAATTCAGAGTAGCCTGTACACTCCCACACATGCCAGCTGGATGACCTTGGGCTAGTCACAGCTTCTCGGAGCTCTCTCGGCCCCACCCACCTCACAGGGTGTTTGTTGTGAGGGGGGAAGGGCAAGGAGATTGTAAGCCCCTTTGAGTCTCCTGCAGGAGAGAAAGGGGGGATATAAATCCAAACTCTTCTTCTTCTTCTATAGACTCTCTCAGTTTCCACCTCACTGGTGGGATTGCAGCTTTGCGGAAAAAATTATTTCTGCCTGCAAATAAAGGAGTAACCACTGGACCCAGGTTGCTAAAAACAACTACTCTGTAAAAGGAAGTAAGTCCAACATTGCAATTTTAATCAACTAAAGCACAGCTTTACAAAATAACAGCATGTGAGTTCCCTCTCAGTGGAACCGCAAACTCTACTCAATACTAGAGAATCTCTCCATACATTATAGCAAGCGACTTTCGTCAAGAGTACAAATCGCCTGGACCGAGTATCTAAGTATCTAAGCTTTGTACCAGTGTTGTCAGCAAAAAGTCCTAGGTCCCAAAATAGCACAAATGCTGGAATAAACCCGTATGCAGATTCCACAAAGAAATGAATGTTCCCACACTGCCGTGTCCCACTGGTCTGATTATAAATTCAGAACGGGTTCCGCGATAGAGTCACGTTTTCGTACGGATCTTCAACAGCTCGTCATAACTGAATCCTGCCACAATAACTAATGGGGCTTCTTACTTTCATGCCAAATCTCCTAGGGAAGCCATTAAGCTCCTCCTGTATTCAAGGCTAGACCTTGGTAGCCTGGCTTCAGGCTAACAGCCTGGATGGACCAGGAAGAATCTGATTATAAATTCAGGCAGGACTGGCTCTATCATGAGATAGTTACCTCTGTCCGAAGCTGGGTAGCATGCCTGTTTCCTTCTTCATTCAGCATCTAGAAGCTGAGGTGGCTTCCCAAACTCTCATTGTTAGGTAAAGTTCTAGGGCGCAGTTCGACAATGGGGTATGGTCAGTTTTAGGTTTCAGGTTTTTGTTACAATTTTGGGAACAATTTATGACTGAATTAATTAAATAAAAATAATAAGCTGGGTTAGGGTTGGCAAGGGCAGCGGTTTAGGATTGCCTTAGTGTTACGTTGAGTTCTAGGGCACAGTCCGAGGACAGGGCTATGGTCAGTTTTATGTTTCGGGTTTTTGTAACGCTGTTGTAACACCGTTGTAACGCTGTTGTAACATAGTTATAAGGGTTAAGGTTAAGGGGAGGGGAGCGGCTCAGGCTTGCCTTACTGTTATGTTGAGATCTAGGGTGGAGTTCAATATTAGCGTGATGGTCAGTTTTAGGTTTCGGGTTCTTTCCTTTTTTGGTGGGAACAATTTTTCACTGAATAAATTAAATAAAAATAATAAATTAGGGTTAGGGTTAAGGCAAGGGAAGGGAAGGGAAGGGGTTGGGGCTTGCTTAAGTGTTACGTGGAGTTTTAGGGCACAGTCCGAGAACAGGGCTATGGTCAGTTTTAGGTTTCGTGTTTTTGTTACTATTTTGGGAACAATCTTTGACTGAATAAATTAAATAAAAATAATAAGTAAGGGTTGGGCTTCAAACAAGGGCAAGGGTTACGGCAAAACCCTGAAACCTGAAACTGACCATAACCCTATTCTCGGAGTGCGCCCTAGAACTCAATATAACACTAAAGCAAGCCGGAGACCCCTGCCCTTGTCTTAAACCTAACCTGAACTTATTATTTTTATTTCATTTATTCAGTCAAAAATAGTTCCCAAAATTGTAACAAAAAAATTAAAATTAAACATTTTGTTAGGGTTAGGGTTAAGGCAAGGGCAGGGGATGAGGCTTGCCTTAGTGTTACGTGGAGTTCTAGGGCGCAGTCCGAGAATAGGGCTATGGTCAGTTTCATGTTTCAGGGTTTTATTACAATTTTGAGAACAATTTATGACTGAATAATTTGGTTAGGGTAAGGGTTAAGGCAAGGGCAGGGGCTAAGGCTTGCCTTCATGTTACGTTGAGTTCTGGGGCACAGTCCGAGAATAGGGCTATGTTCAGTTATATGTTTCTGGTTTTTGTAACGCCGTTGTAATGCTGTTGTAATGCCATTATAGGGTTAGGGTTAAGGCAACGCCGTTTAGGGTAACACCGTTGTAATGCCGTTGTAATGCCATAATAGGGTTAGGGTTAAGGTTACAGGGTTTTGTTACAATTTTGAGAACAATTTATGACTGAATAAATTAAATAAAAATAAGTTAGTGTTAGGCAAGGGCAGTGGTTCAGGTTTGCCTTATTGTTACGTTGATTTCTAGGGCACACTCCGAGAATAGGCCTATGGCCAGTTTTATGTTTCTGGTTTTTGTAACGCCGTTGTAATGCCGTTGTAACGCCGTTGTAACGCCATTGTAACGCCGTTGTAACGCCGTTGTAACGCCGTTGTAACGCCATTATAGGGGTTTGGGTTCAGGCAAGGGAAGCGGCTCAGACTATCCTTTTTGGTGGGAACAATTTTTGACTGAATAAATTAAATAAAAATAGGCTTAGGCAATGGCAGCAGTTCAGGTTTGCCTTATTGTGACGTTGATTTCTAGAGCACACTCCGAGAATAGGGCTATGGCCAGTTTTATGTTTCTATTTTTTGCAATGCTGTTACAACGGCGTTACAACGGCGTTACAACGGCGTTGTAACGCCGTTATAGGGGTTAGGGTTAGTCAAGGGAAGCGGCTCAGACTATCCTTTTTGGTGGGAACAATTTTTGACTGAATAAATTAAATAAAAATAGGCTTAGGCAATGGCAGCGGTTCAGGTTTGCCTTATTGTGACGTTGATTTCTAGGGCACACTCCAAGAATAGGGCTATGGACAGTTTTATGTTTCTGGTTTTTGTAACGCTGTTACAATGGCGTTACAACGTTGTAACACCGTTATAGGGGTTAGGGTTAGTCAAGGGAAGCGGCTCAGACTATCCTTTTTGGTGGGAACTATTTTTGACTGAATAAATTAAATAAAAATAGGCTTAGTCAATGGCAGCGGTTCAGGTTTGCCTTATTGTGACGTTGATTTCTAGAGCACACTCCGAGAATAGGGCTATGGCCAGTTTTATGTTTCTGTTTTTTGTAACTCTGTTACAATGGCGTTACAACGGCGTTACAATGGCGTTACAACGGCGTTACAACAGTGTTGTACAACAGTATTGTACAATCACCGTTGTAACGCCGTTGTGATGCCGTTGTAACGCCGTTGTAACGCCATTATAGGGGTTAGGGGTAAGGCGAGGGAAGCGGCTCAGACTATCCTTTTTGGTGGAAACAATTTTTGACTGAATAAATTAAATAAAAATAAGTCAGGCTTAGGCAAGGGCAGCGGTTCAGGTTTGCCTTGTTGTGACGTTGATTTCTAGAGCACACTCCGAGAATAGGGCTATGGCCAGTTTTATGTTTCTCGTTTTGTAACGCCGTTGTAACGCCGTTGTAACGCCATTGTAACGCCGTTATAGGGGTTAGCGTTAAGACAAGGGAAGCAGCTCAGACTATCCTTTTTGGTGGAAACAATTTTTGACTGAATAAATTAAATAAAAATAAGTCAGGCTTAGGCAAGGGCAGAGGTTCAGGTTAGCATTGTTGTGACGTTGATTTCTAGGGCACACTCCGAAAATAGGGCTATGGCCAGTTTTATGTTTCAGGTTTTTGTAACGCTGTTACAATGGCCTTACAATGGCGTTACAACGGCGTTACAACGGCGTTGTAACACCGTTATAGGGGTTAGGGTTAAGACAAGGGAAGTGGTTCAGACTATCCTTTTTGGTGGGAACAATTTTTGACTGAATAAATTAAATAAAAATAAGTTAGGCTTAGGCAAGGGCAGCGGTTCAGGTTAGCCTTGTTGTAACGGTTGTTTCTAGAGCACACTCCGAGAATAGGGCTACGGCCAGTTTTATGTTTCTCATTTTTGTAACACTGTTTAAACGGCGTTACAACGGCGCAACAACAGCATTACAACAGCATTACAACGGTGTTACAATGGCGTTACAACGGTGTTACAACGGCGTTACAACGGCATTACAACGGCGTTACAACACCGTAATGGTTAGGCAAGGGAAGCGGCTTAGTCAGGCTTAGGCAAGGGCAGCGGTTCAGGTTAGCCTTATTGTGACGTTGATTTCTAGGGCACACTCAGAGAATAGGGCTATGGCCAGTTTTATGTTTCTCGTTTTTGTAACACTGTTAAAACAGCGTCACAGCGGCGCAACAACAGCATTACAACGGCGTTACAATGGTGTTACAACGGCGTTACAACAGCGTTACAACAGCGTTACAACAGCGTTACAACGGTGTTGTAACGCCATTATAGGGGTTATGGTTAGGCAAGGGAAGCGGCTCAGACTATCCTTTTTCGTGGGAACAATTTTTGACTGAATAAATTAAATAAAAATAAGTCAGGCTTAGGCAAGGGCAGCGGTTCAGGTTAGCCTTATTGTGACGTTGATTTCTAGGGCACACTCCGAAAATAGGGCTATGGCCAGTTTTATGTTTCTGGTTTTTGTAACGCTGTTACAATGGCGTTACAATGGCGTTACAACGGCATTACAACGGCGTTGTAACACCGTTATAGGGGTTAGGGTTAAGACAAGGGAAGCGGCTCAGACTATCCTTTTTGGTGGGAACAATTTTTGACTGAATAAATTAAATAAAAATAAGTTAGGCTTAGGCAAGGGCAGTGGTTCAGGTTAGCCTTGTTGTAATGGTCGTTTCTAGAGCACACTCCGAGAATAGGGCTATGGCCAGTTTTATGTTTCTCGTTTTTGTAACACTGTTAAAACGGCGTCACAGCGGCGCAACAACAGCATTATAACGGCGTTACAACGGCGTTGTAACGCCATTATAGGGGTTATGGTTAGGCAAGGGAAGCGGCTCAGACTATCCTTTTTCGTGGGAACAATTTTTGACTGAATAAATTAAATAAAAATTTAAGTTAGGCTTAGGCAATGGCAGTGGTTTAGGTTTTCTTTATTGTGACGTTGATTTCTAGGGCACACTCCAAGAATAGGGCTATGGACAGTTTTATGTTTCTTGTTTTTGTAACGCTGTTTTTTGTAACGCTGTTGTAACGCCGTTGTAACGCCATTATAGGGGTTAGGGTTAAGGCAAGGGAAACGGCTCAGACTATCCTTTTTGGTGGGAACAATTTTTGACTGAATAAATTAAATAAAAATAAGTTAGGCTTAGGCAAGGGCAGCGGTTCAGGTTTGCCTTATTGTGACGTTGATTTCTAGGGCACACTCCGAGAATAGGGCTATGGCCAGTTTTATGTTTCTCGTTTTTGTAACACTGTTTAAACGGCGTTACAACGGTGCAACAACGGCGTTACAACGGTGTTGTAACGCCATTATAGGGGTTATGGTTAGGCAAGGGAAGCGGCTCAGACTATCCTTTTTCGTGGGAACAATTTTTGACTGAATAAATTAAATAAAAAATAAGTCAGGCTTAGGCAAGGGCAGCGGTTCAGGTTAGCCTTATTGTGACGTTGATTTCTAGGGCACACTCCGAAAATAGGGCTATGGCCAGTTTTATGTTTCTGGTTTTTGTAACGCTGTTACAATGGCGTTACAATGGCGTTACAACGGCGTTACAACGGCGTTGTAACACCGTTATAGGGGTTAGGGTTAAGACAAGGGAAGCGGCTCAGACTATCCTTTTTGGTGGGAACAATTTTTGACTGAATAAATTAAATAAAAATAAGTTAGGCTTAGGCAAGGGCAGCGGTTCAGGTTAGCCTTATTGTGACTTTGATTTCTAGGGCACACTCCGAGAATAGGGCTACGGCCAGTTTTATGTTTCTTGTTTTTGTAACGCTGTTTTTTGTAACGCTGTTGTAACGCCGTTGTAACGCCGTTATAGGGGTTAGGGTTAAGACAAGGGGAACGGCTCAGACTATCCTTTTCGGTGGGAACAATTTTTGACTGAATAAATTAAATAAAAATAATAAATTAGGGTTAGGGTTAACTCAAGGGAAGAGGCTGGGGGTTGCCTTAGTATTACATGGAGTTTTAGGGCACTGTCTGAGAATAGGGCTACGGTCAGTTTTATGTTTCTGGTTTTTCTAACGGCATTTTAGCGCCATTAGAATGCTGTCACAACACCGTTGTAACGCCGTTGTAACGCCGTTATAGGGGTTAGGGTTTAGGCAAGGGGAGCGGCTCAGACTTGCCTTAGTATTATGTTGAGTTGTAGGGCGGAGTCCAATATTAGTGCGATGGTCAGTTTTAAATTTCGGGTTCTTTCCTTTTTTAGTGGGAACAATTTTTGACTGAATAAATTAAATAAAAATAATACATTAGGGTTAGGGTTAAGGGAAGGGAAGGGGCTGGGGCTCGCCTTAGTGTTACGTGGAGTTTTAGAGCACAGTCCGAGAATAGGGCTATAGTCAGTTTCACATTTTGGGGTTTTGTTACAATTTTGAGAACAATTTATTACTGAATAAATTAAATAAAAGTAAGTTAGGGTTAGGCAAGGGCAGCGGTTCAGGTTTGCCTTAGTGTTACGTTTTGTACTAGGGCACAGTCTGGGAATAGGGCCATGGCCAGTTTTATGTTTCTGGTTTTTGTAATGCCTTTGTAACGCCGCTACAACGCCGTTACAACGCTGTTACAATGCCGTTGTAACACCGTTGTCATTCTGTTATAAGGGTAGAGTTAAGGCAAGGGAAGTGGCTCAGGCTTGCCTTAGTTTTACATTGGGTTGTAGGGCGGAGTCCAATATTAGTGCGATGGTCAGTTTTAGGTTTCGGGTTCTTTCCTTTTTTGATGGGAACAATTTTTGACTGAATAAATTAAATAAAAATAATAAATTAGGATTAGGGTTAAGGGAAGGGAAGGGGCTGGGGGTTGCCTTAGTGTTACGTGGAGTTCTAGGGCGCACTCCGAGAATAGGGCTATGGTCAGTTTTATGTTTCTGGTTTTTCTAACGGCATTGTAGCGCCGTTACAACACCGTTATAACGCCATTGTAACACCGTTACAACACCGTCATCATGCTGTTATAAGGGTAGAGTTAAGGCAAGGGGAGCTGCTCTGGCTTGCCTTAGTGTTACGTTGAGTTCTAGGGCACAGTCCAAGAATAGTGCTATGGTCAGTTTTAGGTTTCAGGTTTTTGTTACAATTTTGGGAACAATCTTTGACTGAATAAATTAAATAAAAATAATAAGTAAGGGTTGGGCTTCAAACAAGGGCATGGGTTACGGCAAAACCCTGAAACCTGAACCTGACCATAACCCGATTCTCAGAGTGCGCCCTAGAACTCACTATAACACTAAAGCAAGCCGGAGACCCCTGCCCTTGTCTTTAACCTAACCTGAACTTATTATTTTTATTTCATTTATACAGCCAAAAATAGTTCCCAGAATTGTAACAAAAAAAAAAATTAAAAATTTGGTTAGGGTTAGGGTTAAGGCAAGGGCAGGGGATGATGCTTGCCTTAGTGTTACGTGGAGTTCTAGGGCGCAGTCCGAGAATAGGGCTATGGTCAGTTTTAGGTTTCAGGTTTTTGTTACAATTTGGGAACAATTTTTGACTGAATAAATTAAATAAAAATAATAAGTTGGGGTTGGGTTAAGGCAAGGGCAGGGGCTGAGGCTTGCGTTAGTGTTACGTGGAGTTCTAGGGCTCAGTCTGAGAATAGAACTATGGTCAGTTTTATGTTTCGGGTTTTTGTAACGCCATTGTAATGCCATTATAACGCCGTTACAATGCCGTTACAATGCCGTTACAACGCCGTTACAAGGGTTACGGTTAAGGCAAGGGGAGCGGCTCAGGCTTGCCTTAGTGTTCTGTTGAGTTCTAGGGCGGAGTCCAATATTAGCGCGATGGTCAGTTTTAGGTTTCGGGTTCTTTCCTTTTTTGGTGGGAACAATTTATGACTGAATAAATTAAATAAATATAATAAGTTAGGGTTAGGTTAAGGCAAGGGCAGCGGGTTAGCATTGCCTTAGTGCAGGGGTCCTCAAACTACGGCCCACCAGGTGTTTTTGCCATGCGCATCCACCTTCCTTTCAGGGGCTTCCTCTCGAGCAAGCGCGCATGCACTTGCAGCCTTGGAGACCTTCGTTGCATGCAAATCTTTGTAAGGATCCTCTCAACCGCAAGCCCCACGGGAGGCGAGAGGTCTCTGTTCCTGGGGGGCTGCAATGCCCGGCCTCTCCCCGTCTCGCTCACTATGGCTCGGACTGCTCGCATGACTTGGACCGCTCGTATAGGGGTTGCAAGTGAGCAGTCCAAGCTGAGTGAGCGAGCAAGACGGTGAGAGGCCGGTAGCAGGGGCCTTTCCTCCCTGCTTTGGGTATTGGCAGGCGGCGGACAAGGACACTGAAGCCAGATGGGACAACTGAGGCTGGGAGCGGCGCACGACAACGGTGAGCAGGGTCAGTAGTCACAGCTGCAGCTACAGTCGGCGAGGATCACCTGGTGGGTGTACCCACCTGCCGCCTTCAAGGCGCCTGGTTGCAGGAGTTGCCGTGCCAGGGGGCTGCCTCCTGTGTGCCGGGCATTGCAGCCCCCCAGGAACAGAGACCTCTCGCCTCCCATGGGGCTTGCGGTTGAGAGGATCCTTACAAAGATTTGCATGCACCAAGGTCTCCAAGGCTGCAAGTGGATGTGCGCTTGCTTGAGAGGAAGCCCCTTGAAAGCTCACACACGCGCAAAGGTGGGTGTGAGCTGGCACGGGAACGATGTGTTAAAACGAACAACAGAGATTCCCATTGGGAACAAAGGGAGAGATGCCTGAAGGCCCATTGGATGCAATGGAACCCAGGAATGCCAGTAGACTTGCATGGGCTTCATTGAAGACATTACAGCACACAAAAGAAAATGCAGAACATAAAGAAATAATCTTATTCACAGGGAAGGTTGTAGTGTTTGTTGATGGAAAGTTGTTTGGCAGGGATCCCTTACCTGAGGCAGCTCAGGGATCTTGCCACTATTATGTGATCTTATGCATGATCACTTAGAAAATACAGCCTGATCCTATGCAAAAACATGCACTGAAACATGCATAGAAACATTTTTACTTGTTCTTTATTTTAAAAATTGTATTTGTTCCCGTTTTGTTTTTTACTTCAAAATAAGATATGTGCAGTGTGCATAGGAATTTGTTCATAGTTTTTTTTTAACTATAGTCCAGCCTTCCAACGGTCTGAGGGACAGTGAACTGGCCCCCTGTTTAAAAAGTTTGAGGACCCCTGCTTATGAGATTCTTATTTTTAACAAGGTCTGCCATGATGAGAGTTCAAGAAACCCTATAGGGCATGCATGGACTGTCAACCTGGCTTTTAGCGCTGGGATTCTTTACTTCCATGGGGTGGGTGGGAGATGAATTATATTATTGCTAACTGTGTTTATTTATTTGTTTATTTGTTTGTTTGTTCATTTATTTATTTATTTAATATACCGCCCTCCCCCTGAGGGCTCAGGGCGGTTTACAACAAGGTTAAAACATACATTAAAACATAATTTAAATATTAATTACATAAAAACAGAACCCATTTAAAAATGTAGATGGCGTCTGGCTACCCGTTCACACAGGAGGCCAGATGACATGGTAGATGTATTTTTAACCAGGCTGGCCAAACGCCTGGCGGAACAGGTCTGTCTTGCAGGCCCTGCGGAAACTCTGTAAGTCCCGCAGGGCCCTGGTCTCCCTAGGGAGCCTTTTCCACCAGGTAGGGGCCAGGGCTGAAAAGGCCCTGCCCCTCGTTGAGGCCAGCCTGATCATTTTCGGGTCAGGGATCACGAGTATGTCCTCCTCCGAGGAGCGGAGGGGCCTACCGGGGCAATATGGGGAGAGGCGGTCCCTCAGGTATGCAGGTCCGAGGTCCCTCAGGTATGCAGGTTTGGGACCTTCAGGATTGTAGCTACATTCTGTGCTGGTGTCCTTTTTTAAAAAGCAGTGTATCAATATTTTATCTTCCAGAAACCAACTCCAAAGTGTCAGTTAAGAGACTGGTACAGAAATTTACTAAATAAGATGAAATGTAGAATGCAAGAAGCAACAGAGTTCAGTAGAGTTCACTTAAAAATTATTTCATAGCATCTACAGGAATATTAAATAAAATCACTTTAAGCAAAGAGATTTGGGCTTTTAAATTAAATTGCCCAGGAAAATGTTTAAGTAGTTTATACATTGCTGAGGATACTATTTCTATTTTACTGTGCATTGTACAATCCAGTTTTATTGCATAGTTCATAGCACATGCTACACTGTCTCTTGCAGTTTTTTTACATGTCTAATCCCCTTGATCTCAATGAATAAGGCAGATGACAACTTAAATAAGCAAATATGCAGGACACACGCCCATTTCAGAGGCCATAAAACAAATCATCCAGTACAACAACAGTGGAGTGGCCAGAAATAAAATTTCTCTGCTTTATACAAATAGTTAAAAGGATTACATTCAAGGGAAGAGTTCTTGGGAATTCTCAATAATACCAGCGGTAACTAGACACTTCTCCCACCTGACAGCCAAAGAATTCAGAGGTAATGGTAAAGCTCACTATGGACTGTATCGTGTGAGAACCACATAAGATAAAATAGCACCAGATCCACAATGGGATCGTCTGCTTTAAAAAAAAAATAGAAAACAGAAGAGCTCACAGCAGGTAGACACCATTTAGACCAGGGCAACACTAGATGTCTGGGATGATGAGAATTAACCCTTTCCTCCATAACCTGGGAACAGAAAGTACCTGCATTTTTGCCACAGCTGACAAACTGCAACTTGGGAAGTGGGGGAGGGGGCAATTAGAATATAATAAAATCTATTAAGTAGTTGCACATTTCCCAATAGAGCCAGATGAAACAGTGCATGTGTTTAGGAAGTGAGCACCTGGCTCCCTCTGCTGACCAATGCTAACATCAATACACAACACTGATTGGCTGCAGTGCTGTTTTTAGCTAGCCAAAACAAGTGCTATGCTTTCATACAGGCTCCTACTTTCACAGGCCAGGTGAAAGGCCCATCTCCTTAGCTCCCACTGGAAAGAATGAGAGATGGGGGCTAAGGCAGGTGTGCTAAGGCAGCTGTACTAAGGTGTGCTAAGACAGGTGTACAGAGGTGTACTAAGGCAGGTGTACTAAGTACTTAGTACTAAGGTGTACTAATGTGTAATAAGGTGTGCTAAGGCAGCTGTACTAAGGTGTACTAAGGTGTGCTAAGGCAGGTGTACTAAGGTGTGCTAAGGCAGGTGTACTAAGGTGTACTAAGGCAGGTGTACTAAGGCAGGTGTTCTAAGGTGTACTAAGGAGGTATACTAAGGTGTACTAAGGTGTGCTAATGCAGGTGCACTAAGGTGTACTAAGGTGTGCTACGCAGGTGTACTAAGGTGTGCTAAGGTGTGCTAATGCAGGTGTACTAAGGTGTACTAAGGTGCGCTAATTCAGCTGTACTAAGGCAGGTGTACTAAGGTGTGCTAAGGCAGGTGTACTAAGGTGTACTAAGGTGTACCAAGGCAGGTGTACTAAGGTGTACTAAGGTGTACTAAGGCAGGTGTATTAAGGTGTATTAAGGTGTACTAAGGCAGGTGTATTATGGTGTATTAAGGTGCACTAATGCAGGTGTATTAAGGTGTATTAAGGTACAACTAAGGCCGGTGTATTAAGGTGTATTAAGGTGCACTAAGGCAGGTGTATTAAGATGTACTAAGGCAGGTGTATTAAGGTGTACTAAGGTGTACTAAAGCAGGTGTATTAAGGTGTATTAAGGTGTGCTAATTCAGCTGTACTAAGGCAGGTGTACTAAGGTGTGCTAATGCAGGTGTACTAAGGTGTACCAAGGCAGGTGTACTAAGGTGTACCAAGGCAGGTGTATTAAGGTGTACTGAGGTGTACTAAGGCAGGTGTACTAAGGTGTGCTAAGGCAGGTGTACTAAGGTGTACCAAGGCAGGTGTATTAAGGTGTACTGAGGTGTACTAAGGCAGGTGTATTAAGGTGTATTAAGGTGTACTAAGGCAGGTGTATTAAGGTGTACTAAGGTGTACTAAGGCAGGTGTACTAAGGTGTATTAAGGTGTATTAAGGTGTACTAAGGCAGGTGTATTAAGGTGTATTAAGGTGTACTAAGGCAGGTGTATTAATTTTATTTATTTATTTATTTATCAGTTTTATATACCGCCCAATCCCCGAAGGGCTCTGGGCGGTGGACAACATAAAATTACAGATACATAGTAGACTTTAAATAATTTAGATTAAAATGCAGCAAATAATAAACAACAATGCCCGCAACAATTCCTATTAGACCCTCCCAGGAGGGGAGAGAAAGAATGGGTCCCATAGATGGTAATGGGGCCAAAGCATAGGAGGGTGGGGGGGCACACAATCAGCGGCTGAACACTCCAAAGGCCCGGCGGAACAACTCCGTCTTGCAGGCCCTGCGGAACTTGCCAAGGTCCCGCAGGGCCCGACAGTTGGAGGAAGAGTGTTCCACCAGGCAGGGGCCAGGGCTGTAAAAGTCCTGGCCCGAGTGGAGGCCAGCCGCATTTTTGAGGGGCCAGGGACTACCAGCAAAATGGCCTCTGCTGAACGCAGAGGCCTAGTAGGGACATATGGGGTAATGCGGTCCCGAAGGTATGAGGGTCCCAGGCCGCGTAAGGCCTTAAAGGTAAGCACCCATACCTTGAAGATGATCCGGAACTCAACTGGGAGCCAGTGCAGACAACACAGTATTGGTCGAATATGGTCATGGAAGGCGCCTCCCGTGAGTAAATGGGCCGCTGCATTCTGGACCAGTTGTAACTTCCGGATCAACCGCAAGGGTAGGCCCACGTAGAGTGAGTTACAATAGTCCAACCTGGAGGTGACTGTTGCATGGATCACCGTGGCCAGGTCTGCGTGGGAGAGGAAGGGAGCCAGCTGCCGGGCCTGTTGAAGATGGAAAAACGCAACCCGGGTTATATGGGCCACCTGGGTCTCCATTGAAAGAGACGATCCAGGTGGACCCCCATGCTGCGGACCGAGGGGGCCGGCGCCAATGAGGCCCCCTCCGACACCGGCAGCTGGAAATCCCCCCTCCCCCCCACGACCAAGCCAGAGGATCTCCGTCTTCGATGGATTGAGTTTTAACCTTCTCTGTTTCAACCAACCAGCAACTGCCTCCAAACAGTGCTGGAGAGCTGCAGGGGCGATGACCGCTCCCCCCTCCATCAACAGAATGAGCTGAGTGTCATCAGCGTACTGATGACAGATCAGCCCAAAGTTCCGTACCAGCTGAGCAAGGGGTCGTATGTAGATATTAAATAACAGCGGGGACAATAGCACTCCCTGAGGCACCCCACAATAAAGTGGGCACCGCCGGGAGGCCTGGTCCCCACACCACACTTGCTGACTCCGATCCCAGAGGAACGAGACAATCCATTGAAGGACAGTGCCCCGTACCCCGGAAGCGGCCAGGCAGTGGGTCAAAAGATCGTGGTCGACCACATCAAACGCTGCGGTCAGGTCTAACAATACCAACAGCGCCGATCCGCCTCTGTCAAGCTGCATATGGAGCGTATCTGTGATGGCAACGAGGACAGTCTCCGTCCCATGCCCAGCACGGAAGCCGGACTGGAAGGGATCGAACGCCAATGCGTCATCCAAGAAACCCTGAAGCTGCTCCAACACCACTCTCTCAATTACCTTCCCCAGAAACGAAAGATTCGAGACGGGGCGGTAATTGGCCAGATCGCCAGGATCTAAAGATGGTCTTTTCAAGAGTGGCCGGACCACTGCCTCCTTCAACCCACCCGGAAAGACTCCTTGCTCAAGGGAGCCATTGATGATCTTCAACAGGTGGGGTCGTAGCTCCTCCTGGCAAAGCTTAACAAGCCAGGAGGGGCACGGACCCAGAGGACAGGTAGTAGGTCTAACAGCAGCCAAGGCCCTGTCAACAGCGGCTTCGGAGAGCAGGGAAAACTGGTCAAAACATGGACCTGAAGACAGCAAGGGAGCCTCCAGTTCACTAATTGTAGACAAAGTGTGGGGAAGGTCCTGGCGGAGTGATGTGATTTTATCCGCAAAAAAGCTCATAAATGCCTCACAGCTAATAGTCAATTGAGAATTTATAGAACCCTCCGACAAGGAGGTCAAAGACCGAATTACGCGGAACAATTGTGCTGGGCGAGAGCTAGCGGATGCGAGAGAGGAGGAGAAGAAAGCCCTCTTCGCCTCCTTCGTCGTCATCTCATAGGCCTTCATAAACGTCCTATAAGATGCTCACGTCACTTCGTTACGAGATTTCCTCCATGCTCGCTCCAGACGTCTGAGGCCTCGTTTCATATGGTGGAGCTCCACAGTATACCATGGGGCCCGCCGAGAACGGGGGCGCAGAGGACGCCGGGGGGCAACAACCTCGATGGCATCAGAGAGCCGGGAGTTCCAATCCTCCACCTGCTCATCGAGTGTGCCGGCAGGTTCAGGATCCCACAGAGCATTCAGGAAACCAATTGGATCCATAAGTCTCCGCGGGCAGGCATAAATCAGCCCGTCGCCTAGACAGGGTTGGCGCGGCAGGTCCATCCGAACGTTCAGGGCAAAATGGTCGGACCATGGCACTCTATCGATAGAGGATACGACCAGGCCGATCCCCAAACCGAAGACCAAATCCAGCGTGTGACCGGCCTCATGAGTGGGGCCAGAATTTAAAAAGGAGAGGCCTAGTGTCGCCATGGAGGACACTAGGTCCATGGCCGCTACACAAGAGGCGGTATCGACATGGACGTAGAAATCACCCAAGACAATAAGTCGAGGGAACTGCAACGCCCAGGTGTATTAAGGTGCACTAAGGCAGGTGTATTAAGGTGTATTAAGGTGTACTAAGGCAGGTGTATTAAGGTGTATTAAGTTGCACTAAAGCAGGTGTATTAAGGTGTACTAAGGCTGGTGCATTAAGGTGTTTTAAGGTGCACTAAGGCAGGTGTATTAATGTGTATTGAGGTGTACTAAGGCAGGTGTTTTAAGGTGTACTAAGGCAGGTGTATTAAGGTGTATTAAGGTGTACTAAGGCAGGTGTATTAAGGTGTATTAAGGTGTACTAAGGCAGGTGTATTAAGGTGTATTAAGGTGTACTAAGGCAGATGTATTAAGGTGTATTAAAGTGTATTAAGGTGTATTAAGGCAGGTGTATTAAGGTGTATTAAGGTGTATTAAGGCAGGTGTATTAAGGTGTGTTAAGGTGTATTAAGGCAGGTATATTAAGGTTATTAAGGTGTATTAAGGCAGCTGTATTAAGGTGTATTAAGGCAGGTGTATTAAGGTGTATTAAGGCAGGTGTATTAAGGTGTATTAAGGTGTATTAAGGCAGGTGTATTAAGGTGTATTAAGGTGTATTAAGGCAGGTGTATTAAGGTGTACTAAGGCAGGTGTATTAAGGTGTATTAAGGTGTATTAAGGCAGGTGTATTAAGGTGTATTAAGGTGTATTAAGGCAGGTGTATTAAGGTGTATTAAGGCAGGTGTATTAAGGTGTATTAAGGCAGGTGTATTAAGGTGTATTAAGGCAGGTGTATTAAGGTGTATTAAGGTGTATTAAGGCAGGTGTATTAAGGTGTATTAAGGTGTATTAAGGCAGGTGTATTAAGGTGTATTAAGGCAGGTGTATTAAGGTGTATTAAGGCAGGTGTATTAAGGTGTATTAAGGCAGGTGTATTAAGGTGTATTAAGGCAGGTGTATTAAGGTGTATTAAGGTGTATTAAGGCAGGTGTATTAAGGCAGGTGTATTAAGGTGTATTAAGGCAGGTGTATTAAGGTGTATTAAGGTGTATTAAGGTGTATTAAGGCAGGTGTATTAAGGTGTATTAAGGTGTATTAAGGCAGGTGTATTAAGGTGTATTAAGGTGTATTAAGGTGTATTAAGGCAGGTGTATTAAGGTGTATTAAGGCAGGTGTATTAAGGTGTATTAAGGCAGGTGTATTAAGGTGTATTAAGGTGTATTAAGGCAGGTGTATTAAGGTGTATTAAGGTGTATTAAGGTAGGTGTATTAAGGTGTATTAAGGTGTATTAAGGTGTATTAAGGTGTATTAAGGCAGGTGTATTAAGGTGTATTAAGGCAGGTGTATTAAGGCAGGTGTATTAAGGTGTATTAAGGTGTATTAAGGCAGGTGTATTAAGGTGTATTAAGGTGTATTAAGGCAGGTGTATTAAGGTGTATTAAGGCAGGTGTATTAAGGCAGGTGTATTAAGGCAGGTGTATTAAGGTGTACTAAGGCAGGTGTATTAAGGTGTATTAAGGTGTATTAAGGCAGGTGTATTAAGGTGTATTAAGGCAGGTGTATTAAGGTGTATTAAGGCAGGTGTATTAAGGTGTATTAAGGCAGGTGTATTAAGGTGTATTAAGGTGTATTAAGGCAGGTGTTTTAAGGTGTATTGAGGTGTACAAAGGCAGGTGTATTAACGTGTATTAAGGCAGGTGTATTACGGTGTATTACGGTGTATTAAGGCAGGTGTATTAAGGTGTATTAAGGTGCATTTTAGGCAGGAGTATTAAGGTGTATTAAGGTGTATTAAGGCAGGTGTATTAAAGTGTATTAAGGCAGGTGTGTTAAGGTGTGTTAAGGTGTACTAAGGCAGGTGTATTAAGGTGTATTAAGGTGTATTAAGGCAGGTGTATTAAGGTGTGTTAAGGTGTATTAAGGCAGGTGTGTTAAGGTGTATTAAGGCAGGTGTATTAAGGTGTATTAAGGTGTATTAAGGCAGGTGTGTTAAGGTGTATTAAGGCAGGTGTATTAAGGTGTATTAAGGCAGGTGTATTAAGGTGTATTAAGGCTGGTGTATTAAGGTGTTTTAAGGTGTATTAAAGTGTATTAAGGCATGTGTATTAAGGTGTATTAAGGCAGGTGTATTAAGGTGCATTAAGGTGTATTAAGGTAGGTGTATTAAGCTGTATTAAGGTGTATTAAGTTGTATTAAGGCAGTTGTGTTAAGGTGTATTAAGGCAGGTGTGTTAAGGTGTATTAAGGCAGGTGTGTTAAGGTGTATTATGGCAGGTGTATTAAGGTGTATTAAGGCAGGTGTATTAAGGTGTATTAAGGTGTATTAAGGCAGGTGTATTAAGGTGTATTAAGGCAGGTGTATTAAGGTGTATTAAGGTGTATTAAGGCAGGTGTATTAAGGTGTACTAAGGCAGGTGTATTAAGGTGTATTAAGGTGTAGTAAGGCTGGTGTATTAAGGTGTATTAAGGTGTATTAAGGCAGGTGTATTAAGGTGTATTAAGGCAGGTGTATTAAGGTGTATTAAGGTGTATTAAGGCAGGTGTATTAAGGTGTATTAAGGTGTATTAAGGCAGGTGTATTAAGGTGTATTAAGGTGTATTAAAGCAGGTGTATTAAGGTGTATTAAGGTGTATTAAGGAAGGTGTATTAAAGCAGGTGTATTAAGGTGTATTAAAGCAGGTGTATTAAGGTGTATTAAGGTGTATTAAAGCAGGTGTATTAAGGTGTATTAAAGCAGGTGTATTAAGGTGTATTAAGGTGTATTAAGGCAGGTGTATTAAGGTGTATTAATTAAGGCATGTGTATTAAGGTGTATTAAGGCATGTGTATTAAAGCAGGTGTATTAAGGTGTATTAAGGTGTATTAAGGCAGGTGTATTAAGGTGTATTAAGGTGTATTAAGGCAGGTGTATTAAGGTGTATTAAGGTGTACTAAGGCAGGTGTATTAAGGTGTATTAAGGCAGGTGTATTAAGGTGTATTAAGGCAGGTGTACTAAGGTGTATTAAGGCAGGTGTACTAAGGTGTACTAAGGTGTATTAAGGCAGGTGTATTAAGGTGTATTAAGGTGTATTAATGCAGGAATATTAAGGTGTATTAAGGTGTATTAAGGTAGGTGTATTAAGCTGTATTAAGGTGTATTAAGGTGTATTAAGGCAGGTGTATTAAGGTGTATTAAGGCAGGTGTATTAAGGCAGGTGTATTAAGGTGTATTAAGGTGTATTAAGGCAGGTGTATTAAGGTGTATTAAGGCAGGTGTATTAAGGTGTATTAAGGCAGGTGTATTAAGGTGTATTAAGGCAGGTGTATTAAGGTGTGTTAAGGTGTATTAAGGCAGGTGTATTAAGGTGTATTAAGGTGTATTAAGGCAGGTGTATTAAGGTGTATTAAGGTGTATTAAGGCAGGTGTATTAAGGTGTATTAAAGAAGGTGTATTAAGGTGTATTAAGGTGTATTAAGGGAGGTGTATTAAGGTGTATTAAGGTGTATTAAGGCAGGTGCATTAAGGTGTATTAAGGTGTACTAAGGCAGGTATATTAACGTTTACTAAGGTTTACTAAGGCAGCCGTATTAAGGTGTACTAAGGTGTACAGAGCAGGTGTATTAAGGTATACTAAGGTGTGCTAAGGCTGTTGTATTAAGGTGTACTGAGATGTTCTAAAGCTGGTGTATTAAGGTGTATTAAGGTGTGCTAAGACAGGTGTATTAAGGTGTACTAAGGTGTGTTAAGGCAGGTGTATTAAGGTGTATTAAGGTGTATTAGGTGCACTAAAGCAGGTGTATTAAGGTGCACTAAGGCAGGTGTATTAAGGTGTACTAAGGCAGGTGTATTAAGGTGTATTAAGGTGTACTAAGGCAGGTGCATTTAGGTGTATTAAGGTGTACTAAGGCAGGTGCATTAAGGTGTATTAAGGTGTACTAAGGCAGGTGTATTAACGTTTACTAAGGTTTACTAAGGCAGGTGTATTAAGGTGTACTAAGTTGTACAGAGCAGGTGCATTAAGGTGTACTAATGTGTGCTAAGGCAGGTGTATTAAGGTGTACTGAGGTGTACTAAGGCAGGTGTACTAAGGTGTGCTAAGGCAGGTGTATTAAGGTGTACTAAGGCAGGTGTATTAAGGTGTATTAAGGTGTATTAAGGCAGGTGTATAAAGGTGTATTAAGTTGTACTAAGGTGTACTAAGTCAGGTGTATTGAGGTGTACTAAGGTGTACTAAGGCAGGTGTATTAAGGTATAATAAGGTGTACTAAGGCAGGTTTATTAAGGTGTACTAAGGTATACTACGGCAGGTGTATTAAGGTGTATTAAGGTGCACTAAGGCAGGTGTACTAAGATGTACTAAGGTGTACTAAGGCAGGTGTATTAAGGTGTACTAAGGCAGGTGTATTAAGGTGTATTAAGGTGTACTATGGCAGGTGTATTAAGGTTTACTATGGTGTACTAAGGCAGGTGTATTAAGGTTTACTGAGGGGTACTAAGGTGTGCTAGGGCAGGTGTACTAAGGTGTACTAAGGTGTACTAAGGTGTACTAAGGCAGGTGTATTAAGGTGTATTCTTTTCTAAGGAAATGGGTGCTACTCTTTTGAGGGTCCAAAACTTTGGACCCCCTGGACCAAACTGCACCAAACCTGGGGGGTGCCATCATGATAGTCGCCAGATGATATCCTGAAAATTTGGTGCTGATACGTCCAAAAATCCCCTCCCTGCAAGAACATCCCGAAATTTGCCCAAGAATCTTTGTTCTGCAGTGAGTTTTCTGCTTTGCTGTCAATGGGGGTTGCAGGCTGTGGGGGGCACATTTCTGAAGGTACAGTCTCAAAACTCAGGGTCTCATCAGGAGACTGCCCTAGTGATACCCGCCAGGATTGGTGCAGTTTGATTCAGGGGGGCCAAAGTTATGGACTCTCAAAACTGTAGCCCCCATCTCCTATAAGCTCCCATTGGAAACAATGGGGGATGGGGCACCCACTTTGGGAGTCCATACCTTTGGACTCCCTGAACCAAACCTCACCAAACTTGGGGGGTAGCATAAGGACAGTCTCCTGATGGTTCGCTGAAATTGTGGTGCCGCTAGCCTAAAAACTGCGCCCCCTGCAGGCCAAAAATGGAAAACCACTAAAATACCCCAAAACGAACCCAGCATTTTGATGCCCCCCCACAAGGTGATGCCCTGGGCAGCTGCCCACCTTGCCTAATGGGCATTATGCCAGTGAGCAGCATCCAATCTCTGAAACTTCTTCTCCACAGTTCATCTGGAAGTGAGTTGACAAGTTTTTAGACACAAAACAAAGGCATGTCTTTGAGATCTCCCTGCCCCTGTAGAGTTTTAGCAGGTTGCCATAGTGGTCCCTGTCTATGGCAGCTTTGCACATCCTTATTGTGAAGTGAAGAAGAGTTTGGATTTATACCCCACCTTTCTCTCCTGTAAGGATACTCAAGGTGACTTACAAGTTCCTTTCCCTTCCTCTTCCCATAACAGACACCTTGTGAGGCAGGTGGGGCCGAGCAAGTTCTGAGAAAGCTGTGACTAGCCCAAGCTCACCCAGCAGGAATGTAGGAGTGCAGAAACACATGTGGTTCACCAGATAAGCCTCTGCCACTCAGGTGGAAGAGTGGGGAATCAAATCTGGTTCTCCAGATTAGAATTAATCTGCTCTTAACCACTACACAATGTTGCCTCCCCATCCTACCCCCAGTTCTGCTGTCTTTGTTTTGTATGTTGTTTGCTATTTTTGAAGTCTTAAGTTATATCACAGATATGTGGAGAAGCAAACATGAGTATTTTAAATAACTAAACTTGATAGCTTCCCACTGTTGGTATGGTAGGAAAACTCTTGTGTGCCTGGATGTAGCCTTGGCTAGGGTCACAGAGAACTCCCCTTTGCGGAGAATTTGTGTGGAATTTCCCCATGTGTTGCCTTCTAACACAACCCTCACTCAAGGAAGAAGAAGAAGAAGAAGAGTTTGGATTTATATCCCCCCTTTCTCTCCTGCAGGAGACTCAAAGGGGCTTACAATCTCCTTGCCCTTCCCCCCTCACAACAAACACCCTGTGAGGTAGGTGGGGCTGAGAGAGCTCCGAAAAGCTGTGACTAGCCCAAGGTCACCCAGCTGGCATGTGTGGAAGTGTACAGGCTAATCTGAATTCCCCAGATAAGTCTCCACAGCTCAGGTGGCAGAGCTGGGAATCAAACCCGGTTCCTCCAGATTAGATACACAAGCTCTTAACCAACGTCACTGCTGCTTCTACGCCACTGCTGGATTTAATGTCATGCTGTCTGCCCTGCTAAATTGCAGGTTTAATAACCTAGAAAAATCTAAAAGGTTATGTAGTTGCAATACCAATCAAGTTGAAACACTGGCTCACCAGTTATTACATTGCACTAGATTTGCCAAAATTAGATGTAAATATGTTTATTTACATCCTCTTTTCCAACCCAAGTTAACAGATTGGATTAGATTATTTCTCCTGCTGAATAACTCTGAGTCTGTTTTTTGTGAAGAGTTTTGTTATGGAAATAATTCAGAGTCAGTAACAATTTGTATTTATCTGATGCTCTCTCTCTTTGCTTTAAAAACCTTACTATCTGTAGTGGGGGTTGTTTGTTTTTTTGGTTTTGTTTATGCCAATAAAGGCTTTGCTTGCTTGCCTGCCTTCTAACACAAAGCAAACTGAACTGAAAGGTAAAAATAAAAGCAAAACCCATTCTTGATACCTTGGCATAAGTATTCACACTACTATGAATAATTCCACAGAAATTATTCTGGTCTGCTCCATGTAATGCTGAAATGTGATGTTAAAACTCCAAAAGTCTGACTCCAGGTGTTTTTTTTTTTCTCAATCGCAATTAGATTCTAGCTGTTCAACCACAAATTCACTCATTAGCCACAAGTTCTTGGAAAAATGACTTTTATTGAGAAAAGTTAAACTATGAAAAATACACAGGATTTAAAAGAAATCTCCAACTTGGCTGCATACAAACTGGTTTACACTGAACCATTAGGAGAAGCAGCTTAACAGTAACTTGACAATAAAGACAGCAATAAGTCCAAGTTGTAGTTGGCAGCAGAGCTATTTGACCTCTCTCAACAAAGGCACGGAAAGCAAAGGGCTGGTGCATCTCCAACTCCTCTTCCTAGCAATTTCCTATCTGGTCTCAGCCACTTATGCTAAACCAGCAACTGCCAAGAGTGTTGATCATCTGTTGCCAGACTGCCTTCAGGTTGGCTCTGACTTCTACAGAAAAGCTTCCTCCTACAGAAAAGCCAGCTCTACTCTTGGCCGCTCCAGAAATCTAGGTGTGTTGTGTGTACAGAACATCCTGCTTTTCCGCCCCTTCCAAAGAAACCAAGCTTGAAGCAGTCCCCCAAATACAGCTGTTTTCCTTTTCAACAGGCTGGACCCTAAGTTCAGACAAAAGCACTCAGCCTGCCCTTGAAAGGAGGAACCTCTCTCAACAAAGGCCCGTTCTGCAGGACTGATTAAAAATGAACATCCCCCAGAACAATCATAATCAGTTAAAGTGCACTAAGCCACCTTTTACAAAAAAAAAATTCCTACTAGCATCCTGGGAATACTCAGAGCATGTCCTGACAGATCACACTTTGGGACACATGCTAAGCGCGAAGGCCAGGGGCAGAATGGATCAAGCATGCTTGCTTTGGTGCCCTTACTGTGCAAGAATTTCAATGTTGTTGCGATCTGCACAGCTGGCTGCCTAAGGGAACCATGGGATGACCTTGTCCGAAAGGGACATTTCCAAACAACCCAAGGCTTTGTGCTACAGGGGCCAGCTAGGAATGGGAGCAGCTGCCATCCAGAATGACTCAGGCCATTCCCACGATCAGCAGCTCAAGTGGAATCTACATGTGCAGCAGGAACTGTGCACTGAATGGGATCGCTTCAGATTACACGGTGGGGAAAATAATATTTTCTTAGTGTTTCCCTGTGCTCAAAAACCTCAACCACACAAAAAACCCCACAAGTCAAAAAGCAGCGTAGCAAGGCATGGGTGGGACTAGAAATTCTCTCCAGGACTGCTGGTTTTCAATTTAGAGGGAGAGGGGTTTCTTGTCCTTCAAAAATGCTCCCCTCACCTACATCAGAAACAGAACTCCTCATTCTCCTATGTATGAGGATCTCCAGACAGATGTGCTGATGTGACCCAGGAAGATTCCCACCCCTACTGCCCAGCAAGGTGAGTATTTGGCAGTGCTATGTAAGACTTAGTGTGCTTGCCTTGGCCCAGAGCAGCACTGCGCTCCTCTCCTTGTCCTGCCCAAAGGGTGGAAGGTCATGAGGTGGGCACAATAAGGGTTTTCCCCTTGCATTCTATTGTTAAATAGTGTCCAAGCACAAAAAGGCACACAGAGGTGGCTTTAAGGCCACATAAAACGGAAGAAGGCAGAAAGCTTTTCTTTCTACCCTACCCCAACCCCGCTCAAATGTTGGCAATGGCAAACATGTATTGCCCATTAATGTATTAGCTTAATACTGTTAGTAGATGGCACACGCTCAGCCTAAGGGGAGCCCTGTCCAGAGCACCTGAAAGTTCTATCTATGGGAACCTGCTGGTCCCAGAACCAGATGTTGAAAGTCAACATCTGGTTCACTTCTCCAGGACACATGAAATGGCTCCAGGTCCTCATCTGCTGCTAAGACCACACCTTAAAAACAACACTCAACCACCCTAGAATACATGGATCCATTTCCAACGTTAACAACAACTGAAAGACAACCCCCACCACCCAAGGAAGCTCCAGGCTTGAGTCTCAACTGGGAAAGTTCTAAACTGAAAGGTGCAAAAAAAACCCAAAGGAGAATCTTCTGCAGAACCCAAGGACAGAAGGAAAGGATGGAAAGGCCAGAGCCGGACTGGATAATACTGACATTGGCCACAATTAGCCAGGTTCTGAAAAGTATCCATGAGCAAGCTCCCCCTTTTTGGGAAGCAAAGAACAGCTCCTTATATGCTCTGCATGGAATGGACAGCTCTCCACAAATAAAAGCTGAGAAGACGGTGGCCTGGCTCACGGCGAGGACTGCTTTCTTCCTTGCTTCCGCAACACCCGTGTCAAGCGTGGCTGGGACATTTTCCATCGGCTTGCTTTCTCAAACAGGCACTGAAACCATGTCAAGGCCGTGCCGAACAGCTATCTCTGGTTCTCTTGCCGTTTCAGGAGCACTTCTGTGACGTGGTCAATGCCTTCCTCTGGGACCTACAGGAGGGAGAAACAGGAATGGACCCTTTGCAATAACCAGTGTTGATTTTTTGAATTTCAGACTGCCCTTTCCCAAGCTGAGCAGCACTATATGTTATGATTACCAAATTGTTTATCTCTATATAATAGGGTGTTGCTGCTTTTTAATATTTTTAAAAAGTTATTTGGCTTTAATAAGTTATTTAACTTTTATAACCCTTATGAAATCTTCAGCATTCTCAATCTTCTATTTCAAGGCTGAACCAGCAGCTGTAATTAGTTTTTTAAACGGTTTTAAACATTCAAAAGGACATAGGAGGGATAGACCAATCCAAAGTGCAGGAGTCTGCCACAGTGAACTGCTTATAGGGTGGCCATCCAACACCTCAAATCAAAGAATCTGACAACTAAATTCCTTCCCATCGTTACACAAATGAATTCCACACTGGCTAGGTCAAAAGGAATGAGGTGTTGGTGCTATTTATAGAGGCAAGAACCAATTCTGATCACTGTATAATTTCTCCTCCCCCCACCCCCATCTTCTGTGACAAAGACTGAATCAAGACCAAGTCAACAGTCTTAACTTAGCACTGATTTAGGCAGCAGAGGTAGGAGAGGATATCAGAGTGTGGCGTGTGTGTGGGCATAAAGTCAAGCTACAGCCAAGTTATGGTGACCCAATAACCAGTGTTCAGAGATGTTCAGATGTGGTTTGCCATTGCCTGCTTTTGTGTAGCAAACCCTGGCACAGCTTGGTGGACTCCCATCCAATTAGTAACCAAGGCCAACCCTGCTTAGCTTCCAAGATTTGATGAGACCCCTCCAGGTCAGGGCATGTGGGGTACGCCTACAGGACAGCATCCAAGACACCAAAGAAGAACAGGCCAATCAGGAGCAGTTCTCCCACCTTCTTCTTTCAGAGCAGCAGGCAAATGGCTGAGTGGCACAGCTGACTTACCAAGGCATGGTCAAAGTTGAAGGTGCTGATGTAGTAAGCAGATATGTCAGCGTCAGCCAGAGGTTCTGCAATCTGAGCCACAATCCCACATTCATCTACAGAAAAAAAAACCAGGAAGATGAGGGAATAAGCATAGGATCAATAAACCCCCTTTTAAAAACAGTCCTCTTTTATTCATCACAGAAATCAACCCAGCTTTGCAAAGAAATCAACAAGGTTAGAATATTTGGCATCTCTCATGTAAGTAATTGCCACAGCAAGATAGTTGCACCACTTGGTTACTGTGTGTAAATGCAGGGCAGCTGGAAAGCTAACTGGTTGATTTAAGTGACCTTCAATGCTGCATATTATGGTGCAGCTTTTCCATGCTCCTTACCTCTCTTCCCTTTTTCCTCAACCTTTTGCTCCTTGTCCTTATGCTGCATGATTGTATGAAGTGCTGTGTTGCTGTATATTTTTCCTTATTTGCTTAAACTGCCCTTGCCTTAACCCTACCCTAAAATATTATATTTAAGTTATTATTTTGTTACAACTTTGGGAGCAATTTATGATTGAATAAATTAAATAAAAATAAAAAGTTAGGGTCAGGGTTCAGGCAAGGGCGGGGGCAGGGGCTCAGGCTTGCCTTAGTGTTACGTTGAGTTCTAGGGTGCAGTCCAAGAATAGAGCTATGGTCAGTTTTAGGTTTTGGGTTTTTGTTACAATTTTGGGAACAATTTATGACTGAATACATTAAATAAAAATAATAAGTTAGGGTTAGGGTTCAGGCAAGGGCAAGGGTTAAGGCAAAACACCGAAACCTGAAACTGACCATAGTCCTATTCTCGGACTACGCCCGAGAACTCAACGTAACACTAAGGCAAGCCCGAGCCCCTGCTCTTGCCTTAACCCTAACTTATTATTTTTATTTAATTTTTTCAGTCATAAATTGTTCCCAAAATTGTAACAAAAAATAAATGAAATAAAAACAATAGGTTAGGGTTAAGCCAAAGGTAGGGTAGGGGCTCATTCTTGCCTTAGTGTTACGCTGAGTTCTAGGGTACAGTCCAAGAATAGGGCTATGGTCAGTTTTAGGTTTTGGGTTTTTGTTACAATTTCGGGAACAATTTAGAGGTGTATCATAGAGAGAAGTCTGTTATAAGAGAAGTCTGGACTGAGTGTATAACAGACTTCTCTCTGTGATACACCTCTGAAGATACCAGCCACAGATGCAGGTGAAACATTAGGAACAAGATTTACCAGACGACGGAAACGCAGCCCAGAAAACCCACAACAACCAACATTGAAAAGGATGCTGTTTGGGGTGGGGGGTAGGGAATCTACCGTGAAACAGCATCACTTTCATCGTTGTTTAAACTAGGGGGCCCAGAGTCTCTCTTTAAGGTGGATTTAAAAGGAGAATCTGGGCTCTCTAGCTTAAACAACATTAATCGTGATGCTGTTTCAGGGTGGATTCCCCCCCTTCAAAAATAGCATCACTTTCAATGTTGTTTAAACTAGGCAGCCCTGGGTGTGTTCAGATTTGTGTGTTGGAGCACGTTCTATAATGTGATGGTGATTTTGAGATGACCTGGTGCAAAAAATGTCCTTGGGTCGTGGAGGGTGGCCGCCCATATGGGGTGTCCCGGGATTCATTTTCCCTAGCTACACCACTGGCTACTTAGAAGCACATATGAAGCATTCTGGACACGCTACTTCTAGGCAGCACCTCAATGCTTCATTACTGGAACTATCACTCCCAAGGAAAAGCTGCACTCAGACTGTACAGAATGCAGACGTCCACTTACCAAAGCCCAAGGGCTGCCCGCCGATTCTCACCATCCTCCAGAGCTCCCCTGAGGAACTGGTCAGCAGGAGGTCACTGGGAAATCTAAGAGAGAAGGGAAAGATTTGACACAGCTGTTCCTAAAGAGGAACAGAACAAGATCCCCGGACACCGCAAAAGGATGTATGATGCACACATTCTACCTGAGAATCATATTCCAGTGTCCTCCAGATCACTGCAAAGGATTCTGGGTATACCTCTCACAGATACTGTAGCCCCTAATCTCTGACCTGGCAGCCTGTGCAGTCACCTAGCTTTGCATCCAAGGGGAAGCACAAGCCAAGCTGAGCTATTTGTGGTTTATGCTTTTCCAACCAGCATTTGATCATGTGAAGTAAAAGATCAGTTCATCTGAGTGCTGCTACTGACTTACAGGAACCTTAACCTTAAACTAATTGTGCGTGAATTGGATTGCAGCAGGTGCCATTTTAGAAGAGGACTTCCCTCCTGTTCGTGAAGGGATGGTGGTGGAATGCCTCTTCAACAGATGTGTATCTAGGGTGGAGCGGCCAGGGCATATGCCACTTGAAGGGCAGCTGCCTTGCCCCCTCCACACCAAGAAGTTCACTCCACCCTGGAAGTGTGCAGCTATAAACTCCAAAGTCCATGTGGGTATTTGCGGTGGACCTCACAGTTTAAAGCTGGATCCTACCAGGCCAAGTTCAGCCTTGATCAGTGGGCTCAGCTCGGCTAGGTCTGGCTTCATACAGCTGGCTCCACCTCCAAAGCTCCGCCTCTGAAGTAACATGGACTTCAGAGGCAGAGCCAGCTATATAAAGCTGGACATGGCCAAGATGAGCCCGCACTTCAGCCCTGGGCTTGACCTGGTGGGGTCCAGCATTAAACTATGCGCACTACCTTCAAATTCATGTGGACTTTGGAAGCGGAGCCCACATTTGAACACTGGGCTCGGCCTGTCAGGTCCAGTGGGCTCTGCCAGGGGGTGGGGTGGGGTTCAGTGTTTGCCATAGGTGCTGTTTTCCATATATATGCCCCTGCTCTTCAACAGACTGTGCCAGCCAACCTCAGTTTTGTATTTTAATTAGAGAATTGTATGAAAAATAATGAAAAGACCCTCTGCCCCATTATCTGGTGGTTTAATTTTGAATGGATCAAATAGATTTCAGTCAATCTAGATTATGAACCTGATTCATCCACACTGTGATTATGTCACACCAACACTCCCACAACAGAAGGCACGCTTCTACTAGCACAAAAGTAGCATATGCAGAAAGTATATTTATGTTATTAGATTGCAAGAGGATCAGATTTTTGAGCGACTCTCCAAATGTGCTTCCTAATATGCTAAACGGACCATTCAAAAGTCATGTCCTCAACAGTTCACCAATCAAACAATATAGTTATATGTATAAAATAATGATCAAAGCAGCCCATGCAACAATAGCCTTGGGCTGGAAAGAAAAGAAAAAATGGACACTTCAGAGATGGTTAGAATATATCTGGGAACAAGTGACACTTGATATTTTCGATATATTAACCAAAAATAAGACGTGGCAACATAAACAGAATGAAATTTTGAAGATATGGATAATATAAGTGGACTGGATGAAAGAAGCTTGGGTCAACAAAGAAATATGGGAAAAGAGGCTACAGAGAATGAACTTACTGCTATTTGTGAGACAAAAATAAGAAAAAGAAGCAATGGGGGAAGGGAGAAAAGGGGGGAAAAGTATTGTTTGAAAATGTATGAAGAAGAAAATTACTATAAACTGTAAAATTCAAATGATACAATAAAAAATTATTTTAAAAAAACAGTTCACCCATATTAAAAGAGAAAACTTTGCAGTTTTACCGATCATCAGATACAATCCAACACTAGCATAATTTCTATCAGAAGCATAATTTGGTCTGGCTGGCAGTTGACTTGCAGTATTATTTCATACACACAAATTCCCAAGCTGCAAATGTAGCTCCTCAAGCAACCCCATGGCAAGTACTTACTTCTTCTTGGTCTCAGCATCCATGACAATAGAAATGTAGCCTTCTACCAATGAAAAAGCAAAGAAGGTAATAGTGTTGAGATCCTGGCAGCTGGGAACCGTTTCCTTTGGTGGGCTGCAAATAGATGGGTAAATGAAGTCCGTAAGCTGCCAAAGTGGAAATGGAACGTAGAGATCTCTAGAAAGTTTGGAAAGTTAGCTGCCAAGGCCAGGTCCAGTGGGACGCTGGGATATTTAGACATCTCTAGTATTAGGAGCTCCCCCCAGAAGATCAGGCATTCTCCCCCTCAACCATCCCACCAAGATTTCAGTAGCTATTGGGGAACTTATGGGGCATGTTGGGAGGGAGGGAGGGAGGGAGATATGGAGGAGAGAAGAAATACAGAGCAAGATAATTTCTGCCAGACTGCTGGTGAAAGCTGTTTCAGCCTTGATGACGAGGGCCAGATTTGCAAGCTACTAACATTCATTGCAAACAGATGTGGGAAAGAAGAGAAGATTCAATATTTTGCAAACCAAGAATAGGAGATCCAAGCCACAGGGAAGGGGACTGAGCACCCTGAACATATCTAACAGGGCTCTGACTTGAAATACAAAGCCAGACCCCCTGGTTTGATCCAAAGCCATGGGCTCTGGTCTGTTCTTTTTATGATCCAGAATCTGCTTCGCTTATATTTTCATGATGCACTCGCCACCTCTCAGATGTGCAGATACACCTCAACAGCAATGCAAGACACAGTCAGTTACAGAGGCTGAGACCAGCCCATATAGCCCCATCCCAGTTACAGAATCACAGAGTTGGAAGGGACCATCCAGGTCATCTAGTCCAACCCCCTGCTCAGTCTAAGCAGGATCAGTCTGAGTAGGGGAATCCGTGTCCAACCTATGATCCTCCAGATGTTCATGGACTACAATTTCCATCAGTTCCTGCCAGCATCATGCTGATGGAAATTGTAGTCCATGAACATCTGGAGCCATAGGTTGGACATTCCTGGTCTAAAGCATCCCTCACAAGTGCTTGGCCAGATGTTGCCTGAAGACTGCCAGAGAGGAGTAGCTTCCCATCTCCCTAAGCAGCTGATTCCACTGCTGAACTGCTCTTACTGTAATTCCCCCCTTTTATTTATTTAAAAATTTAATGTGCATAAGAAAAATGCAAGCTGGGACATGACACTCTCCAGCATGGTGTAGTGGTTAAGAGCAGGTGCACTCTAATCTGTAGAACCGGGTTTGATTCCCCACTCTGCCACGGACTGTGGAGGCTTATCTGGGGAACCAGATTAGATTGTGCACTCCAAAATGTGCAGCTGGGTGACCTTGGGCTAGTCAGTTCTTCAGAGTTCTCTGAGACCCACCCACCTCACAGGGTGCTTGTTCTGCGGGGCGGGGGGGGGGGGGGCAGAAGGGAAAGGAGATTGTAAGTCCCTTTGAGTTTCCTTACAGGAGAGAAAGGGGGGATATAAATCCAAATTCTTCTTCCTCTTCTCCACAAGCCCAGTAAGCTCACACTTGGCCACAGGTGTGTAACGAACAAAATATGGCCCACAGCAATTTATGGCCCAAAGTTATTTAGAACTCTCTTGGTTATGTTTAGGACTGAGCCAAATTAAATCTCCTTCATTTCTAATAATTCAGAACACTGGCTCTGTAATACAGAAGGGGGGGGGGGGCTCACCCACCCTTCCTTACCTGTGTGAGTAGAAAAGGACGTCAATGAGGATGGTGGCGATGGCCGGCAAGGAGTCGGGAGCAATACTCAGAATACAGAACCTGTTCTGAGGGCTCTGGACTGGGTGGACAGTGCAGTTCTCTGCTAGAATGAAAGACAGAACCACTCAAAAAGTCAGAACCCGCAAATACTGAAATTGTCAGATACTCCTTAGAGAGACTGGCAGAGTCCTAACAACCATTGTTTGTTGAGGGGCAAAGGAAAGGGGCAAAGGAAAGGAATGAGAATGGAAAAAGGGGAAAAGACTTCTACGAAAAGGCAAGAAAGAGCAGATCAGTGGCATACTACTCCTCAAGAGCCAGTGTGGTATAATGGTTAAGAGCAGGTAGAGGCGTAGCTGGGCCAAATTGCGCCCAGTGCGCATTCTATATTTTCCACACACACCCCATGTCCCTCTGCAGCACCCCCCCTTCCCCACTTACCTTAGTTCCTTTCCTTTTTCAGAACTTTTTCAGGCTGCAAAAGGCCTGTTCTCAGTAAAAACGACCTGATGGGAACTATACTTCCCAGGAGACCTTGAGAGCCCCAAAGTCTCCTGGGAACTGTAGTTCCTCAGGCCGTTTTTACTGCAAACAGGCCTTTTGCAGCCTGAAAAGGTTCTGAAAAAGGAAAGGAACTAAGGTAAGTGTGGGAAGGGGGGGGCACCGCAGGGAGGGAGGGAAAAGGGGGAGGGGCCTGGGGGCAATTTTCTGCGCCCCCCCCCCAGGCATGCGCCTGGTGCACTCCCCCTGCCCCCTTGTAGCTTCGAAACTGAGAGCAGGTGGATTCTAATCTGGAGAACCGGGTTTGATACCCCACTCCTCCACCTGAGTGGCAGAAGCTTATCTGGTAAACTAGATGTGTTTCTACACTCCTACATTCCTGAAGGGTGACCTTGGGCTAGTCACAGTTCTCTCAGAACTCTCTCAGCCCCACCTACCTCACAAGGTGTCTGTTGTGGGGAGAGGAAGGGAAAGGAACTTGTAAGCCACCTTGAGTCTCCTTAAAGGAGAGAAAGGTGGGATATAAATAAATCCTAACTCCTCCTCCTCTTTATTTGGTATAAGTGCAGTCATTGCAACACATAAGACTCTTAACACAAAAGCCTGGGATACAAATCTCACCATACAGGGCCAATGTGCACCGCGTGAACTAGTAACAGTTGTCCACCCCTCTCTTAGGTACATCTGGTGTAAGTGTACATATGGAGGTTTCACCTTTATGATGCAAAAAATGTACACCCTGTCCCAGTGGCCTGGTCCCAATGGTGGGGAACAGTCTGTACATGCGTAGGCATTGTACCCAGGTTCAGGTGAGATAAGGCAGGTGCAGCACTCTCATTCCTACACACACACACACCCAGTGTGGTGGCCACATACGCAGATCTGACATGTATACAGGAACAGAGATAGGCAGCCATTGCAGGAACTTTGTAGCAATGTAACTTCTTAAAAGTCTGATAGCTGCACTTAGTTAGCCAAGTATCTCATCCACAATATTTAGAAGCAAGCGTGCAGCACTTTAAAAATATCACAGGGTATCTATGGAATGCTATTCTCTGCAGGGATCAAAGGTTGCAAACCTAATTTGCCAGAAGCACATCAGCTTCAGGTGAGAAACTACACTAGGCTGTAGCAGGAGAAGAAAATAGTTGCACATAAAAGATGAACAAAATTTTCCAGGGTATAAACTTTCCTAACTCTTTGTCAGATAAAAGCAGACTATCGATATGTGATTTACTGTACTTACTCCCCACTGCTTAGAAATGCCAACCTTGGAAGCAAGGGTGTATTGCCCAGGAACTGTGCTGTGCCTAAAATGCTTACCTTGCTTTGGTTTCAGGAACCCGTTACTTGCATCATCACAGTTCGCTGGGACTGGCTCCCCATTCACCTCCTTGTAAATATCAAACTCGCCTTCCAGTGTGTGAATCACAACAGGCAAGTCCTTCTCTCGCACCTGAAAAAGAAGTCAAAAGCCACTGCTGTATCTCAAGGCCAGTTTGGAATGAGAAGGGTGGTGCTGCAACTGAGTGATAAAGCGTGGGACTTCCCGTAGGCAAACCTGTAGGCATTCTGAACTACCACTGGTACTGAGTACCACATTCACTATCTTGAGAATTGCAGGTTGCTTTTTTAAATAAATCATCAGAAATTCCTAACGCTTACAAGGACTGGTCATGTGCATTCAAGCTCATCTCTGGTAAATCTGAACAGAGCATGGCTCACACATGCAGGAGAAGGAGATAGTGGAATGGGTGTACCTGTTCACACTGCAGGAATTGCATTTCAGCGTGAAGGATCCCTTCTCATAAAAAATAATTCCAGGAAAATCGAAGACTAGAACTGCTGGAAGAAAGATACTTCCACACCTATATACACACTGCATTTACTGTGCTGATTTTCTATTTGCGGGGAGCTGTTTACATAGATGAACACGCCAATGGGCAATTTTCCACCTGCAGTATGAATGCACCAGGCTTAAGGTAGGAGAAGGAGGAGAAGAAGAGTTTGGATTTATATCCCCCCTTTCTCTACTGTAAGGAGACTCAAGGTGGCTTACAAACTCCTTTCCCTCCCCCCCCCCCCACCACCACAACAAACATCCTGTGAGGTGGGTGGGGCTGAAAGAGCTCCAAAAAACTGTGACTAGTCCAAGGTCACCCAGTTGGCAAGTGTTGGACTGCACAAGCTAATCTGGTTCCCCAGATAAGCCTCTACAGCTCAAGTGGCAGAGTGGGGAATCAAACCCGGTTCTCCAGATTAGAATCCACCTGCTCTTAACCACTCCCCCATGCGGGGAGGGGGGTGGTCTGAAGTCCACACACTACCACCTTGTTTTAATATGTGCTTATAAGTCATCAATTAACAGTACAATAACAAGGACCTTGCCAGAACCTGAGGAAGATAGAAATGTTGGGAATAAACATACAGTTCAGCTTTAAAAATGGGTTATCCTTCTCTTACCATTCAGTGAGAACAGGTTAATGATTTGCTAGAGACTAAAGGAAATGCACAAAACCAAAGGCAGCCCCAAAGGTTATGTAGCCATCTCCCCTCGCATCCCTTATCCTCAGGGTAAAAGCCACCCACAATCATCAGAAGCTCACCAGAATAAAGTCAGTCTGGTATGTGGACAGCATCAGCACAGAGACGTTGTGCTCTGCCAATGGAGCAATGACGGACTTGGCAATCTTGGTGACGCCAATGGGCTGGATGTTGGCCGAGGAGCTGCCATTGGACAAGACGTTGAGCACCAGCCAGGTGGAATCTACCACTTGCAAGAAGTCGGAGGGTGGCAGCTCTGGAAGGAAAAGAGAAACCATGGTGACAGGTGGAAACTGATGGCCCCCCAAAAAGAAAGTAGAGCCACACTCCAGCAGATGTCTCAGACCATAAGTCAGGGAAGGCCACCTCAAGCAGGCATGAGTAGGGTTTAGCCATTGATTTATCCACTTGACTAAGGCTCAAATTAATTCATATACAGTAGGAAGTTCTTATGCCACATTACGCCTCATCTCAGAAGAGGTATTCCCTCATGCATATGAGGAGGAATGCTTCCCTAAGATTGTGCCTATCACCAAATTTCATAGAATCATGGGGTTGGAAGGGGCCATCCAGGCCTTCTAGTCCAAACCCCCTCTTCAGTGCAGACTCCTTGACAAGTGTTCATCCAGCTGCTGCTTGAAGACTGCCAGAGGGCAGAAATCACCATCTCCCTAGGCAAAACATTCCTAAATCCAATGTCCAAATGGTACCATTCCACCCATAATTTATACTTATTATTACAAGTCCTTGTAATTTATACCCATTATTGTGAGTCCTATACTCATTATGGAAAGATTTTTGGAAAGGCTTCCAACTATATTAAGATGGTGAGAGAACAGTTCAAAACCTACTAGGATTACTGGTGGACGATGGAAACTAAGCTTGAGAAATACCGAAAAAATGTGGTAAAATTTGGATTCGGCTTGATGTGGCTGCAAAATTATCGTTATAGCCGAATCAGCCGAATCTCTGATTTGGTATACTTGGTATGCCTTGCTGAATCACCAAACCTAATGGAAACTACCAAAAAGGGGAAAAGGCCAGATGGTATCATAGCAGCTCACCCATACAGCCCTATCTGACAGGCCCTGCGGAACTGCCTAAGGCTATTTTGTTCCAAGGAAACAGGACGGAGCCATTCACCAGAACAACAACTGGTCAGACATGGGGGGGGGGGGGGGAGCACAGAGCCAGGGAACCACTTAAACATGAAGAGAAATAAAATTCCAGAAGTATAGAGAGAGTAAAAAGCATTTCACAGCAAAAGGAAACAGCTTCTCAGGGCCTACCAGAACCAAATTGCTGGAACACACAGTTTAAATACACAGCTCCAGGAAGTCTTCATTTTTCTCATTGGCCAATGTAATTCTGTGGATTTTGTAGAAATCGCTGATAAAGACAGAGAGACTAGTAGCTTGCCAGAATGGGGCCACACCCATGAATGAACTTGTCGCAGCCTTGCCCTAGAGTGCTGGAAGACAGACTTTCAAGCCAAAGTTGCTCAACACCCTCAGAATGACCACACCAATCAAACAACCGTTAACTCCGCCAACTTCAATCAAGCAATCCTGAATGTGCTCAGATGCCTGAAAAGTCTGGCCCAAGATGGGACTGTGCAAAGATGACCTTAACTCTGTAGCTGGCACAAACTAGAGCTCGCACCCGCAAAACTGACCAGTAGTTCAAATCAAAATGGGAAATTCAGCTCCCTCCCACCCCAATACTTCCTAAAATGACAACAGAAAGCACAAATTTTATGATTCCTCTGATAGGGTCTAACAACAATACAATCCTCTTAATTCTTCCCAACTGTGCAGTGTCACCCCAGTCTTGTTTCTATGATCTGTTCAGAATTAAGTGGATTGTTTGGTTCCATCCCAGTTTGGTTTCAAACCTGGCAAGGGGACTGAAATAGCCATGATCAACCTGGAGGATGACCTGCGCAAGGTGAGGGGCAGCAGACCTGCGATTCTGTTAATTCTCCTGGACTTCATGGCAGCTTTTCATACTATAGAATCTACAGAGTAGATCATTGTATCCTTAGAGATTGTGGTGGTTTAGTCTTACATGGAGGCAGCTTTGGGACAGATAGCAACTAACAAGCTGAAACTTAATTTTGACAAAACAAAGCTGATACCGGGGGGGGGGGGGGGGCTGACCCAGGAATTTGGTTGCATTCTTTTTGGTATGGGGTTGCTTACACCCCCTCAAAGGAGCAGGTTCATAGGTTGGGGGTGCTGCTGGACTGGGATCTCTTGTTGGATAAATAGGAGGGGGCAGTGACTGGGGCATCTTTACCAGTTTCAACTGGTCAGCCAGCTGCTGCCCTTCCTGGGCAGAAAAGATCTTGCCACTGTAGTGCATGCCCTGGCAACACCTAGATTACATAACCGCAATGTGGTCTAGATTAACTGCCCTTGAAGAGTATCCAGAAGCTTCACTCTGTACAGAATACGTCAAGCAGAATACCGTGTTTCCTTGAAAATAATATAGGGTCTTATATTAATTTTTGCACCAAAAGATGCCTTAGGGCCTATTTTCAGGATAGGGCTTATTTTAGGGGAAATACGGTACCTTCACAATTCATTAAGGTAGGCCAGTGGTGGCGAACCTTTGGCACTCCAGATGTTATGGACTACAATTCCCATCAGCCCCTTCCAGCATGGCCAATTGGCTGGGGCTGATGGGAATTGTAGTCCATAACATCTGGAGTGCCAAAGGTTCGCCACCACGGAGGTAGGCTCTCAGCAGCCCTGTTGCTTCCTTGTCAGGTGAAATGCAAGCTGCATCCTCATTGGCAGGGAGCATTCTGCTGGAACACACCATCCTGACCTGTAACTACCGGTAGGGCTTATTTTTGGAGTAGGGCTTATATTTTAAGCCTCCTTCAAAAATCCTGAAAAATCATGATAGGGCTTATTTTCGGGGAAGCACGGTACAGACTGGAACCATAGGGACTATATAATCCCAGTCTTGGTCTACCTATAGCTCTCAGTTTGTTTCCGTGCCCACTTCAAGGTGCTGGTATTGACTTTTAAAGCCTTATGTGGCTTCGAGCCACCCTATCTAAGGGCTACTCACTCCCATACTAACCTACTAGACCTCTCTGGTCATCTTTTACAGCTAGACAGCCTTCTTGGTCGTGGCACTGAAACAGTGGAACTCCCTCCCCAAGGAGATTCATCCATCTTTCTCTATCATTGTTTTTCACCAGCAAATGAAAACTTGTTTGTTTCATCTGGCATTGTCTTACTGTTATTATTGGTCTTCTTTCCTGTTTGTGCATTCTGTTTGTTTTTAATATTTTATATATTAGTATTGAAACACTGTTTTAATGTTTGGCATGTGTCAGTCTTTGCTCCCTTGGGGACCATGAGTCGAGTTAGAAAGCAAGATAGAAAGGTTTAAATAAATAAATACATAAATAAAACAAATGAACTATTCTACATAATATTCATATCATGCAGAATCATAAAGAGCACAGAAGAACTACTTTAAGGCCCAGGAAATCCCGTTCAGTCATACATCTAGGTTCTGTGATTTAATGTAATTTATTTAATTTAAAATATGTCTCTCAGGAGTCAGGACCCAAGGTGAAATGCTTCAAAATGTGGAGTCAGTCTTTGGAGCTGTAAGAACTAGAATCTTTTCTTTTTCAGAGTGAAAGCAGAGATTCTTAGGATGTTGGATTCTAGCCTCAGCGCCTTCTAGGAACTGCCACACACACACTGTAGGGCCACGAGAATAGTATTTAAGACAGAGCACTTGGCTCCACAGTCAATGGCGGGGCAATAGTCGCTATGCTGCCCTGGAACATTCAGTCCCCTTCATCTGTTGACACAGTCTTCAGTCTCTAGCTGAGGCCAACCCTTTTATGTGATCTGCATCTCTAGTAAGATGTGGAGGCCTACTGCGTAGCTGGAACAAATCAAGTCAGAAGTTCAATCGGTCTGTTGCCTGGGGCAGAGCCCAAGCATTACATAAAGAGGCTCCCTGGCTCAAGTCCTAGCATTTCTAGCTTAAAAAACAAATGGAAACAAGGGTGGGAAAGACCCCTGGCCAAGACCTTGAACAGCAGTTACCATAAATGGCCTTATATAGCTTGGGAGCAGCATATCTTAAGGACCACCTACTTCCATACAAACCTACAAGTGTCTTCTGAGGCCCTCAGGGGCCCTTTTGAGTAGGCAGGTAGCAGAACAAGAGAGTGTGCTGTCAATTATGGCACTAAAACAATTATGGCACTCCTGCAAGGATACGGGTCTGTTGTCTTCCTTCTTGGTCTTCCAACAGCTGATGAAGACGTCCTCTTGCATTTGGTGTTCCCTCAATGACCTATCCTTCCTGCCCTTTTAAAAATTCATGCTTTATTCTTGGCTTCAACTGATTTTACCATGTGTCTTTATAATGTTCCGTTTTTAATTGTCAGACACCTTGGCAACCCTGCTTGAGCAGAAAGGTGGGGAAATACATTTTTGCAAATAAATAAATAAGCAAAAAAAATGCTGCGAATTGAATATATAAGCCGAATAAACAGCTACGTGAACCAATGGTTCAGTTCTGCTGGAGGCCGTTTTGTGTGTTCAAGGAACCAGTGTTTGCCAGTTAACAGCAGACTCAATTCTCTTTTGGAAGGCACAACATTTCCCCAGCCTAAGTCCCTGAGACCCTAAGCAGAAGCAACAGATGACCATTTAAATTGTAGCAACCGTGGCACATGCCAAATCTGAATACAAAATGGTCATCCAGTGTATATGGAAGCTTACATGCAGCCCTCCACTCATTCCATGGTGTGACCTAACTGTTTGTTTGCTTTTTAAGTGCCAGGACAGTAGAGGCTGCGTCAAGCTAGTCTATTAAACCAGAGAGGTCAGCCCCACATCCCTGTCTATCTGGTACTCACTCTCTTCTTCCCGGCTAGAGATCAACTTTCTTGGCCTGTGCCACAGACTGGCTAGTATTTTTTTTTCTTGAAGGACCAGTGCAAGCACTCTCTAAACCAGTGGTTGCGAACCTATGGCACGGGTGCCAGAGGTGGCACTCAGAGCCCTCTCTGTGGGCACGCGTGCACAGAGTTCGTCATGTGATAGTAGTGTAATTATTTCAGGGAGATTATTAGCATTAAACCTAAGACCTAGTTTTGGGGAAGCAATGTAGGTAACCCTGTTAAGCGCTATTAAACCCTACTGATTTTCATGGGAAGAACTAAAGCATGATCCTTTACCTGGGAGTAAGCTCGGTTGCTGGCAATGGGGCTTGCTTCTGAGTAAACCCTCCTAGGGTCGTGATTCACCCGCTCGAAGTGTTGCACAGTTGCTTCAAAGCAAAGCCACCGACTACCCGCAAGCTTACTCCTGAGTAACGTGCGCCTTGGAGCCAACCATTTTTTCTAAACTAAAACCTCAGTATTCAGGTTAAACTGCCATGTTGGCACTTTGTGATAAATAAGTGGGTTTTGGGTTGCAGTTTGGGCACTCGGTCTCGAAAAGGTCCGCCATCACTGCTCTAAACCATGTGCCATTCATAGGTAAGCTGATCTGAGCTCAGATCTGCCAGTTAGGACACACACCCCTTAGGTTACAATACTGATGGATTTAGCCAGGAATGCAAGACAGTCAACTAGTATAGAAACTGCCTCAAACAAAACAAAGGTGTCCTGAACTTATTTATTTATTTATTTTATTTATTTTATTAGATTTTTATACCGCCCCATCCCCGAAGGGCTCTGGGCGGTGTACAATATATAAGACAATACAATTAAATAACATTTAAAACAACATATAAAAGCAGCAATAAAATAAAATCTCCTAGTATCAAATATAGAACTCAGATTGAAATTTAATTTAAAATTCAAGATATAAGTTAATTACTTGACAACTTCCATCATACCTGTCAAGGGAGACCACTAGTTCCCTTTGCGCTTCCTCCCCTCCCCAAACAGAGAACCCTTTTCCATGAGAACTGTATGGAAAAACAACCTCCCTCCTTGCAAAGGCTGTGCCTTCCGTCCGCTCTGGAAATGTTCTGCCAAACCCATTCTGGAGGGGAGCCAAAAACCAGTTACACAAAAGCTGCTGCTGTCAGCATTGACTGGGCAGTCCGGGTGTCACTTCCTATCTCTCTTCCTCTGGCCCTGCGCATCAGATAAACAAACAAATTCACAGTACCAACATCTGCTGTGCATCTGTTCCCTGCTGGACTTCGAAGGGACTGACAATGACAATTACAGAGATCCATGAAACAGGAGAAATGAAGCCATTACAAAGATCGCATCCTCTGAAATCTTCACAGCAGCTTTTGACATCCAAAGTCTTTTTTTTTCTCATGGGCTAACTGAAGGCATCCTTTGCTCTTACCCTCATAGCAAAACATACTCCTTGTCATCTGAAGCAACAATATGTACGTTTTTCTGCAATTGCACTTATGGCACATTAGGCTGGCAGAAATGTGTCATCCCATTCGTTCATCATAATCAGAAACCATTTCTCCATCTTCCTCTGCAGGGAGATTTGGGGACAGCAAGAATGAAGCGCAAAAAAAAGGAACCAATAAGATTTAGGATTTGAGTTTCTCTCCAAGAGCCTATCCTGTCCTGTAACAGGAAGCCACAGATGCAAGGAAATGGAAACAGACCCAACCCAGTGTTCTGGAGGTCAAGAGAAGGCTTCAGACACCTCCTTCCCAGCCCCTCAAATGTCCCCAGGGTTGAGCAAACCACGCTGCAGAAAACAGAACGACATGCAACACAACAGCAAGATTTTCCCTGAGATTCTCTGAGGATGTGCATCTCACCATAGGGACTTCCCCCCTCAACCCTTTTTGGCTTTTGCTAGAAGCAAGAGCCTTGAACTGTCCCACCCACCATCACTTCCATATCGCTCCACTGGCTGCCAATCGAGTTCCGGATCATGTTCAAAGTGTTGGTTTTAACCTTCAAGACCGTGAGCAGTCTCGGACCTGCATATCTGAGGGACCGCGTCTCCCCATATTGCTCCGCCAGGTCCCTTTGATCTTTGGAGAACCTGTTAGAGGTCCCTGGCCCTAAAGACATCCGGCTGGCCCCCATTTGGTGGAGTAGGCTTCCTATGGAATTTAGGACCCTGCGAGACTTGCAAGGGTTTAACAGGGCCTGCAAAACGTTCACCCAGGCATTTCCATCTGGCCAGCTGGATTGATTATACCAATCCTCACTCATTATCTCAGCCTCTCGTGGATATGGTGGGAGGGGGGTGAGTCCGTCGCCATCTGTTTTGTTATGGTTATTGAGTTTATATTATGAATGGTTGTTTTGTTCTTTTTTGTTGGTTGCTGGTTGTACACCACCCTGAGCCCTTCGGAGGTGGGTGGGTTACAAATATAAATAATAAATAAATAAATATACAGGGACTGCAGATCTGTCTTCAGAGCCAGCTATCGGCAGTCTGAAAAACTGAATCATACAGGGATACTGCTAAGATCATCCCTCTATGATTTGCTTCATTAAAGTAACCTTTTAGGAGGGTTGGAGGAAGTTAGAAGAGAGGGTCATCCATCTTACCACTGACTCAGAACAGACCCACCTGTAGAGAGATCAGGTATGTCTCAGGGGAGAGGAAAACAATTTAAATACATAGCAAGGGAGGTGATAAAGACAAATGGTTGAGAAAGCCAACACAACCAAGGCATCAATACCTTTAAAGCCTTCTTCGTCCAATATAATGGTATAGTCTTCAGGAGTCTCGGTTAAGCTGAAGAATTTGCACCTAGGAAAGCAGCAAAATCAAAGTTGGACATTTGAGGCAGCACTGGGAACCTCTGCTAGCTTTTGACAAGGCCCAAACCAACCTCTATCTTTCTCTCCTTCCACCCCATGTTTAGTCTGGAGAAGTGAAGGTTAAGGGCGGGGACATGATAACTATGTTTAAATATTTAAAGGGATGCCATGTCAATGAGGAAGCAAGCTTGTTTTCTGCTGCCTCAGAGACTAGGGCATTGAGTTATGGATTCAAGATGCAGGAAAAGAGATTCCACCCAAACATTAGGAAGAACTTTCTGACTGTCAGGGCTGTTCAGCAGTGGAATTCACTAGCTCAGAGTGTGGTGGAGTCTCCTTTGGAGGTTTTTAAAGAGAAGCTTGATGGCCATCTGACAGGAGTGTTGTGATTGTATATTCCTGCATGGCAGGGGGTTGGACGATGGCCCTTGTAGTCTCTTCCAACTCTATGATTCTATATGTCTCCTTTACTGAATCTAAATATGCTTTCCTGGCTCTCCTTGGGGAAATGAGTGGTATGAAACAGAATGCCCTCAGAGCAAGCTTCACCTCTTGACACAAACTTGCTACAGGTCCTTCAACAAGCCTTTCTCTTACCTTCAACCCGCTCAAGGGAAAAATATAGATAATACAGGATCTCTGTGACACAAGAGCAGCAGCCTGGAATGTTCAGCAATCCACAGAACAAAACAGTCTGCAGGCCTGCTTGCATGACAGAAGGGAACGCTGTCATTTTGGCTGGGATTAGCAACTCACGCTGGCAAAGACGGAAGACTAGGAACAGGCCTCAGGATGGAAGGAAGCTACGTGTGTGAAAACCCAGACAAAAGGAGGTTGAAGGAAGAGGCAGAGCAGGAAGGGGAATGAGAAAAAAGTATTCTAATGAAAGAAGAGCAGACAGAGAATAATGCTTGAGTAGGAAGGAAGGCAAAAGGTACAGAGAGAAAACAGAGGAGCAGCACCAAAGAAATCTCAAGATGTCCAAGATTTATGCTACAGGATGAGGAAGGGAGCACTCTTAAGGAAGGCAGCTTCCAAAGCAAGAACAATGTGTGGCAGATACAGGGTGTTAGAAGAAAGCATAAACTTTTCATTCTATCATCTATGATTTGATACATTTTTCCAGACCCAAGTTGAGAGATGTTAAGGAAATGTCCACTAATGGAAGAAATGAGATGATGGACAGTGGCCAATTTAATTGTTTTAAATTCAAGGATCCTGATTTGCAGGAAATGGAATTTTCTATCTAGCAGCAGAGTCCAGGCAAAACTCTCCATATGTGAAATTCTAGGAATTAGGCAGCTCTGACAAAATCTTAGAAACAGGTGGCTTGCTTGCAATTCTGGCAAAATGCAAATTTAAGAGGAACAGAATTGGGGGTGGGGGGTGGGGTAATTCAAAATGAACTACGCTTCAGTACCATTTGTCTGCTCAGTAGTAGAGGGGAGACCCTCCCTTCAATACACATTGGTGGAAAGTGCCTTGAGTCACAACCAACTTATGGCAACCCAATAGGGTTTTCAAGGCAAGAGACTTACAGTAGTGGTTAAGAGCAGGCGGATTCTAATCTGGAGAACCGGGTTTGATTCCCCACTCCTACACCTGAGTGGTGGAGGCTTATTTGGTGAACCAGCTGTGTTTCCGCACTCCTACATTCCTGCTGGGTGACCTTGGGGAAGTCACAGTTCTCTTAGAACTCTCTCAGCCCCACTTACCTCACAAAGTGTCTATTGTGGGGAGAGGAAGGGAAAGGAGTTTGTAAGCCACCTTGAGCCTCTTCACAGGAGAGAAAGGTGGGGTATAAATCCAAACTCTTCTTTTCCTTCATTGCCTGCCTCTGATTTCCTCGGTAGTCTCCCACCCAAAATATTAACTAGGAATGCCCCTGCTTAGCTTCAGAGACCTGTCAAGATCAGGCTAGCCAGAGCCAATCCATACACAGTAGTAGAAGAAGTCTGTTTCCATTCCCACTACTTAAAATGGGAAGAAAACAAATATTTTCCTGACCCTTCTGCTTTACCACTGTTATTGCAAATACAAGTAGTAGAAGATCTCAGGAAATGTTAAGGTCTTTGTCAGCAACTAGATTTTCATGCACGGGATGAAAGTAAGGAGGGCCATCCCTGGGAAAAAGTCCTCTTTCCACAGTATCATTCTGTACCCACTGGTCCTCAACTGAAATGGCCTTTTTCTGTGGTAGGCCCCAAGCTGTGGAACAGCCTCCCTGCAGAAATTTGCCAGGAGACTTTATGGATTTCAGCGCCTGGTTAAAACCTTCCTTTTCACCCAGGCCTTCCGTGTGTGACCCCCAGGGTCCCCTGCACTGACACCAGCTGAAGGGTGGGGATTTGTAATGTCTTTATTGATTGCTTGTAAAGGATGTTTTTATGGTGGTTTCTAACATGTATGTTTTTAGGACTGTATGTTTTCACGGGGCTTTTAACCCCATTCGGTAAGCCACCTCTGGGACTTTGGTGTAGGGCGAGGTATAAACGGAATAAATAAATAATACTACCATGGGGCCAGATTTGAGGCATGGAGCCTCCAATTCCTGGCTTCTGCTGAAGGGCAGTGACCTCTGGGGTCAAGAAAGCTGAGTGACCACTACCCAAAGAAACACCACTACCCTGCCCCCCCCCCCCAGTGATCTCATTCTCCCTCTCCCCCCAAATCAAAGAGCACCCTCTGGTTTCCGCAGGCAGTGTTACTCCACCAGAACCCATGTGTGGGGTCCACTTCCACAACAAGAGGGATGAGACACCCACACCCGTCTTCTCCACAGATGGCCTCAGCCCATCAGACCAAACGCTAACCCAACAGTGCAGCCCAAGCCCCCAACCATGCACAGTTTCCCCTCCAGGGTGCAAATATCCCTCCTTAACCTCGTTCCACAAGCTCTAGGTGCAGGGGTGTGTGTTTGTGCATGCCTGGGCGCATACACACATCCGCTGTCCCGCCACAACCTCTTGGCCCACACACACAAAACATTTCCATGGGGCCCAGGCTGGCACCAAACGAGGCCGGCACCCAGACACACCCCTTCCCGAGCCATCTCCTGGACGTGGTGCAAACACAATCCCCAATCCGCCCAGCTCCCCGCCAGGATGTGGGGCTAGCCAAAATGACGCCCCCCCCCCCCCCCCCCCCCCCACAAGCGCGCTCGGTCCATTCCCACGACCCCCCAGGAGCGCGTGGCCACCCTCTCCCGCAGGCCGGGCCCGATCCACCGCCACTTTCCCCCCAGCCGGGCACCTGCTCCGCTGCGGCAGGATCAGCATCTTGAGCAGCGGGTGCGTGTAGAGCCAGAGGCCGCCGCGGGAGATGCTCAGCACGCGCACGCGGGGCTCCAGGATCCGCAGGTCCATCGCCCCTGCAAGGCCGGCCACGCACCCACCCTGGCGCGGCGCTGGCCTGAGCTGAGCTGAGCTACAGGGGAGGCTGGCCGAGCGGCGCCGCCTCCTCTTCTAGGCAATGCTCGGCCCCCGGGGCGGAGCTGGGCAGCGACCCACCCTCGTCCCCGCCCCCTGGCCGGGTGAGCGAGGGGTGGGAAGCAGCAGGGCTTCAGCTTCTCCGCCAGCCAACTCTGTTCTTCCTCCTGTTACCAAATAATTGCAGCCCGGGGAAACGTCTCCTCCCTGGAATTAGGGCAGCTCAGAGCCTCTGAGCAAGTGCAGAATGTTCTTTCCGTTCCCTTTCCGCAAGATTGCCCTGGACCGGAGGAAAGATCCGCCCCGATCCAGTCACCAGTTGTAACCCCTGCTATTTTAGGATGTGTGTTTTGCTTGGCTCTAAGGACAAGAGCTCAACGAGAATGTGCAGTTGGGAAGCTTGCTTGCTTGCATGTTTTACCAACTGCAAGAGCCCCGCCCTCCTCAGTTGAGCATGCCCGCAGCAGCCCACAGCTTAATTGTGAAGATTGATTTTTTTCTTTTCTTTTTTTTTACAGGCCCAAGTTGAAGAAATACCTGCAGCAGCTACACCCTGTGCAGAAGAACAGATGGGATAAATATTATTCTTTGAACTTGCTCACTTTTCTTCATTTACTGGGCACTGTTAGGAATTGTAACTGTTTTGAGTGTTTTTCCTAAAAGACACTGAAATTTTGTATAATTAAGTACCGGTAGTGCCACATGATTGATTTATTGATTGATAATGATTTATCTCTAATTGATATAAAATTGTTGTGTTTAAAGTAATGGTTTGTTAATTTGTTGATGCAATTCCATATTTGTTTGACCAGACACAGGATCCTGTCATTATATTAACTTTAAATTTTTCCTAGGTCTCCAGTGGAGATTGGTGTAGCCAAGGATGAGTAGGTTCCACAGTTTCCCAAGAGTGGCCAACCACATTGTTGGAAAAATTCCAGGTCCCAAAATGAAGGGCACTAGCAAACAAAGAGATTGGTGAAAGCGAGGACCTTTTTTTGCAATAAAAGTGGGGTCAGCCAATAGGGTCAGTCAGTAGGACTGACTTCTGTGTAAGCATGCTCAGCAGTTATGTTGTTAGACTCGTTGTATTGCTTTGTTTTATTTACATTATTTCCAGTCTGGCTCTCAGGACAAATTACAAAGAAAAGTCAACACAATGCAATAAACAAGGTGGGGCATCTGAAATTGACAATGCAACAAACAAGGTGGGGCATCTGAAATTGACAGTGCAGTAGGATTTGACTTTTTAGAAACATACAAGCCTGGGTTTTAAATTTTGTGGCATCAAGTTCCTTAAGTGTATTTATCCATTGCATCAAGGTTTGTATGCATACAAATCTCATCCACAAAGTTTGGTTAAACAGAGCAATTTATTTTATGCCTCTTAAGGGCATAGTGCTTTTGAATATGTTCTCTGTTCTTCTGACAGGATGCAAACTGTTTTTTGTGTAAGACAGTGTGAGAATGCTGAAGCTTTGAGCATGTGTAAAGTGCTTTTTTTTACCAGTTTTTTAAATAGAATGTTGGCAATGTCAAGGAAAATACTTTTTTTGTTGCCTTATATGTCTCACTTCCTGTTTTGGCAGCTGATGCAAGAGGATGAAAGTTTCACCCACCCTGTAAAATTCTGACCCAGAGACAAGTTCCTGTGGTTGGAAATTAGTTAGAATTATTACTGGAAATGGAGAAAGCTTTCTGTATATGATCAAAGATCTATTACCAGCATGTGTCAGGGTTTGAATCCAAGCATTAAGGAGTTCAGTTTCAAACTAAGCCCCCAAATTGGCAAGGTTCCCACTGACAATAAGGAGCAAATACATACAGTGTGAACAGTGGAAAAATAAGGAAGACACCGTACCCTAGCTGCTAAATGTTGACAGATACACTAATCTAATACAAATGTTTTAATCATGGTGCAAGTGCAAAAAAGTGAAAAAGTGCTAAACGCACAATATAAAACATAACATACAATATATACATAACAACAGCCTAAAAGTCAGGAATAAATAATCAAAATGTTCATAAATAAATACAGTCCACATAGGGAGATATCATCAGCCGTGAGCTGTAAACCATCCAGTCACAAACACATAAATGTAAGGAACTCGTATTGCTCTGCTGGACCTAACTGGAAAATGAGTGTCCCTTTTTGCATGTATGTTTGAATAAAAATACATTCTCCAGGTCAATTGGTTTACAGTTAGATACCAATTGACCGGAAGATAGGCTAAATTATTGCAGGATTGTCAACAGTCCAGGAGAACATCAATTTGCTGATTGCTCATACTCTGGGTGAATGTATTTTGATCCAACCATACATGCAAAAAGGACACTAGCTTTCCGATTAGGCCCAGCAGAGTAATATGAGTTCCTTCACATTTGTGTACTTGTGACTGGTTTACAGTTTATAATAACTCCCAATGTGGACTATTTTTCTTTATAAATGTTTTGATTATTTATTCCTGGACTTTTAGGCTGGTGTTATGTATATATTGTACGTTATGTATTGCGTGACTTGCACTTTCTCACTTTTAAGGTTGCCAGCTGGTTGGAATCTTACTAGTGCATGGGTCGGCAACCTTTACCACCCAAAGAGCCATTTGGACCTGTTTCCACGGCCCCAAAGATCTACCGAGCCGGAGAGGCATCTCTACATGGAGCCGCCTCCGGTTCGGCCCCTGCACTCACTTTTCCTTCCAGCACTGGGAGGCGGAGGTGCTGGGCAAGGAAGCCCCCTCTGCCCGACGGAGCAGGCAACCGCCTGCTCCCTGGGGCAGAGGAGGGATGGCGGCTGTGGGGATGGCAGAGGGAGGATGGCAACTGCTCTGGAGAGACACGCTCACACTACCCTCTGACCTCCAGGGGTCGGAGGGCAGCATGGGCGTGTCCCTCCAACTCTCCAGAGCAGCGCTGGAAGGAGAGGTGAGTGGAGGGGACACGAAAAGTGGCGCCCTCACACACGGAGCCGCCTCCTGTTCGGCCCCTCCACTCACCTTTCCTTCCAGCGCTGCTCTACACATCCATGCTACCCTCCGACCTCCAGGCAATGTGGAGCTGCAGTATAAGGCTGAAAGAGCTCCGGAGCTGCGGGTTGCAGACCCCTGTACTAGTGGGATCACAAACCATCCTTTCAAGCCAGCTGCCAAAAGTGGAGGCTGCTGAGCCAGAAATAGACATTTGTTTTCAATAATGTTGTTATAAGGTACATTTAACGAGAGGATTCCATCCATTTGAATCAGGCCATTTTCTCCTTGTGAAGCTATTCAGCCTATATGCATATTCCATTGTCAGGTACAGTATTTGGATGGAACCTCCATAAGCAGAGGCAGAATACCTCTAAATACTAGATGCTAGAGACAAGCAAGAGGAAATCATCCACCTTCATTTCTCCATTGTGGGTGCCCAATGGCAGGATGTTGGACTTGACAAACTTTGACTGGATCATCAGGCCAATTCTTATGTTCTGACATCTGTAGTGATGTACAGCATCCTGGAATGCCTTGGGACAAGTTCCGTGGCAAAAGAAAACCTGTTTTTCCTAGAACATCCTGGCAGAAGTGGCAGGAAGTCAGCTGGGGACAGGAGAGAACATGCTCCACCGTCTGTGGATCTGCAGGGAAGCTGAAGTAGAAGGGAAGCCTGCACATTGGAGCCACGCGGATGTGCACTCTGTTCCACATTCTTTGTCTCATTTGCACAAGCCCCCCTGTGGGTGCGTCTGATGGTTTCTTTGTAAGGTTCTCAGGTTATCCACTCTCAGGATGTTTCCTTTGAAACACACACTTAACGCGAGTGGCAATTGATTCAAGATGCCGCAGCAAGTCTGAAAATGGCAAAAGCATACGTTCTTGTCCCCCCAGTCAAATGTACAGCAGCGTGACTGATAAAATATTATTTTTATGTTCCTCTTTCCCCTGTTAAGTGCTTGGATCTGGCCTTGATCATGCACTAGCAGAGACTGTTATCTCCATAGACTCATGGCAGCTTGATTCCTCTTCCCCTTCCTCTCCCTCCTCTTTTGTTTCAGTAAACCATGTTTACAAGACCTGTTGCTATGCTGCAGGGATCTAGTTTTGTTCACCTTATCAGGTTTGTAAACCCGGAAGGTGCACTGATACAAGAAAATCACAGTGAATTATGCTCATGGGTAGTCAGTGTAGAACAGGGGTCATGAAAAAAGGCCTCCATTTGCACACCAGCTGCTAACTGAGAAGCAAGAACAGTGCATGGGGAAAGGCGGTTGTGGTGGCAGTAGGATTTGTTTGCAATCCATTTGGAGGTCAAGGGGTAAGATTCTGCCCCGTTACCTTCTATCACCCTCCAAAAAATGGCTCCTGGCTTCTGTTCCAAAGGCTACCACATCAATAGTTTGTGTTTCTACTACAGCTTACAATGAAATCAGAGGCCTACGTTTGAAGATCTGGCTGGTTATTTCAAAATGGAATGGGAATAATAATTGGTCGGATCTGAGCATGTGTCAGAATGAGGTGGCAGAAGGCTGAGGTGGTAAAATGGAGTATCATTTCAGAGCATGAGTAAAAGGTTACATTTTTAACTCCCCCCCCTCCCCCAATGAATTGGTCCCCATAAGTGGAAAGGCATATGAGGATGTAGTGCAGACTCAAGGAAATTTATGATAGAACAAAGGTTCATCTTTAAAATGTCACCAGACTCTTGTTTTGTTGCTACAGAATACTGTGATTTTCCAGCTGGAATTACCCCTGCCCTCCTTTGAAGCAGCAGATAGATAGTCAAGTTAAAAACATTTTAAAGCAGTGAAATTAGCTCGGCATGCAAAGGGCCAATCTAGAACCTTTCTCCTTGGTATTTGGGTTTTTTTTTTAATTTGCAGGAAAGTTCACCTGGGAGAACATTAAAATTCTACACTTTCTCCACATGCAATTGGGACAACTCTTTCAACCACCTCACAGTTCTGCCACTTTATTCTGCCACGTGGGTGGATCACAGAGGTGGGATCCAGCAGGTTCTCACCAGTTCCCGAGAGTGGGTTATTAATTATTTGTGTGTGCCGAAAGGGGTTACTAATTGGGTCCGCTTTTCCATCTCCACACCCTCACCTCCCCCTCTCTTCTTCTTTCTCGTAGCCTGGAGCTTGCTGGCTAGTAAGAGGAGGGACCCTTTAACTACTGTTGGGTCCAGGGGACTCTTTAGTTGTTTCTGTTGGCAGTAGACGATAGGACTTGCTATAATGAGTTTAAATTATGGACAGAAAGATACCAGCTGGAAATTAGGAACTTTTTTTTACAGTAAGAGTTTTTTACAGTAACAGAGAAATTATTAATGCCCTGCCCCCGTCATGCCCCGCCCAGCCCCATTGGCGCTACGCCACTGTTTGAATCCCACCACCATGGGAACCTGTTACTAAAATTTTTGGCTCCCACCACTGGTGGATCAGGTCCTCTGCTGAATCATTCCCCCTCCCAAATCACTTGTGATCTGGATTTTAGCTGCAAATAATTTAAGCCGGATGAGGTTCAGTTCTTTTCAATGAAGCCAATTCACACGTTCAACTGCCGAAGTACACAACAGCCATATAGTAAAATCAAATAATGTGAAAGGTAGTTTCACATGTTCTGACCTGTATGCAAAATGTCAGCTAGTTCTCGCCCTCAAGACTGCATGGCCACATAAAACAAGCATCTTTTGGCTAATTGAAAACTCACAGATTTATTGTAATATACCAGTAGAGGGATTCAAAAATTTTAGTAACAGGTTTCCCATGGGGGTGGGATTCAAATAGTGACGTAGCGCCAATGGGGCTGGGCGGGGATTCTGGGGGCGGGGCATTGCTGGGCGGGGCTGTGGCAAGGACGCAGCCGCTGCGCTGGTCCTTGGGCGGGAAACGTATGCACGTAGGCGCAGGCTGCCACGCACGCTGGTGCACCTCCTGCTAGACTGCTTCAAGTTCTGCGCGCTACTGTTGAGGAGCAGAGGAGGGGCGTAACTAAGGCAAAAATCACGTGGCAAAATCACCAATTAGTAACCCACTCTTGGCACAAACAAATAATTAGTAACCTACTCTCAGGAACCTGTGAGAACCTGCTGGATCCCACCTCTGCAATATACGCTTTCCTGGGAGTAAGGCTCTTGGAATAGACCTGGTTAGGGTGGCGTAGCAAGTTTTTTCTTCTATTTCCCTCCACCCCAAGCCTCTAAATCACCAGCATCATTATTTGGAATGGAAACAAAAATTCACATCACAGTTTATAAGTAAATGTTTGCAAGTAAGCCGAAGTGAGGAGGAAGCACATTGTCTGTGTGGGTTATGCAACTCATTTGTTATTTATTATCTTATCTCCTCGCTTGAGTTGACACACGAATCAGTAATTTGCTAGTGTTATTGTTGCTGGAATGGTTCCAGCTGTTCTGTATTTATTTACCCATTGCCTTTATATCCTGGTCTTTCTCAAAGTGGTTCAGTGAGATTTAATCCAATTTGTTCTTCAATACTGATTGGCTTAGGTTAAAGAGAGATAGCTGCTTGCTCAAGACTTACCAGTAAGAATGATAGCTAAATAGGGATTTGAATGCAGCCTACCCTGTTGAATGTCCTCCTCAGTTGATAATCACAAAGGGTTAACAACTTTTCAACTAGCCTCTGTAGCTGTAGGTATCTCTGCAGGTCAGATACATATTACTGGAAGCTGAGAAACCAATGGGTATGCAATTCACTAGTGCAATCAGTATTTTTTCTTGCCATCACCGACCCTACATGTTAGATCTTGATCCATAAAAGTAAGGATTGGCAAAACTAATTTTATTGGGATGAACTAACATGATACAAGCTTCTAAGTTCTGTAAAACCCTTCATCAGACTGGGGGCAGGTCTTAAGGCTTTTTATTGTAAGTGTAAATGTGGAACAGATATGCAGATTTATGCTGTGACCTGGATAGCCCTGGTTAGCCTGTTCTCCTCAGATCTCAGAAAATAAGTAAGGTCAGTCCTGGTTAATATTTGGATGAGCAATTTCCAAGGAATACTAGGGTCTTGATAGGGAGGCACGCAATGGCAAACTACCTCTGAATATCTGTTCTTGCCTAGGACAAGAACCTTTCCTGAAGGGTTATTTGCAGGGCTAATTTACAAACTATTCAGTATATCTGAAGAATCCCTGAATAGGTGGAAGCCCCAGCCCTGTATACAGATGGCCTAGTTTTGCAGTTTGGTATCAGTCACCCAGTTTACGCTTACATATGGTGATTGAACCAAGGTTACTTCCTGGTTTGCTTCCATCCCATCATGCTTCTTGGTTTGCTTTTGCCAGCTTTTAGAAATGCAGACAAGGAATGAGAACCTTAAGTCAGATAATGGACAAATGCAGGATCAGTAAATGTCTGGCAACATGTTGATTAATAGCTCTTATTTTGACCTTATAACTAACGTACAACAGGAACCGATTATGATAAGTAAAGTGCTTAACAAGAGGCAGAAAAAAACACTGATTACACTAAGAAAATAATATAAAGACATTGAATTCTTTCTCACTGGGGTAACTAGAAACTTGGCAATGCAAACCGTAAAGCTTTGAGACTGGAAGATAAATGCTTTTTAAATTACTGAATATGTGCTGTTGTCACTTGTCATATCTGTACCCCCTTTTCGCTTTGTATCCAGAGCCTTCTAATCTATCTGCTTTGTCAACTCTGAACATTAATCTGTTTTGCACGTCAAAGCTTCTGGCAAGAGATGGGTGTTAAGCTCCAACGAGGTCTAGCACTTGGAATTTTCCACCACACATGCGCTGTAGCAAAGCCATTGCTTAGGGCTCCGTCCTGAGACTGCAAAGAACCTCAAAAATCATCTTGCAAATGGAAAAGTCCATCAACAATATTTGTGTTTAGCTTACATCTTGGGTTTTGCAAGGCTCATTGGTGGCAGAAAACCATAGAGCACCTGGAAGCCAAAACTTTTGTTGTGAGGCACGGCCTACTTTAGGAGATGCATGACCTGTTATTCACACTTTGGCTATATTGTTCCAAAGACCAATATAGTATACATGAGTACAGAGAAAGCCAGGGTGGGATGCATGTGATTACCAAGGGAAGCCAGAAGGCCCCAGAATGAAAGAGACAGATGTGTTGTACTGCATTGCAATGCAAGGCCGAAAGGATAAGAGATCTCATCAGAATAGGTGTGACCCACTCCCAACTGGCAAAGCAAGATAAATAACACACGTGAACACTTAAAGAAATAACTTTCTGTATTGAGACAGCCACTCCTTGGACGCTTCTTTATGAGTCTATTGCTTTGCCTTGAATTCCATACTGAAGCCTGCATGATGACATTCTTCCATGTTTCCTTTTGCTTTGGAAGGAACTTTCCTAAACCTGGTTTGGTGTAGTCTTTCAGGACAGAATGCAAAGTGCGTTGCACGCCGTGATAACAGGAAGGTGCCCATTGTGCAACTGCCATTCATGTTGCCACCATTTTCCTTGCCTCAATCCCCATAGCTGCCCCCTCTGCAACCAAAGTGCTGGAAAGGGACTTCCAAAGGCAATACATGGTTAAATTATTATAGTAATTGTTTTAATTTAATACCCCCACCCCCCCACTCCTAAATCCAGGCACTGGAAGGGGTGGCATGCAGGGATAACACTTTGGCAAGATAAAGTGAACAGAGAACCACTTTACAAGTGCTCCATTGCTGCTGTGAATGCCTCTGCACTGGCAACAAGAACTAGGTGGAGAATTGCCATGCAGATGCAGGGGACCCATGAAAGTTTAGGGCAGCAAAACAAAAACAGTGACAGTGTTTTGCCATGTAGAAGACTGCCCTGGTCCATGTTGAGATTAAACTCAACACTGTCAAATCAGCACATGAAGTTCAGTTCAGCAGTTTTATTTGATTGGATTAAGGGAGCTACTCAAGGTTCTGTGACGAAGAAGAATCATTGTCCAGGATAAGCTGCAAACCACTGACAAAACAGTGGAGGAGTTGTAATGGGCTTTTGCTGGGTAATCTTGGGCCGTTCAGTCACTCTGAACCTAATTTACCTCACATGGTCATTTAAAGGGTAAACCAAGAGGGGAGAATGTTGTATGCCAATTTGAGAGCCAGAGTGATGTAGTGGTTAAGAACAAATGGATTCTAATCTGGAGAATCGGGTTTGGTTCCTCACTCCTCCACCTGAGTGGCAGAGGCTTATCTGCTGAACCAGATGTGTTTCCATACTCCTACATTCCTGCTGCGTGACCTTGGGCTAGTCACAGTTCTCTTGGAACTCTCAGCCCCACCTAGTTCACAAGGTGTCTATTGTGGGGAGAGGAAGGGAAAGGAACTTGAAAGCCAACTTGAATCTCCTTACAGGAGAGAAAGGTAGGGTATAAATCCAAACTACTACTCCTCTTCTGGATTCCCAACTGGGGAGGAAAGTGTGTTATAAATACAGTTAAAATTGTCAGGCCTGGAAGTATCTTGATCAAAGGCAGGAGCTAGCTGTAGCCTCACCCCCAGATCTGCCAGGACAATCTCTTAACCAGAATGAAAAAAAGAAAGCTGGAGAGGTTACCCTGGACAAACAGGCCTTGTTTAAACAGCCTGAAAGAAGCAGATGAATTTAATACGGCCAGTTTATGTGCTGTAACAGTTGTTTTACTAAAGTATAGTTTGGGTTGCTAAATTGAGACTGCTTCAAATTTTTATTTCTATGTTTGAATCTGTAGGTTGCCTTAAGGGACCAAGTGAACCAAGCTATGAATCTACACTGAAAAATGGTCAACTCCTCGGCAATGAATGCCATTGCTCAGGACGAGCACTGCAAATAACCTCAAAGCCACATTGCAAAAGTTTTGCAAGGTTATTTAAAAAAAACTCACTTGCCACAGGGGCTTTTTGCCACCTGCAAGGGGCTTTTTCTTCAGCAAGTTGCTATAAGACTTACAGAGTTGACATGTAGAACCTCAACAGAAATGAAATTACAGAAGCAAGGAGATTCAGTGCCCTGCGAATGAGAGAAGCTGAGAATTCTGTAAATTAGTTCTGGGGCAGCGCTGGAGATGGAGAACGCACACACCTGTCAGGATGTTTTGGAGGAGGACAGCCTGCTTGTGCGAACGCTGGATAAGGAAGACATATCTGTAAGGAAAGAAATATGTGGCCAGCAAGGAAAGAAGGCCAAGTGGTTTGGGTGTGTGCATCTTTTCAGCTTCTATTTGCCAATAAAGGAATATTCATGAGATCTATGCAGTAATCTTGTAACATCTCATCTACATTGGGCTCTAGTCACAGTCGATAACAGCAGCTTTAATGAACCAGCAGGCTAGCTCCACAGAAGACAGCTTAATATGGAAGGGTCTAAGTCTCTGAAGGCAAAGGCAGCTAATTGGGGGACCTGAGGTAAAATTCACCGGTGCCACTGAGGACTAGGGTAAGCTGGCTTTAGTCTACAAAGACAATGATCCCAGGTCTTGCAGAAACTAACTTTCATATGCATTCTCATTGCCAAGCAGATTCCTAGACTACACAGCTGCTCTACCTTGTAACCGACACCTCAGTAGGTGTGCAGTAAGTTTGTGACCTTCATCCCAGGGCTGCTCCAAAAAGAACCATGCTGACAGAAGTTAGTAGTGCTATACAGAACATTAGGAAATTTTCATGGGGGTTTTTGATAGCAGGGGTCATACGCAGAAGTTGCCACAAAGGCATTGCTTCAACCAATGAATTGTAATAAGGCACCAGGGAAAGGCTGTCCAGGGCCCCTTCCGCACATGCAGAATAATGCACTTTCAATCCACCTTCAATGCACTTTGCAGCTGGATTTTACTGTGCGAAATAGCAAAATCCACTTGCAAACAATTGTGAAAGTGGATTGAAAGTGCGTTGCTCTGCATGTGCGAAAATGCCCCTTCAGCCAACATCTGCCTCCTTGCCAAAAAGAGGGACAAACAAACCCTTCGAGACAGGCCATTCAGAAACCACACACCACTTACATAATTCTGGTTTATTTCGCTCTTTGTACAAAACTATTACAGCTGTTGATTTGTCACTTTAAAAAGAACCTGAACAGAAAGACCACCTGTCAGTCATAACCTGGCAACAGGCGGAGAAAGAACAGTTTCCCGCCTCCTTCCATCCCGTGTCAGAGCGCTGCCATCAGAAATGGACCAGCAAGTAATACTGCGCTCCACCCCAGTTCTGGATATCATTCCTGAGCCTCCTCAACCTCAGAAAAGGATCGCAAGGCTTCGCTCCATATATTTGGGGTGCAAATGTTGGCTACCGCTTCCATCGCAAAGAAATGGGGGATCCTAACTTTAGCCTGCGATGGGCTAGAGGGAAGGTGGATTGTAAAAGCAGGGGGTTACATTCAGCAGCCTGAGGCTTTAGAAACAAGCACAGCTTCACAAGCTGCAGCAAAGGAGGCCATCTCCCTCCAGCCTGTCAGGGTTTGGTTTTACATTTATCAAGGATATGATTGGGGGGTTGGGGGGAAGAGAAGAGGGTCCGCTCAATACTGCTGCCGCCTTCTGCTTCAGAGGTGGGCAAAGAAACTTACATTAGTGTCCTGCAAATGGGCTGTCCTATTCTTGGAGAGAGAAATCCTAGCACCAGATGTGGAATTGAAGCCTAATGTATATATACAGTTCAAGCCAAGGTGTACATCAAATATGCCTTGCCCTGACTTAAAATCACCCGTAACGTGGTGCGCGTATCAGATTCCTGCAACCATTATTTTTCACAAAGGGAACATGTCTCCATGGGGGTTGGTGGATCCAGCACTTGGAAGTCTAACATGGCATAGCTCACTTGAGAGATTTCAGGCAAGAAAGCAAGGCTAGACAGCAGTGCCGCTAATCCACTGTCTGCCCTTTCATCAACCCCACTGTCAGCTGAAATTAATCTTAGACAAGAATTTTAATTGGTAATTTCAGTTTTTAAAAAAGGTGGGGGGGGGGGATCAAACAGTCTGAATGTTCCTATGTGATGTGCCCAAGTAGCCGAGGAAATGAGGCCTGATGGATTCCAACTGATGGATTCCAGGCCTGATGGATTCCAACTAACAGCAAGGAATACAAAACATCAAGCTTTCCGTAAATGAAGGAAGGGCATTATTGGCTGCCCTGGAGAGTCAAAGATGGAAGAACAAAAGCCAGCAGGAAATCTCACCTGTGAGGGTACCAGGAGGGTAACAACAGAAACTGAGAGCAGCACAGCTGCCCTAAGGCTCTGGGTAGGAATGCAAGAACAAGAGCTCTAGCAGCTCTGATTGCTCTATTAAAGGAATCTTCAATGGCAAACTTGCCCAAAGGTGAAGGAATGGATGTGGCCACTGAGAAGTGGACCTACACTAGTGGACAAGGTCAGCAATTCGATCTCTGGAAGTTCCCAGAATTCCTTGTGGAATGTGTATCAATACTTTTGCCATTCAGACAGTGCTAAGCAGCACATCCAAAAGTGGTGGATGGGTGCTGTATCTGCATGATTTACGCCAATCAAATCCTGGTCTCCCACCAGTGAAGAAAACAGCAGGGGCAAGGACCTCTCTTCCTAACGAGATGCCAAAAAGCATATTTGACTCCTGCCTGTTGGCCACTGGGGTGCAAGTTGCGCAAAATTAAGACTTGTGGAAAGTAGCCCTTAACTTACCTTACCCCAAGTGTCCCCAAGGCACTAACTGCCCCCCCCCACCCACACTTCCCAGTCACCCACCCACTACCTTGGCTGAGGAGTCCGGCTGCAGGGCCCACTTAGACCCAGCAGCTTGGGACCGAACCAGGAGTCCGGAATGTGCAGCCACCATGTTTACAGGTAGGTGTCCTCACTCTCCTGCGAACTGAGGCTTTCCTTTGATTGGTGGAGGGTAGTGGACTCTGGATTGAGCGAACTCTGAGTTCCGTTCTCTTCAAGGATGGGCCCGTTGGCCAAGCGGCCCTTTCCTTGGTCCCGTTTCTTGTCTCCCTTTGGCAATTTGCTCTTGCGGCCCTTTGGCAAGAGTTCGGAGTCAGGTGGAAGGATGATAGAGGGAGTGGATTCCAAAGCCTTGCGAGGGTAAGGCTCCGAGTCGCTGATGGCTTTGGCGCCGTGGAAACGCGGAGGGGATTTGCACTGAAGGTCCCCATGGGCCTCCTTCCATTTCTTCAGCTGGATCAGGTGCTCCCGCTCTATGTGGCGCTCTGTCACTGGCAACTCTATGATCTAAAAGTGAGAGTAAAAGAACCGAATGTACGTTTCCTGAGGAATTCCAAAACAAGGTTATAATATGATGGGACCTGGATATTCATGTCCCCAAACTTAAGGGCATTATTTCTTTCCCTTCCCCCAAAACCAACTGGTTCAAAAACCCAGTCAAAACATCCACACCCATTTACTTTTACTTGAAAACAATATGCTTTGACTGCTACTATGAAAGACAGCAAACGCTCAGATTTGGTCAAAGGAGTGTACAAGCTGCTACTCTTGAACTGCTTGCTTTTATTACTGAGCTTTAGCCCACAAGTCCTGCTCTCCAGTACTTCTGCTAACCTTTGAGTTATTTCTGACTGGATGCCTCCCTGCTGCATTACACAGAACCAAGCAACTGAGCTCTCCTTCTGCTGCCTCACTACCATGACAGGACCTTTCTCGGCCTGAGATCCTGCAGCGTCATTGCCAACATAACGACAACAAAATTGATTTAGATGCTCCAATGGGCCGAGCCTGTGCAAGGCAGCTTTGCAGATTGATAAGTTATCCTTTATAACACCTCCCAGGGCAGAGCTTCGCTGTGTCTTTTCCTGGAAACAAATATTAACCTTGCACAATAATTAAGTCAACATTCAAGACCATCTTGTAGTACGGCAACAACCAGGAAAGGTTTATTATTAATTTGACTTCAGAGCCATTGAGCAAATGCTTTTTGCATGGTTGAATGCAAAAGATATGCCAGCAGAGGGAAGCATTGCAAGAAATCCAGCAAATTTTCTCTTTTACTCTTCCCTGTCCTGTCCTTTTCACACATTCCCCCTAGACTATAGCTGTCAAAACTCACGACCCTCCAGATGTTATGGACTACAGTTCCCATCACCCCCTGCCAGAATCATGCTGGCAGGGGATGATGGGAACTGTAGTCCATATCATCTGGAGGGCCGCGAGTTTGACACTTGTGCCCTAGACGATGTGGGATTCTCAGGAGTGATGTTGGCCTCCTGAGTGTCACCTTAGACTGTCCTCACCACTGAGGAAAATTATTTTAGAGGTAGGTTATGGAGTTAGGATGTCATCTGTTAACGTAAACTGGATACTTGGTTTTAAATTGTATATTTTAATCTCATATTATGCTGTAATATATTGTGATTTATTATGTTGGGAGCCACCCTGAGCTCTGCCTGGAAATCAAACTAAATAAAAACTTAAATGTCAGCACACAGAAAGCCCTGCCTAGTTTACTGTTGTCTACTCTGGCTGGCATCTACTCCAAGGCCCACAGAAGAAATCTCTTCCAACCCTGACATTCCCAATCTTTCAAGAGGAAATGCCACAGTCTGAACATGGATCTTTATGCCTGCACTCTACTGTGGAGCTCTGCCTCTAATCACTATCAAGAACAGGAGCTGCTCCCAGTTCAAATCTCCCAAATGGTAGGAAAAGCAGAAGCACAAGTGCTTCATGGTTCTTCTCGCTCTGCTTCTTCAAACATTCAATAGCACCAAAGGAGAAGTTTTCCGTGGACAAAACCCCTTCGGGCTGCATGTCTGAAGGTTCCCTGAAGGTTCCCTTCAGACAGAAAACCCAGATGCTGGGAAAGGTTCAGCAAACTTTCCAACATGCAAACTCAAGAGTGCGGTTGAGTCTCCTTTGGAGGGTTTTAAACAGAAGTTGGATGGCCGTCTATAGGGCAGGCTTTGATTGTGTAGGAGGTCCTTTTTTTCTTGAGTCGCCATCTGCCATCAGATTTTTGCTACAATGTTGGGTTTTAATCATTTCTGTTTTTAATTACTGACTGTAGTTATATGGTTGTAATAGTATCTTATTTTCTGTACACCGGCTACAGCCCTCCAGGGGTGGGCAGCATAATAAGCTTAATTGATTGATTGATTGATAAATAAATAATAAAATCTCTATATGGATTTTAAACCAAGAGATCTGCAGGCCTTAAACACCTCACAGTTAGAAGAAAAGGACCTGTTTTTTCCTTCTCTACTGTACAAGAACACACAAGATGCAAAATAGTTTAAAGTCAAAACGCTCCAGATTTGCAGAGTCGTGGATTTGACTTGCTGATTAAAATGTAGCCCTGCAGTCCAAAGCTTAATGCTACTAAGCCAGCCTGCTTTCAAGCTGGCAGCCCGACCCTCAAAGACGACGACACACATGGATGGAAGCAGCCAACTCCCTTTCCTAATTAATGGGTCAGAGAACACCAGCGAATGAAGCCAGCTGTACACGCTACTGCACCCGTTTTTACCTCTTGTACCAGGAAGGTCTCCTGCATAATCTTAGGGTTCAGTGCCCTCAGCCGCTCCATAGTCTCATACTGCCCCTGACACGATTTGAGCTCCTCAGAAGAACCCAGAGTGTATTTCAGCAGCACGAGGCCCACTCGGAAGATGATCTTAACCCCTGGAAGAGCAAAGGCGGCAGGTTGCAGAGGCAGAACAGAACAGGATAGATGCAGATAACCTTTAATGGCATCAGCTACTAAGATTTGAAATACAAAAATTTAAAAAGTGCAAACAAAATTAAGATCGGTTGTTGTGGGTTTTCCGGGCTGTGTGGCCGTGGTCTGGTAGATCTTGTTTCTGGCATCTTCAGAGGTGTATCACAGAGGGAAGTAACAGACTTCTCTCTGTGATACACCTCTGAAGATGCCAGCCACAGATGCAGGCAAAACGTTAGGAACAAGATCTACCAGACCACGGCCACACAGCCCGGAAAACCCACAACCACCAGTTGAATCCGGCCATGAAAGCCTTCGACAATACAAAATTAAGATTGTTTGTTTATAACCGTGCATAAAAACCTGGCCGTTTGTTCTAGAGGATCCCTGGATTCATTGTTTAACAAATAAACAGTCTTCCGCTGGCCTGTCCAGCACTCTAAACCCATCAATAAAGTTGACAGAAACTTTGTTTTGGCCCTGTTAGCAATGGGCAAGCTACAGGTTAGCCAGCCCTGAGTTTCTCAAGCAGGCTGACATTTATAGATCCATTACAATATTCATAATGAACTTTGGAGGAAAATTCAGTTATTGTGGGACACATCGGTTAATTATGATTATGGCTGAGTCCCTATTGTATTAAACTATATTTCCCACAGTAAGTTAATTTCACATTTGGGGCTGCAAGTTTTACTGGACATGTACAGAAATTCATCAGCATGTATCTGCACGGTCAATGCTACAATGTAAACAGCAGGCACCACGCTATGCTTGCTTGCATCCTGGGTTTTAACTTTGCGTGTAGTTTATAAAATTTTATTTATCTCCAGTGATGAAAGGTTTTGTAATAACCTAACTGATTAAGCAATACATTTTTCACTCAGACAACTATCCTACCCACCACACTTGGCACAGAGTAGCCTGAAAATGCAGTTCTGTTGGTAATTTGTCAGTGGCTGCAGGGGAAAAGGTCCATAAAGCAAGAGAAGATATTTTTGATTAATAATAAGAACTCCACATACACACGATTTTTGTGAAATGCATCTCTGTTGAAGCCCATACAAGAATTATACATTTGCAGCTAAGAGAATTATTGAGATCTAATGTGTAGGCTGGTGTTGTAGTTTTTGAGTAGAAACCTGGGTTCAAACCTTGTTCATAAAACAAAACCTATCACAGCTGATCTTGAGCCAGTCACACGCTCTCAATCTACTTTCACATAGCTGTTAGGAAAATAAAAATGAGATGTAGAGATTACAGGGTCAAACTGTTACTGGGGAGACCAAAACATGAATCCCCACTCTGCCAAGGAAGAGTGCATTACTATGGGCTGCCACACACTCTCGTGGTGTTATTATATGGTTTCTTCTACGGCTACCAATCTTGATCCTCCTTGATCTGAGATTGCAAATGCCTTAGCAGACCAGGTGCTCGGGAGCAGCAGCAGCAGCAGGCCATTGCTTTCACATCCTGCATGTGAGCTCCCAAAGGCACCTGGTGGGTCACTGCGAGTAGCAGAGTGCTGGACTAGATGGACTCTGGTCTGATCCAGCAGGCTCTTTCTTATGTTCTTATTGTAATTATTATTATTTTTTTGCCATCAAGTCACAGCTAACTTATGACAACCCTATGGAGTTTTCCAAGCAAGAGTTGTTCAGAGGTGGTTTGTTATTGTCTGCCTCTGCATTGCAGTCCTGGACTTCCTTGATGATCTCCCATCCAAATACCAATCAGGGTCGACCCTGATTTGTTTCCAAGCTCTGAAGAGACTGGGCTAGCCTGGGCTAGGCAGATCAGAGAATTGTATGAGGTATAAAACACCAAAATAAATTCAATGTTTTAAAACAAGTCCATCACCCTAGGCTAGAAGAGAAGATATGCTGCTTTCCACTAGGTGGCAGCCCTTAAACATGAAAGGTTCTCCCAAACCAAAATGGAGGCGGAAGTCCCACGTTCTGATTCAACAGCAGAATGTCCAACATCTGCTTTCACAAGGACCTCAGTACTTATATGATCTAACAAACAGCTTCTCATTCTGTTGGCTCAGCAAAGAAGCACGCCAGCACTTAAAGCAGGAAGGCTCTCTGCCTAACCTATTTCACAAGGATAAAGGTTTAAGACATAGAAGAGTTCCAGATGCCAGTGTCACCTAGAAAGAGGGAAAATATAAAAGGGGGGAGGGCCTCCCTCTCACTTTCAGGAAAAGGAATACTGCAGCTTCTAGTCCCTTGATAAGAAGAACAAGAGGAGGAGTTTGGATTTATACCCCACCTTTCCCTCCTGTAAGGAGACTCAAGGTGGCTTACAAGTTCCTTTCCCTTCCTCTCCCCACAGCAGACACCTTGTGAGGTAGGTGGGGCTGAGAGAGTTCTGAGAGAACTGTGGCTAGCCCAAGGTCACCCAGCAAGAATGTAGGAGTGCAGAAACACATCTGGTTCACCAGATGAGCCTCTGCCACTCAGGTGGAGGAATGGGGGATCAAACCCGGTTCTCCAGATTAGAATCCACCACTACATCATGCTGACCCTACCTACCTTCCTGAATAGGATTTCTGAGAAGCAGTGAAGCTTCCTCTTATGCTTTGCCTCTCTCCCTCCCTCCTGCCAGAGGATTCAGCAACAGGTCACCAGCATGGAGAGCAAAAGACTTTTCCTCTTAGATAGGGAACAAATATACAGGAATGGATTTGCCAGAGGACTGATACATTGGAAAAGACTGAGCTGGAGGGGGTGGCAGGCAGGCCCTGATCATGGCATTCCTCTCCTCCATTTATCAGGTCTCCAAAGAGTTTGTAGTGTGAGATGCCTTCTCAGGCAACAAAGGAATTCCAGTTTCTCTGGGAGTATCAGCAACATTCCACTCTTCCATGGGAGGCTAAGTCAGACCAAGGGCAGGAGAAGCCCAAAAGCACCAGTGGGATAATGATCCCAGAATACTGTACCTGGAATTGGAAACACTTCACTTGTGGACACCAAAGGAGGCTAATTCCTTGCCAGCATGGCTGAGGAATTGAAGGCACAAGGTCCCTAGAATTAGCCCCCTGCCCCCCCCTGGATGAAGCCTGCATATATTTCTTCAAATATAGCCATCTGCTCACAGCCTCTAAGCCACACTAGCTTAAACCAGACAGAAGGGCCAGCCCGTACCTTCACAGAAAAACATATCCCAGACACGCAGCACAGAACTCCACGGCAAGGTCCTGGAGAACGCACACATGAACCATTCCGTCATGTACAGGATGGGGTCAATCTTCTGCTTGTTCAGGTGTTTATAAGCCATTGGTGAAACCCTGTGCAGCAGTGAGAAGAGGATCTCCCCATCTAGCTGGATAGCCTCCTGCATGGAGAGAGGGAGGAAATCTGGTCAGGCGAGAAAGGGGGGTGGGGAGGCAGCAAGGACAGCCAGGAACTTCTCAGCTTTTAGGCCCTGTTCCCTTCGCCTCTTGCCTTTATTAAGGTGGCGATGGCACTCTACTAGTCACATCATAAAAAAGGAGGTACAACTTTTTCCCCTGTTGACTGCTGTAATTCCATACTGTGGGTGGCACGAATTGGATTACTCATACTGGCCAAACCTGACTCAGCACAACATGTCATGTGTAGTTTGACCCTGAGTTGAACACAAGAGACACAAAAGCTAGGGCTTTGCTCCCTCCAACGCTCTTCCCAAAAGGAGATTACCCCAAAGACCCTTGAGATATTGTAGGAACTTGGAGGTGGAGAAGGAAACTCATTTCCTGTGCGGGGAGGCCATGACTAGAAATAGCAAACCATGCAGTCCTCTTGATCTGCTTCCTGTACTACGATTAGGCATTTACCATGACTGGAGATTGACCTGATAACTCCAAGCTGTAGGCCTCGGCAGGTGCACCACTGTTCTAATTCTTGATACCAGCTCTGCCCTGCTACAGTCAACTATGGAGAGTTCAATGTATTGTTGAAGGCTTTCACCAGACTATGTGGCCGTGGTGTGGTAGATCTTGTTCCTAACGTTTCGCCTGCATCTGTGGCCGGCATCTTCAGAGGTGTTATCGCAGAGAGAAGTGTGTAACAGACTTCTCTCTGCGATACACCTCTGAAGATGCCGGCCACAGATGCAGGCGAAACGTTAGGAACAAGATCTACCAGACTATGGAGAGTTCCTTCTTTCTACCAATTTCACCCACCAAGCTTGTCACCATCTCTCCAAGACACGTGGCTCTGGCTCTGAAGCAAGAAGAGACTGAGCAGGCTGCCAGACAGCCCCAAAGTCAGGGCTGGTAGGCGGTTTAAGCCATTGGTGGAGCTGCTAGTCACCAGGGGTCTTTTTCTCATGATCATAATCTCCTGTATGATCTGTGGCTTTTTTGCCCTCATTACTGAAGGAATGTGCTTGAAACAGAAGGATCACACACACATACCCCAACCCAGTTAAATCAGGGAGAAAAGCAAATTTATGTTACTCGTGATCATTAAGTCTTGACAGCCTGAAATAAAGATCTGGTTCAGGATTCCTTTGCCAGCTAAATTACTGCTTTCAGGAGGATGGGTAAAATTCCAGTTCTTCCTCTCACACACGTACAAGCAACAGAAACTGAACAAAAGCTTTCCTCTTGGATGTTTTGATAGACTAGTGGGCCTCAGTGTGACTGAGCAGGCCAGTATTATTAAACATAAGTGGAGACGCTGAATTAATGTATGTTTTCATCAGTAGATGACAGGGATTTCAATAAAAAAAGATCAGACTGAACTTGGGAGTTAGAATAAAGTATATGGCTGGCCATTACGGAGCTCCAGCTCTTGATCTTGTCAGAATAATTTTATCCCTTAAGAACGCACATCTCAGTTGCTGACCAGCACTGTAGCTAAAGCAGCTACAGGCAAATTGTGCTGTTGATCAGGGGTCTTCAAACTATGGCCCTCCAGATGTTCATGTACTACAATTCCCATCAGCCCCTGCCAGCATGGCCAAGTGACAGGGCTGATGGGAATTGTAGTTCATGAACATCTGGGGGGCCATAGTTTGAAGACCCCTGCTGTTGATTCTCCCTTTAATTCCTCTCCATCCTCCACATTATAGACAAAGAGCTCATCAGTGCTGTGCTTTTCTGTCTGTATTTTAACTGTTGATTGTTTTAATGATGTGTGTGTGTCGGGGGGGGGGGGGTTTGATTTTAATGGTTTTTAAATGTGATTTCATCATGTACATTTTTTTACCATGTCGATTTTTAAATTGTTAGCTGCCTTGGTGATCCTTGTATGTGCAAAAAAGGCAGGACACAGATTTTGAAAAACAACCTGAAGCAGGGCTTTGGGCCACCTGAACTCTAAGACGCCTCTGTAAATGTCACGTTATAAGAAGCCCATCTCCAAGAAAGTTTCATTCCCGGTCCACAGAGGAAGAGCCTTTGCAGCCTATCCTAAAGGAAAGAAAGAGCCCTCATGACAATTTCCGTGAGTTCCAGTCACTCACCAATTTCTCGCTATAGTAGCCAGGAAGGTACTTCTCACAGATCTGCACAAGGCACCAGAAAGCTTGCTGAAAGGAGGAAGAAGAGATTGAAGTCATTGTATGAAAAATAACTGAACAGAGCAGCATGGCTGGATCGTGCATTCGTGGTGATTGTTGCAGACAGATTTCTTCTTCCAGGAAAAAGAAATAAACGCAGAACTTCTTACAGAAACTACTTTAACAACTGGGATCAAAACGGTTCATAATGATTCTTTCCATTGCCTGGCGCGTTTGTTATATGATGCTCAGAAGTGTGAAGCACCAAGAATTTGGTGCACTGAAATCTCAGCAAACAGGAATAAGATGCATCTATACCTCCCAGTTTCTTTCTATCACGGCAACAGTAAAAGCTGCAACAGATGAATCTTTCACTCTATACAGTTCTTCAGAAACCTTGTAAATATTTCTTTTCTTGCAAGGAACATACTTTCAATCAGGCAACAGAATGAAAACTCGACAATGTCACATGTGTACATGCACACATGGAGAAGTTCCACCCATTAATGAAAACCGGCTCTACGCACAGCTAGAACTATTTTAGAGCTATTTTAACCACACCCAATAAATGCAGAGGGAACCACTTCAGCTTGCTTTGTAGGATTGACTCTATGCATTAGATATGCTGCCCGTTGCTAATTTTTCTAGGGACTCCACCCAGCGCATTCAAATAACCACTGGCCAAGGGTCAGGGTTGCAGATGAAGTTCAGACACCCTCTGAAGACAGTGCCCAGATAAAGGGGACACAAGGACAGCTGGCTGAGGAACAAGACCATGGCGCTCAGGAACAGACAGTTTACGCAAAGGATCGAGAACGTTACACAGCTCATAGACAGGGCTACCAAAAAGTGCTTCAAGCTCAATAATAGATGGGAACAACCGTGTTGGAACCATTGCAAGATTGGGATCTTTCCAACTCCCACTACAACCCTGTCCTTTCTGTACTTTAAAACAAATGTGATCTTTACTATTCTGCTATTTTTTTCCATCATGAGAATTCAGGGCAGCATACACATTCCTTAAGAGGTCTCCCAGCCAGCTTCTGACCAAAATCACTTAGCTTCCGCATAAATTAATGCTGAAGCCTAGTACATTAAAGTTAGTGGAACTTATGTCCTATTAGTCCATCTTGGAGAACGATCTCCATTTACAGGGCAAAACATGATGAGGGAAGAGTGCATAGAGTGTACTCCAAAGGCACCTGGTGGGCCACTGCGAGTAGCAGAGTGCTGGACCAGATGGACTCTGGTCTGATCCAGCAGGCTCTTTCTTATGTTCTTAATGGTCTCAAAGGCTCCACCTTAAGGAAGGACCTATAACTTTGGAGAAAAAACACCTCAGCTTTGCAAAGTTAACACTGAAGGGGGAACACGAAAACTTATGCTAGCTAGCTGTCAAGGAGATTTTTTTTTACTTTTCTTCTCTTCTTTATCCATTTAGCTGTGTCCGACTCTTGGATACTCTGTAAACCAGTCTCCTCCCTGTTTGCCACAACTTCTTTCAATTGGTTGATGTTCATGCCCATGTCCCTCTTAATGGTTTCCAACCAACGAGTCATTGGCCTACCCCGTTTCCATTTGCCACTGACCATTCCGAGTAGCATCTCTTTTTCCAGTGAATTTGCCCTCATCACATGTCCAAAGTAGGTCAGCTGCTGTCTAGTGATCTTGCCCTCCAGAGTCATCTTTGGGAGCAGCAGTGGCGTAGAAGGTTAAGAGCATGTGTATCTAATCTGGAGGAACCGGGTTTGATTCCCAGCTCTGCCGCCTGAGCTGTGGAGGCTTATCTGGGGAATTCAGATTAGCCTGTGCACTCCCACACACGCCAGCTGGATGACCTTGGGCTAGTCACAGCTTCTCGGAGCTCTCTCAGCCCCACCTACTTCACAGGGTGTTTGTTGTGAGGGGGGAAGGGCAATGAGATTGTAAGCCCCTTTGAGTCTCCTGCAGGAGAGAAAGGGGGGATATAAATCCAAACTCTTCTTCTTCTAATACGCTCCAGGACAGCGTATATACAGCTCCAGGACTCTATTTTCTGACAGCAGCTACAAATCCCATGTCCAGCATATTCAACAAGCAAGGCTTAGAAGCAACCATGAACAGTCACATTTCAATATGCCCACTATGATGGGGAGACACATACCTGAAGGTGTAGTCAACATGCACTACATACACAAACGTAAAGCTGCTTTATATCAGGCCAATGGTGCCTCTAATCCAGTTCTACCTATTTTGACTGGCTGCAGTTCCATGGGGTCTGACATATGAGCTTGTCCCAGTCCCAGTAGCAGAGATCTTTAACAAGAGATACCAGAACTTAATCTGCAATTTTCTGCATACAAAGCATTACCAATGAGCTCTACCCAGTGGTGGTAGGTCTTCAGCGTGTCTTTGCATTTTAGCAAAAATAACCAAGAACAAGTCCAGATTGTGACCATAATGGATAGGAAAACTCTCCCAATTGGATGGGGCCTGGATAAGTGTACACCATCCCTAGATCACCATTGAGAGAGACTCAAGCCTCCTTTCCCCTCCGCCAGGGAGGTCTGAGGTTCACGAATCAGGGGGTCTTCATATTACTCCATATAGTAGGATAGAGTTGCCACCTACCTCTGCAGGCATATGCATCAGCAAGACTGCAGCAATTGGTGCCTGGGCCTGGCAGTAGCCCTCCTCTGGCCGATACAGTGTGTAGGCCTTCAGGACACGGAACAGGTCTTGTTGCCTGCACAAAGAAAACACAACATTCATACCACACTGGCTCTCATTATAAAGTACTAATGGCTTCCTCTTGTTGCCAAGAGGGAGGCTTCAGAACTCCTTCACACTACACCTGCTCTTAGTCTCAGCACCCAATCTCCTCCTACTTACTTTACCAGGATTAAGTGGCCCAGCCGTAAGAGCCTATTCCCTCACCTGCAGAGAGCTTGACCCAAAAGTTATCCAAAGTATTTTTACATCTGTAGTGGGGGGAGGGGAGACGACTCGTAACTCCACATCTGTATTTGGCACAACCATATATCTGGACCACGCAACTAAAATTGACATCTCTTTCCTCCTTATTTTCCCATGCCCCTCTTCGTATCTGACCAGGACACACAGTGCCGGTGGACATCTGCCTAAACACTGAATCCTCTTCCATCTAGGGGTAACCTAGCCTTCTAACCTCCACCCTGGTAGCAGCCTCAGTACATTTACCGGAGCATATATTTTTGCTCAACCGTGCCCCCCAGCATTTTACAAGATGCAAAAACACATCGACAAAGCATCGTAGAGGCAAATATTCAGTTACTTCCAAAAAGTGATAATCCTCTAATGCATAGGTGTCAAATTTGCGGCCCTCCAGATGTTATGGACTACAGTTCCCATAATCCCCTGCCAGCATCATGCTGGTAGGGGATTATGGGAACCGTAGTCCATAACATCTGGAGGGCCGCGAATTTGACACCTGTGCTCTAATGTGTCTTCACTGCTGCTGCGAACACCTCTGGATTCTACACTGGCAATGAAACATCCACACAGGGATGTTTGCTGTGCTTTCCCTAAATATCCCCTCTTGTCTACTATTTCTCCTGTCCCCCTGGACCACCAGAGTGCAGATTGCCAGTTTTTTAAAAATCAATAGCAGCTACAGCAGTATAGTGTAACAAAGTGATGTCAATAAATGTCACCTTTTTTAAAGCCTTTAAAAGGTGCACCTGTGTTGTGGGGGAGAGGGCAGGAATGTCAGGCACAAAGGAACATGACTTTGATGTAGGGGTGTGTGCATAAAAATCAGTATTTTCCTATCCCAAATCCTTTTTGGACTACCATCTTTCCAGAAAGACTGGACTTAAGCAAATTTTGAAGCAAACAGAACAAAGCAGGAGCAAGTATGGAAGTGAATGACTGGGAAACAACTGGGGATAAGGTCTTGTAGATGCTTCTCAATAAACCCCCTGCAGTTTAAGACCCAAATGAAGCAAAACACCTTTGTAAATGCAACCATGAAGACTGGATACCATGCCCATTTATTCTATGAATGACATGGAAATTGTGTTCTTATGCATAAATAGTACTATTTCCCTCCACCCCCCAATGTTCTTAGACATGTATGAACCTGCTACTCTTCACGCACAAGGCAGGTTAAAGGAAACCTTCTGCCAAGTGCCTATCAGCTACTGAATGTACCTTTCTTAGTTCCCACCCGCAAACCATTGTGCTAAGAGTGGCATTTGCACAGAGCCAATGCAATGCACCACTAGGCAACCAGTGACAAACACCTTCAGAGAAAACTCTTTGAAGCATGTCTGGTACTTGGTTACCAGGTCATCAAGGGAGATGGAATTCTGTAGGAGAGTTCATGATGTGCTACGTGACTACTTCCAAAACAAGGATCACATTTGGCTTCAGTTCAGATACAGCCAGAGGAAGAGCGCTCACGGGAACATGTGGGGTCACATGTCCCTGGACACATGTCAGATGTTCATGTGGGCAGTGGAAAATTGCCCCCCACGCCCCTCCCTTCAGCCCCGCCAGGCTGCTCCTTCAACTGGCGGAGCCTCCGCCGGCTGAAGGAGTAGCCTGGTGGGGCCGGGCTGAGGGGCAGCCCGAGGCAAACTCCTGCCAGCTAAGCTAAGTGGGGCACGGGTGCCCCCGGAGCAAGTGTTGCCCCAGGTGGCATTTCCCCCCCCCTGCCCCCATGCCTCTGGATACAGCCCTGAAATTTCACAAACATACAAAGACACAAAAGCAGAGAAGAGCCATCCAGCCTACCCATGGCCTCCACGTGCAACAAACATTTCATGGAATGGAAACTGCCTATGGAGATCTCGTTCAATGACATCCAGCCACTTGGGATCCCCCAGGGCCTCATCCAGCTCCTGTGAAAAGACAGAATAATTACTACAGGGGTTCTGAGATTCCTGCATCTAGAAAAGAAAGAGAAATACAAAGGCAGAAGAACAGTTACTTCTATATTAAAAAAAATCTTTTGCCTTTGGAAGGACAAGATCAAAGTGGAAACCACAGCTGACTTCTACAGCCTCTTATGCACAGTACTCAGCGGACTACTCAAGACTCTCCAACTAAAAGACTGTTCACACTGAAGTGTGGATTTCAGAAGGACCTGAAGAGAAGCAAACATACAGCCATGTTGATACTGGGGATGCTGCCAGATACCCTAACACTGTAACTAAAGACACAAAATGCAGTGGAGGGAATGACTGATCCCAAAGAGGTTGGAAAGTTCATACTGTGCCTCCAGACATCTGCAGCCAGGTAACAAGTAAACATAGTGACTCATGAACTAACTGCTGTCATTACAGGTCCAAGTTTCTTCTGTGCTTACTACAGCACGTAAGTTATATGGTACTTAGTGAAGACATACTGTGCACCTACAACATGTCTGTGACTGGAGAGGCAGAACTGCACTACTTCAGACAACCCACGGGAAATAACCCTTTCTCATGAAAAATACATACATTAAAACACAGAACTTACACTTGATGGAGACAAGTTTTAAGAATTTGCAGGGAGTTTCCAACAAAGAAACATTAAAAACTGTCATCTTCTACTCTGGTGTAGTCCCTTCTGCCACCTGAGCAGACGAGGACTTAGACTTGAGGAGTGATGAGGAAGGGGAAGAGTATTTTCTGTACCAAATTTGTTGCAGTCAAGATTCCACTGGGGTCCACAGATACAAACAGAAAGCAGTCTATGCCCCCCAAAAGGGAATCCTCTCAATCTAGCGCAGGGGTCTTCAAACTATGGCCATCCAGATGTTCAGGAACTACAATTCCCATCAGCCCTGCTACTTGGCCATGCTGGCAGAGGCTGATGGGAATTGTAGTTCCTGAACATCTGGAGGGCCATAGTTTGAAGACCTCTGGCTAGCATATATTACTCAAAGGTACTGGTTTCAAATGAAGCTTTCAGTACTCGGTGGATGTGTCTAATGCCCCCCCACCCCTGACACCTCCAAGCACCTGATTACTACCACATCTTGTCCTGGTGGTGGAAAGTGCCCTCAAGTCACAGCTGACTGACCGAGACCCTGCAGGGTTTTCATGGAAAAAGGCATTAAGGTGGTTTGCAACTGACTGCCTCCATGTGGGAAGAAACAGTTTTGAGAGAACTACCGTCTTTCCCTGAAAAGAAGACAGGGTCTTATATTAATTTTTGCACCAAAAGATGCATTAGGGCTTATTTTTTGGCGTAGGGCTTATTTTAGGGAAAATATGGTACCTTCACAATTCATTAAGGTGGGCTCTCAGCAGCCCCGCTCCTTCCCCCGTCACATGTGATACAAGATGCATCCTCATTGGCAGGTAGCACCCTGCTGGATCACACCATCCTGATCTGTAAGTACTGGTAGGGCTTTATTTTTGGAGTAGGGCTTATATTTTAAGCATCCTCCAAAAATCCTGAAAAATCATAATAAGGCTTATTTTCAGGGTAAGGATTATTTTAGGGGAAACACGGTATGACTGGCTGATGGTCACCCAGCACTTCATGTGGAAGAATGGGGAATTGAAAGTTCTCCAAATTAGAACCTTTCACTTTTAACCACTAAACCACACTGGCTCCCTTATTACATCTTGTCCTAGTGAATTCCAAAAGCCAACTCAGTTTTTTGTGAAATAATACTTTTTAAAGTATCCTGAGCTTACAATCGCTCAGTGATCAGCCCCCTCATACTGAGAGCACCGTGTTTCTGCCACTCTACCCAGAGTCTTACATCAAACTTGCCAGGATTCTGCTCCAACTTGACTTTGCCTCCTGAGAGGTACTGCCACGCCCGACCCCGCAAAGATGGAGGGATCCCCTTCTGGCATCTGAGCCGGATCTGAAGAGACAGAAAACCAACATTAAGGTGCAAGAGCTTCACAGATTCCTTCCCCCACAGTGTGCATGGGGTATTATGTCCAAAAGAAAACTCAGTCCACCTTGTTACCACCCAAACCTCTGGCCAAACAAAAAGAGCAGATGGCCAAAATGCCTTTGACTTAACCTATCTAATTCCAACTATAATATTTGCTTAACATTAATCTCTTACTACAATTGCCTCTTTCTCCACCTAACTACTATATATACAGTTAGATTTTAAGCTCTTTGAAAGCAATGACTCAACTTTTGCTTCATTTACTCTGAGGAGCACACCAAAATATTTTACAGGAGACTTTGATATGGAGCAAGTGCAAATACAAGAATCCGGATGCATTTGATATAATGCACAAAAACCAAGTTTTATCATCACTATCTTAAGGTTTCTGAATAGTTTTAAAACTTGTTTCCTTGGAAGTGAGATTACACTCAAAGCTCTTCAGGATTCTACACATAAAACTCTCTGAACTGTTTCAGTGTCCACATTTCCTTGCCTGATTTTCACCAATTTACCAGTACCCCTTACATCAAATGAACCTTTGTACTTTTTAGGACTAAAATCACTTCTTGGGCAAGTTATTTCTCCCATTCTCGGTTCTCCCCATCCTTAAAAATGGGAGTGATACTTACAGGGTTATTATAACTCCTGGCAGAGAGAGTGGGATGTCAAATTGAAATAATAATAATAATAATAAAGCATTTTGCATGCAATAGGGGCAGACAGCTTGCACAATTTTAAGTGGGTGTTAGAGACTCACTGAGATTCAAGGTCCTATTTCCCCCTTCTTAGCATCATGGCCATTACATATATCCCCATAGACAAAATGGACTGTCCTGATTTGTTGGGCTGTGTTCCGGGGCACAGCCACAATTGTGGAACACCTCACACATTTAAAAAATGCTAGTCCTCAGGAACAAGATCCACCAGACCACGGCCACACAGCCCAGAAAACCCACCACAACCAGCTAGTCCTCATGTTTGCAGAGAAAATCAAGCTATAGAAGACAGTTTGCTAAGAGAATAGAACCAGGGAGGTTCCTAGACATGCCTTCTATTAAAAATGAATCATTCTGGCAAGGTACAGCAGACACACTTGTATAGATTGATTCATTTTGACTAGTCTGTTCATAACAACATATGAAGCAGTAGTACATTGAGTGAGACCATTGGTCTATCAAGGGCAGCACTGTCTCAGCAGAAGTCTTCCTGAACCTTTGGAATGGAGATGCTGAGAACATAAATCAGGACCTTTTCTATAAAAAAAGGGGTGGTCTACTACTGAACCACAGCACCTCCTATTTGCTGAATCTTGGGTTTCCCATCTAAAGATAAAAACAGGATGGGGCAGCCACTAAAATAAGAACCCCGCTTATTCCCCAAGGACATATAGGTGCTCCTCTCAAGAAGTTTCTCTTTCCCCATCATATATTCATGTGCCAGAGCTCCACTAATCCACGAGAGCGAGATATATGAACACATTACTGAGCTCACTTATTCTTTCACTTGTTCTTCCCGAGGGAAATTTTCTTGTCCGTTAGAAACAAAACACCAATTTGTCTGTTGTTCTGAGGGGATTTTCTCCTCATGTGAGCAGCTTCCACAGAAACTTTAAGATCACTTTATTAAGTGCTATACAGAATAAGCTTTGCAATTCTCTCAGTCAAGCGGGAAAATATACAATATAACTTGAGTAATTTTTTTTGGAGGGGGGGGGAATAATTATTAGAATAAGCTGGAATTGACAGCTATGTAGGAGCCAGCAGATTGTTTAGGATACAGCCAACATGCATATGCTTAGTATAGTTGCCAATCTCCAAATGGGGGCAGGAGATCTCCCCATGACAGAGATCAGTTCCCCTGGAGAACATGGGTGCAATTTACCCTCTACGGCAATTTACCCTGATGGTCTCTCTGCTCCCAAACCCTGCCCTCTCCAGGATCCACCCCAGAATCTCCAGGAATTTTCCTGCCCAAAGTTGGCAACTCTAGTGCTTAGACAGATAAGCCTTCATGATCCACTTTTCCAAGCAGCCATATAGAGGTCTGATCTAGATTGGTCCCTTTGATGTTATTTCTGCTTGAATACTGGGAAGATCTAATCCTGGATCTCCTGCCATCTTGCCTAGCTAGGTCTCATGCCTTCAGCACACTGTACTTTTAAAACTTCCTGAAGGATCTTAATATGGCCACTGCTGGGTGCACTGAGTAATCTGCAAGCAAAACTAGCTGTACCACAAACAAATCTAACAGAGTCACAGAATCATGAAGTTGGAAGAGACCACAAGGGCCATCAAGCCCAAACCCTGCCATGCAGGAATACTCAATCAAAGCACTCCTGAGAGATGGCCATCCAGCCTCTGTTTTAAAAACCTCCAAAGGAGACTCCACCACACTCTGAGGCAGTGTACTCCACTGTCGAACAGCCCTTACCATCAGAACGGTTTCCTAATGTTTAGATGGAATCTCCAGAACTGGACACATAATTCCATGTGAGGTCTGACCAATGAAGAATAGAGAGGTACCATTACGTCCCTAGACATTATATTCCTATCGATGTGGCTCAGAATTGCATTGGCTTTCTTCACTACCACATCACACTGCTGACTCATGTTCAGTTTGTGGTCTACTAGGATTCCCAGATCCCTTTCACATATACTGTTGTCAAACAAGGTGTCATCTGTATTGTCGAAGGCTTTCACGGCCGGAATCACTTGGGTGCTGTGTGGTTTCCGGGCTGTATGACCGTGTTCTAGCAGCATTCTCTCCTGACGTTTCGCCTGCATCTGTGGCTGGCATCTTCAGAGGATCATTCTCTCCTGACGTTTTGCCTGCATCTGTGGCTGGCATCTTCAGACGATCCTCTGAAGATGCCAGCCACAGATGCAGGCAAAACGTCAGGAGAGAATGCTGCTAGAACACGGTCATACAGCCCGGAAACCACACAGCACCCAAGGTGTCATCTATTTTCTCAGCCTAAGTGTAGCATCTTACATTTTTCTCTGTCAAAATTCATTTTGTTAGTTTTGGCCCAGTTTGTCCCTCAGCGAATTCAAAAACAGATGCTCAGTGGAGCAGGAAATGTTGCCGCATGGAGAGAAAGGGTTGATGCTGCATTCAAAGCATCAGCAATTGCTAGAAAAACATAAAAAGATGTTAAAGCCACAGCAGACAGAGGAGTCAGCAGTCTTCGCAAAGGCTGGGTTTATTTCAACACTACACATCAGCCAACAGCCCTCCCCCTCTTACCAGTCTGTGGGAATGGCAACTTTTGCTGCTAACGTCAAAGGTGGTTTTGAAGGCAAACTTCTACCTTCCACAACTGATTTCTGCCAGGCAACCTAAAACGGTAGCTGTGATGCCAAGGGAATGGAGAGCACAAGGTACACCATGCTCTGAGAGAAGGGAAAGTCTACAGGTAACTAGACAGCTACACAGTCTCTGGCAGGAGCATCCAGCTTTGGCCAATTGTAGGAAGTCATCTAAAGGCAGGTCCCATAGCTGCCAATTAGGATGGCAGTGTGTCAGGGACCAGGATATTCGCTCTCCAAGCAGACGGTTCATTCTGCACCTATAAAATCTCAAACATAAATTGGGGGACTTCAGGAAAAGACTTCATCCCTAGCAGAAGCAAAACTATACAAACATGATTTGCTCAGGCTGCAGAATCCGGCCACTTCGGACTCAGAAGGAGTTTCACTTAGGCGCAAAATGCAAGGAAAATGATACTTTAAATCAGGATATACAGTCCCCTATTATTTAACCTAAGCATGTGTCATTCTAGAGACCCGTTTGTAACACAGGCTCTCCTAACCTCCCACTGAAAAGAGGCTTCAGCAGAAGTCTGATAACCAGGAAGAACAGCACTGGACTGTACCACTCTGCATCCATTCCACCCCTCCAATTTCTTTGGAATTTTCTTAATTCTTTATGTATAATAGACTGTATGCTACTGCATGTCAGATTCTCTCCTGCCATTTGCCACAGCTTCTTCATGAAGTTCAGAATGGCACATTACCATCCGCTTTAGTGAAGCCAAAGAGATTATGGCTATTTTCAGATCAGATTGGGCCCCACTTCAGGGGGGGAAAGCTACATAGGACGTGGGAGTCAAGATTCTCCAGCATATTGACACTGCAGCGTTATGTTGCCCAGTGACTTCACAAACAGGAAGGAAACAGAGATAGGAGGAGCTCCACTGAATTCCATTTGTGATAACATGTATAGAACTGGCCCACAGCTCCTACTGATTGAGAGGAATCACATGGATTCCAGGTCCATATTCCAGCAGGAGTGTGAGGGGGGGGAGAGACACAGCCAAAAAACCACAACTGAACAAACCCCTTGGTAACTTATCTGACACATTAAGCCTATACATTCAAGGTACCCCACTGTTAAGAAGTTAAGTGGGCTATCAGGTGACCCAAACTAAAGCTGCCTATCAACTACACTTTTTTATTGTATCTAATCAATTTTTCCATGGTAGTTTCTAATAAGAATGTAAGAACATAAGCAAGAGCCTGCTGGATCAGACCAGAGTCCATCTAGTCCAGCAGTCTGCACAATGTGAAAACAATGGCTTGCTGCTGCTGTTGCTCCTGAGCACCTGGTCTGCTAAGGCATTTGCAATCTCAGATCAAGGAGGATCAAATTCGGTAGCCATAGACCCACTTCTCCTCCATAAATCTGTCCAAGCCCCTTTTAAAGCTACCAAGTCCTTTTTAAAGCTAAGAAAGACTAATAAGACTCAAGCATAATTTTATGGCCGTTTCTCTTATCTTGCACCTTTCTCAAGTCACAATGATAGAATCATACAGTGACAGCTATCCACGATCAGAGTCAACCCTACTACTGTTTGCAGCCTTTATTTACACAAGTAAAGGAAGTACCAAAGAATGAAGTCCTTGCCATATATTAGATAGGTCTAAGGTAAACCTTTCTGATTGCACACTCAGGAGAATACTGCTCTTGCATAAGGGGGATTCTAAAGATGAGCAAGGTGGTCAAAATTGCTGTATCAAGTGCCATTAAGCATCCCTGAATGGAAGGAGACACAAGTCACCACCCGAGCAAGGACAGCAGGCTCTTGCTTAGAGGCTGGCATGCATGGGGGTATACGGCTCAGTGGCAGAGAATGCTGAAGGTTGCAAGATCAATCCCTGGCACCTCTGCGGAATTTTTGAGCAGACAAAACTGATCTTGATGAACCAGTGGTCTGATTCAGTGTAATGCAGCTTCATGTATCACAGTCAAAGGCTGTCATCTCAGGATGGAGCAGCAGTATAAACAAGCTTAAAATAAACGAGGAGGACATCCTGGAATCCCCCAACCAACATATGGAAGGGTTGTTGTTTCAGGATAATGATCACTGCTGAGAGGCCGTCTGGATTCCTTTTCCAGTCTCAGACAGAGACACAACGATTTGCAGCAAGATCTGCAAAGCAGCTGATTTAGATCAAAGCAAGCAGGCTTTCGTGGAAGTATGCAGAGATGGCAACACAAAGGACACTCAGAGAACCACACCCTGATGAGAAGGTTGGCAGCAGGAAGCCTGGTATAGATGGGAGCAGCTAGGACTGCATTCCCTGTTTGACTGCTCTGGCAACATTTTGAACAAACAGCACAAACAGCAGAAGAGATATTGTAGCACAGCATTGGACCTTTGACCATCCCGCCACTGCATTGTGGTTTGAGACACACAAACAGAAAAAAATCCGCCCTGAATCAAAAAAAAATCTTCTGGCTCTGCATGACTACAGAACTGAGCAGTAACACAGTAACAAGAATCCTTTAACAGGAAGGTAGAACCAAGTGCATGTCACCAAGTTCTGTGTTACAGAAAGCAAGATAGCCATTTCAGGTCTCCACTGTGTGAAAGGGAGTGTACAAAAGAAGTCAAGAATACAATATTCTAATTGGCTGTATTTCAAGAATTTAGTTATATTTAAAGCAATATTTAATATAACTTGGTTTAAAGTGAAATTTAAATATGAACGCGTTTTTCTTTTGTTGTAATTCTTTTTTATAACTTTATTTAATAATTTTCAATAATAAATAAATAATAAACATACACTGCACTGAAGGAAGGGTATAAACCAAGTGAAAAGCAAATACAATACCAAGTTGGTATGGGACTAAAACAAGTCAATATGTAAACATCTCCCTTTTTATTTCCATAAAACTCCATACTAGCCTACATATCAAAATACAGTCTATTTCTTAAAACCCCGTTCATGATGCCCTCCCCACAAACACACGGGATTAAGGATGGCTTTTCCCCTTTATAATCAGTGACCAATTATATATATTTCAGCAAATTCCAAAATTGTTATGACGTAATTCAACAACATGGACACCTTCCATCTGATGGTGCCCAGCAATGTCCACCCATTCTTCCAGGAGCCTAGGACAGTGGTGGCGAACCTATGGCACAAGTGCCACAGGTGGCACTCAGAGCCCTCTCTGTGGGCACGCACAAACAGAGTGCCCCCCCCCCCCAATCTAGGCTTGCCTGGGCCACTGGGCTCGATTTTTAGCATTAAACCTAAGACCCAGTTTTCGGGAAGCAGTGTAGGTAACCCTGTTAAGCACTGTTAAACCCCACTGATTTTCATGCGAAGAACTAAAGCGTGATTCTTTACCTGGGAGTAAGCTCAGTTGCTGCCAATGGGGCTTGTTTCTGAGTAAACCCTCCTAGGGTTGTGATTCACCCGTTGGAAGAGTTGCACGGTTGCTTCAAAGCAAAGCCACTGACTACCACCAAGCTTACTCCTGAGTAACACACGCCTTGGAGCCAACCATTTTTTCTAAACTAAAACCTCAGTATTCAGGTTAAATTGCTGTGTTGGCACTTTGTAATAAATAAATGGGCTTTGGGTTGCAATTTGGGCACTCGGTCTCAAAAAGGCTCGCCATCACTGGCCTAGGAGCTTTGCCACCAATTAGCATTCCCAACTCAGTGTTCACACAAGCTCTCCAAGCAAGATCTTTCAAAATCCCAAATCCATTACAACGCTTCAAAAAGAAATTCACAACCGCCTGCCTTTTCTCTAAGCAGCTATAATTGCACAGAACAAATGGCTTATGGGGTCTAGGATCACAGGCTTTGGATTATACTTCTCAGTTGAAGTACAGAGAGCTTACTAATTGCAAACGAATGAGTTTGGTTACAGCAGGAACACATAATACAATATTGTTCAGGAAATGCATGTATTATGGAAAACTTGATTTAATTTTTTTCTTTTTGGCGGTAATTTTAAATTTTAATTTAATCAGCCTATCTTGCCACTGAATGCTGGCACACCTTTTGGGATGGAGAAATTCAGCCTAAGGCAATTGACTTGAAAGGCTTTACAATAAAGAAGAAGAGTTGGCTTACAAGCTCCTATCCCTTCCTCTCCTCACAACAGAAACCTTGTGAGGTGAGGCTGAGAGAGCTCCCAGAGAACTGGGACTAAGGTCACCCAGCAGGAATGTAGGAAACACATCTGGTTCATCAGATAAGCCTCCGCCACTCAGGTGGTAGAGTGGGGGATCAACCCCAGTTCTCCAGATTAGAATTCACCTGCTCTTAACCACTACACCAAGCAGTTACAATCCTACACTGCTGTAAAATATAGCACTGGCTGGTCCTCCAAGAAACCCAGCTTAACACAGGGAATATGCCAGACAACTCCAATATGCCAGACAACTCCAACCCGGTTTGCCCTGCTCTCTGAAGCCGCTGTTGACAGGGCCCTGGCTGCTGTTAGACCTACTACCTGTCCTCTGGATCCGTGCCCCTCCTGGCTTGTTAAAGTTTGCCGGGAGGAGCTACGACCCCACGTGTTGAATATTATCAATGGCTCCCTTGAGCAAGGAGTCTTTCCGGGTGGGTTGAAGGAGGCAGTGGTCCACCCACTCTTAAAAAGACCATCATTAGATCCGGGAGATCTGGCCAATTACCGCCCCGTCTCGAATCTTTCGTTTCTGGGGAAGGTAATTGAGAGAGTGGTGTTGGAGCAGCTTCAGGGTTTCCTGGAGGACACATTGGCTTTTGACCCCTTCCAGTCCGGCTTCCGTGCTGGGCATGGGACGGAGACTGTTCTCGTCGCCGTCACAGATACGCTCCGTATGCAGCTTGACCGAGGCGGATCGGCGCTGCTGGTGTTATTAGATCTTACCGCAGCGTTTGATGTGGTCGATCACGACCTTTTGACCCACCGCCTGGCCGCCTCGAGTGCGGGGCACTGTCCTTCAGTGGATTGTCTCGTTTCTCCGACCGGAGTCAGCAAGTGTGGTGCGGGGATCAGGCCTCCCGAAGGTGCCCGCTTCATTGCGGTGTGCCCCAGGGTGCGCTCCTATCCCCGCTGTTATTTAATATCTATATGCGACCCCTTGCTCAGTTGGTACGGAGCTTTGGGCTGATCTGTCACCAGTATGCTGATGACACTCAGCTCATTCTGTTGATGGAGGGAGCGTCACGCCGCCCCTGCAGCTCTGCAGCATTGTTTGGAGGCGGTTGCTGGTTGGTTGCGACAGAGCAGGTTAAAACTAAACCCATCGAAGACGGAGATCCTCTGGCTAGGGCGCGAGGGGGAGGTTGGGGATTTTCAGCCGCCGGTGTGGGAGGGGGCCTCATTGGCACCGGCCCCCTCCGTTCGCAGCCTGGGGGTCCACCTGGATTCGTCTCTTTCAATGGAGACCCAGGTGGCCCATACAACCCAGGTTGCGTTTTTCCACCTCCGTCAGGCCAGACGGCTGGCCCCCTTCCTCTCCTAAGCGGACCTGGCCACTGTGATCCATGAAACGGTCACCTCCAGGCTAGACTATTGTAATTCGCTCTACGCTGGCCTGCCCTTGCGCCTGATTCGGAAGTTAAAGCTGGTCCAGCATGCGGTGGCGCGTTTACTTACAGGAGGTGCCTACCGTGACCATATTCAGCCTGTACTCCGCCAGCTGCACTGGCTTCCAGTGGAATTCCGAATCATCCACAAGGTATGGGTGTTAACCTTTAAGGCCTTATGCGGCCTGGGACCCTCGTACCTGCGGGACCGCCTTACCCCATACGTCCCTACACGGCCTCTGCGTTCAGCAGAGGCCAATTTGCTGGTGGTTCCCAGCCCCTCAATGACACGGCTGGCCTCCACCCGGGCCAGGGCTTTTACGGCCCTGGCCCCTGCCTGGTGGAACACTCTTCCTCCAGCTGTCCGGGCCCTGGGGGATCTTGGAGAGTTCCGCAGGGCCTGTAAGACCGAGTTGTTCCACCGGGCTTTTGGGGAGGCCAGCTGTTGAGGGTGAGCGCCCTCTTTGTCTTTCCCTTTTAACATCTTGGGAGCTGTAATTAGATCTACCGCCCCCTCTCTGGGAAGGGTTTTTATTGTTAGTTTTAAATCCTGGACGCCAAGTGGAATGCTGTAGTTTCATGTTTTAAATATGTATATTTATACTGATTATTTATTGTTATTATTGTTTCTGGAATATTATTTTGTTGTTCACCGCCCAGAGCCCTCAGGGGATGGGGCGGTATACAAATGTAATTATAAATAAATAAATAAATAAACTCTCCTATGCATTCTTGCAAGATGCAGCCACCTAACTCAATCTATAACCACTTCACAAAAGGAGGCAACTTCCCTCTGCAGGCAGTCTATATGCAAGTACCAAGTCCATGCCAGAATCAGGCTAGTAAAGAGAAAGATTGGGCTGCATCCCTGAAAACTTCCTCTCAGGACAGCCCATTCTAGTGACGTTTGCAACTGATGGTCAAAATAGTTTCTCCAAAACAACAAGATGGGGTGCAGCTGGGTGGTAGGACACTGCAGAGACAGAAACCCACCTGGAGGGGGGACAGAAGCCACTGACAACTAGCTCAGAGGAAACCTGCAGAAAAATGAAGACTAGATTGTTTTCAATTAACAGTAACTGCTAAAGTCAGGCAACATACCTTTATGCGGTCTTAAAAAGTGAGCTGCTATTCAGATTCAGAATAATGGGGGGGGGGGAGAAGGGGGAGTCTAGAGTACAGGATCATTAAGAACATAAGAACATAAGAACAAGCCAGCTGGATCAGACCAAAGTCCATCTAGTCCAGCTCTCTGCTACTCGCAGTGGCCCACCAGGTGCCTTTGGGAGCTCACATGTAGGATGTGAACGCAATGGCCTTCTGCGGCTGTTGCTCCCGATCACCTGGTCTGTTAAAGCATTTGCAATCTCAGATCAAAGAGGATCAAGATTGGTAGCCATAAATCGACTTCTCCTCCATAAATCTGTCCAAGCCCCTTTTAAAGCTATCCAGGTTAGTGGCCATCACCACCTCCTGTGGCAGCATATTCCAAACACCAATCACACGTTGTGTGAAGAAGTGTTTCCTTTTATTAGTCCTAATTCTTCCCCCCAGCATTTTCAATGAATGCCCCCTGGTTCTAGTATTGTGAGAAAGAGAGAAAAATTTCTCTCTGTCAACATTTTCTACCCCATGCATAATTTTATAGACTTCAATCATATCCCCCTCAGCCGCCTCCTCTCCAAACTAAAGAGTCCCAAACGCTGCAGCCTCTCCTCATAGGGAAGGTGCTCCAGTCCCTCAATCATCCTTGTTGCCCTTCTCTCTGTACTTTTTCTATCTCCTCAATATCCTTTTTTGAGATGCGGCGACCAGAACTGGACACAGTACTCCAAGTGCGGTCGCACCACTGCTTTATATAAGGGCATGACAATCTTTTGCAGTTTTATTATCAATTCCTTTCCTAATGATCCCCAGCATAGAGTTTGCCTTTTTCACAGCTGCCATGCATTGAGTTGACATTCCCATGGAACTATCAACTAAGAAGCCTAAATCCCTTTCCTGGTCTGTGACTGATAGCACTGACCCCTGTAGCGTGTATGTGAAGTTTGGATTTTTTGCCCCTGTGTGCATCACTTTACATTTTGCTACATTGAACTGCATTTGCCATTTCTGAGCCCACTCACCTAATTTATCAAGGTCCGCTTGGAGCTCCTCGCAATCCTTTGTGGTTCTCACCACCCTACATAATTTGGTATCATCTGCAAACTTGGCCACCACGCTTCCCACCCCTACTTCCAGGTCATTTATGAATAGGTTAAAGAGCACTGGTCCCAAAACGGATCCTTGGGGGACACCACTCCCGACATCTCTCCATTGTGAGAACTTCCCATTTACACCCACTCTTTGTTTCCTGTTTCTCAACCAGTTTTTAATCCATAGGAGGACTTCCCCTCTTATTCCTTCATTGCTGAGTTTTCTCAACAGTCTCTGGTGAGGAACTTTGTCAAAAGCCTTTTGGAAATCCAAGTAGACAATGTCCACCGGTTCACCCCTGTCCACATGCCTGTTTACACCCTCAAAGAACTCTAGTAAGTTTGTAAGACAGGATTTGCCTTTGCAAAAGCCATGCTGACTCTTTCTCGTCTTGCTTTTCTACATGTTTTATAATTTTATCTTTAATGATAGATTCTACTAATTTACCAGGAACAGATGTCAAACTGACTGGCCTGTAATTTCCCGGGTCCCCCCTAGATCCTTTCTTAAAGATTGGTGTGACATTGGCCATCTTCCAGTCTTCAGGGATGGAGCCTGATTCCAGGGATAAGTTGCATATTAAAGTGACAAGATCAGCAATTTCATGCTTGAGCTCTTTAAGAACTCTTGGGTGAATGCAATCTGGGCCAGGGGATTTGGTAACATTTAGTTTATCAATGGCTGCCAGAACTTCTTCCTTGTCTACCACTATCTTCGCTAGTTCCTCGGATTCGCCTCCTAAGAAGCTTGGTTCAGGTGCAGGAATGTTCCTCACCTCCTCTTGGGTGAAGACAGATGCAAAGAATTCATTCAGCTTCTCTGCAATCTCCCTGCCATCTTTTAGCACACCCTTTGTTCCTTTGTCATCTAACGGGCCTACCGCTTCCCTTGCTGGCTTCCTGCTTTTGATGTACTTGAAGAACTGTTTGTTGCTGGTCTTGATGTTCGCAGCCATGCGTTCCGCATAATCCTTTTTTGCCTCCCTTACAGCTAACTTGCTTCTCTTTTGCCACCATTTGTGTTCCCTCTCATATTCTTCATCAGCCAAACTGGACTTCCATTTTCTAAAAGACATTTTCTTTTTTCTGATAATTTCCTCAACCTCTCTTTTTAACCATGGTGGCTTTCTTTTGGACTGGGTGCTGCCTTTTCTAACCTGTGGAACACATTCCAGCTGAGCTTTTATTACTGTGTTTTTAAATAACCTCCAAGCATCCTGGACAGTTTTGACTCTCTTGATTTTCCCTTTCAGCTTCCTGCGCACTATCCCCCTCATCTTTGAGAAATTTCCCTTTCTGAAAGCGAATGTAACTACATTAGTAGTTGCCACTTGTTCGCATGCTGAGATACTGAATCTGACAGCATTGTGGTCGCTGTTCCCTATCGGCTCAACAACACTGACTTCCTGCACCAGGTCCTGGGTCCCACATAGAATTAGATCTAGGATCACCTCTCCCCTGGTTGGTTCCACAACCATCTGCTCTAAGCCACAGTCATTTAGCATATCCAGGAATGCTCTCTCCTTACTATGACCTGAACATGCATTTTTCCAGTTTATATGGGGATAGTTAAAATCACCCATTACCACCACATTTTTGTTTTTGTTGGCCTCTCTAATTTCTTTTTCCATCTCAGAATCCTCTTGTGCACTTTGGTCAGGGGGACGATAATATATTCCTAATATTAAACTGTCCTTCGCACCTGGTATTGATATCCGCAGTGATTCTGTAGGAACCAGCTCCCCTTGCATTGTCTATTTTATGTGATACTATGCTCTCTTTGATGTAAAGGGCAACTCCACCCCCAATGCGCCCTATCCTATCCTTCCTATAGAGCCTGTAGCCTGGTATAACAGCTGTCCACTGGTTCTCCTCATTCCACCATGTCTCTGTAATGCCCACTCATATCAAAGTCCTCCTTCAAAACTCTGTACTCTAGTTCCCCATTTTAGGTCTAATGCTTCTACTATTAGCATAGAGACACCTGTATACCCCTGCTCTCTGTCCTTAACCTGGGATTTATGTGCTTTTACCCTCAAGTCTTTTGTAGACACTATCCCTTGTCACATGCACATTGCTATGTTCCTCGCTTGTATGTGGTTGATTTAGAAAAACCTCCCTCTCTGTCTGCATCCCCATAGATACTGTATTCCGAACCGAAGTCACCTCTCAGCTCCTGTCGGCTTTCCCCCAGGGATCCGTTTAACAGCCGTTCTGCCACCTTTTTAATGTTGACCGACAGAAGCCTGTTTCCCCTTTGGTTAAGAAGAAGCCCGCCCCGTTTGTACAGGCCTACTTGTCCCAAAAGGTTCCCCAGTTCCTGACAAATCTGAAACCCTCTGCCTTTACACCACCTTCTCATCCACTATTGAGACCCTGTATCTCCGCTTTGCCTAGCTCGCCCTGCGCTGCGGAACGGTGGTAGCATTTCTGAGAATGCCACCTTGGAGGTCCTGGACTTCAACCTGTTTCCTAGCAGCCTAAATTTAGCTTCCAGAACCTCCCGGCTACATTTCCCAATGTCGTTGGTGCCAATGTGGACCACAACTGCTGACTCCACCCCAGCACTGTCTAAAGCCTATCTAGACGCATCGCCGCGACATCCGCAACCTCGCACCAGGCAGGCAAGTCACCATGCGGTCATCACGCCTCTCACAAACCCAACTCTCTACATTTCTAATGATCTAATCACCCACTACGAGGAGCCCCCCACCTCCCCGAGGGGTATCCTCAGTGCGAGAGGATAGCTGATCACCAGTTAAGGAAGGGATCCCATCTAAGGGAGCATCTTCCACCACCTCAGACTGGCACCCTCCATCCCCAAGGCCTTCATTCTCCATGACATCTGAAGAGATGTCACCTTGGGAGTGGGACCCGGCTGTTAGGTCCCTGAAAGCCTCGTCTGTCACCCTCTCTGCCTCTTTCAGCTTCTCCAGGTCTGCCACCTTGGCTTCAAGAGAACGCACACGTTCCTTGAGTGCCAGGAGCTCATTGCAGCGAGGGCACACCCATGACTTCTGTCCTAGTGGCAGATAGTCATACATGTGACACTCAGTGCAAAACACTGGAAAGCCCCCATCCCCCTGCTGGCTTTCTGCCTTCATATCTGATTTGTTTAGATATTTAAATATTAAGCTTTTAGTCACTGCCCCCCTGGAGCTATCTGCACGTACTATCATTCTGGTTTCTGCTATTGTTATTTGCTACAGAGTTAAGAATGCAGCAAAGTTTAATGAGTGGCTCAACAGCAGTGTGGAAGACTTCACACACTGCAAGAACTTAGCCCCATAAAAGAGAATACTTCAGACATTTGATCTGGGCTTTGCTACTAAGATCACATCAAGCAAGACTTAGAAATTCCTCACCTGCACTAGAGCCACTTCAGCCCAACAGCTAGTTGAGTCCTGAGCCACAACTTCTTGCAGCCACTTTGGTACCTGCCCTCTGACACTTCTATCACAGCACTTCACACCTCAGGGCCTCATGTAACAAGCAGTAACGCCAACTTATGCAGTACATCTTGAGTGGAAGGAATGCCCATAAATAGCTTCAGAAGCTAGGTCATCAATACCTTCTGATCCCGGTCACTCCAGACCCAAGAAGGAAAGAAGGGTGCTGGCGGCTGAACACCACAGGGGTGGCTCACCTTTTTGTGCTTCTTAGCCATCCACTTGTCCCAGTTGTTGAGCATATCCAGCCACTTGGATTCCCTCTGTCTTAGTTTCTCCAGCGGCACCTCCTCAAGCCTAGGAAGAAGATAACAAGCTAATTTACTAAACTGGGAAACACCACCTTCCTTAAAACCAGCAACGCCGTCAGGAAAGGCAGGGATTTCATGGAAATAATATTTGTTTTTGAGCAACCCATGTTTATCAGCTAAAGGACTTATTCAAGGAGTTATTAACCTTTTGGTCAACTCTTCCAATTCTGTGATTAGGGGAAAAAACCATGACAATTATGTTACTTAAAATTATGTTATCTAAAATCTTATTTTTATTTCAAACCATTATGGAACATTCAATACTTCAAATTTGTGGCAACAAATTTTAAAGTTCATATCAGAAGAAAACCTGTCAGAGTAGCTAAACATTATACATAAAGGTAGGCCTACAGATTATAAGGCAACCGTGTTAACTTAGCTGAAGGAATAGCTTGCTCCAGGGAAAGTTTCTAGCTTAGAAATGTAGAATTATGCATCTACTATGGTTTAAACAAAAGATTTGTGAGATTCCTACCCTTAATAAAGATAAAATCTCCCCATTGACTTCAGTTTTTCATAACAAGAAAATGACTTTATAGATGGGTGATACAACCTTTATAGATTAGAGGATTTTTAAGTGAAGTTACAGTACTACCTTAAGATGAAACAACCCACCTAGTACTTGTCCAAAGAAGGCAATGCAAACCATCCCATAAACAGTCTGCCTAGTAAATGTCATAAAGTGACACCACCCTATGGGACAGTAATGATTGGGTGCTTGCACAGGGGGCTACCTGTACCTTTAACAAATGACTTAAGACCTCCTTTCTCTCGATTTCTACGAATCAGACATATAACAAATGAGTTACGGTAATATAAATTGGAGTCTGATATTTTGATAGGTAGCAGTTCCCTTACGAGTTGTATTTCAGTATTCCATAAATAATTGATAAAAGGAGAGATCAAATCCTAGACAGGTTCAAAATTGAATAAAATGTTATCTTTAGAATTACTGAAGGATTTGTGGGAATGGTTATAGGCATAGGTACATCGAACACTTATTTCAGATGACAATAGAAAATTCTGTGAACGCCAGGTACTGTTGGTATCTGACACCCTATAGATTCTTAAATACCTTGAACTTGTGGAAATCTAATTCAGTTGTCTGACCTGGGTGACTTGTTTTCTAGAATTGTTCCAACTGGACTCTTTTTGGAATCAGACCTTTTTATATACTGTAGAATTAATACACATGCACACGCGCATACAACTGTTTTGTAGGGCAGTAACTGTCCAGGGTCTCGGGCAAAAGTCTTTCACATCACCTACTACCTGGTCTTTCTACCTGAAGAGGCCAAGTGATTGAACGTGGGAGCTTTGCATGCTAAAGCAGATGTTCTGCTCCTGTGCCACAGCCAGAACTTACCATGTGATCTTGCGGCTGATTTACTGTGTTAAGTTAAAGACTGCACGCTTGCGTCAGATAGAAACCTTATCAAGAGCTTGTTGGCTGCACCAAGATAAGTCACAACATTCTGTTGGAAATCCTCTGTGGTTCCCGATATTAATGCCAAGGTTATGAGAGTATGAAAATTGGTCTCGAATCTAAACTGACGCATCAAGGTAGAATTACAAATCAAGATGAAATAAGAACTAATAAGTTCATAGAAAGATGAGTTTTGTTTGTGATGTCATTGAATGATACGGTTATCAGCATCAGACACAATCTCAGATAACACAACAATCTGGCCAGAGAGAAACCAGGTTTAAACAGTACATCATGCAGAGATGCAATGGGCAGGCCCCCATGTGGGTGGGAACTTGGGCATTCATAGGAGCATTTAGTTTCTCAGAGCATATTCATGTGACCCAACATCCAGTTTGTGCATCTCTGAACCAGGAACAAGAGTGGCTATTCAGTGGCAAGACAGAGTGAAGGTGGTTGAAGACTATGTAGCTGAACATAAAACTAGACAGAATGGATGTCATGAAATCTGTTAACAGATCCATTAAAAACTCTAGTAAATGAAATAGCCTCATTGCATCTTCTAAGTTTCCATATAAGGCATTTTCCTTACGCACTCAGCCTGTTGCATAAAGTGGGACCAACCACAGAAAAAACACAGGCCTTACAGAATTTAGAAAATGTGCACCTGCAAACTTTCACACCAGCTGATCACAGGAGCAGTGATACAAACAAGCAACACAAGCCTTAAGAAATCCACTCTGGTTCCCTGCATTCCCCCAAACCAGGGAAGGGCTAAGCCAGATTTTGCTTAGCTCCAGAAAACTTCTATGAAGAATTTTGCATGTAAGATGCCATAAGATAAACATGCAGCAACATAAAATCCACTAAGAGTTTCCACAGTCTTGAAAAGGACTGGTTCAGTCACTCAAATTAACCTTCACCTATGCTCTGATCTTCACATTTTCCCACGCTGTCATGAATCAAGCATTCTTCACAAGCGGATTTATGAGTCACTCGCTCTCTTTACCTATTTACAACCCGGAACCGACAAGCTGCAAATGAAACCACAATATTCGGCTAAATATTTAAGGTATATCCATCGTGTTTAATAATCCCTCTTAGCCAGGGAAACTCTGTTGGGGGGGGGGGGGGAGATCAAGCAATGTCTGTGTAGGATCCTAATTATTTTCAGTGTACTTGACAATCGCTAGAGCTCTCGGAGATAAACCATAGCCAGAATACAACTGGTATTAGACTGCAGTGTAGATATGGAATCTCTGGACTTCCTTGGCTCATGGCTTAACCAGTCCACTTTTCCTCAAGCCCTGCCAATGCCACACACTGTTGTAATATTACACAACTTGCACTGAAATATGCATGAATGCCAATTTTCAGCAAGAAGCCCCACTTCACGGAGAAAGGCTAACAATCTTAGGGAGCTCTATCCAAGTAGGCAAATCTGCATCTGAGACTAGGCCAGGGCTTTGCAACCTGTGGCTCTCCAGATGTTCATAGACTACAATTCCCATCAGCCCCTGCCAGCATGGCCAATTGGCCATGCTGGCAGGGGCTGATGGGAATTGTAGTCCATGAACATCTGGAGAGCCACAGGTTGAAGAGCCCTGGATTAGACAAACTCCTGTTTAAGGAATTCCACTGTTGAAATGAGAACTTCCCATTTGTTGCTCGCAAACCAGTTTAGGGCAACACTTCAGAACATTTTATGTGAGATTCAAAACGGAGAAGAGGAAAGAAAGCAGACAAAATGAACATGCCTGGCTGGGAGCTTGCAGCCGGCTCCCACTTTCTCTGCCGGAAGTGTGCATTTATGGACTTGCTGGAACTGAAATGCCAAAACCACAGTCTACTTCCTCTTCTCCTGGCCTTTCTAAAATGGAGGAGCAGCAGAAAGGAGAGTCAGCACACACAGGCTGCAGTTAAGAAGCAGATCTAGTCACCAGAGAAACAAGTAACAGGACAGCCTTCAGAAGCCAGCCTTCCACAGCACAACCAGAGGGTTGGGGCTTTCTTTGAAACAAGAGCAAAGGATTTTTGTGCCCAGATGCCAACAAGAAACCATGTGACTCCAGATTTCACACCTCAGTTTTCCCCCAATGATGCCCAGCTTGCATGGGTGACAACTGCAATGGGTAGAGTACCTTCACAAGGACTGTGAGCCTCAAGAACTAGCAGGCACCTACAGGGTTCCACTCATTTGATCCTGTCCAAAATACATTCTATATGATCACAAATAGATGTAATGGCGGCAGGATATGCCACAGAGAAATTTGAAGTTCAGCACTGGTGACCGGAATCCTTTCTCTGACCGCACTTTCCATCCCCAGAAATCACTGCTGTCTGGCCTAGTCATGTAGTTTTATCAGGAGAAAAATAACTGGGTCACTGTTATGTGGTCCAAGTATAACTACTTGTAATGAGTGAAAAAATCAGCTCCCTAGCTCTGGCCAGTCAAGCTGTACTGTAAATCAGAAGGCCAGGAATACACCCACAGTGCTGTCATTACACAACAGGTACAAACAGAAACGTTCAGCAGTGCATTCTTATAATGGAATTGATCTGCAGTGGAATGGAATGGCCCCAAAAGACACCTTCCTTTGGGAATGGGAACTATACTGCTTGTACTTTTGTAATCCCACAGTCTGCCCTGCTCACATTATGCCAGCATGAAGAGTTTGTCATCCACATTGCCATTTAATTGTGTACTATTCATACTCTACTGGTATTAGCATTTAGTCTTGCGTACCCAGGTCTATTGCATTATTTGCTATAAACATGTTGTTGTTCACATAGTCATTCAGTTTAAAACTTCAACTCCCACTGCATCACTCATTTGATGTCTTACACTGATTGATTACATTTTTCCCTTTCTTTACTCTGCAATCTGCCTTGAAGCTCAGTCAAAAAGGAAAGCTAAAATACTCCCTAAACCCCCACCCCCCACCAGTGCTATACAAGGAATTGGCAATTTGACTCAGTTCACAGGTCTTCCACTGTCATTTTCTTAAGCCTCTTGGAGATGTGCATTTAAAAAGCTCTGCAGAACTAGCAGTTTTTTCCATTACACAATTCTAACCCAGATTCCATTCAACATGCCAGAAGATATGCAAGGAATAAGCCAAGCCCTGCCTACAAGGCTTTGCAGACACGGTGGCAACGCTCTGCCATTCTTGCCTGCCTCGTACAACTCTCAAGCATTTATCAGTCATGCCATGTTTCGCAGAGGGATTACAATGGCGTCTCCTGCGTATCCACAAGAAGTACAGAATCTGCATTTTCACTGGGCCTCCTCCAGCAAGGGAGGTAACAAAACAGCACGTCAAGAATTCCTTGGGCAGAGACTGGCTCTCCATTCTGAATGGCAGCCTAGTTTTGTGTACAGCTTACGCCACATGCCAATGTGCTTTGGACAAATTTAAAGAAGCTTTAACGCACTCCAGCATCATACATACTAAGCCACGCCTGAACAAAATAAGAGTAGATTGTGCACCAACTGTGGCTACAGAATCTGACAGTGTCCCACCCTAGTAACCACTCTTTTAACTTTAGCCTCCCACTAAGTATGGCCTAATGGGGACTCAAGCCAGCATAATCCCCCGCCCAACAAAAATACCCATTGCATTATTGACCATAATGAAAGGCAGCTCCAGCTCCTGTGCAAGCAGGGGAACTGGAAAAGAGCTCTTTAATTCCTTTCTATTCTTGAGACAGCGACAGCAGCTTTGGCAAAGCCTGCCACTTACTGAACCTCAACTGCAAAAGACTTTAAGCCCCACTGCCTCCCCTTCCTCCCACCCACCCCAATGCTAACAACAAAGATTCAGAGATCCCAATATGCTTCAACCACGTACTTCCATTTGCCTGAGTCTTAACTGGATTCAGCTTACGAGGGATTTGTTCATCCCAAGCTTCTGTCAGTATGGAAAGGGGCTAAATATCCCTTTGCTCAAACCAAAAACGTACCAGTGGGAACAGCCAATATTTGCTGGCCTTTCAGCACTTGTCTGTGTCAAACTACAGTCACAATTACAAGTCAGTGGATGACCAGAACATTTGCAAAACCAAAGAACAATGTCTGAGATCAGACACTATTCACAGGATAGCCCCTGTCGGCCTGCCACTGATGTTCACACCTGAAATGACTAAGGGGCACTTAGGCAACAAATCCAGGTTCGAGATTATGCCAGCTCCTGTTGCTGATAAAGCAGCATAAGGCTTTGATCCTATTTTCAACATAGGCTGACCTGCTGTTCTTGTGAGTTTACCTTTCAGTTTGTTGGCTGAGCTGGCGAGGCCTGGGAAACTTCAGTCCAAGCTCCTGGTCACATGGCTGGAGTGGAGCCAACTGCTTGAGGGTCCCAGTGCCACCTGAACGGGCCTTTGTTATTAAAGCTTCCACGAACAGGGCTACAGACAGGCTAATCTGTCGGGATTTTACTGGGGCTGCTAGAGCAAGGAACCCCTTTGCTTTTCGCCATAATATCATGGGCTGGGCGAGGAGAAAAGCGGCCTGTGATGGTGGAATTCCACTGAGTTGCTCAAAAAGGAAGCAAGAATAAAACGTGCCACATCTAAGCACACCTGTGCTCAATTCCTGTATGTCAGTGGTTCCTAAACTGTAGAGTGGGAACCAAAAGTGGGTTGTAACTCTCTTATAGGGAGACTGTGAGATCAGGAAGAACAGGGTGATCTGGGACAGAAAGCTCAAAGGCAAAATTGAGTATACCTCTGATAATATGTGAAACAGCCATTACCAAGCCCCCCTCCCCCCCCAAGTAGAAGATAAGCCAGGAACCTTTAAGGACTTACGATAAGTCAAGAACCTTTAAGCAATCCACTGAGGTAGATTAGGTGGAAATATTCTGCCGTGGGAGCTCATAGGTTACTGTAGGCCACTCAGTATTTATAAGCCTAATCTACTGTTTAGGGTTTTTGGAGGATAAAGTGGCAAGAGAAGAAATAATGGGCACCACTGAGCTCCTTGAAGGAAGTGGGATATGAATGAGCAGTTGGTGAAGTCCTGCTTCATTTGACTATCCCAATTCTTCAGCTGATCACTGGTTAGTAGCCAGATAATCACTGATTAGGATCCAGCAAAAACAAAACCCCAACTGTGTGGACACTTAAGACATACTAGGAGAAGTATCCTACCCAAATTACATACATAGTTTTGTGTTCAAACACACAGGCATCCACTCACAATGAGACTATATCAAACAGAACCTGTACAGGTCATTTCCCCCCTCAGGATGTTATTAAAAAAAGGATGAAAGTTTGGAAACATGCAATGTTGTCTGAAATTAGAACAGGAGGAACCAAGAACACATTCCACCATGATCTAGCATCCAGTCAGATCTTTGGACAGGAAATGGCTTGACTGGAGTTTAGAGCTGAGGATGCATTTTTCCAGCAGCAAAGAGCAAACAGGAAGTCCAAGGAATTCTTGGAAGTCCAGCTGACCTAAGAGAAACTGAAGCAATGGGTTTCAAGAGCTGTAAACCTCAAGGTATTCATCTTCCAGGAACTGTCAATGTTTTTCCTGACTGAAAGCTGCCTTGAGATTGACAGCTTTTGAAACCCATGCTTCAGTTTCTATTAGACTGCTCTTCCCTTGGACTTACTAGCTCTTGGCATTCCCTTCACACCGACTGATGGAAAAGTTGACGTTACTGCCTTCTACCAAGACCTCAAATCGGCTCCCATCAAAAATATACCCACAAGAATGTTATGAACACCTCTTAAAAGGTGCTTAGGTTTGAAAATTGGCCAGCCTCCAATGAAAACACCAGCCATGGGTTTTTATTTAAATCATTCACAACACACCTCTCAGTGTGCCTGAAGCAGCTTTCGGCAAAACTACAAGTATTAGTTTCAGAACCAACCAATTCTTGCACAGTGGGAATCGCTATGGCGGGGATGGAAAGTACTGTCAAGCGGCAGCCAACTTATGGTGACCTGGTAGACTGTAACATTCAACTGTAAATATGTGATTTTAAATGTTGTTGTCAGCCACCCTGGGCTCAACTTGGTCGGGAAAGGACAGGTTAAAAATCAAAGAACTAACTGAAATAAAAAAGGCAATAGATGAACAGAGGTGCTTTGCCATTGCCTGCTTCTGTGGAGCAACCCTGGACTTCCTTGGTGGTCTCCCATACAAGTACTAACCTGGGCCGACCCGGCAATCTGAGGAGATCAGGCTAATCCGGGCCGTCCAGGTCAGAGCTGGAACCACTAGTGTAGCACCAATATAAAGAACGTCCGACATCAGCATCGACAAGCCTGTCCTCAAACTCACTTATACAAAGCCTTGCAGAACCAGCAAGCCTCACTTCTTCCTAGAGATCAGGAAGAAGGTAATCTCCCCACAACCATGGGGGAGGTTGTGATCATGAAGACGATGATAATGAAAGCCTTGTTTTCATGAGCAGCAGTGGAGTAGTGGTTAAGAGCAGGTGTACTCTAATCTGGAGGAACCGGGTTTTATTCAGGAATAGGAAAACGGGAGCACAAGTACCCTGGCTTCTCCCCTTGAGGCAGGAAAAGGACTGTGAAAAGGGGGCATTCCCATTCCAGTGGGAAGAGGAAGCTTGAAATAATTTCCTGCCTCCCTGATTGCATGGTGGAAAACACCCACAAGATGTCCTCCGGCTCAGGGGAGAAGAAATAGGATGCTAATGTCCAAATGAGTTCCACTGGGGGAGAGGGAGGCATAAATCAGCACCTGAGAGCTCTTCTCCTTTCCATAAACACACCCACCTAGCCATCTTCTGCCTGGAAATAATCACTGCAGCCTTTTTGAAGCAGATCAGTGGCAACTGGGTAGGAAAGCTGGGGGTTCAGGTGCTCATTCTCTGTACAATAACTGCTACACTTTGCAGGCGAGCTGCAGCACTAGACCCACCTGCTTCCCGCAAATGACCTCTGGTTTCCAAAGGACTACAGATGTTCCCAGCAGCTTGCTGCTCCTCCTGCAGGAAAGCAGCACCAGAGGAAGCCAGTTAGAAGTGCTTCCCTACCTATATTAAAGCCAAGCAGACAGAAACACACAGAAATTCTGGCTTTGAACTGGGAAGGGAAACTATTTGGCAGAAGCCACAAACAGCCATCACTTGATGGAAAAGGAACAGAAAAATCCTAGACCTTTAGACAGCTGCCACGGAAGCATCAAATTTGCTTCTTGTGGATCCTAGTTCTCTCATTCTTACACAATTTATGCTCCAGTACAACCTTACTTGGCTGAGGCTTACATTTTCCTGCTCACCTGATGCCCATTCCAGACAGGAGGAACAGCAGCCCTGGATCTTCCCCGTTTTCAAGGCTGTACAAAGGGAATTCTGCCTAAGCACTTCTGTAATGGTTATTCAAGATAAGAGTTTTACAGCTGCAAGTTCTCCAGTTTTTGTTTTTTCACAGACACACAGGAGAACCTGAAAAGTCAAGGTAAAGTTAACTTTTTAAAGTAATTAAGGAAGGTTTATATTACAAGAGGTGAAAGTAATCATGTTTGTTGTCATGGTTGGAGACTGACTAGTCAGTCAGACCATCAGTAGACGCAGCCCAGTAAGGTCTATCCTGACTGGGAATAGCTCTCTAGAATCCTCTGAACCAGATGCTACAGATTAAAGAATGCAAAGTTTGTCCTCTGCTACTGAACCAGGGCTGCCTCTAACCTGTACTTACAAAAACACTACTTGTTCTTTACTTGTCTTTTAGTCTTCGCAATTCTATCCCACTATTGTCCAGGTCTTGTCCAAAGAGCTTCTTCACTCTGAGGCCTGCAACCTGTGGCTCTCCAGATGTTCATGGACTATAATTCCCATCAGCCCCTGCCAGCATGGCCAAATGGCAGGGCTGATGGGAATTTCAGTCCATGGACATCTGGAGAGCCACAGGTTGCAGACCCCTGCTCTAAGTAATGATTATACCTTGATCACATTACATTCAATTGTTACCTAAACACTGGATGATAGCACCCAGCTGAGTACTTCTGATGGGCAAAGGCACCCTCCATTTCATCTTCCTCGCATGTCAACTTTTTTTCAGGCATCTGTTTCTCTTCCAGCATTAAAACTGAGCTTTGCCGCAAGTTACTAAGCTCTTCCTTCACTCTCATTCCAACATTCTTTCCACAACCCTAATTTCCTAAGCACCCTGCTTCCCTTGAAAGGCCTCAAACGTCTGCTTTCTTCAACTCGCACTTAATGAGCATCTATTTTTGATCAGCATTTGGGTTTTTCACTGCAAAAATCTATAGTTTAGTTTAAGAATTAAGTCTGTGCTCCTTTTTGTGCTGCCTTTAAGCACTGGTCATTTTTAAAAGAGGACTCATCACAGAAGTTATAGAAGAATGGAAGAAAGCAATTCATGGTTCAAAACTTAGAGTTCTCTTTTCAATCCTCCTACAGTTTGTGTGTACGTCCTCAAGTAAATCACTTCTGCAATAACATCCCAGTTCGCAATTTTCCTGCAGTTCAGCATTACTTAACATCATAGACAGACAGATGGCCTTTTCAAACAAATCCTTAATTTTGACCTAATTTTAGACCGAGCTGCACCCCTGTCCTCCATCCATGCCATAATAGTTTTTCAAGGCAGATTCATTAGGAAAGTGCTAGCGTTGGTTCCTTTAGCCAGTGAGGAAGATGGGATGGGCTAATAACTGAATCCAATTTAAAGACATGTTATTTACTTGCCGAGCTGTGCAAGAATTACCAACACATGCAGGAAGGACAGATCCCCATAAAAGCAATAATAATAATTACAATGACAGCTGTTTAGAATCTGGCGTCTCATTCTGCCTCTTGGGACATTGAAGAGAGAAACACCTCACCCTGAGATTGAGCTCAAAATTGGAATCCAAATCCTTTGATCAAAGTATTCATGATCTATTTCTGATCTGCAGGCTCATAGTGATGCTAACTCCATTCTCTTCCAAAATTAGGCATGTTTCTCAACATTTGGAAGTAACCTATTCGTGGAGCCTGTGTGCTGAGTTTTAGCACAGTATTATCTATGAACTATGTGAGACAACATCTTCTCTAGATTTTGGTATAGATGTGTAGCCAGTGGCGGGATTAAGTAGATTCGCACCACTTCGGCAGAACCGGTTGTTAAAATGGTGCTTGTAAACAACCAGTTGTTAAATTATTTGAATCCCATCACTGGAACCGGTTGTTAAATTATTTGAATCCCACCACTGTGTGTGTATAGAAGGCCCAGTTCAAAATGGCCGGGGTTACTGGATGAACTAACAATCCACATCGATATTCTTTTAATCATCTTCTAGTTCTCAGGACCCATTTAGAGAAACTGCTTTCGATTATCAGCTGTAAGAAACCCTAGACAACAAGTAGCCATTCCACTGTGTACGGTCACTGCAATGTTAAAGCGTGTTGCACAAGTCCCAATCTGTTATTCATTTGACCACAGCACTGGCTCAGCATGGCAAGAAGGTGAACTAGAAGAAATGTCGTACTCTCTGCTTTTAGAGGATGTGATGGTACAGTAAACACCAGTATTGGATACTTACTTACCTGTTCTCCCATGCCATAAGTCTCTGGTATACCCTTCTGCACACTGGTCCCAATAACTTACTAGCACTTAAGAACATATCAAAATAACTGAAATTTCGCTTGTTTAGTATAGGCACTCCACTTGTCTCCCCTTGATGCTACATTTTCACTGAGGACAGCCTGCTTAAGTGACATCCTGAGGGCAGCCTGCTTAAGTGACATCCTTTCCTCAATTTTCAAAAATTGGGCAAGACTAGAGCAGAACACTGATTTTTTAATTGCCAAGTACAGGAAGTTCTAGTTACGGGGTTATCACTCCTGGAGTTCCCGAGGCAAGGAAGAGACAAGCATTTAAAGATATTTTCAATTCCTCATTCACAGTTCCTAATTCAGTCTCCTGTTGAGTTTCACAGATGCTGATATCCTCCAACATTGCCCCAGGCAATGGTCCAGGCAGGATGCTTTTGGCTTCCACCCTGGCCACATCTGTTCTTTCCTAATCTTTGTTTTTCTTGCTCTCCAGCTCCCTTTGTCATTATCTTTCCTGGAAACAAAACATATGGGACCAAAACAACATTCTAAGTGTAGGCTCCAAACCCCTTCCGGAGCACTGACAGGATGCTACAGGCAGTGCTAAAATTAAAAAGGAAATTCTGCACAAGGAGCTGACAGCTGCAATTGGCATAAATTATACACGTCTATCACATTTACATTTTCTTTTTGCATAATTTATTCTCCAATTATTAGTTTGCTGCTAGGAAAGACAAGGGGCTGCAGGGAGTGAGAGGGGACATATGCCCCACCCAGGGAATATTTTTAGTCAGCAGTTCACCTGGCATTGCCTAAATATGCTTTCAAGCATACCTTTGTGACCATGTGGGCTAAAAGGTTGAGTATTAAATGAAAGCTGACTTCTGGGGAACACCTGAAGAATCATACCATTAGCAGGGCGCTGGATATCGGTTTTGGAGAGGAGATGTGTACAGTGATCAGGCACTGAATTTGAGACAGTCTAAAAGTCAGAGCACAAGCTTTAGAATAAAGTGCTAAGACTATGAGCATGACCCCTCACTCCCCTATTGCACATAATCCAGCAGATGTCAGGGAGGTCGGAATTGTTAATAGCCACCTGCTTACAGTGAATAAGAACTGCTACTGAGGGAGGGGAGCTTTTGCAAATGACATGAAAACTGGCAGCTTGCTTGATGTGTTTCCTTAAATGCATCATAAATGCCTACACTGGTGTACATGGACATTGTGAGAAGCAGCTGTGCGTTTGCAAATCTATTCAACTGAATGGGATAGCTAGAGTCACAGTGGTTTAACTTGATCCTGATTCAGACAGTCTACGAAGGTTCAAGGATGAAACAATGCTGCCAAGAAAGCAAAAATACAGCAACAAATTAACAATTGATATAGACTCATTAAAGCATCTGGGCTTAAAGCAACATGCTATCTGTCTTCATTTGTAGAGTACTTTTTAAAATTAACTTCCAATCCAGCTCTCATAAATCAGGACCCAAAGAGAAGAAGATAACGCACGTCAAAATTGGAGCTCTGGAGTTGCAAAAGCTAATTTCACAGAAAAATCAGTGAGATCTTTGCTGCCTTTGCCAGATTCTGTTTTCCTCCTCCAATACTCCTCAGGCTCTTCCCACACTGCCAGAATATTCTGTTCTGTTTATATTTTTTACCTGCCTTTTGCTGTTCAATATATCTGGAAACTCATTTTACATACTGAAGAACCTGCTACTATATTTTCTTGATGATCATTTCCTGGAACAATGAGCAGGTACCCTCGCAACAAATACCAGTTAACACTATGCCATTCTCCCACTCACTCCGGTCAGTCACAGTGGAACCGTTCTTTCTCGCTGGCCATCAGCAGTGCTCCTGGGATTTCCCTAATGCCTATCAGTTATATGGTAAGTTTGGTAAATCTTTAGCCCTTCCTTTGAGGTTATGTCAGTCAGTAGAAAGGGGGATGGGACAATAAAAAGCTACACGGGGCTTCCCTGTTCTAAGACATGCCTTCATTGTCCAAGGCACAGTTTGCCCCACCTACTGGTGCGCGTACACACACAGAGGGTTTGGAAATCACTGCCTGCTTTTATAGCACAGCACTGTGAAGCTGAGGAAGCGAGTACAGAAAAGGATTTCCAAAAATTTTTTTCCAGGTTGTAAACTTGCCTGAATACTCTGTGTATGACTAACAACTGACTCCTGTTTTTGATCACGTAACAGAACAGCAAGAGGGAAGTGTTTTGGCACCAGCAAGATGGAGAAGTAGTTATGTACTCTCCATTATCTCTTTGGCTACATATTCCAGCCTCTCCTCTTTCGTGTTACAAGATCTCTCAGGCCGAGACAGACTCCCACACACAGCTCCTCTGAACTCTGTCTAAACCCCACAGCCCTAAACAAGGCATACATCCTGACAGTTTGCTAAATCAAGTGTCTAATACTGTGAACGCAGACAAGATTTTGATCATTCCTGCCTGCAAAATCTTTCAGCAGAACCTATTCAACAGGTTCAATATATTTTTCCCCTGTGGGCACCAAATGAATTCCCAGTACTTGCAACAACTGCCACTGAGCAACTGAGTGCACCTGACAGAACAGCAGGTGGCTTTCAAACTGTGTTTCCAGGAACTCTGAAACCCTACAGAAACTTAACTAGGAGCAACCAAATAACAGCAAACAAACTTCCCTGAAAGAACTGACTGATTCTTTTCCCTGCAATTGCCAAAATAAGCACTGAGCTTGTTCCAGAGTTCCTCTTCAGACCACACGTGGGTCTGACAAAGTCAACCAGGCCTGGTTTGGTACTCAGGTACCGGGAGTTCAGATTTTCAACACCTGCTGCTGTCCCAAAAGCGGCCTGAACCCCAACAAGTTCCTACATTCTTTCTTTGCCAAGATATCCAAAGAAGTCAGAGAGTGAGTGAAGTCCCACTTCGAACATCCTGCCTCTTCCATAGTAAAGGGGTCCACTGAAGGCACCAACTCAAGGCGCTCTATTTTTGAGTCCTGTGGAGAACTGTAAAAAAGAGTGTGCTCAAGTACATATGGGAAGAACGAAGAGGTAACAAAATGATGAATTCTTCTTCTTGCTCTACCCCAACTGCAACATTTTCACTTTTCCCTTTAAACTAATCCTTTGTATGCTCCGTGCTCCATCACTATACAGCCACAAAACTGATGCTTATCCAAACTTATTTAAACCAACAAAAACAAGAATTGTTTATCTTTGATTTAAGCAACAGGGCCACCCCGCTCACTCCCCCAAGCAACACCTCACCTATTCTATGAAGTTCTTGTTATTTTTAATCCACCCACTCACTCATACACACTGCAGTCTGTCCCCACCCTACTCCCCAGAGTCTTGTTGATTTCACTTCCTTACTTTTGGCTTTTGAAATTGATGAGCATGGTTCATAAGGCTGAGAGAGACCTTCAGGGCTAAAGGCCCCATATTTAAGCCTAACCATCAACACATTTTAATTTAATCCTGCTTTTATGGAGCCGTTCTGCCACTTCCTGCCTCCTGCAGGCACACAAACAGCAGGGCTCTCTCCTTCAAATCGAGGCATGGACTCACAAAGGTGGTTTCTTACTATCATAGTCAGGCAGGAACTGACTTCTCTCTGCTTAGATCTCAGGACACTACAGACCTCTCTTACCCAGAAGAAAGAGACTACAGAGAAACTTATCCAAGCAACCATCATTCTGAAGCTGATCTGTTGAAGCATGTGGCATAGTGGTTAGGAGCAGGTGCATTCTAATCTGGAGGAACAGAGTTTGATTCCACACTCTGCTGCCTGAGCTGTGGAGGCTTATCTGGTGAACCAGATTAGTTTGCGCACTTCAATACATGCCAGCTAGGTGACCTTGGGCTAGTCCAGGGGTAGGGAACCTTTAACACTCAAAGAGCCATTTGGACCTGTTTTCCACAGGAAAAGAAAACACTTGGAGCCGCAAATAATTTTTGACATTTAAAATAAAGATATTGGGTTTTTTTACCTTTTACCTTTTACTCCACTCATTCTGAGAAGCACATGGATGCACCTGCCCTGCTGCCTGCAGGGCGGGCAAGGATGGGGCCAGCGGCTCGGCCTTGCCGGCCGCCGGGAAAGCACCCCGCCCCACGCGAACAAGGCGGCCGAGAGGAGAAACTCCGCATGACGGCTGCCCAGTCAGCTCGCTGGCAACGGTTGAGTGCGCCTCGGGCCTCTGCTGCCTGCAGGGCGGGCAAGGATGAAGCCAGAGGCTTGGCTTGTGGAGCCGCAGTGCAAGGGCAGAAGAGCCGCATGAGGCTCTCGAGCCGCAGGTTCCCTACCCCTGGGCTAGTCAGTTCTTCTGAGCTCTCTCAGCCCCACCCATCTCACAGGGTGTTTGTTGTGGTGGGGGGAAGGGAAAGGAGATTGTAAGCCCCTTTGACTCTCCTATAGGAGGGAAAGGGGGATATAAATCCAAACTCTTCTTCTTCTTCCTCATTAAAGTCCTATTATCCTAGCAGGAAGGAGCAAACGCATTCATTCAGCAACGGGGACTAATTTAATGGGGAAACCAAAACAATTACCACTGTATTTTTAAAGAGTTGGATTCCTTTCCTGCTTTTTTTTACCTTTAAGGAGTCTTAAAGATTTTACAATCGCATTCCTCTCCCCACAGCAGACACCTTGTGAGAGATGTGGGGCTGAGAGAGTTCTGAGAGAACTGTGACTAGCCCAAGGCCACCCAGCAGACTTTGTGTGTAGGAAAGGAGAAACAAATCCAATTCATTATATTAAGAGTCCACCGCACATGGGAAAGAGTGGGGAATCAAACCCAGTTCTCCAGATTAGAGTCCCCTGCTGTTAATCACAACACTATTAAACCTCTTAAGGCACTTCATAGTCAAAAAGCTGGATCTAAAGTATAGCAGCCTTGAAAATACAATGTGGAGAGGACAGATGACCTCTATAGGCAACATATACACAAGCATTTTAAAATGGGAAAATAAATTGTTGGGCTCACTCTATCCTTTTAAGCCATCACTGTGCCACAAATCACCAACATTCATATGTTAGGCAGTAGAGCAGAACAGGTGGTCAGTAAAACACATTTGAAGACTATAACTTGTGGACATATCTGCCAGGCTGAGGGACAGCAGTGGGCCTGGATTTGAAAGTTCACATGGCATTTTGCTGAGCAGGCAAGGCGCACTTGTAATGTGCTGCCTTTTTACTGTCATTTATACTCAGAATCATAGAGTTGGAAGAGACCCCACGGGCCATCAATTCCAACCCCCTGCAATGCTGGAACACACAATCAAAGCATTATAACAGCACCATACTATGATTGCCCTGCCCCAATACCTCTGTCCAATCACTGTTTGTAAAGATTTCACTTTCTCTATCACCACAATCTAGGGCAGAAGGAAAACCATACTTGCATAACCACTTCCTCCAGGAACTGCTGGCTAGCTTTAGACTGACCCAAGGTCACCCAGTGAGCTGAACAGAACTTGAACATGAGACTCTCCAGCCCTAGTCCAACATATCAGTGCACCACACATATTTAGTCTGTTGACAAATAAACAGAACTCCTAATCGAACAAACAGCAATTTTAAAATGTGCAAGTTGCGATTGCAAGATGGTATCCCCAAAAAAAACAAGATTTAGGCCCCCAACTCCTAATTCCTAGTACTGCTTCTACTCACCCGCTCAGATTTCTTCTCAGCTCTGAAATAGTCCTACTCTTCCCAAAACATTCACAATGTGTCAGCTATCAAGGCAATGCAACTACTTCCCATTTCAGATCAGAAATTAGGGTGCCTCAAACAAAAAAAAATTGATGAGAAATGGGAACTGTATTTCTTATATGAGGCTTAATTGATTATGTATGGAATAATAACAATAGCAAGAATATTAGTTATTGGTTAAGATGTAAATAACTGGTCACTAGATATTTATTGTTGTTTTGGAACTAAGGCCGTTTCCGCAAGATGTGGGCCTCCTTTAAAATTCACGCCGCCAAGAGTGCGGGCTGGCGTGGGGGTAATGCTTTCCGTTTCGCATGCAAGCATGCTAATCGGGAGAAGCGGAGGTGCAGACGAGACGACAGGCTGACTCCACATGGAAGCCGCCTCGCGCCCCTGCTTCCCACCACGGTGTCACTCCGCTCGTGCGCGAACGCTTTGCGAGTTCGCAGAGTTCCCGCCCACGCTGCCCTCCGACCCCTGGAGGTCGGAGGATGAATGTGGGCTGGGCTCGCAACTTAATGCTCGCAGATAACCGCAGGAAGGAACATCCGTGAGTGGCGGCAGACGGAGACAGCGCTCTTTCTCGGGCGGGCGCCGTTACGCTTTACCAAGCGACCGCCGTTAGGAAGACGCTCCCTTCCCAACAACAACCCTTTTAAAGGGTATTATTTGTTTAGCGGCTTGACTTGGACCGCCTCTGGAGGGAAGAAGAGTCAGGTGCTGCGTTGCCAGCAGCGGCCCGAAACCACTATCAGGCAGACCAGCGGCCTGGGGAAAAGCGCTTCTTTTGTTTCCAGGCCATCATAAATGGGCCGTGCGGAAACGGCCTAAAGGTTAGAAGGTAACGCATTTTGAGACTGCATAATGTTCTCTCTGAATGGTATCAGGGTTGTAATTTTAACATCCAATGTGTTACAGGTAATGTTTATATAGTTAATGGGTAACTGTATTTTCTTTTTTCTCTTTCTATATTTTCTTTTTAGTTTTTGAACTACACTTGAGAAAATTAATAGAAATATTGAAATTAGGGTGCCTCCTTGTCACTAGTCACAACTTCTCTGGAATTTGAGACCCAAGATGAACCTAGATTGGGCTCTACTTCCTCCATCCGCGAGCTGATTCCAAAGGTCCTGGGGGCAGACAGGTTCATAAAGGAGAGAAACTTTTCAAATGGCACTACTTCTGTGGCAAAAGCCTTCTTTCTACACTCCTCAACACAAAGAACCACCTTTGGGTCTATAAGATGGCAGCCTCCAGATGGTCCAGGTGCTCCCCGTTACAAGGTTGAATGCAAACCTGTTTTAAGTCAAGGAACTCTTTTCTAGCATCAGAGCTTCAAAGATGCCAAACCACAAAAGAGCACACCTCAGTCAGTGAAAAAGAGATCTTTCTCTTACCCCACAAATTTGAATTATAGGTCTGCAAACTGATGGGGAGGGGTGAGGGGAGATGTGTCTTGTAACATGCAGGCACAAGCCTGGATGTCTCTGTAGCCTACAGAACCTCCTGCTAGAATACACCTGATAATTGCTATTTTGTGTGTTAAGCACTTTCAAGTCGATTCCAACTTGTAGCAAACCTATGAATTAATGTCTTGTTATTAACAACCTTGCTTTTGCAAACGAAGGGCTCTGGCATCCTTGATGGAATCAATTCATCTCATGTTGGGTTCTCCTCTTTTCCTGCTGCCTTGAACTTTTCCAAGCATTATTGCTTTTCTCTGCTGAGTCTTGTCTTTTCATAATGCGACCAAAATGTGATACCACAATGTCTCAAAACTATTAAAAACTTATTTGGAGATAATTCCAAATGGGTAGCCATACAGCAGCAAAATAAAGACTCCAGGAGTGTGGTGCCGTGGCTAATAGTGTCAAACTAGTAACTGAGAGACCCAGGTTCCCCACCTTGGGCCAGTCACCTTCGCTCAACCTAACAGGGTTGTTGTGAGGATAAAATGCAGGCAAGAAGAAGGCTGTAAGGGACTTTGAATCTCCACTGGGGACAGAGGCACAGTACAAGTGAAGAATAAAATTTATTCCAGCGTAAGCATTTGTGAGTTAGAGCTTGCTTCATCACCTCTAAAGCTTATGCTGGAATTAATTCGGTTTGTCTTGCAAGTCCCACTGAACGCTGGTTTGGTTGCCCTGACGGTGCAACAGCCCTGTAAGGTAGCACCCCACTCCCTCCCTCCGCTATGGAAACTCCCCAGGAAGAGAAGAGGCCGACACCGACTCTCATGTTGCTTTCCAAGCCCATCACCCCACTCCGGTCCAATCCCCCCCCCCCAAAAAAAAAAGGTATGGCCAGACCGGAGGGGAATCCCTGGCGAGCGTACAGGCTGAGCGTTCTGAGCCTGGAAGAGTACCCAGGGGCATGGGCAGAGGGCGCGGGCCAGCGCCCCCCGCCCCCGCCTTGCTCTTTCCCCTTCCCCGCCGCCCACTCACAGGGCCTCCCTGGCGGGAGCGTCGTCCTCGGCCACCAGGAAGCCGAACTTGTCCACGCGCCGATCGCCGCCGCCGCTGCTGCTGCCGCCCACCGAGCTCCGCGAGTCGCTGTCCCGCCGCAGCTTCGCGTCCAACTCGGCCGCCTCGGAGGCAGCGTCAGGCGGCGCCGCCATCCCGTCCGCGGAGACCGAGGCCGCCCCTCCTGCTGCTTCGCCGCCGCGGCTCTTGGCCATGACCGGCTCCCTCAGCAGCAACGGCGGCGAAGGGGAGGAAGCCGCGACGGCGCCATCCCCGCCCGCCAGCAGCCGCTTCAGCCGATCCGGCTGGGCCGCTTCTGCCTCACCGCTTCGGTCACGCCCATTGGCTGAGGCGGCGCCTCCGGATCCGCCCCTCTCCGCGGCCATTGGCTATCCTTGGGCTTGAGCGACTTGTCCGTGCCCGACTCAGATCAATGGGCCTCGCGTTTCTTGACCCGCCTATCTGGGAAAGGCAAGCGGCCTGATTGGGCGATTGGAATGCCAATTAAAAGCCTTACTGTCTCCTGCTGAACTTGTCTATCAAGTCCGGCGCGTGTCGTTTCACCTCCCCCGCCCGCATCTGGGACGTCTGAATTGTATTTCAGTTTTAGGGATGGCAAACTTGGGGAATTAAGTTCTGCCGGGGAGAGGGGAAAGAAGAAGGAGGAGGAGGAGGATTCCAAGGCATTTTTACTAGGGAGAACTCTGCTTGGCTGGTATACTTTGGAGCAAAAAAAAAAAGTTGTCAACTGGAGTTCATGCTCACAATTCCCTCCTCCACTGCTGATAATTTTTTGCTGTTGTTTTCTTCCTGCTGCTGTGTAGACATTTCTGCGGAATGACGTTTCACTTGGCTTCATGCCTCTGATGTACTGACCCACAAAAGCTTATGCTTTAAAAAACCAGAACCAAAAAAGTCTTGAAGCTGTCACAAAACTCCAGTGTTAAAGCCCCAGCTCAGTCAGTGCAAATTATCCTGTATATTATCCTGCAGAGTGACCAGTGAGCAACCTGTGCGTGCATACCATCTAATATTAAAATATTGCTGTTCTCAGAGCAAATCACAGCCCTTCTGATTTTAAATGGATTTACATACATTTTCGGCCAGCTTGAAAACATTTTAGACAAAGGTTACCAGCTGGCATGCTAGTCCATAAGAACAAATCCCAAACCACTGATAGTAATGCAGACCCAAAATGGCACCAATGCCACGGATGTTCAAGGTTCAGGGGAATGAGATGCTTCAGGGTCTTTTCAGTGATAGCACTAAGATGTTGCAACAGACTACCAGCAAAATCAAAACCCACAGAAGCATTTCACCTGGCACCTAAGACAGATTCCCCACCACCTGTGGCAGCTTTTCTCTTGGGAACTAACTACTGAAGTCAACAAGGCTTAGAAGGGTGTAACCCTGTTTAAGATGCCTCTGCAAAGTCATTACCAGCGCAGACGCCAGTTGTCCAAACTGCATCTCTTGACTTGGTGCACTCCCTGTTTTCTTTGCTTGGTATCAGACTGACCACTTTGCAATCTGAACTAAGTTTTGACACGCTGAAACCCTGGAAGCTAATTTTATGTGTCAGGCGGAAGGTACACACATCTGTGATATAGTGTTGTAGTTTTGCTATGTGATTGTTGTGACTGGAACTGCCCCTAATACTTTTGCCAAGTGCCAGGGAAAAAATGCACTATCCCTTTAAAAGAGGCTTAATAGGATGTTATTTTTCAAGAGAAAGAGAATTTCTCCACATAAATACTTGCTCCTTCCCTTCAGGTGGGTGGGTTTGCCTCCTTAAACTGTGATAGATCTATAGGAAACCAACTTCTAAAATTTGGGTCCAAGGCTCTGGCCATCTCCAGGCACTTGGCAGCCTAGTCTACTCATCCTCTGGATCTGATGCTTCATTTTAAGGCATAACTCTTTTGCATTTCACAACAGTCAGAAATCAGGTGACATTTCTTCCTGCTTTCAACCCTCCTCTATCTTTTTTCTTTCCTACATCTAAAGATGCTAATTGCAGTGTCTTTATTTATGTTAATCTAAAATCATAGAGTTGGAAGATACCTGAAGGGCCATCAAGTCCAACCCCCTGCAATGCAGGAACACACAATCAAAAATCTACTTATTGGAAATCTGCTTACTGGAAATTTCATATCAACTGTATGATGACTGAGGCTGAGATTAAGCTTGGGAGAGCCACTCTTATCTCATCTCGGTCTAGGGTTCTTTTCCCTCCTAATGACTCCAGACCAGCTGATTTCTCAAAGATTTATTGTAAAAGTTCAAAACAAAGAAATAAAACATAAATGCGTTTAGAGAAATTTCTCAGCTGAATGCATTCCTGTGGATCTCTTGGGACCTCCAGCCAAGCAGTGCTTCTCTTAGCTTAGCCCATGATAGAGTCACCTAGGCTTTGTTCCCTTACTCTCCAAGAAAACTTTCCCCCTCGCCATGAGGTTTCCCAAACCGTTGAAGTGCCTTATTTGGGCATCTTCTTGTCCTGGGTACATTTCCATGGCCTTTTGGTTTCACCATCCGGCGGATCAAAGACGATTTGATCAAAGACCCTTTTTACCATGTAGGTGTGATACTGCTAGGTTTTACAGTATTATTCCATCACAAACTGTAACATTGATTTTAAGCTTTTTATATGTTTGTGAAGACAAAAATAAAATACAAAATGATGTGTTGTTTTAGCCCTCTTCTTTCCCCCTCATCTTGAACTTTAGACTGTCCCACTTGGGAAAAACATGCCGATTGGTTTTCCAAAGAAATGTCATCTGCTGCCACCTGGTGTCCCAAAGAAGTCATGACGGTTACAGCACTTCATTCCCGTGCAGGGTTCCTTTTAGTTCGTCTTGCCAGCTGCCTGCATCTACCTCATGTAGCCCCTTCCGCACATGCAGAATAATGCACTTTCAATCCACTTTCACAATTGTTTGCGAGTGGATTTTGTTATTCCACACAGCTGCAAAGTGCACGGAAAGTGGATTGAAAATGCATTATTCTGCATGTGTGGAAGGGGCCTTTGTTATGATAATGTCTGCATGTAAACTTCAGCTAATTCTAAGCAGAGTTATTATATATATCAAACATGAACAGGAAAGACAGTTAGTGAAAGAATGACAAACAAAACAGCAACAATTTCACCTACCAGCAGAAGACAATGATAGAGACAAATCTCCCAGAATTTTGGTGTTTCGTTTATGTCCTGTCTTTCTGCCCAGTGGGGACCCAAAGTGGCAACTGATCAGAGGAGGCAGCCTCATATGCTGAGAAAGCCCAACAGCTCCTGCTTGTGAAGCAACTGGTTCAAGTCCATGAAACTTATGATGGAGTGATATTTTGCAAGAAGTTGCACCCAATCCAGAGGGGGCTATTCCTAGTGGCATTCTCATTGCCACTGCAAACACAGTGATGTTCAGAGCAGCAACAGGGCCCCTACATGGGGGTGTTCTCTATTTTATCCCATAGCCCCCACCATTGCCTCTTGGGAGCCAGTGTGGTGTAGTGGTTAGGAGCAGGTAGATTCTAATCTAGAGAACTGGGTTTGATTCCACACTCCTCCAATTGAGTGGCAGAGGCTTTATCTTGTGAACCAGATGAGTTTCAGCACTCCTACATTCCTGCCAAGGGTGAGCTTGGGCTAGTCACAGTTCTCTCTGAACTCTCTCAGCCCCACCTACCTCACAAGGTGTCTGTTGTGGAGAGAAGAAGGGAAAGGAGCTTGTAAGCCACCTTGAGTCTCCTTACAGGAGAGAAATCCAAACTCTTCCTCTTCTTCTCATTCCCAGATGTCTTTTTTCCCCAGCTTAAAAAAACAGTAGGTATATTACTAAAGGCTGAGGCAGGGAGCATGGTATAGCCCACTCTCATCCGCTCTGGGAAGCTAAATAGGACTGGCACTTGAAAGGGAGACCACCGGCACCAAGGAACCTCTGATCATCTCTTGCCTTGAAAGCCCCAGGCCAAGGTCACCATACATCAGCCGCAACTTGGCAGCATTTAACACAGTGGTTCTCAACCTTCCTAATGCCATGACCCTTTAATACAGTTCCTCATGTTGTGGTGACCCCCAACCATAAAATTGGTGTATATAAAATATAAAAAGACCGCTTTCCGATGGTCTTAGGCAACCCCTGTGAAAGGGTCATTTGACCCCAAAAGGGGTCCTGACCCCCAGGTTGAGAACCACTGATTTAACAGATGCACCCACACTGATATAGAGTTATGGTGTTGTAAAAATACACCTGCTGATTGATTTTAACTCCCCAAGGCCAGGTGGAAGGTGAGCACAAGTAAATGGTGCCACATGTGGCAGCAGATGTGGATAGGAGGGGAGGAAGCCTTGCTCCTTCCTCTCCGTCTGGATCCCAAACAACTTTCAATATGATCTTCCCCAGAACATCATACTGCAGCAGGTTGTCCTGCACAAGGACATCAGATGAACTGGTTGTAGCCCCCAAACTTGCTGCTATTTTGGGAGGGGGGGGACACATGGAGAACATACTGAGAGTCAGTGTGGGGCTGCCAGACTACGATGTGGGAGACCCAGGTTTGAAAGGCCACACTCACACACACATCGTGGCAGCTCGTTCGGTGATTGAGGGCAAACACACTCAGCCTACCTTATCTCCCAGCATCCTTAATGGCAAAGATACAACGGAGGAGAGGAGAAAGATGTATGATGCTTTGAATCTCCAGTGGGATGAAAGCCAGGGGGTAAATGGAGTAAAACAGATAAATAAAATAACACCTCTTGCTGGAAACCATCTCTAAAGACTCCTGTTTATTTTAACTCCTTGCTGGACTTCCTTGGGTCTTCTTTACTTGATCTTCCCTTTCCGCTGTTCTGTTTATGTCAGAGACTGTCAAAATGACAGGTGTAGATGGGCAAAATCTACGTGACAGTTGTGTCCACCTCTAGACAAATGCCGAGTGCAAAATCAGTGTCGTGTGCAATGTTAGTAACGTGTGTATCACTGATAAGACCGGTGCACCTGATTGGTACCTGTTAGTATAGGTAGTTGGCACAGAGAACACAGAGCGTGCCTGAAAACACCTGTTGTCTGGCAAAGCACTTTGCTAGTCATAGAAATAAATAGAACTTCTGCACCGTTGACTGTGTGTCTGTCAGTTGTTTCTACGTTGCATTCTACAAAGGTGGTCTACTCCAGAGTATCCGCGGCTTTAACAGTTTATGTATTATTTATACTTGCTATCTTTAACTTTGCTCCAAGAATTTTATTTTCATCCCATGCTTCCTTTGAGAACTGTATGTGGCTCTTCTTCATTTTATCCTCACTGTAGTTTTGTAGGCTAGGCTACAACAGTGTTTCCCAACCTTTTGGTCACGGTACCCTTGACCTCACTCTTCATATCTCACGGTACCCCTGCCATCCTCTCCCCACCTTCCCCTCACAGTGGGGGATGGGTGGGAAGTGGCTGCTGACCTTACGGCAGGCCCTGTCCCCTGGGCCAGCTCCATATCCTTGCTGGTGCCGGCGGGAGACACCGCAAAAGTAAGGGGGCCTGGTAGCATTGCCACGGTACCCCTGGGACATGCTCACGGCACCCCAGGGTACCACGGAACCCTGGTTGGGAATCACTGGGCTACAAATTAGCCTTTGACCCTCTTACCCAGTAATCTTCATGGCCGAGAGCGATTTGAACACCAGCTCTTCAGGGCACTGGTCGGATACCCTGATCACTGAACCTATATCCATTCTCTTCTCTAGAACTACAAGCTCCCTTTGCAATGTATCAAAATTGCTCAGGCTGGTGAGGGTAAACTGCCTGTATCACCTCCCTCCGTAATGCAATGGAGCCATTCATTCTCTTCCTTGCACCCATCAGTAAATGGAGACAAATGGATGCTATTTAAAAATCGATCAATTCGTTGCTATCAGGCCACCGCCTTGGCTTTCAAAAGTGCTCTCTCCGGCACATACATGAGCTCTCTCTGAAATCCCTTGATAAATGGATTAGCAGTTTCTAGCAATGTATTGGATTGCATATGTGGGAAATAAGATCATCCGCTTTGGGCCCCACCTTGAAAGAGATGCAAAACGGACCTCATAATTGGACATGATCCATCCAAAAATGAAGCACTTTCGGGTCCCATTCATTGCAATGGGAGACTAAAAGCCCAATCCTAAAGTGGTGAGATGGGCCCAGGGGCAAAATGATAAGAATAAGAGTTTGGATTTATCTCCCCCCTTTCTCTCCTGCAAGGAGACTCAAAGGGGCTTACAATCTCCATTCCCTTTCCTTTGAATCTCCTTACAGGAGAGAAAGGAGGGAGATAAATCCAAACTCTTCTTCTCCCAACTCTTTCCACTCTACACTGATTTGGCACCTCAGGCAGTTGCCGGGCTTAGACAGGGTGCTACGGAGGGATGGAGAGGTGGGGAGACTCCAACCATGCTGAATGGAGTGGCTAGCACACTCCCCCCTCCCCCGGACCACATTCCCTTTCAGGATCAGACTCCCATAGAGCATATGCCAAGATGGAAATATCACTTTCTATTTGGACCAGAGCACCAGACAGGTGAGGGTGGGCCATTGCGGCAGAGGTCAGCCTGCCAGGGTCCACCAAGAGCTCCTTAGCCTCTCATTGCAGATGCCCTGTCTATGTTTATCAGGGGAGTATCTAGGGAAAATGTAGCCCGGCGCAAAATCTTAGTTTTTCATGCCCCCACCGCTCTGGGCGGCTGCCCTCCTCCACCACAACCAACCAACATTTTTTGCACCAGGTCTTGAAGTCAGTGTATGGACCCGGGGGGAAGGAGGAGGGGTGTGGGGGTGATTTTTCTCCCCCACATGACTAAATGGCCACAGCCTAGGGACATTTGACCCCATATGTCTCCCTGGGCGGAACACCCCTGCCCGTTTTGTCATACTTCAGGTGGATCTTCAACAGAGATCTCCAACAGCTGAGTCCCTGTGCTACCTTGTGTCCTGGCTACTGAACAAGAGCCAGCTCTGGTTAGAGTTGGGAGGGGAGACCACCAAGGAAGTCCAGGGTCACTACACAAAGGCAGGCAACTAGTGGTGGGATCCAAAAATTTTAATAACAGGTTCCGATGGTGGTGGGATTCAAACAGTGGCGCCGCCACACACACACCTCCAGTCCCTATTGGGCAGGGAGGTTGCTTTAGTAACCCCTTCTCGGCACTCAGAAAAAATTAGTAACCACTTCTAGAGAAGTGGTGAGAACTGGTTGGATCCAACCTCTGCAGGCAACGGCAAACCACCTCTGAACGCCTCTTGCTTTGAAAACCCTACTGAGTTGCCACAAGTCATCTGCAACTTCACCACACTTTCTGTCACCCCCTGTACTAGGTATATGGTTAAGCAAGTTGCGGGGCGGGGGGGAGATATCAGATTGAAGGGAGGAACACAGCCCCATTTGAGGCTCATTTATGCAGTGAGCCCAATTCAGCTTCCTCCTATATGTGCCCAGAAACTACAGCCCTACTGAAGGACAACAGGCCAAAGAGGGGCTGGCGCTGCCCATTTCTGCCAAGCTGCTTTTATTCCCCGTCAGAAGATGATGGGAAGGAACCCCTCGTGATAATAAATCCCTGACCACACTCGATAGAAAGCCAACGGTACAATGCATGCAAAAAATGACAGAAGCCACCATGCTGCATCAGAACTTTGGCCCATCTAGTTCAGCGGGGCCCACCTTGGTAAAAGCAGCCCTCCCAAGCCTCAGGCACTAAAAGTCCTTCCCATTGTCCATCGTTTGAGATCTTTTACTGGGGTGTCCAGATTCAAACAGGGGGCCTGCCACGTGCCAAATTGGTTCTCCCCCACTGGGCAGATAGATAGAAGCAAACCAGGTTTCTCCATTGTGCCTGCAAGGTTAAAGAAACGCAATAAGCAACAAACAAGTGTGTGTGTGTGTGTGTGTGTGCTTAGCTTTCCATTTATTTACAGCCGTAGACCAGCATTTTAAACATTTAACATTACTTCAGCAATAAAATTCCGATATACAATTCTGATATACACACACTACACTAAAAAATACAATTCAGTAAAATATACAAGTGCATAAAATACAGCCTCAGACGTTACTCAGTTCTCTAGAGGGACAGTCAAGAGCAATGGGTCCAAGTACCAAATACTGAGCAACATCATTCACATAACCATAGTATATTTAGCCCACCAGAAGTATGAATATAAATCATTCATAAAATGTGTAAAATACTTTAAAACGAAAACATGAAAAAAAATTCCAAAAGTTATTATAAAATCCTCCGTGGACAGTTCCAAACGATATTTTTAAAAGATCTTATAAAGAGAGAGAGTGTGTGTTTGTGGGTATATGGCAAGCCTTGCACAGGTTCAAGACCCCCTCCCCACGTGTGTGTATTTCAAGCCTTGCCTAGGTTCAAGACCCGCTCCCCCCTCCCCGACGTGTGTGTGCGTATGTGAAGCCTTACTCTGCAAGCACTCTGCAAGTTCAAGACCCCCTCCCCCTCCCCGACAGCCCCGGGCCTGGGGAGCGAAACCTGAGCGCGTGTGCCGGGCTGGGCACTTGGCCGGCGTCCCGGGCTGTGCAGGGGGCGAGGCGTCTCCGTTGCGCAGGCTGCTCTGCGGAGCGCGCCTCTCGGCCGGCCGTCCTGCCTGCCTGCCTGCCTGCCTGCCCGTCGGGTGCCACTTGCCTGCGGCGTCCGCTGATGGAGGGCCCGTCGCCGCCCTCGTCGGACCTCAAGCGGGCCTGGGACAAGAGCAGCGGGGGCGGCGGGGGCGCCGAGGTGCAGCTGGCCTGCGAGGATGAGGCGGCGGGGCCCGAGGAAGAGGCGCCCGCCGCGCCCAAGAACTACTTGTGGCTCAGCATCTTGTCCTGCTTCTGCCCCGCCTATCCCATCAACATCGTGGCCTTCGTCTTCTCCATTTGGGTGAGCCCCGCGAAGGGGAGGAAAGGGGAGGGGAGGGGGCGCCCCGGGGGTCTGCACGTCCTTCTCGCTCACCCACCCGTGACCCGCGGTCGCCGCGTCGCAGGCGAGTCGCCCGTGCCTGCCTGGCCGCCAGGGGGACGCCCTCGCCCTAGACGGCCCGGGGGTGCGGGGCCGCCACTGCAGTCTGCCCTCGCCCTAGACGGCCCGGGGGTGCAGGCCTGCGATGGGCCAGCAGCTCCTCAAACACCCCCTCCCCCCTTTCTTGCATGTTTGCTCAGAAGTCTCGAGTGAGCGAATACGGGTCGAAATGCAACCGGGAAATGCACGAGCGAGTTTACGTGGAAGCAAACTCAGTGCTTGCAGAGTAGGGTTTGCTCCAGGGTAAACCTGCACGGGCTGATATCTCGTTTCTCAGCTGTTGTGTTTAAGATGAGGTCGAAGTTGGCTTCCAGCTGCACTTTTTCGTGCCTTATTCGGCAGTCCAAACACAGGGATTAAACGGCTCTGCGCTCCAAAAACAGGCTTTGGACCACCCAAAAACGGACATTCCTCAGACCCTGGGGAGGGGACCTGTCGGTTTGTCCAGTCCAAAGCCTGGCTTCCGTCAGTGCTAAATGCTCCAAAACTCGGTGCTCACAGAAGAATTGCTCGGTGCTTACAAAAGAAATCTGCAGCTTCAAAATAGGGCTTTGAACTACTCCAGATTATATACACATCCAAGGAAGCAGGAGATGTGAATGACAGTGCAACACAGAGCAGGGTTTCAGCCCTCTAACCCCATTTGACCTCAGTAGTCTGGGAAAGGTCTAATTCTGTTTAGGATCTCAGTGTAAGGAACTGAGAACCATCTTCAGTCCCCGTTTGTCTAAGCTTCATTTCTCCCAGTTTGTCTAAGCTTTGTTTCTTTAGGCAAATCGATCCTTTACGTTCTATTCTGCGATTATATGCAAGTGTTGAAAGTTTCTGGATCTGGACTCCTCTCTCAATGGGAAGCCTTAAGATTGTGAGATGTGCGTGTTCGAACAGCTCCATAAATGGAAAAATAAAACTGTTTTGACAGTGGTGGCAGGTGGATTGTGGGGCCCTGCACAAATCCGAGCTCACAGCTGGTAGAAGAAGTCATAATGGTGCAGAAGAGGTATTGGAGACTCATAGCAGCTCATGCAGATACCTACCATGTTGGTTCGGATAATAATAATAAACCAAATAACCGATTATTCCTTTAATGATATCCCTCAACCTGCCCCCTAAGTGAGACTGCTGGACCCCAATCAATGGCGAATTCGCCAGCACCAGAACTGTTTTGTTTCCAATTAAGTTCAAACATTTCTGAGCGGAAGTATTATTGTCTACCCCCCCCCCCCGTCATTTCTCTGGTGCCTGTGTCCTAAGGATGAACTGTGCATGAGAAAGCGATGAACCCTTCCTGCCCTCTCCCCCAAAACCTGGCCACTTTATGGGAAGTACCCCTCCCTCCTTATGTGGGTATGTTCCTTCAGAACAGCACTTCAAGAACTCAGACTTGGAAGAGAAGCAATTACTGGATTATTGATCTGCTTTCCTTAGAGAGGGTTTCGGAAAGGGTGGGGTGAGGGCTTGAAAGCCTCCTTCTCCAATTGTAGGATCTATCCTCTGTGGCATTTTTTTCACCTTTGGTTGTAATAAATTCAGCACCACTGCAATATGTAACCCATTTTTAGTTTTGGGAACTTTTAGCATGTTTGCAAAGTCTTGCCTGGAAACTCCGGTACCATGCAGATAATTGACTTGGGGATTATACCTAAAATCGTATTTAAAAAAAAATCTGCAATACTCAATTAATTTATTATAGTCCTAGAGCAGCAGAATAAGAATATATGTAACCACTTCCTTTGTCTGTATTCCTAATTTGGCTGCCATTTACACTCTTCATTCTATTTTTAAATATTCTGTGAAAACAAGGGAAAATAAAGATCTGCTTTTTGAACCTTTCTTTAGTTTTGTGAGTGTACAAAAAGAATAATTGAAGGGACTACCAGCTTTTAAGGTTCTTGAATGCCTTTTGAACTCGGGGATGATTCTACACATCATTCCCAGAAACAGATTAGTTGTGAAACATCTGTAGAAGAAGTTAGTTTGGAAGATCTTTTCAAAATTTTGTATATAAGCTTACCTTACAAAGATTCCTGGACAGATCTGACTGGGTCAAGATGAAGAGACATCATACACAGCTGATTGTTACCCCAAATGTCACCTCCCTCTTCCTTTGTGCAACTGAATGATCAAGAAAGGGTGTCCTTCTGCTCTAGATAAACTAACCTTGAAGGAGCACCTACCATACACTGGTTCTCATCTTGTAGTTACTAACAGGGTTCAATTCATTCATAAACCTGGGGGCTCGCAAGGTCTCCTGGGAAGTGTAGTTCCCACCAGGCCATTTTCAGCTTCAAGTGAACAGGCCACTTTTCCAGCCTGCACATTCAGGCTGAACTAAGGTAAATGTGTGGGAGGGCGGGGCGCTGCTGTGGGGGGCAGGGGGCGATTTTCTGCTCCCCAGGCGTGCGCCTGGTGCAGTGCGCATCCCCCATCCCCTGGTTGCTCCGCCTCTGCTTCTGAATGGTGCTGCTGGTACCAGCTGAGAGCATTGGTTTCAGTCGCTATCCAGAGCTTTCTCCTTGCAACACCTTGAGCATCTGGCTGTTGGGAAAGGAACTTTCCACTGAAGTCAGTGTTTGGGGAAAAGATCACAAAGTTTCCTGTTGCTTTGAAGACCAACAGGTTTCTTAGACAAGAATCTTTTGTGAAGTTGAAGCAGAATCCTCTTTGGCAGATGTATGGAGCATTTGTTCTCTGTTAATAGAGAGAGAGACAGAGAGAAACACCCACCCACCCACAAGTACAGAGGAGAAAATGCAAAGGGGGAGGTCACAAAAGGCCACAAAATGTAGGGAATATGGTCAGTCTGGGACATCATCCTGTAAAAATCAAGTAAGTAGCTGTGGCTTAGTGGTAGAGCATCTATTTTGCATGCAGAAGTCCCAGGTTCACTCCCTGGTACCTCTAGTGTCAGGGGTCTGCAACCTGTGGCTCTCCAGATGTTCATGGACTACAATTCCCATCAGCCCCTGCGAGCATGGCCAAGTGGCAGGGCTGATGGGAATTGTAGTCCATGAACATTAAGAACCACAGGTTGCAGACACCTGCCAGTTAAAATGAGATAGTACATGATGTGATAGACCTCTGCTTGAGAACTGCTGCCAATCAAATCAGACAATGCTAACCTTGAGCAGAGTGGCGTAGGAGGTTAAGAGCTCGTGTATCTAATCTGGAGGAACCGGGTTTGATTCCCAGCTCTGCCGTCTGAGCTGTGGAGGCTTATCTGGGGAATTCAGATTAGCCTGTACACTCCCACACACGCCAGCTGGGTTACCTTGGGCTAGTCACAGCTTCTCGGAGCTCTCTCAGCCCCACCTACCTCACAGGGTGTGAGGGGGGAAGAGCAAGGAGATTGTAAGCCCCTTTGAGTCTCCTGCAGGAGAGAAAGGGGGGATATAAATCCAAACTCCTCTTCTTCTTCTTCTTGATAGATGAAGGGACTGACTCAGCATAAGGCAGCTTCGTGTGTTCCATACAAGATCCCCAACCCATTTGCTGTTGTGAATAAAGAGCACTTTGATCTGTCCCCAGTTGTTGCAGAAATACTGTGTTGTGATAATGACTCTGCTTTTCCCACTTTCTCTGCCTCCCTACCCGTGCTTATAGCTGATGCACTTGGTAAAGGGAGCCGCCAGGCCAGAGCTTATGCTACAATAAACCTATTAGTCTCCCAAGATTCCACAAGGCGCTGAGCTAGGAGGCTGTTGCTTTTTTTGCCATTGAATACTGTGATTTTCCTGCCTGTCTAGAATCTGTATGCCAAAGATGCTGTACTGTTAGCATCAAAAGTGAGTGAGATGCAGAAGAAATTTGGATTTATACCTCCACCCTGTCTCTCCTTCACGGAGATTCAAAAGGGCTTACAAACTCCTTTCCCTTCCTCTCCCCACAACAGACACCTTGCGAGGTAGGTGGGGCTGAAAAGAGTTCTGAATGAACTGTGACTAGCCCAAGGTTACCCAGCAGGAATGTCGAAGTGCGGAAGTTCCTCCAAGGTCCAGAGATCTCATTTACATTTTGTAGGACAAGAGGTCACAAGGCCCAAGTGAGAAGCCCCAGCAAGCTGGCCTGTTTGTCTTTTTATCTAAACTATTTTTTAAAATCCCTGATGTCAACGTAGACAGTTCTTGTAGCTGCTCTGTCTTGAATGGTTCAGGGAAAGCCATTCTCTGGGGGCGGGGTAGGGGTCTCCTGAAGAGCTTAGGACCCACTGATTTCCTTTGGTAGGATCTAGGAAATGGACTGCAAGCTTTCTCCTGACCCCCGCAGAGTTTTTATTATCATTCACTGCAGCTGCTTTCTCAGGCCAAGGCTGCCAGTGCCACCCCCTTGGTGTTCTCTAGTGTTATGCACATAAAACAGGAGAGCCGTGTTTTGTATTAAAAGTGGGGGATTACATATTACATATGGAGAGGTAGAAAACAATATGAGGTGAGATAAAATATGCTAGAAAAAAGTGTCTCCACCCGGTAATGTTTTGCTTGGACAGAACTGGTGTTTGCTACATGTTAGGACTTTCACTGTTTTGGTCCCTGCAGGAGTTGTAATACTTTTGTTTGTGGTTCTCCCATTCATTTTTATCCCATGATTTTTCCAAAAAGCAAAGGGCAGTATGCATGGTTCTCGCCTCCATTGCTTCTTCACAACAACTTTGCAAACCTCGAAAACGTGGCTGATCCTCTAGGGCACAGGTGTCAAACTCGCGGCCCTCCAGATGTTATGGACTACAGTTCCCATCATCCCCTGTCAGCATGATGCTGGCAGGGGACGATGGAAACTGTAGTCCATAACATCTGGAGGGCCACGAGTTTGACACGTATGCTCTAGGGAGCTTCATGGTAAAGGGCTTTTGTTTCCTTTAGTTTTCCCTCAGTGATCCCGCCTTCTCACCCAATGTTTTAGTTGGTGATTTTTAAGTGATGTATGTGCATTTTTATCTCTGCTCTTAATTGTTTTTATGATGTGTTTTACTGGTTTTAAAGCTGTGGTTTTAGGTGGGTCCCCTGTTCAAGTCATGCCATGGGGTGATGTCCCATCATGATGTTTACTAGGCAGATTGCTTATGGGGTGGTTTGCCATTACCTTCCCCATTCATCTACACTTTACTTCCAGCAAGCAGGGTACCCATTTTAAACCCTGAAAGTTTGGAAGGCTGAGTCAACCTTCAGCCGGCTACCTGCAACCGACTTCTGTCGGGATTGAACTCAGGTTGTGAGCAGAGCTTGCTTGGACTGCAGTACTGCAGCTTACCACTCTGCATAAATGTGTTTAATTGGTTAGTCAACTTTGGTAGCCATTCTGAGGACAGAAAGGCAGGGTACACAATTTGTAAAATAAATAATGAAGTAGGGATTTGAACCTGGGTCTCCCCAGAACTAGTTGAACACTCTAACTCCACACTGCCTCTTTTCAACTTCCCTGTCCCTTGTCCATTTAGCTGCACATCTGAATACTGTGAAGTGTTCTGCCTTGCTAAGACCATGGTATTAACTCCCATTCAGTTGATCTGCGTTGCCAGGCCAAGATAGTACAAAGGCAGGAATCTCAGTGGCCAGTGTTGGTCCCAATCTAGTGTCGTTTGGTTATGCGTAATTATTTGCATGTAACTAACGTCAGAGAGCTTGCCTGCAGAGACACACAAAAGCATCACAGTTCCAAATGTAAACAGAAAGTGGGGCTGTGTGTGTTATCTCTAGTCTGGTCTGCTCGTTGCTGGGTGGTTCTGGAATGCTTTAAGCCTCTTCCGCACATGCAGAATAATGCACTTTCAATCCACTTTCACAAATTGTTTGCAAGTGGATTTTGCTATTCTGCATAGTAAAATCCAGCCACAAAGTGCATTGAAAGTGGATTGAAATTGCATTATTCTGCATGTGCGGAAGGGGCCTTAGTCTATCACCAGTTATGAATTGACCAGAAAATGGCCTCCATATACATTCTCTGGGATACTTATCAGACGTCTGGGGGTTTAAGCCATTCTTCTCTCTGCCTGTAATCTCAGTTGCTTTTTAAGGTGCAAAAGTATAGCCAACATCAGCTTCTGTCTTTGAAGTGTAGTACAAACTCTCTGGATTGGCCAGGTCTGATATAATTACCAGGATCCCAGTCTCCTGACCTTGCCCAGTGAACAAAGCACTCCATAGCTTAAGCTGTTAACCCCCAGGAGGTTGAAAGCCCAATACCAAGGTCTAGATTAAGTTGCTGCTGCGTTTGGCCTGACTGCCTTCTTGTAGGGTTGCCAATCTCCAGGTGTGGCTGGGAGATCTCCCAGAATTACGACTGGTCTACACTGTACAAAACCCAGTTCTTCTGGGGCTGCTTTGGATGGCATCATGCCCTGCTGAAGCCCCTCCTCTCCTCAAGCCCTGCCCTCCCCAAGCTCCACCCCCAAATCTCCAGGAATTTCCTAACCTTGACCCCTTCCACATGTGCAGAATAATGCACTTTCAATCCACTTCCACAATTGTTTGCAAGTGGATTTTGCTATTCTGCACAGTTGCAGAGTGCACTGAAAGTGGATTGAATGTGCATTAGTGGCGTAGGAGGTTAAGAGCTTGTGTATCTAATCTGGAGGAACCGGGTTTGATTCCCAGCTCTGCCACCTGAGCTGTGGAGGCTTATCTGGGGAATTCAGATTAGCCTGTACACTCCCACACACGTCAGCTGGGTGACCTTGGGCTAGTCACAGCTTCTCGGAGCTCTCTCAGCCCCACCCACCTCACAGGGTGTTTGTTGTGAGGGGGGAAGGGCAAGGAGATTGTAAGCCCCTTTGAGTCTCCTGCAGGAGAGAAAGGGGGGATATAAATCCAAACTCTTCTTCTTCTTTTTCTTCTTCTTCATTATTCTGCATGTGAGGAGGGGCCCTAAAGTTACCAACCCTGCCTCCCTGGCTGCCTTATCTGTATTGACTTATCCTTGGCCATGGTGCTGATGGCATCTCAGTTTCTCCATCTTAGCCAAAAACATTTTCCCTTCACCTTTGCTAACTTTCCTGTGACCTTTTACACAATTCACATCCCTACCAGAGCATGAGATATTAATGCAGCAACTTGGAGTCTATGAATGCTTCCCAAATTTAACTGTTTTGCAGGAGGTGCATCAAGCAGAGGGCAGTTGAATTCTTCCTGCAGGGGAAAAAAAACCCCTTGTTATTGATTATAGATATTAAAGGCAGCAGTGCGGGGGAGGCTGATGGGGAGAGAAATGGAGAAGAAGGACTTTGGTTTTGAAAGAGGCCATTTTGCAAAACTTAATGGACTGTAGTGTGGTGTATTACTTGGGGCAGGAGGAAAGACAGATATTTATAAGCTCTGGGAGTATCGAAGTGGTTTGCGCGTTTGCCAGAGTCTTTGAGTGGAGCAGCCAGGATTTGGAGGCAGAAGATATTTGCTAATAGGAAAAGCCCCCCCCCCCCCCACCCTTCTGGGATGCCGTGGTAAAGCACTCAGAGGTGCCTGCATCAACTGTACAGACAATTGAATGAGTTGTCCTCCAAATCTATTTATCGACTGCTTGCAATGAGAGTTAATGGCTCAAACACCTGCCAGTTTGTATCTAGTGTAGGAATGGTCCGTGATCCTCAGCTGACCCTTCAGTTTTGTTCCTTTCCCTGCTTGTATTTTTCCCTCCCATTTCACTCAGGGCACGGATCAGCAGCCTTTTGCAGTTTTATATACGGAGGCTATTTGCTAGCTTCCTGAGCCTGGGACTCAGGCCTGGTCCCAGTGGCGTAACGCCCAGGGGACGAGGTGGGGCGTCTTGCCCTGGGCATGTGCCAGTGTGGGGGCAGGGCATGGGCGGGGAAGGGGCGTGGCAGGAGCACAGAGCACACATGTGCCCCGGGCACAGCCCCCCTCGCTCTGCCCCTGCCCGGTCCAGCCAGGAAGCCCAGAGCTCTGGTTGAGAAGGGGGTCTGGCCTCCCCAGTTAAAACAATTGGCTACCCTTGTCATTTTTTTCATTGGTGCACACACATTGGAAACCCTCTTTGCTTCTTGATTCATGCCTGGGTAGGTGGTGCTTTATGTAACACTAAACCAGGCACTATTAATGATCACTATGACTGTTTCAGCCTTTAAAAGGATCTGGAATTTAGCACAAGGGGAAGGAAACCCTCAAGTGCTGCAGCAAGAGTTTTTTTTATCTGTTGGGAATAACAAATACGCATTTGGGAATTGTTGAAATTTTACTGTTTGTTGCAGTTTGTATTGTTGCTGGATGGGAACCTAAGGATTAACTTGGCATATATCCACTATTCTGAGAAAATAAATGTTTTTTGTTGGGGGGGGGGGGAGGATTGATTCTCATTAAATCAACAGTTATCTACAATATCTAACTCATGTTTTTTTAATAGGACTTTTTGCCTGTTATGTGCTAATGGCTTCAGTTAGTAAAACTGAGTGGAATTTGAGATATTAAACCCCCTATCCTCCTTGCTTGGCCAGTTTTCTTTTTGTAGATGAAGAGTTCCTGTGACCTTCTTCCTACCTGTTTTCATCTGCACAGTAATATTCTCTTGTGTTTTCCCCACTTTCCTGTTTGGTATGAAGATCTGGGGACAGTATGAGCCAGGTTTCCTTCGTGTGTGAGAATGGGCTTTTCCGCACAATTCATTTAAATTGCTTTGAGGCAACAAATATAATTTGGGTGCTGTGTGGTTTCCGGGCTGTATGGCCGTGTTCTGTATGGCCGTGTTCCGTGTGCTGTGTGGTTTCCGGGCTGTATGGCCTAGAGGAGAGAATGCTGCTAGAACACGGCCATACAGCCCGGAAACCACACAGCACCCAAGTGATTCCGGCCGTGAAAGCCTTCGACAATACATTGAACAAATATAATGTTTCCTCCCTGGAGTTCCACATTGTTTTTACCCTCAAACGTTTTATTTCCAGCCTTTTAAAATGATTCTCTGGCTGAAACGTTTTGAAGACGTCTTCAGTTGTTGTGGGATCTGTTGACTACGTTTCTCGTGCTTCTCTGCTTCCCTGAATTTCTTCCTCGATGCCATCTTCTGACCTCACTCAGTTCTCCCTTGGCTGTTTATTTGCAGCATTTAGCTATGTATTGTCGAAGGCTTTCACGGCCGGAATCACTTGGGTGCTGTGTGGTTTCCGGGCTGTATGGCCGTGTTCTAGCAGCATTCTCTCCTGACGTTTCGCCTGCAACTGTGGCTGGCATCTTCAAAGGATCTGATAGTAGGAATGGAAAGCAAGTGGAGTATATATACTGTGAGGTTAAACCCTATACTCCACTTGCTTTCCATTCCTACTATCAGATCCTCTGAAGATGCCAGCCACAGTTGCAGGCGAAACGTCAGGAGAGAATGCTGCTAGAACACGGCCATACAGCCCGGAAACCACACAGCACCCAAATTTAGCTGCATGTTCATTTATTGAGGGGGGAGGGGCAATCTTCAAAGACTCAAGTGTACAAGGAGTAGAGAATGCAACATGAGGTTGTGAAACACTGGAGCATTGAGTCAACTCTGAAAAAAAACGGGAAAACAACAAAAATGGAGGCCAGAAATTGCTTCAAGGGGGTAAGTGTGAACCAAAGGGGGAATTGAAAAAGTCTTTAAAACATTTTAGGAGTTTTGTGCGGAAAGGACCAGGGTTGGTGACTTGGGGTTTTTCTGTATTATTTGCTTTATTCCTATTTTTAGGGTATTAATGCAGGCTTTTTGCAGAGTTGCAGATCCATCACCCCATATCAGAGCTAGAGACAGAGAGATTCTCCTCCCAAAGGGCTTCACTTTCAGCCAGCTCACAACTCTTTGCTTGCCTCTGTTCCAAACTATCAGCTATTTTTTTTTAAATGCCCAGGAAAAGGTTAGGCTGAAAAACTTTCTCCCTGGATTGGGTTTTCATGTGTGCAGAAGGATCGAGTGAATATTCAAACTTTATTGAAGCAGGTGGGTTCTTGAAATACCCATTATCCAATCAGCCAGTTCCCATCTGACAAAGTTAATAAGACTGGCAAGAAAAAAAAAGAATTAAATTTCTGGGCCTCAGAGTTCCAGAAGACTTATCTACATTATCAGGTTGCACAAATGGAAAGGTATCCATAGTAACAGGTCAAATGGAATCCCCAAAGTTATCCCATCAAGTAATTAGTGTGGTAGCCGAGCCAGAAAGGATGAGAGGCATTGCAGCCCCCCAGGTGAGCTCCCTGACCAAACCCTTGCCCTCTCACAGCAAAACCCAGAATTAAAAGTGAGAGAGGGAAATTCCTGGCCTCATCAGTAATCCCTCCAAACATTTCCCAGGAGATTATAGGAGCTAGGTTATGTGACAGGTCATCTCTCGCTAAAAGAACGGGGTAATTGGTCTGCTGACATTTGGAGTGAAACCCTGATTGCATCTGAAGGATATGAAGAAGTTTTGCAGAAGATTTACACACATGCATACACAGGTTGAAGGAAGAAGAGCAGAAAAAGAGTTTGGATTTATACCCCACCTTTCTCTCCTGTAAGGAGACTCAAAGTGGCTTACAAGCTCCTTTTTCCACAATAGACACCTTGTGAGGTAGGTGGGGCTGAGAGGGTTCTGAGAGAACTGTGACGAGCCCAGGGTCACCCAGCAGGAATGTAGGTCAGCAGAAACACGTCTGGTTCACCAGATAAGCCTCCGCCACTCAGGAAGTGGCTATTTCACCCTTCCTCCAAGGAATACAAGACAGCATAGATGGTTCTCCATTTCCTACTTTCTCCCTACAACAACCATGTGAGGTAGAGTAGACACAGGAGGAAGCACTGGCTCAGGATGACCACTAGATCAGGCTGAAGATTTGGGTGTTTGAGGTAGAGCCCCTATTTTAATCTGAAATGTTGCACTGTTCAGTGTGAGTGGGTGGCCCTCAGACGCTCCAAAAGACTAGGACAACATACATCAGGCGATAACTTGTTTTTGTCTTTGAAATTTGTTTCTGACCAATCAGAAGCCAAGATAAAAGATTTGGCAAGCTTTTCCTCCTGATACTGCTGTTCTTAAGGCTGAATGCTGACCATTGCAAGAGGGATCCAAGATTAGGACTTTGATATCCTTTGGGAGCCAAAGGAGAGCTTCAATATTGGATGTCCAGTCTGCTCTAATTAGACCTACATGGGCTGAGGATCTTTCCAGTGTGCAGGGGAATGAACAGGTTACTGTCTTTGGTGTATTAAAACATACTGAGCTGACTTCAGAAATGGTATGTTTATGAGCAACGGCTATAGCTCATTGGAAGAGTACCTGAAAATGGTCCCAAGTCCAATCCCCAGCTGTTCCAGCTGAAAAGAAAAATCTCAGGTAGAAGAAGAAGCGTTGGATTTATATTCCCCTTTTCTCTCCTGTAAGGAGACGCAAGGTAGCTTACAAGCTCCTTTCCCTCCCCCCACCACAACAGACACCCTGTGAGGTGCGTGGGGCTGAGAGAGCTCCAAAGAACTGTGACTAGCCTAAGGTCACCCAGCTGGCATGTGTTGGTGTGCACAAGCTAATCTAGTTCACCAGATAAGCCTCCACAGCTCAGGTGGTAGAGCAGGGAATCAAACCAGGTTTGATCCCCCAGTTCTCCAGATTAGAGTACACCTGCTCTTAACCACTACACCACACTGGCTCTCACACTTGGTATCAAGTTCAACAGCCCTCCTTGAGAGAGCAGCTGCTTCTCTGAATATGTACTGTATGTATATCCTACCTTTCCATTAAGGAGGTTAATATAGACAGGTGTTTTCACCTAAAAATCCAAAACTAGAGAATGCCTTTTAGACAGACAGAATGATGGTGATTTTGCTTTTGGAAACAACAGAAACAATAATAATGCTGGCCTGTCTTCTACAGTTGTTTGTAAGGGTTGCGGAGGTAATGTACGTAAGCTACTACATAAATACAGAAAAACATCATATTTGGGAATGTATTTTGCAGCACTTACACGATTGTTTAGAACAAAGGAGAGATGGGCAAGATCTGACTTGGACAGATTTATGGAGGCTTGGACAGATTTATGGAGGAGAAGTCGATTTATGGCTGCCAATCTTGAACTTTTTGATCTGAGATTGCAAATGCCTTAACAGACCAGGTGATCGGGAGCAACAGCCGCAGAAGGCCGTTCCTTTCACATCCTGCATGTGAGCTCCCAAAGGCACCTGGTGGGCCACTGCGAGTAGCAGAGAGCTGGACTAGATGGACTCTGGTCTGATCCAGCTGGCTTGTTCTTATTTTCTTATGACAGTGCCATCCTAAGCAGAGTGATACAGGTAGGATTGCCAACTCCAGATTGGGAAAGTCCTTGAGATTTGGGAGCAGATCCTAGGCAGGTCAGAGTTTGAGGGTGCGAGCGAGTTTTGGCAGGCCAAGAAGTCCACCCTCCGAATCTGACATTTCCATCATGCTGGCAGGGGATGATAGGAACTGTAGTCCATAACATCTGGAGGGCTGCAAGTTTGACACCAGAGGAATTGATCTCTGGAGTCTGGAAGTCAGCTCCCTCTCCTTCTCAAACCCCACCCGCTCCAAGCTGCACACCCATAATACCCAGGAATTTCCCAACCCAGAGTTGGCAACATTATCAGTTCCCCTGGAAAAAATGTGAACTCTATGGTATCACACTCCTGCTGAACTTCCCTCCCTTGACTAAACTTCGCACCCCTCAGGCTCTGCCCCCAAATTGCCAGGAATTTCCCTGGAGTTGGCAACCCTAACTAAAATGGAGACATCAGTTGGAAGGTTTGCTCCTGGAAGTCTCAAAGGCCAAGTCCCAGAATCCTGCTTCAAGTACAAAGATCATTGCAGGACAGGTCCTACAGTTGTTGTGATTACACAGTTCTTTTCAGTCTGGCAGGGGAACTTGACCCCATAAATATCCTAGAAGAAGACAAGGCAGAAGGGTTGCCACCGCATTCTGAGGGTAGCAGAATAGAAAAGAATCTGTAACTACATGTTAAGTTTCCCTCACATCCTCCTCAAGTCCACACCATCAGATGTGAGGGGCAGTATATCTGCTGGGAACTTAATTCCCTGTATACACAGACCCAATTTGGATCAGGACCGTGGGGAGAAGATCCATGTCCATAATCACATGGACTCAGAAAGGAAGACATGTAGGTTGTTGTCCCTTTTTCTGCAGAAATGGAGTTCAGAAGCACATTTGCTAAAGTTAGAGCACTTTGCTGCAACTGGCTATTTACACTATTAGGTTCAGCCTTTGATCTAACCGTACGGAATCGTTTTAAGTGCCATCGGCTTGAAACATTCCTGCTTTGGATCCCCGATATGGGTTTGGTTTGGGGAATGAGGCCATAAGAGTAATGGGTGCATAAAGATGCCATGGCCTGTGGTAGAGATTCCAGTCTCCAGGTGGGAGCTGGGGGATCCCCTAGAATTACAGCTCATCTCCAGACTACAGAAATCAGTTCCGCTGGAGAACATGGATGCTTTGGACAGTAGACTTTATGGTATTGTACCCCATGGAGGTCCATGTCCACTCCCAAATCTCCAGAAGTTTCTCAACCTGAATCTGCCATCCTTTGTCGTCCACTGGTGCTCAGGGAGACCTGGCAACCCTAGCATGCACATCGTAAGGGTAACCACCCAGAATTCTACAGGCCCTGTACTAAACTTTAAGGCGAAAGATTTATACGATCTGAAGAGAAACCAGAGTATGCCCTGTACTAAACTGCAAAAAAGAAAACTCATCTGGCATGTTGATGGGTAAAAGTGTGCTTTGTTTCCTGATTTCCCCCAAAGCTAAGCTGCAATGGCATGACTGTAGGCGACCAGAGATGATGACATAGGGAGTGTTATTTCAGTACCCCCAAAGGATTCCTCCTCTTATCAGATGACACTCCCACCAGACAAACATAGTTTGTTAAAGGATGCAGCTATTAACACCAAGGGTACATTCAGGCATCATGACAGTGAAGCTTTAGCTGGGCACTATCTATCTATCTATCTATCTATCTATCTATCTATCTATCTATCTATCTATCTATCTATCTATCTATCTATCTATCTATCTATCTATCTATCTATCTATCTATCTATCTATCTATCTATCTATCTATCTATCTATCTAGCTGGGCACTATCTATCTATCTAGCTGGGCACTATCTATCTATCTAGCTGGGCACTATCTACCTACCTACCTACCTACCTACCTACCTACCTACCTACCTACCTACCTACCTACCTACCTACCTACCTACCAGATTTGTACCCTGCTGTCCCTGCCATAGCAGAGCAGTTATCAAAATGTTCATCCAAATACAATACAATTAAAACACAATAAAATTCATTGAAATAATCCACAGTAGAAGATAAATAGCTGCTTGGATTTATGACCTGCCTTTCTCGCCTGTAAGGACTCTCTAAGTAGCTTACAAACTCCATTCCCTTTCTCTCCCCACAACAGAGATCTTGTGAGGTAGGTGGGGCTGACAGAGTTCTGAAGAACTGTGACTAGCCCAAGGTCACCCCACCTGGCTTTATGTGTAAGAGCAGGGAAACAAATCCCATTCACCAGATTAGAGTCCGCCGCTCATGTGAAGGAGTGGGGAATCAAACCTGGTTCTCCAGATTAGAGTCCCATGCTCTTAATCACCACACCATGCTGGCACATAAACAACCCATGGTGGAACAATTTAAATAACAGAAGGGAAAGGGAGGGTAGGGGAAGGAAAGGGGGAAGGGAGGTCAGCAAGATGCAGAGGCAGAGCTGCAATTGGGACATCTGGGGCAGCTCGCCCTGGGTGCTGCCATTGCAGTCACATGTTGGGGCGGGGGCGCAGGCAATTCATGTCCTGGGCACAGCTTACTCTCCCTTCGTCACTGGCAAGAAGACTCAATTTTTGCTCCCCTCAACTATAAGCCTGGTGGAACAGCTCTGTCTTACAGGTCTTGTGGAATTGAGAAAAGCCTTGCAGGGCCCTGGTGTCATTGGACAGAGCATTTTACCAGGCCAAGGCCAGAGCTGAGACGGCTCTGGCTCTAGCCAAGGACAGCTGGACACTTTTCAGGCCAGGGACTACTAGGAAGTTGTTCTTAGCAGAGCACAGTGGTCTCTGGGAGACATATTGGGAGCTTGTTGCTGTGCTTGCATGCACCCCTTATTCCTCCTTCAATGCAGGAAGCTTGACTAAACATTTTGAGGCTCCAGTTCACTGATGTTTGACTGCAGACACACTGACAAATGGGAACTGACTTGCTGCGCTCAAAGCAGGATTCTAAACCTCAGTTTCATCTCACTTTTCTCCATACAGGTTAACAGCATCAACACTACCTGCAGCCCACATCTATTTAGATATGAACAATTTCCAGATACATAGTATGTGGTTGATAGTAAGACTCCAGCAAGCCCTTAACTCTATATATTGGTGGGAAATACTAAACAATTACATATTTTTCCAAATCCAGAGTATGAGAATGTGTTGTTGCCTGCTGTGCATTTTCTATTCTGATCTGGAACTGTTTATCCAATATGCACCATGTAGATCCAACTCCTTTACTAGAAGAAAATGTTAATCCACATGCCCTATTTCTAGATACAAACTGTTTTGAAAGGATTTTAATGTTCACAGGACCTGGAGCTGCTGGAAGAAGAGTTTATCAACACAAGATTAACCTTCTGTACCAGGCTGCAAGATATCCTAGGACAGGGATCCCCAACCTTTTTGAGCTTGTGGGTGCCTTAGGAATTTTCACATAGTATGGTGAGCACAACCACAAACTGTCCATCAGAAATCACTGCCGGAGAAAGCATAGCCAGTCATAAAAAGCTGCCACTGCTAACTTTCATTCACACAGTGAAGATCCTTGTATCGTGGTAGTAATAGGAGTGTGTGTGAGTGTGTGTGTGTGTGTGTGTGTGTGTGTGTGTGTGTGTGTGTTAAGGCAAGCCATTTTACTATAGTATTCTTATGGGTATTAGAGAAATGTAAGATTTAAGCAAGACACTAGCTCTTGCAAGAAGCTGTAAATTCACTGAAAGCTAAGGGTAAAAGAATGCAAAATTAAAGCCAAAAGAGATAACGGGGAGAAAAACAGGCTTAGTTGATATAGCAACCAAAATCCTGGTATGACATAAAAAGTATCCCAAATATAGAAAGCAAAGGTGGGCTATGGGAGGGGGGAAAGATTACGAGCTTGACAGGCAGTCTATATGTCTTCACAGCCCAACCAATGGATAATGTTGGAAATGTTGCTTGGGAGGGTTTAATAGGAACAGTATAAGTAATGTTTGCAAACAATAGAGCACTGAGACGCAACAAACGGTTAAATGCTGCAAATAAACAGGCAAGGAGGGAACTCAGAAAATGGCTCTGAGGAGGAAGTTCAGGGAAGCAGAGAAGTATGGGAAACATAGTAAATGGATTGCACAGCAACCGAAGACATCTTCAAAACGTTTCAGCCAGAGAATCGTTTTAAAAGGGGATTCATATAGAACATTTTGATGCTGGAAATAAAGTGTTTTGGGGTAAAAACAATGTGGAACTCCATGGAGCAAACATTTTATTTCCTGCCTCAAAATGTTTTAAATGAATTGTGCGGAAAAGCCCAATGTTATACCAATGTATGCAATATTCTCTGAATTCCCAACATTCAAATAAGTCTCTATACTGTGTCAGCTGTTTCCTCAATTGTCCTTTATCCCCATGAAGTCAGTAAAGCATGTATACACACAAATATCAATAATAAACAATATAAAATGACCTCAGAAGTCCTTTTGATTTATTAAATCATAATCATATTTGGATACATATTCTCTTATTTTTAACTTTGTATTTGTAACTTAAGTGGTAACTTACAAACTGTGTTTGTAACTTAAATGGTAAATTTTCCCCTTCTGTCGTGTCTGGCCCTGGGGTACCACTGCAAGCAGTGATTTGTAACTTAAGGTGAGTTTAAAAGGTTTGGCGCCTGTTTTCAGATTGGTTTTCAAGCAGAAATCCATCATGATGTTGTGATCGCCAGTACTGAAAATAGAGGATCAACATTGTTTGCTTTTAAATAATTAGTCATATTTTTAAAAAACATTTTTATTTTGCAGGCTGTGAACAGCTACAATGATGGTGATTATGAAGGATCAAAGAGACTGGGCCACAATGCATTCTGGGTAGCCATCGCATCAATTATTATTGGGATTCTGATCATAGGGCTGTACTGTGTAGTCCATTTCACTACGGTAAGCACTATTGGGCCATTCCTGTCAATCTGCGATAGCAAAAATACTGTGGTTTTGGCAGCAGAAGTAATGAGTGATATCGTGCCACTCATACAGCCATTGGGAAGTTTCATGCAACTGAAGTGTTCCTGCTTAATTCCTGGGAGCTGCAGCTCTAACAGTCCTCGTGTATTTTTAATTTTGTTAGATGCCATGAGCCTTCTTAAACATATGGACTGTAAATTTTTAAATAGGAATATACACATATACACTAAACCATCACAATCAAGCAACCCGAATGCAATACTGTTTTAATCTTTTATGTGATGTCTATAATCAAAGGACTAGCACAGCATAGTGGCTAATGGCTAGAATCCCTGTTCTGCTGGATCATCTTGGACCAGTCACAGGCTCATTCCACACATGCAGAATAATGCACTTTCAAACTGCTTTCAGTGCTCTTTGAAGCTGTGCGGAATGGCAATATCCACTTGCAAACAGTTGTGAAAGTGGTTTGAAAACGTATTATTTTGCATGTGTGGAAGGGGTCACACACTCAGCCTAATCAAACTCAGAAGTTAGTTGTGATCATAAAATACAGGACAAGAGACTGGTGTAAGCTCCTTTGGCTCCAATTGGGGAGAATGGCAAGATATATATGAAATGCATAATTAAATAAATCCTATTCTAACCTAGGCTAAAACACAGGAAAGAACTATGTCCACTATCCTGTGTTCCCAGGAGAAAGGGAGGGACAAAAATGTGATAAATACGTACAGACGTGAGCATCTTCCACTACCTTTCCCTTTCCCTTTGTTTCTTCTGCATGCTTCTTGTTCTGGTTTGTAAGACCAAGTGAGGCAGTGAAAATGTAAATATTAGGTTGAATTCAACCAGATGTTCTGCTGGCGAAAACTGGAAGGGGACTCCTTTGACCATCAAAAAGATTTTGCCAGGGATCTTGAAATCCACTTGGACAAAAGCCGGGAGGGATAGGTGCTATAGCAAGGAGAAGAATTGGGTGCAACTGAGTGAAAAAGCTGGCTGGATCAAACCCACAACAAACAAATACATTACATTCACTCCACCAGATTTCTTAATCAGTTTCGCTCTGCCAACTCAAAAGCAGTGTGAGATTCATTTGTTAAAATTTACCTATAAGTGAGTGTTATCTGGCTACACGCTGTTTATGCCATGTCACATGCGATAGTGCAATGGAAATAGCAAGAAATGATTCTGCACACGCCCAACTACCAAAAACCATGGCTCTAATATGACAATGTTCGAGGAGCATGGCCATGATGTCCAGCACCAAATTAGCCATTGTTTTCAAGCAGTCTTCTAGGGAACCCTGGATTCTTTGGAAACTTATTGGAGATTGCTTAGTAAGAACAGCTGAAACACGGCCTGCCCACCACTAGAGAACTTCCTCTGGAGCAGTGGTTCTCAACCTTCCTAATGCCACGACCCTTTAATACAGTTCCTCATGTTGTGGTGACCCCCAAACCTAACATTTATCCATTTTACAGATGGAGAACACTGATGCAGAGAGTCTTAGGGGACCCCTGTGAAAGGGTCATTCGACCCCTAAAGGGGTCGCGACCCACAGGTTGAGAACCACTGCTCTAGAGGAAACTAAGCAGGTGGTTTGGTGTAGAACAGAGGCCCAGTACTCCACTGTGTGGCCCCTTCTGCACATGCAGAATAATGCACTTTCAACCCACTTTAATAATTGTTTGAAAGTGGATTTTGCTATTCTGCACAGTAAAATCCAGCTGCAAAGTGGATTGAAACTGCATTGCATGTGCAGAAGAGGCCTGTGAACTGATGGTGCAGCTCAGCAAATGGCCCAGAATCCTTTGCAGCATTCTGGGGTTCTGTGGCTGACAACTCCTCAGGTTTGAAATTTGGGCATCTCTGCGATACACAATAGTACATACCTGCCATTGGTATTGTTCACTAGCCAAGTTCCCTCTCAAATGCTGCAAAATATCTATTGCCAGGTTATCATCCCCAGGAAATAAATATGCAGAGACTATTCAAGAGTGCTCTGAGACCACTTGGGGACTATTCAACATCAGTATTTGTAAAGGAGAACTTCAGTGAGCAAATGGGTATCAACTTGTTACCCCCAAGCCCATAATATCACAGTTGTAACACCTGACATTCCTTCATCCCAAACACCCCAAAATGGGTTCACCTCACAGAAACCTTTAATTGTATTGCACCAAGGGAAACCAGACTTTAGTGCCTGCCCCTGCTCTCAAGCAGGCAGGTGTGACTGAATGGCCTGGAACAAGAGGTTTCTCACTGCAGCATGTTTCCAGTTACTGTCTGTTGTGTACCATCAACAACCAGGCCCTTCCAGTACCTAAAGGCAAGGCCACTCTGCTGTTTACAGGTTGCTGTGGGGGTCACAGCCATATCATTGGCACAACAACAGCACCACTTCCCTGACGCCTCCTCCATTTCAGTGTTTTCAAGTTGAAGCAGATCAACTTCTCATGAGTCTTAAAAGGTATTCTGTACCAGTGAAATGAGGTCATGTCAGTGGAAGTGGTGGGACAGTTTCACATTCTTAGTTAAGCTTATTTAACAAACACTGCCATAGCTTTAGAGCTGACTTTTCAGAACACCCAAACAGAATCAGGATTTGGTATGAAAGAAATTTCATGTGCTAGGCACAAATGATGCAAATCATTACATCCCTGCAAAACTGCTTATTTTTGCCCAATCTAAACCCAGTGCTGGAATTTGCAGTTGTGGAACGTAAGAGACGTAGTGTTTGGATTTTTATACCCCACTTTTCTTAACCACAAGGAGTCTCAAAGCAGCCTACAAACTCCCTCCCTTTCTCTCCCCACAGCAGATATTTTGTGAGGTAGGTGGGGCTGAGAGAGTTCTGAGAGAACTGTGATTAATCAGGGCCATCTTAATAGTATTATAGATTCCCAGGCAAAACAGTGTGTGAGATAGGTACACATTCATGCGCAGGTGGTTGCAGAGGTGACTGTGATACTAAATCAGAGGCGAATGCTAATGTCCACGTCAAAAAAATTAACATTATTTTTCATTATCTTTAGTAAAACACATGCTATATATGCATTTTCTAATAACAAATATTTATAGTATAGTATTTACTTATTTATTGACAGCATGCATAGATTAGCATGGGATCCCTATGCTCGAGGGGCCCCTGGGCAACTGCCCAGCATGCCCATGTGTTAAGATGACTAGCCCAAGGTCACACAGCAGGCTTCATATGTAGGAGTGGGGAAGCAGTTTGCCAGATAAGAGTTCATCGCTTATGTGGAGGAGTGGGGAATCAAACTCAGTTCTCCAGATTAGAGTCCACCTGCTCTTAGCCACTATACCACACTGGCTCTGTGTGGGGTACTGAACAGAAGAGAAGCAAGGGGTATCATCACATCAAGCGCAAGGTACTTTGTAGGGTTAGTTTCTTGATAGGAGCAATGGCTTTCCTAACTAGAGAAAAAATGGATGTAGTGTTACCAGGTGGCAGGGAAGAAAAATGAGTCTGGGCCTGCTGTTGTGCCTTGGCATGTAGAAATCAGCAAGTGAAGCTTTGTAGTACATGGTGGGCTATTTTTTCCTTTGCATCCTGGAGGGCTGTGCAGACTGAACATCCAACTGGGCACTGGTCCATGTTCTGGTGCCACAAGGTCAAAGATTAGCACCTTTGCTAATGGTCCAGAGTATGTGAAATTGTTTCTTCCGTAATTAAAGAAGGAAGAGCTTCCTGGGCTTTGTGTAAAAGGTAAAAGAAGATAAAAGATACTAACAAAATCCCATTAGCAAACATCAAGTCATTTCCTAACAATCAGGAATCTTATCAGTTTTTCTGAACTCCCTGATCTCCCTGATGCTCAATTCAGGCCTAACCATCGACAGGATGACAGCAGCCAACACAGGCTTAAATGCTCCTGATTGAAAAGAGCATTGAACCGCTAATGCAATGGGTCATTTGTTTAATAGGCACAAGACCATTAAATAAAACATCCATTAGGCCTTCAGGATGAATAATTTAAATCTGAAATCAAACTTTCTCTCTCTGTCTCTCCTTCCATCTCCCTTCTCCTCTCTTTGAAACAAACATGCACTCATTCTTTTTACCCTAATGCAGGATACCATCTGAAGATTAAGAGTGGACATGAAAGGTTGCTATCTTCAAGCCCTCTGGGAAAAAGCAAAGAAAATTCCATACAAAGGAGGGATCCTCCAGCCCAGACTGATGAGGTCTGTCACTAGTGAACAGATCGGTCATTGTTGCTAGTCACAGTGTGGCAGAGATCCATAAGCGGTATTTCTTAAATAATGCTATTCTAGAACAACACTCCCTCCCTCGTTTTAGTGTATGTCCGAGATGCAGCCTGTGTCCGTAATGCATCCTATCGCAGTATGTACACCCCTTCCCCTGTGGAACGTCTCCCAGGCTGGAGGGCTTCACCGGCTGAACTTTCTGGACTAGTGACAGTCAGAAGAACAGAACTGCAACGTGCTGGACAATCTCTCCTTGACTTCCCCGATGTTGCCGTTGGACTGTCACAGCTCACTAGATCTACCAGGACCTCTTGGAATGCAAAAGGAGAATAATTCCCTGTTCGCACTGTGCTATGGACTTCTGCGCCAATCCCTCTGCAAGTTACCCCTTCCAAGTTCTCACCTCATTCTCAAAGGACTTGCCCCAAAACTGTATTCTCTCCTCTTCCATTGTTAATCCAGTATTCAATGGTTTTTCCTTCTTGTGGTGACTTCTCTCCAGCCCAAATGTAAGGCAGGTGTTCCAACATGTACGCACTCTCATTTTGCTGAAATGCTTTTGCAAATGTCTTTTACAGTCCTTCTTACACATCAGTTGGTTTGATTGTGCTTTTGTGAAAGTTTGTGTTTGTCTGACCCATTTTATGACAGGATGTTACTCAGTGGACAACTCCTTCCCCTGAAAGTCAGGAATTAGTTTGGACGGTTGTGGTACTAGAGGCACTACTTCGACTTCTTTCTTTCTTTCTTTCTTTCTTTCTTTCTTTCTTTCTTTCTTTCTTTCTTTCTTTCTTTCTTTCTTTCTTTCTTTCTTTCTTTCTTTCTTTCTTTCTTTCTTTCTTTCTTTCTTTCTTTCTTTCTTTCTCTTTCTTTCTTTCTTTCTTTGTACTTCAAAATCAAAGTTGAAAACATATACACAGACAGAAATTAACCAAATTATAAAGTACTTATTTCATATAGACTTTCAGTTTCTTCTAACCCTATTAACCCTTAAACCCTACATTTTGAGCACATGGCCATTAAGCTTCAAAATGAAATTAAATCTTCAGCATCATTATTACAATATGACTCTATTGGATCTTAATTTAACAATCCTTAACCTTCAAAACCACTAGTCACCAATTTATTTTTTTCTGTTTTTATCTACACATTGTATCAAGGATTTCCAACTGTCCATGAACTTAGCTAAGTTCTTTGGTTTTAGTAGTTAATTTGGCCATCTTGGCCAACTCTAGTTCCTTCACCCACCATTCTTCAATTGTAGGAATAGTTTCCCATGGAGTTTTCTGCTGCTGCTGTCATATATAAAAACAAAATTCCATGTTTTCTTTCCAGAGATCTGTCCATACAACTTGGCTCCTTCTATGTCTTTCTGAGCCCTTAAAGCTGCAGTTAAAAGTTTTTTGCATCACAGAAAATAATTGTGTGACCTGCTCAGGTCTGTGCGTCAAGCAGCTGTAAATGGCTTACACTGGTTGGTCGAAAGTTGCCAACAGTAGGAAAGGCTGACAACTGGGGTGGAATTCAATCATGCTTGGCATTTTGGGGCTTTGGAGGAAATGTAAAAAATCCACATTTGATCCTGGTTGGAATTACTTAAATTATGGGGGAGAACAGTCTATGCTTTTGCAAGTGGAAGACAATAATTTCATTCCCCCTTAACCATTTTGGAAGAAACCAGTCAGGAAAAAACTGTCACAAAGGGAAGATGCATAATAATGACAGTTACCCATGTCTGAACATTGATTCGAACAAACTGAGTCTTGCTTGAAAAGAAAAACATAACACAATAAACTTGTATTTGGTTTGTATATATTCATTGTTCAAATAACCAAAATGTTTATGGGGCTTCTATGGATGAGTCACTGTTCTTCTGGGGTATACAGAAGAAAGTGTGGTCAATCATTTCAGAAGGCGAGGTTTCAGCTATCAGGAGACGGACTTCTCGTTTTCCCTCTTCCTCAGTGTAAACATTTCACCATGACTGAAGTTGTAGAATTCATTCCTGGCCTGCTGGCCGTTCTGTTGTTCTCCAATCCATCATCTATTTGTCACCACTACCATTAGGATTAGAAGCTGGAGAAAGATTTTTTCCCATTTTAAATGAACTCCCTACAATTAGTAAGTTAGCATAACAGGGAGAGAGAGAACTTTTATATATGAGATGCTAGTTTACATGTTCCACAAAAAAGAACAATTTGGTGCAGACACAAAAAAGAACAAAAACACAATCCCCACCTTGCAGCCTGAAGAGGTACTGACCACAATTCTTCCACTTCATTCACTGTAATGTATGAGCCAATATAAGCCCCCCACCCCTCAGTACATACTTCATTCTACCTAATTTCCCATCTTCTTTATTTCTATGAGTTTGGGTTTTTTTTCTGTCATGCCCTCCAATATCACACAGATGAAAAGAGGAACCTGCTTTTAAAATGTCAAATCCTATCCCAAGGCTGCTCTCCCCCACCCTGTGCACAGACAGAAAACATCTGGCAATCTGCTGCCAACCACTCAAAACAGACATCTGCAATTCAAAATAGACTCTGCAGTTGCAGGAAAGGCAGCGTATGAAGAGAGGCAGCGGAGTTTTTACATTCACTCACCTGCACTGGCCTACATGTGCCACTCTGATTTACAGTGCAATCCTAAGCAGTTACACCCTAAGCCATGTTGACTTCAGTAAACTTAGCAGGATGTTTTAGAGGGCACCTGTGTTGGTTTGCAGAAAAAGAGCTAGATTCGAGTCTAGTAGCCCCTTAGAAACCAGCTCTGCTTTCTATGTAACTCTGCTTAGGGTGGCATTGTTTATTTCTAAAGACCCTGGTGAGGGACCAAACCTTAAAGTACGGAGGGATAAATCAGACACTGAGTTTTTCAGGGACAAGGTTGTTCCAGGGAAACCGGAGCATGTGTTCTTTGGATCTATGCGACGTCTGGCCAGCTGTGCTCCAGTCCCCTACCCAGGAGAAGCCTAGACATCAGACATCCACACCTGCGTCCTACCAAGCAAAACATAGCCCACTAAAGTTGCCAGCTGGCCAGGGGAAAGGTCTCTTTAAAAGAGGTTTAATATGCCGAAATCTGCAGTTAAAGCTTTTCATTGCACGGAACTAAACAACATCACTTGCCAAATGCTGAAGAACAAACTGCTGTTAAAGGGAAAACTAAAGAGATCAGTTTAAAAGCTGGCAGCCCTGCACGTGAACCACTTAACGCTCTTGGTATTCACTTGCAAGTCAAAGTAAAGGCAGTTTTAAATGAGAAAGTGCCAGCTTACTGAATCAACTAGTGACCACGAAGGAAGACTGGCTTACAGACACCATTTTAACTTTTCCACGGTTTTATAAAGAAGTTTTGGTCTAAGCAAACGGGGGAGTTTTCCACTGCAGAATCGGTGTTGCCTAGTAGTTAAGAGACTTGAGTCACAAATCAGGAAGTCCGGAGTTTGAATCACACTTCCACCAAGTAGATGGATTTACACAAGACAGTCGAGGCCTCCCATCTACCATACAGGGAAGGTAATATGGCTGACCTTGCATGGCATCATAAGGATTAGAAAAGAACGTTTATGTGAAATACTTTGATCATGCCATAGCAATGCATAAATGTTATGTATTAACAATGCCATTAGCTTCTGTTGCTGAAAAAGAGGAGAGTATGACTATCTTTAGCACAGGGGGTGAGGCTGAAACACAGTCAGTTTATGTGATTCCTGGCCACAAGATGCAGCGAAAGCCACTAGCTTAGAGGCAGTGTATCTGTTAGCAGGAATTATTTGGGGCAATTAACAGAGATGGGCTGATAGTTGCCTGCCCTGCCTTTCATATTGCAAACCAACAGAAGAAGTGCCAGTGACATCCAAGATTTTCAGGTTATCATTAGGTTAGCTTCCAGATCACTTGTCAAAAGAACCACTTGCCTTTCTCTGCCTCAGCTCTTCATCTGCAAAACAGAAGCCATACAAATACTAGCTATTCTAAAGCCTTCTGCTAAGGTCATGCGGCTCTGTCTTGCAACTCATTTTAATGTGCTTTGAACTAAATAAGGCCTGAAGGGCCAGCAACATTGGCCCTGTCCACCAGGTTGGTATGCAAAATCCACTTGCAAACAATTGTGAAAATGGATTGGAAGTGCATTATTTTGCATGTGTGGAAGGGGCCAAAGAGCTCAAGGACAGGACCATATTTCTGTCCCTGGCTTCAACCACCTTATCATTCTCTCTCATTTGCGTGCACACTGCTCTCCTTGGCCATTCTCTGTGTTTGGCAGCCAAGCGCTCACCTCCTTGCATGCATTACAGGCAGAAACAGATGGAGAGTGAAAATGCTGCCCTCAGCTCCTGGATCGGATTAGCCTTCTCCAGGTCCTCACGACAGCTGGGTTCTGCAAAACAGCAATGTATGTGTAATCCTGATATGTAACCTTAGAGTGGGGCAGCTAAATATAAGAGGTGGCTCTGCAGAGCAGGGTCGATGGGCATTTAAACGCCAGCCTGCAGACCTTTTCTTCCAAACAGCCTGCAAATCGTCACCAATCAGACGAAGCCACAGGCAAAACTATCTTCCTGTTGTTCCCTCTGCAACTGGCAGCAAGCGGAAACCGGCAGCAATAGCTTGCAATGTTTACAGGTGCTAATGGGGGCAGTGGTAAGCATGCAGTGCCCTGGTTTGGATAACTCAACTAGCCTGATCTTATCGGATTTCAGAAGCTAAGATGGATGGGCCCCAGTTAGTATTTGGATAGGAGGACACCAAGAAAGTCCAGGGTCACTATGCACAGGCAGGCAATGGCAAACCACCTCTGAACATCTTGTGCCTTGAAAACCTTATGCGGTCACTATAAGTTGACAGGTGCTGATGCAGAGTCTGTGGGACGTTTCTGTTCCAATGACTTTTGAAGTCCGTAATTGTATGCCAAATGGCTTGATGCCAAAATTTGCTGCAGACACCAAAGGGAAGGAGCCAGTGCCAGAGAAGACAGTCAACCGCCTCGTTTACTACTCTGTGTAGGAGTCACATCTTGTTGGTCAGTGAGGCATTTAAGGGGTGAAATATTATCCAAACACTTGGGAAGCCGTAAAGGCAACAGAAGACTGACAGAAGAGGAGCAACAGCTTGTTTAACGTGACCCACAACTTCCATACCATGATCTACGGGGTATTGGTTTGCAAGTCCTGGCAATGTAAGGTATTTCTGCTGTTGAATAAAACAATGGGTTATCTGGTCCCAAAAGGTTTAACTCTGGGGTCTCTGCCACTGTACTCTTCTTCCCAGAGCTTGTTTGTTTGGCTTCTCGAATTAATTGATCATCCTGTTTAAAACAATTACATAATATAAAATGGAGCTTTTTGCACAGAAAACCTAGTAGCTGCACGCAATCGTCCCTAAGCCTAGAAATTTGTTTTGATAGGGTTGCCAATTTCCAGGTGCAGCCTGGACATCTCCCAGAATTAGAGCTGATCTCCAGATGACAAGAGAGCAGTTTCCTTCAAGAACATGGCTGCTTTGAAGGGTGGACGCTTTGGCATTAGCCCACTGAGATCTCTCCCAAGTTCCACCTGTTTCAGAAGGAAGGGGAGCCCCAAAACTTCAAGAACTTCCCAGCCTTGAGTTGACAATCCCCAGGACCCATGCAGAAATTCAGCACAAGAAAACTTTCTTTCCAATGGCATGATCTTCTTTTAGATCGTAAATTGTGTCCATCAGCAGAAAGCAATACAATAAAATGTGAAATACATTTAAAACCCCCCCTCAAATATTTACCTACTACTCTTTCCAGGCAATGTGAAGTTTAGGTTGGAGTTTAAGCATGCGGGGGGAGGGGGAGGCAGCTATTCCCTAGGAAACGAACGTGCTGCTACCAGATTGCTTGCATCGAGCATGTGTAGAGTGCATTTTCCTCACCAATGAAACTTCCCCTGGGATTATTTCGTGGGTATTTTCCAGACCAGAAAATGCGTTGGTGATAAGAAAGGGACTTCCATTTCCCACCCAAAACCCCCAATGAACCTTTCGGGAGAATCATGAGGGATGCGGCGCCTTTAAACCCGGCCGGCTCAGAAGCTCACCCGCTGGCCTATCTGCGTCTATCTGCGCATGCGTACCAGGGCGGAAGCCAATTGCAGCGAGGGGGGTCCACCGGAAGTGGAAAAGGCATCTGAGGCAGCCCGGGAGGAGGAAGCGCGACTGTTGCGTCCAAAACGAAGAAACTTCATCGGTGAGGGGCCGCTGGGGTTAAAGGCTGCAATTGCTGTTGCAGAGTTGGTAAAGAAGGGAAGCAAACTAATGCAATCTTGGGCTGAACCCCGGAATCTTCCCCGGGGAAAAGGGCGGGGTTAGCCCCTGCATCAGTTTAAGGAGCTGTAAGAGTGCCCTTGAGCATATGCAGAGTGTATTTTTTCCATCACCGCACGCAGACCGTCCCCCTCTAGTAGGCATTGTTTGCTCTGAGTCCCCCTACACGCGTCCTTAGAGGTTAAACGCAATGCGTGGGGAAAACTGTCCTGAGTCTGCCTTATCACTTGTCGCTCTCTCCTGCCTTTCACCCAAGTAGTTCATGGAGGCTTAGATGGTTTATTTTACTTTCGCGACGCTCCCGTGAAGCAGGTGAAGTTGCAAGAGTGACTTGCTCCAAGGTCATCGAGATACACGCTAGGAGAGGAGGGTTGGCACTCCCTGCCGACCGCCCGGTTTGTTTCAATCACTGTTATGCTGTGCCCTTTCAAAACGAAATTGCTGAAGGTGGGGTGTGATGGTGTAAGAAAAGTCAAGTAATGACCCGTTAAAGCAGCGTCAAGTTGAATTCAACTCAGGAATCTGAAAAGCAGGCTTTAGAACATCACAGCCACAAAACAATTCGATGATGTCAAAAACAAATGCTGGCATGAAAGTGCAGATAAAGCTACGTTCTTTATGGGAGTTTAAAACCACAGTTTGAAAGCGTGGGGAAATGAAAACAAAGTAGCCCAAGATGATGTGTAGGAACTTCGTGACTTACAATGAATAAGGGAGGAAGCAATGGAGACTTCCCACCCCACTGCTAGCACTCAGAGTTGTATAATGATTTTAGGCTTTATGCCATTGTAAGCCACCCTGAGCCCTCTGGGGGTGGGGTGGGGTTTAAATAATAAATAATTAGTGATAAATTAAACTTTGCTTGCTCAGCCCACCATGTGGCCATTTCCCTTCTTGAATCTCATGATCTCTCACAGGGGTATTAGGATAAGTTGAGGTGGGAGGGATGGAATAAAATATGTTTAGAAGTGATAATTCTACGCACAGTCCATCACTGAATGATAGTAATCCTTTTCCCAGGCTGTGGTGATGGACACTAACTTAAGGTGGCTTTTAAAAATAATATTGCAAACTAAATAAAAGGATTAGTTAAATTAATAGAGGCTATGTTTGTCAAGTGTTGCTAGTCGTTATAATTAAATGGAACCTCAATGTACAGAGGCAGTCTACCTATGAGCACCAGAAGCTGGACACAAACATTTTGGGGAGGGATCTGGCTGGCTAGTGATGGAAACTGGTGGTGTTGATTCAGCAGGAAAAGGGTTTTTTTCCTATTGTTATTAGTGGTTTTACCTAGTTGTAAACTTTAACCAAGAATAGCAGCTATACTTTCACAGGTGTCAAACTTGCGGCCCTCCAAATGTTATGGACTGCAGTTCTCATCATCCCTTGCCAGCATGATGCTGGCAGGGGATGATGGAAACTGTAGTCCATAACATCTGGAGGGCCATGAGTTTGACACCTGAGGGCTATGGGTCGGATGTCAGATCTGAATATGCAGTTCCTTTCCACCTTTGGTTAAAGAGGTTAAATAAATTTGTCTGAATTATCTCTGAAACAGGATGCTGCTGTGCATAAGACAGGTTGCCCATGCTTGATAACATTTGAAATTCATTTGTAGGCTGAGTACGGCTGGTTTCTTGGGATTTGCAATATTTTTTTTCAATGATTTGGAACATTGCCTACCTTTCAGCTGTTCCTACTTAATAAATACAGACTGTTGCCCTGCTGCTCATAAAAGGGGATAGTAACGTGGTTGTTCTGGGAACTGCTTTTGTAGAGAAACCGTACAAACCTGAATACTTAGCGTAAGCTCTTGTGAGACATTTCGAAGATATTATCTTAATGCTGAAAACATCGGAGTTTTTTGCATCACCTGCTCGCTGAAGAACTTTTTCAATGACAGGATGTGCGTGAAAGCTTGTGTTGCAAGAACTCTCGAGGTTCTTGGCCCATAGTGACAGGTGGCACCCTCTCTCTTGTGGGATCTCTATTAATGAGGGCCCAGCATCAGAAAGGAGAGGCCCTTCACCCTCAGCAACTTGGTTTATTTGTAAGAAAGTAAAAGGGCGAGTTAGGAACACAGTTGGGTAGCCAGCTCCATCTGAGGCTCTGTTGGTCACCCTAGGACAGGGGTCCCCAAACTTTTTAAACAGGGGGCCAGTTCACGCATGGCCAGAGCCCAGCCAGGGGCCGGACCAAGTGTCGCCCGCAGGGGGGGGGCGCCATCCATCCGCCCTCGACCCGCCCCTGGCCGAGCCCCCCACCCCCATGGTCCCCTTCCAATCCGGCCCTGAAGCTCCGCCGCCTTTCTCTCTCCCCGCTCTGCCACATTGGTATGGTCCCCTCTGGCCGCTTGGAATGAGCAGCGAGTCGCCCGCGCTTGAGGCTGTTTGTAAACCTGGGGAAAAGGAGATAGAGAAGGGGGAGATCCGCTTCTGCCCAGCGGGCTGGATAAATGTCTTCCGGGGGCCTGATTTGGCCCCCGGGCCGTAGTTTGGGGACCCCTGCCCTAGAATGATGCAGTTTGTGGATCTGGCTCTTTTGTGGGGCAAGGAAGTAGCTACTTGGAGAGGAGACTGGAAGAAGAAGAATTTGGATTTATAGCCCACCCTTCTCTCCTGTAAGGAGACTCACAGTGGTTTACAAGCTCTTTTCCCCTCCTCTCCCCACAACAGACACCTTGGAGTGTTTGCCATACCGACAATTGAGGGGTTTTCAATTACCTTCTAAAAGCAGCATGCAGGATATAGTTTTTGGACATATGACAAAGAGCTCCTTGCTTCTAGGAGCTGCTTGGCCATAGCCATTGTGTTTGACTTGAATAATTATATGTTGGATTAGCCCAGGAACATTGATTTATGCCATATTAGTATAATGGGTGCAGCTGTTACTTTCGAAGCAGACCTCCCTTCTGTCTTATTCATCTTTAAAAAGAGAGTGTTTATGTGTGCATCTCTTTGCCAAATGTTTGTTGTTGATATGAATTCCTCCTGCGTTAATCAACCTGGGATATAAATATTTAAAACCTTTGGTTCATTGCTAGTTGCAAAGGCATTGTCATCAATCTTTTAGTTCTCAGCCTGGTTCTCTGTTTCAGTGTTTGTTAGCTTTCAAGTCTTGATGTTAACCGCATTGCTGGTTGAAGCTGAAGAGCTCATCTGCCGGACTTTGCACCAACACAGCGGCTTAGCACAGGGAGCAGCAGCCGACGTTGAATGAAATGCTGTGCAAAGTCTCGCCAGTGAGTTCTTCTGCTTCAGTCGGCATCAGCTTTAAACGGAATCTGTGGACGGGGCCTGTTGCTGTTTGTAGTGGTTCTACAGAACCTCACTGTATCAGCAGTTAACTGGAAGTAGCCATTTGCCTTTCTCTTCAGAACCTTAAAATGGGCAACACGAGCAGCGAACGTGCTGGAGTGGAGCGCCAAGGAGGGCATAAGACTCCTCGGAGGGACAGCTCTGGAAAGGAAGGGGACAGGCCCAAGATTTTGATGGACAGTCCTGAAGATGCTGACTTGTTCCATGGGGAAGAAATCAAGGTATGTGAACATTGATGCGTTCCAGTGTAGTTAGTTGCATTAATTCCTGATTTTATGGACTGTGTGGTTTTATTTATTATTTTGGGTACTGTTTCATCTTTTAAACAATAGGTCTTTTTGTTGAAACGGTTTTTATGTAATGAATTTTGTTTGTACATCGCCCGGAGCCAGACAAGGGAGGGGCGATTAATACATTTAATAAATAAATAAGATGAGTATTTTTCGTATAGCAGAACTGTGATCTGGGCATTCCCAGATTAATAATTAGTCTTCTTTTGCATCTCTCATCCAAAGTGGAGATTCCCAGTCTTCTGTGGCACATTTCCCCTCCCCAGCAGCGTGGCAGTCTTGACCTGTAGTCCCAAGAAATGTAGAGATGGCCTATCCCTTTGGGAAATGAGATGTAGAGCAAGAAATCAGGAGGCATCTTTTCATTTCCTCTGCTGTTCTGGAATGATAACAAAAGTCTGCTTGTTTTAGGCTCCCATGGAGAAAGAAGAGTTTCTGGCTTGGCAGCATGATGTGGAGGTGAATGATAAAGCTCCCACTCAAGCCCGGCCAACTGTCTTCCGCTGGACTGGAGGAGGCAAAGAGGTTTATTTATCAGGCTCGTTCAACAATTGGAGCAAACTTCCACTTACACGGAGGTAAGCTTCTTTACACCTGTGTCTTTGATTCCCTGATGTACCTCTCTGGCGAGGCCATTTGCTTCAGACACCTTGTCTGATCTGGAGAACAGGGTTTGATTCTCCACACCTCCGCCTGAGTGGCAGAAGCGTATCTGGTGAACCAGATGTGTTTCCGCACTCCTACATTCCTGCTGGGTGACCTTGGGCTAGTTGCAGTTCTTCGGAACTCTCTCAGCCTCACCTACCTCACAAGGCTGTGAGTCTCTTTACAGGAGATAAAGGTGGGGTATAAATCCAAACTCTTCTTCTTGTAAGTGTAAGCAATTCTTCAAAATAGGAAATACACAAAATTTGACATTGAATGTAGAATGTGACCCTTTTCTTTGTATTGTATACTATGCTCAGTTTTTGCAGCTGATCCTCTTCTTGAACAGGATTAAGTGTATTCTTTGTCTTTGTATCACAGCCACAATAATTTTGTAGGCATCCTAGACCTCCCAGAAGGTGAACACCAATACAAGTTCTATGTGGATGGTCAGTGGACACATGATCCTTCAGAGGTATTATTTTCTTACTCAGTAGTCCTGCAGGGGGTTTATTATGACCTGATTCCTGCATGTGTAAACATCGCTTGAAATTTGGCAAGCGGAATGTGTGAACTGCCTCCATGGAAAAACTGGATCCTGCTGGATCCTAGTTTCTTGTGGGGTAAGGGTACTTCTTCAAGGAGAGGAAGGGCATAATTCTTGCTTGCCCTTTGTTCCACTGTAGGCCCCTGCATCATGTGTTTATTGATTGATTTTTATTTCATTCAACTTTCAGGCCACCTTTCCCTGAACAGGCTCAGGGTGGCTTGCAACAATCCATATAAAACGTTTAGGCCAGCAGCAATAAATACCATCAACATCTCAGTCTCCCATAAACCAGACACTCATATATTATTCAAAAGGAGGAGGGAGGGAAAGAGGAGATCAGAACGGGGGGGGGGGGGGGGGGAAGGGGGGGAGAGAGAAATGGAATAGAAAGAGAAGGGGGGACAAGGGAAGAAAATGGAACGGGGTGGGGACAGGAAAGGGAGGCTAGCCACTTGGAACCTCAGCCATGAACCTGGTGGAGCAGCTCTGTCTCATAAGCTTTGCAAAACTGTAATAAGTCCCATAAGCCTCAGGTCTTAGTTGACAGAGCGTTCCACCAGACTGGGGCCTGAGTTGAAAACAATCTGGCCCTGGTTAAGGACCGCTGGACAGCTTTTGGCCCAAGGACAGCATGAAGCGGTTCTTAGGAACCTCTAGAATCTCCAAGGGCCACTGTTTTGGGGGGTGCAGTTTATTGTATCCTGAAGAAGGAGGTGCGGAAGTTCCATCCTGTGAAAAACGTTCTGCTTGCAGATCATTGGAGCCAGCACTTTGTGATTTGTGTGGCGTGAAAGTTCTAGGTAGATCTGAAAATGGCTTGTGCCAGCCACGGCCTGATGCCACATAGTTTTATTTATTGGCCTTCCTCAACCGGCTCAGGGAAGCTCACATTTCCATAATACATGACCAAAATCATTTAAAACATAACCAATATAAATACATTTTAAAACACTTTAAATACATTTGAAAACATTAAGATCATTTAAAACCTTTAATATTAAAACCTTCTAACTTTATGGCACCAAGAAAGTAGTACCTTGGCCAGAGAGGGGGCAGACTGGTGGAAAGCCATAACCCCCTAAACTCATGATGGCGAATCTTTGGCACTCCAGATGTTATGGACTACAATTCCCATCAGCCATTTGGCCATGCTGGCAGGGGCTGATGGGAATTGTAGTCCATAACATCTGGAGTGCCAAAGGTTCGCCACCACGGCCCTAAACCATAATTCTGGTGGAACAGGTCTGTCTTACAGGCCCTGCAGAGCTGCATCAGGTCGGAATCCTGGTCTCACTGGACAGAGCGTTCTACTAGGTTGGAGCCAGGGCTGAAAAAGCCCTGGATGTAGTTGAGGCTAGCCGGACATCTTTTGGGTCACCAGTAAATTTTCATTTGCAGATTGTAACACTCTTTGAGGAACGTATGGGGAGAGACTGTTAAAGTTAATTTCATGCCAGTTCTTAACGATAACTGACATTACTTAGCTTCCCTTTCTGTGATGAACCCATGAGATACCGATATTTGTGGTCCATCATAGGGAAGACTAGTTTTTGTTTTGGATCTCCCCTCCATCCTTGGCAACTTAGTCCCCAAGGCTAAACAAACATTAAAACTTCCCAGAAGGCAGTCGAGTTCCCAGTGAGTTGGACTGCGGTGGTGGGTCTTTTGCCCTAATGCCTGCCCTTTGCTTCTTCGTAGCCTGTAGTAACCAGCCAGCTGGGGACTCTCAACAATGTTATTCAGGTGAAGAAAACAGATTTTGAAGTATTTGATGCTTTAATGGTGGACTCCCAAAAGTGCTCTGACATGTCTGGTAGGAATGCATCTAATTTTTCAGCATGTATCTGCAGTAATCCATTGTATGCTTGTGAATCTTGTTTTCATGCTTTTTAATTTCCGTGGATAAGGATATCACGGCGGCTCTAGGGCAGGGTAGTTAACCTCGCTTGGCCTGTGCACCCCCCGTCACCCAAAATCAGTCTGTGAAGTGGAAAACAAAATTGGGGCGCTAAAAGGGTTGCAGTTGACAAAGACCAGGCATGTTGGGAGCCATTAGACTTAGGACTGCAGGGGCTTGCCTTGTACTCAGCTGGCAGTTGCAGAAAATACACCCATTGCCTTCTCTGGGTTTGATTCCCAGCTCTGCCGCCTGAGCCGTGGAGGCTTATCTGGGGAATTCAGATTAGCCTGTACACTCCCACACACGCCAGCTGGGTGACCTTGGGCTAGTCACAGCTCTTCTGAGCTCTCTCAGCCCCACCCACCTCACAGGGTGTTTGTTGTGAGGGGGAAGGGCAAGGAGATTGTAAGTCCCTTTGAGTCTCCTGCAGGAGAGAAAGGGGGGATATAAATCCAAACTCTTCTGCTGCAGTTGCTGCTGCCGCCAGCACCTCAGCTGCTCATCTCAGTTGCTGGGTGCTGAACAAAACAGTCTGGCATGCCTCGGTTCAGCTTGGGTGTTGCCTAACCTGTTCTAAGATTTGGTAGCTAGCCCTGCTACTTGAGACAGTGGCGTTCCCCCACATACAAGTAGTGTTTCTAGCAATGGGGTCTTTCTACATACAGGGCTGACACTGGGTTTTTATTCTTTGGGAAAACTACGTGAGACTTATTACATGTATAGCAAGTTGCAGGAGAGGGCCTCTTCACGTTGCCTACCCAAATGCCAGCCCAAGAGACACACTTTTTCGCCTTCTGGCCATCGCGTGTGCTAGATTTGCAAATAAGTATTGGGCGGTCAGTTGTCCCTCCTCTGCTTCAGTCGCTTGGTTCCCTTTTTCTCCTGTTTTTATAAGTTCAGCGGAAGCAACCACTTTACCTGGCTGAAAGAATGCAGTAAGATGAGCTGTGACTGTTGCGGCCTCACGTTCAATCTGGCAGAATGGCAGCGAAGCTTGAGGCCCACTGTGCGACTGCCAAGATGGGGTAGCTTGTGGTAGGAGCATGGGGTGGTGCATGATTTGCTTACTTGCTGTAGCTCAAGGCTGATGGCTGCTATCTACAGGATTAAGAAACCACGTATGAGAATTGTGAAGCAGACTTGCAAACAGAAGGATGACAGTGGGGCAAAGGACTCTCCCCCCCCCCCCCAAACTTTGAATAGGTCAAAGAAAGGATGGGGAATCCCTTTGCATGGGTCTGGACATAAGATCGGCTGCCATAGGCCTTCCCAGTCTGCAGGTTCTAAACAAGAATCGCCCCTGTGGCAGAATGTCAAATGTCAGTTGGTTTCCATGGTGGCAGACGTGGGTGCAGTTGTCAGCCTTGATACTACTTTTTAAGCTTTACTGGATTTGTGCCACAGCCCGACAGATGTGCATTACTGAAAGCAAACAGAAGATGCCCCTCTGGAATCATCGCGAGGTCTTTTATTTCACCTGTTTCTGCTAAGAGAATTCTAGGCTCGACCTGGACAAAAACCACACCTGTCAATTTTTCCTAGCCTGTATTGTGCTCTTTGCCTCAGACTATTGCAATAGAATAACGTTTATAATGTTGACGAACAGTTAGAGATTAACCATGTTTCCTCTTCTTGGCGCAGAGCTGTCAAGTTCACCCCCCGGGCCCTATCACCAAGAACCCTATATCTGTAAGCCAGAGGAGCGCTTCAAGTCCCCCCCTATTCTTCCTCCACATCTGCTGCAGGTTATTCTAAACAAAGACACAGGCATATCGGTGAGTATGGAGATGTATTCTTTAGACTGTGGACCCGTGGTAGTTAAGCTGGTATCGTAATCTGATGGATGGTTGTGGGGCATCTTTTCTTTGAAAATCACCCCTCTTTCCTGATTCAAACTTGCCACATCAGAGAAGCGGTGGATATTTTGATGTGAAATTCCCAACCTGAAAATAAAGGCAGCACAATCTTATGAGCAGGGGTGAATATTTTTGTTGCGACTGTGACTGTTAGAAACCTATAGAAATACTTCTCTGGTAGAAACACGAGGGCTTCCCCCCAGAGGCGTTCCTCCCATTGGACAAAGTGGGCAGTTGCCCAGGGCATCCCCTTGTGGGGGGCGCAAAAACTGCAGGTTTGTGGGATTTTTTTGTATTTTCAGTGTTTTTCCGTTTTTGGCCTGCAGAGGGTGCAGTTTTTAGGCTAGCAGCACCAAAATTTCAGGGATGTTTCAGGAGAGTCTCCTGATGCTATCACCCAGGTTTGGTGAGGTTTGGTTCAGGGAGTCCAAAGTTATGGACTCCCAAAGGGGGTGCCCCATCTCCCATTAGTGTAAAAAATCTTTCCTTGGTCACAGTGGGGGAGGACGGCTGCCCATGGGGGGGATGCCAAACTCCAGTTTGCCTAGATATGCCACTGGGTGTAGCTACAAGGGGGCCGGGGGGGGGGGGGTGCGCGTTGCACCAGGCACACGCTTGGGGGCATCAAACAGGTTTTGCCCAGGGCTCCAGTTTGCCTAGTTACGCCACTGTAAATCTCATGGTTCTGATCTTGTGTTCTGATTCTGACCAGCGGCCATCTGCTCTGTCCTCTTCTTTAGTGTGATCCAGCTTTACTTCCGGAGCCTAACCACGTCATGTTGAATCACCTGTATGCACTGTCCATCAAGGTAAAGGTGGGGAGATCCATCTGGCCAGCTGTGTCTTGTTATACATTCCAGCTTGTGTTCATACACGTCTCTGATTTCTCTAGGATGGGGTGATGGTGCTCAGTGCCACTCACCGGTACAAGAAGAAATACGTGACTACTTTGCTGTACAAGCCCATATGAACCAGTGCTGGGTTGCCTAGTTGGTGGAGTAGCAGAGGGAACAAGCGAAAAGCAGAAACCACACGCTGGTGAAGCGGTAGCAGACTTGCTGTCAAGCCACACCATTTTCTTTTAGAGTCCAGATCTATTGCATAGTTGCCTTGCTCTTTCCCTCCTGCTGTGGACATTCTTCCTGTCAACAAACAGGCCTGCTGCTGACCTGCCAGTGGAATGTCAAGAATGGGCCTCAGTCCCCGACCTCCTGTTTTTTCAAAGAAGAAATACGCACAAGCTGCTGAGAACTTTTCATTTTGAGTATTGGGGGTTGGGGGAGCCCTTAATTTGACTAGCTTATCCAGAATAGCTCTCCCAGTTTTAGGGGCTGGTAACGGGCACACTTTTTTGTGGACACTGAAATCACAGAGGCACTTTGTCTGGTCCATTCTTCAGTACATCTGTGAGAGAAGGATTTCCTGTTACAGTTCTTGGGGGCAAACTCACACATTCACTTGTTCTGCCCTGTCCCCCAGATGGTTGCCTTCCTCATCCAACTCTTTGCCAAGCTTCAGAATGCTGGCAGAGGCTGCCGGCTTCTGTGTTTTCCAGTAAGTGCTGTCCGTCAACCTGTTAATCTTATGATTTATTCTAACAGAACCGACCCCTCTTAAGTTGGTGGATCCGATTTTCTAAATCGCAGCACTTATCATGTCAGCTGGAAGGGAGTCCAAGTGACTGAAGAGTTCTGGGACCAACCCCCTGTAGATTTCTACAAGCCCCTCCCCTCCACTTGGGCTATTACTCACACACGCATACCAAAACATTTTCACTGGCAAGGAACAGTCTATCTCTTTCCCAAAGATTGTCACCTATGGAGATAGTGCTGCTGCTGCCGTCAAGAGAGAAGACAGCTGCCCTAAACGCAGTTGTTTTCCCTTTTGCTGCAGTACTTTGCGAAGAGCTGCTCAAAGGACCACCCCAGCCACCCCCGCGGGGAAAACCCGCCTTGCCTCTTTTCTAATGCCTGTGAGTGAATGTGCCAGGATTCTCAAGGTGCAGACACTCCCAAGCCTGCCAAGGAGCCGGCTTGTGCCTTCCAGCCAAGTGAGCCCGTGCACTGTCATAATTCTTTAGCAGCCCTCTGATCTTGGACAGATGTGTTTTGCTTTAATGGATGTAAGGCTACACACACACACTCTCCAGCAGTGCTGTGGGGGACAGTATTTCACATCCACTTTTGTTTTCTGTTGTATTAGTCCTCTTCAGAAATGTTGACAATAAAGCATTTGTGATATGAATGACTAATGTTTATTTGCCCCCATATTATCTCGGAGGTGCTCAAATTAGGATCTGCTCCCCCAGTTGTACACCTCAAGTAGTCAAGCTCCACTTCCAGACTGTGCCTTCGAGCCCCTGTTGTCTAAAAGTCTGGGGGTGGCTGCTGGGAAAACTTCACACCTATTTAAAGATACAGAGAAACAGGCTGAATGATCATATGCCAGGAGTGCTTTGATTGTGTGTTCCTGCATGGCAGGGGGTTGGACTTGATGACCCTTGGGGTCTCTTCCAATTCTATGTTGTTTTCAGTCATCGAACATGAACCTATTACAGGGACCTGAAAACTGATGGCTAATCCAATCCCTATTCCATGTTAATGGCCAAGGTGGCCAACCTACATCTTGGCCTCCTACACAGGGCCAGGAATGGCACAGTGCTCTGGAGCAGAGTCACTGGGGAACTATGGCTTGGAAGCCACGCACACCCCCCCACTCCATTCAGGGCTGAGCCTGTACGAACCACATACCTGACAGGTCATACTGCAGAGTTGGGACCTGAAGGAGAACAAAGTTGAGGCTTCACTGTACAGCTCAAAAGCCCAACTGAAAACATCCGCAGCACTGGTCACAAGATAGCCAACAGCAACAGGGTAGACCAGCAACAGCTGTCTGACCTAATAAACAGCTTAATTGGAAGCACCAAGAAAAACAAAAAATGGAGCTGAAGGAAAATACTGCTGCTTGTGACGACGGTAAGAAGAGAACTGAGGAGGGATGGGACAGCCCATTCAGAGCACACTGGAAAACCGCTGTATTTTTCTCTTGATGGGAGGAGTGCCCCTTAACTAGGAGCTATGGAAAATCTGCTGATCAGCGGGCCTGAACCCAAGTGCAGTCCCAACGTGGGGCTGCACAGAAGACTGAAGGTGAATTATAGTTTACCTCACTACTGGTGCTCGGTGGATAGCTTTAGTGCATGAGTTGTTCTGCATCAAGGCATTGGGAATATAGGCATGAAAACAGTGTGGAGGTACACTTGATTTAATGAATTGTCGAAGGCTTTCATGGCCAGAATCAACTGGCTATTGTGGGCCATGGTTCCAGGCTGTGTGACCATGGTTTAGTAGTTTCTGCTCGTAATATTTTTCCTGTATCTATGATACATCTTTAGAGGCACGTCACACTAAGATGTGTTTCTCTTTGTGGTAGCGTGGAGTGATTGTGTGGTGGAATATATGTTTTGGCCACCTCACAGGTAGAAGAGGGATGAGGCATCTTGGCATGGGTCCAGGTGGAGTTCATTTGCAGTTGCATTTAAATGTCTCCAGGTTTTTTTTGTTTTGATGTTTTTGAGTACCGGTACCCAGACTGTTGATTTTCAGACTCTCCTCCTTTTGGTTGAAATGGTCCAAGTCTTTGTGGATTTCAGTGGCTTCCCTGTGTAATCTGATAAGGAAGTTGTCAAGAATTTCTGTGTCTTCAAATAAAATCCTATGTCCAGCTTGGCTTAGAGCATGTTCAGCTACTTTAATTTCAAGACAAAAAGGGCAAGTTTCTAATTCTTAAAAATGCAAAAATAGGATTTCCACGTGCCTCGTCTGATGAAGGTTCAGAAGCCAAAGATTTACTTGAATAAAATTTAAGGCCTGGCATTGAGAATTGTCCCTTCCCACTCCCAACAAAAGCAAAATTATATAGTTAAAACTGTAGAGGTAAACAGAAATTATGCACATTTTTGCATAATTGCTAAAGGGTGCATAGCTGTAACCCCCCCCACCCCCAGATGAGTACACACAGTCCTATTCATTCCATTCTTATGCCACCATTTTCAAAATATATTTTGGTATACTCAAGGGAAGAGAGAGAATTGGTAAATTTCCTGGTAGTGTGGAGTGAATGCTTATTATTTTACTCGTTTGGTTTCCGGGCAATTTGTTATGAATTCTCATGCACAAGACTGAAGCAGTGAATCTTAAAAGTATATATTTTGTGAACATTAAAAAGGAACATTTGTAAAGAAGCTTGCAGCTCATTTATACATTCAAGATTAGGCACAACAGAATTCAAAGCAGTTTTTATGCAGAGCATTGTGTTGAGCAGCTATACGTAGATGGAAGGGAAGGGGAGGGAGAGGACAAAGGAGTTTGCTTACTGGCAACCTGCCCAAAGCAGCTTGAGGAAAGGTTGGATACAGCGGTAGCTATGCCTGAGCTCCTGTAAAACGCTAGTTGGTAATATACCACACACCAACCCAGCAGAAAAATATATCAGACCCTGTATAAAACTAGCTGGGTTTAAAAAATTGAAATATTTCCATGGTAGTCTGAGCTGGTCATCTCTCAACCAGTGTTTTGAGATGTCCAACCTAAATTGCATTAGCGTTAAGCTTTTTTTAAAAAAAAAATGGCTTTGGGGTTTTGAAGCCTCCGGAACGAAAAGGATGAGGTAATAGACTGGCCCTTCTGCCATTCTTGGACAGTGCTGTTTGAGTCAACCTTTGCTGGTGAGACGGTTCAGCATGTTGAACACAGATGACTAGCTCAGAGGAGTAGAGTGAAGTTTTGCAGAGGATACTGCTGCTACATTTTAGCAGACTGTACAGCTCTTTGTTCTGCATTTAAGGGGGAGTCTGTTTTTTTGGTTAATTCATCCAAATATACCTTCAGATAATAGCAGCTGAAGCAGAGCCCGTGCAGAGGAACTTCTGGCAATCAAGAGTGAAGGAAAAAGTCACTGCACCATGCTGGTCAGTAGAGTGAATTAATTTTTTATTTGGTTATTTGTCAACAACAAGTTCAATACTTTCCAGGAGGACTGTGAGTTATTTCCTGTTTCTTTGCCTTGTCTGCAATAAAAAGACAAATCCTGTACTGTAATAATGCCTAAGACCTCATTTAATGCTAACAAGCGTCTGCTTGCAAATTTAAACTGTTACAATATTTCTTGATGGGATTGTGGAGGATTCGGGCGAGGCCCCTTCAGGGTCTGAAGATGCCTTTCTGCAACCACCATTAAAACAAAGGGCTAGCAGTTTGAAAAAAATGCACACTTTACAATAAAAAAGTAGAAACTGATTCGATTTCTTATTTTTTTTTTTTACGAATATAAAGTTTCTTGTAAATATGTACAGTCCTTTGAGCTATTCTATAGCAGGAAGCATTTCACAAACAAGACACAAGATATACACTCTCAGGACTCGACAAGCCGAGTTTTTCAGGTCACGAGGGACTTTTCCATGAGATGCAAAGACCTAAATACCTTTCAGGACACCCAGACCCAGAGGCAGAAATCTCAGCATGTTTCCTGACAACCCATCTGATATAAAATAGCCCGATACGCAACAGACCAGACCCTGTTATCCACAAGACCCTCCAGAAGGGCGTTGATGAAAGCGGAGGAGAATTCAGCATCTCTCCAGTAGGGCAGCACCAGCTGGCAAAAAGGAACAAGCTGAAGAGAAGGGCTGGCTTGCTCTTGCCAACTTGGAGGGAAATGTGGCTGAAGCAAATTTAAATGGCCAAAGCCTAATTTGGCTCGGTGTGCTCACCACCCAAGAGCGAGAAGCTATAAAGGTCTCGCGATCAGAGGGAAAAAAGGCATGGAGAGATGTTTGGAATCTGCCAAAGCTATTGAGTTGCCTGTGCCCTCTATTGCCAGGAGAGGGCAATTCTTTATGATATATAAAAAGGCATGGACCACACCATGAAAAGGTTTTTTGGCACGGTGTGAGGGTGTGGTTTTTTTCCTGCTCTCACTCACGTTTTAAGAGTGGCTCCTTATTATGAGCGGTTGAGCGCCGATTATGCCACTGGAGCAAGACGGCATAGCTTCGCCTTGGCCGATTTCCAGTATTGTACTGTTTGCAAACAGGATCCTGTCTAGCGCTGGCTGGGGATGGAAATGTCGTCATGCCTCGTAAAGTTCTGTGTCGTGTGATCAAGAACTGTAAGCTCAGTCGCTCTCCTTCAGTGCCACTTTCCCCAGTAAACAATGATGATTATTGTTGCAGCATAATCTATAAAGGCTTCAGTTTCGTTAACACGGGAGGTACAAGATACAATATCTAGCGAAGCAACTGAAAAGGAGACCGCAGCCAGGATGATGGTGTCGCAGTAAGCATGCAGGGAGCTGCCATGCAGAAAACCTGGGTAGGGGAGGTCTTACGCCTCTGTGCTGCTTTGATGCAGCGGGAGAGGGGGTTGGAGTGTAACCACTTCCATGTGATCAGGGGATGTTTGGGGATATAGTTAAAAACAGGCTATACCCTTCCCCATAACCCAGCTGACCACAGAGCTGCACTTACGGCTACTTTTCTGGGAATACTAAAATTCCAAAAGGCTTTGGAAGCAGCAGATGAACAAAATTGGTCAGGATTTCTCTAAAGTTCAGCAGCAGAAGCCAATGATGCTGGGTACCGAGACACAATTGCTATGACCTGTGCTGTTCACGAGGCCTTCTCAGGATTCCAGCGTCTTTCCTAAATGCTGATAGCCACTTTTCAGGCTCGAGGTGGGATCCTCATCCTGTCCAACTTCCTCAATGGGGCTGGTAAAAGGCTACAAGCGAAGTATAAAAAGTTCATGAACTGCCTGAAAGAGCAACGGTAGTACAAAGTGCCCAAAAAGAGAGGGTAAAGGGGAGAGAGGAGAACCCAACTGCAGGAAGCGGCAGGAAAATAAACTGAGATGTGGACAATCCTTGCAATCCACTCAAGTCCTGATGGATTTGGATCCTGTTGCCAGATCTGTCTTGGGCCCAGTGGCAGCTGGGATGGGTCGCTGGACAGTCCAGTAGGAAGGTGCATTGGCTCAGTACATTTCCTTGGTTCTTCCTGCAGTTCAAGGTTGAGGGTGGCTTGTGTAGCTTATACTGAAGATTGGTCCCAGACCTGTTTTAGTAGGGGAAAAAAGATAAGCAACTTTAGATGATGACCCCTACTGTTTCTAGAAGCTGTGCGCTAGATGGAGATTCAATGTATGCTCTTTCCAAGAGTAAAGGAGGCTACTAGTTCAATGTTGTGACTTTCTCTGGGACAGTGGCATGAATTTCCTCCAATATTTTCTCAAAGTCCTAACAAAGACTCCTTAACCCCTTCTGTTTATACCTCCCATTGCAAAAGACAATAATATTGTTTCGTATGGAAAAGATTTTTCATTTTTTTTCAACAATCCCACCCTTTGGCATTTGCTGCAGTTTAAAAAAGTGAGACTCAAATGTGTTAACAGAAGTAGCTCCTTCTCCCTTTGAAGGGTGCCCTCAGCCAAATCTACTAACTTACCTTGTTGACTTGGGCGAGGGGAGTCCTTGCACCCCCCACTTGCATTCGTCCTCGGCTGGCATCTTCAAACAGCCTCCCAGGGGACCTTTCCCTGCGGGTGCTCAGGACCCTGCCAGGAGATTTCTCTCTCTCTAGTGGGCGCCCAGGAGACTTGTCCCTACGCAGCTCCGTCCTTCCCTCTCGATAGCGATGGGGTGTGCTTGGCTCTCGAGGGTGGCTCGGACCTTCCGGAGGTCCAGGGCTTGATGCTACCCGCTTGGTTATGTGCTCGTTATATGTTGGGGGACCTCTCTTGTTCGGGCTGCTGTCATTCAAAAACAATGGACGTGGACAGCTGAGTGACAAAAACCTTAAAGTTATGTTTTTATTTACAGAAGCGACATTCCCCTGCCTTCCTTGGTTTTAAAAAATGCTTTACTAAGCCATCTGAAGCAACCACAAAGTTTAATAATAAAATGGTCAATTGTTTCTCCCACCACTTCCTACCATATCAGAATCCTCTCCTTCTCCAGCAGTTTCCCTACATAAATGGTCCGCCCATTCTCAAAAAAATTCTGCCTTCTGTCTACCCTTTGACCCCTTCAATCCTTCATCTTCAATTGTCCAGAGTTACAATTTAGAAGAAGAGGAGTTTGGATTTATATCCCCCCTTTCTCTCCTGTAGGAGACTCAAAGGGGCTTACAATCTCCTTGCCCTTCCCCCCTCACAACAAACACCCTGTGAGGTAGGTGGGGCTGAGAGAGCTCCGAAAAGCTGTGACTAGCCCAAGGTCACCCAGCTGGCGTGTGTGGGAGTGCACAGGCTAACCTGAATTCCCCAGATAAGCCTCCACAACTCCCAACATCTTACCTTTCTCTTTTTGTTACCTTTCTCCCGCCCTCAGTCCTCCACTGAAAATGTCCTCACTAAAATATACTAACATCTTGCTGCTCTATCTCTGAGTCTCAATTTAGCCCTCACTTTGAAAAAAGTAAATTGCATGCATTTGGACTGATGTCTCCATGGCTTAGGGATTCTCTGTTTGTACCCATCATATTTCTCCTCCAGAGTTTCAACTGCACGTCTTCCTCAGCCTTGTCCCAATGGTCTGGGTTCCACAGGGCCCTATTCTTGAGCAACTGTTATCTCCTTTGAACAATGGGTAACACTGTCAAATCTCACAGCTTACACTACAGGGATCACCTCAATGACAACGCCCAGCTCTCTCTCTCTTTATACTCCAGACTTTCTCCCAATGCCTTCTTAATACTATTCCTTGGACTAGTCTGACAACTGTCTCAAACTCAGCATGTCCAAAACGAAAACTCCTCATCTGGCCTCCTACATTTGTTTATTTGGTACATTTTACTTTTCTATTAAAGCCCTCTCAAATCTTCATCTCTGCTCCCACTGAAACCTGAAGTACATGCAGATTTATTAATCACCCGGAGTTATCCATTCCTCTCCTGCCCTTGATGTATTCTCCGCTGGCACACTTTAACTTGCTGGCATGGATTCAGAATCTCTCCATGCAGCAAATCCTTCTTACCTATATTATCCGTATTAATAGCAGCTTCCTACCTGCGCGTAGTAGAGGATCCTCGGTGGTGCTCGTTATTTGATTCCTTTACTAGGTTCCCCTTACAGCAAATAACTCTCAGTTTGTCCTGGTAGGAAGAGGCCAAATAAATTGCCCCTGATGAAATTGCTGGCCCCAGATAGCGAGGGCTTGGAATATCCAAGTGGGCTCGAGCCGGAGTGCTGAGGGTAGAAGGGAATGAAACGGAGCCTTTAGTCTGCTAGCTTTCAGATCAAGAACCAAGACTGATCCTCTCTCCCTGGTTATGGGAATGCAAGGGCAAGCTGGGCATACACTTACCCGAGGGAAGCACGTGCTTGAATCTCAATCACTTCAAGGGAGTTGAAGTGCGTCACAAAGAGATAAGGCTCCCTGTAAGCTGCAACGGCACCAAAGTACCAAGGTTAGTGGATTTTAGTCTAGGAACATGTAGTAGAAGAACATGATTTGCTTGGCTGCAGAACAAAAGCAAAGAAAAAAAGCACCTCTGCCCATAAATTCTTGTTCCCGGTAGTGTTGAGAAGGCATCCTCTCCTCTTTGAGCAATCTGGCCAACTCTAGAATGATTAATCTAAAGCAGGGGTCTGCAACCTGCGGCTCTCCAGATGTTCATGGACTACAAATCCCATCACCACCTGCCAGCATGGCCAGGGGCTGATGGGATTTGTAGTCCATGAACATCTGGAGAGCTGCAGGTTGCAGACTCCTGATCTAAAGTGAAGGACAGGGCTCCCTGGCCTCCAAACCAGACAAAAAGAGTCACCCCTCTCCAGTCATGAACTGGAAAGGAGGTTGATGGTGATTTTGTCACCTCTCTGCACTGCAGTGGCAAGAAGCAGTTGAAAGACTTGTTGGAATTAACACTCTTTGTCTTGCTGCACCCAGGAAGAAAGGATCAGCTGGAAACACACTGCAACTCTGCCTCCTTCTTCCTGGGTTTGAAGATGGGGGAGAGAAGGGAAGAGGATCACGACAAATGGCGTTTCTGGATGTTCTGCCATTGTGCTGTAGGTTTTCTAGCATCCTGTCACATCCCTTGGCTCAGGGCCCAGATTTAATGAAAGGCCCAGCTACGGGGATGACGACACTCTACTACACTCTTCCCCCTCCCAACCCATATGAAAGGTCCTTAGCTGAAGCACGCCAGGAGGAGAAAAGAGGTGCAGAGAGAAAAATCCTCTAAAGGCACCAGAGACATAAACAGTGTTTAGACTCTGCTTCTTGATTGTGAAACAGTGAGAGTGTGTGGTGCAGAGACAACCCCTGCCCAAGGAAGGGAGCTTTCCTAGGGAGCTAATAATGCCTTCCTGAGGCCAGGGAAGACCCAAGCCTTTTTGTAACGTAATTTACAGAGATGTTAATTTTCTGACATTCTGTGCGTAATATAATTTTTTTTGTGTGTGTAATATAATATTGAGTTTAGCATCCTGATGGCACCTTTAAAATATATATTCATGTGCATGATCTTGTCAGATCTCAGAAGCTGAACTGTTGATCCTGGGCAGTCTTTGGATGGCAGACCACCAGGGTCACTATGCAAAGGAAGGCGATAGCAAGTCACGTCTCCTGCTACTGGGTAGAATTTGATGGCATCTCTCTCTCTCTCTCTCTCTCTCTCTCACACACACACACACACACACACACACCATTTATTTATTTATTTATTTATCTCTCTCTCTCTCTCTCTCTCTCTCTCTCTCTCTCTCTGTATGTATCCCTCTCTCTTTCTCTCGTTGGTGGCATGCATGTAAATAAAAATCTATTTTCTAAGATTCTTGGTTGTGGAGCTCTTTTTCTAACTGCTTTGGTATTTACAGGGGGGAGCTTCAGATTTCAGCCCCTCCCCATTCCTGTTCTAACGTCTACACATGTTCCCATATCTACACAATTATTGTTTATCCCAATTTCTTCTTGCCATCCTGTCTATCATCATCAAAAGCCAGGGAGAAGCAAGTTGCACAGCTGGAGGGCTACCCACCCTAAAATACTCCAGTTTTTTAAAAAGGAAATCCAGCGTTTACATTAAAAAAGGAATTATGCAAGTCAATCCTTATGCAAGCAATCCTGCTATTTGCAGAAATGTTTGTAGATTACTAAATTCTGACTCCAATATTTGATCTGATTTTTTTCCTGTCCTTTCCACAATTTATGACAGCTAAGCCACAATAAAATCTATTAGCATGCTGGTTGTGGTGGGTTGTCCAGGCTGTGTGGCCGTGGTCTGGTGGATCTTGTCCCTAACGTTTCGCCTACATCTGTGGCTGGTATCTTCAGAGGTGTATCACAGAGGGAAGTCTTTTACACACTGTGTCCAGTGAGAAGGGAATGTTTTAGTGGGGTATTCCCTTCTCACTAGACAGTGTGTAACAGACTTCCCTCTGTGATACACCTCTGAAGATGCTGACCACAGATGCAGGTGAAACAATAGGAACAAGGTCCACCAGACCATGGCCACACAGCCTGGAAAACCCACCACAACCAGTTGAATCCAGCTGTGAAAGCCTTCGACAATACATATTAGCATGCTGTTCGAAGACCCAACTATTTAAAAAGGTTCGGTGTCCTAGGCAGTTTCAGATCTCTTTGAGGAAGGGATGGGCGGTAGTGGGCCAAAACAAACTTTATTACCAAATCCCCGTCCTAATGCCACAGATGTTGTCATCCTGAGATTATAAACTGCCTTGAAGTTCTAAGATCTAAACAAAGTGAAGTTGAGGTAGAAATACTTGAAATAATAAAGTTATCAATTCCTTCACATACTGCACTTGCCTTTCTAAGCTGGTAATTGTGGTAAGGAAGCAGATTTGGCCCAAGGGCTCCCACTAGATTTTCTTCTTCTAAGATGTCTCACAGTTTTTGTGCTAACTCCCCTAGCAGTAAGTATCAAAGACAAGCAAGTTACGAAATCCGTTATAAACTGCAAAAGGTTCTCACTTTCCTTCAGACACGAAAAGGTCAGACATTCAGGAGTTTCCAATACATTCAAGGTACAGAAAAAAAATTCTACTGGCCTAAAGTCTCCAATTAATTTTTCACAGCTTATCACTTTTAGTTCTTAACCTGAAAAGGTCAATGTATCCATTTAGCCTCAATGCTCTCTTTAAAAAATTGTGTGTTCTTCCAGAAAAGGAGAAATTGTTTTATCAGGCATTTCTACAAGCCCACAGCCTTCCAGAACCCAGACAATGGTGAACAGAGAAATGAAACGAGTAAAGAAATCGGACGTCACTTACCAAATGCTAAAGGCAGGCGACTCCATTTCAAGTCATCTGAGCGACTCCGCCTCCCATAGGAGTCAACAAAGACACCAAACTCTGCAGAGAACGAATGATTCTGTTCAGTGCCATTTCAAGTCATTTTGATGATCCACCACACCTGAAGAGCCAAATAGCCTCCTTGGAGCAGGAGTGGCATAGTGGTTAAGAGCAGATGTATTCTAATCTGGAGGAACCAGGTTTGATTCCCCGCTCTGCCGCCTGAGCTGTGGAGGCTTATCTGGGGAATTCAGATTAGCCTGTACGCTCCAACACGCGGCAGCTGGGTGACCTTGGGCTAGTCACAGTTCTTCGGAGCTCTCTCAGCCCCACCTACCTCACAGGGTGTGAGGGGGAAAGGGAAAGGAGTTTGTAAGCCCCTTTGAGTCTCCTTGCAGGAGAGAAAGGGGGGATATAAATCCAACTATTCTTCTTCTTGACTCTTCTCTCATGGACCTCAAATCAGTGCAACAAGCCACACATTCCCTACAGGGCTTCCTCTGGCCAGAGTTTAGAAAGCCCTATATATAGGACATCTGTCACTTGCTACACACTGTTTGTTTGATTAAAAAAAACAGGGGAGGGGGGGAGGAAACCAGGAAGATGGGTTGCTCTGCCTTCTAGGCATTAACAACAACTAATGGAAAGCCAAGTAGAAGTTGTTGACTTCCAAAACCACTGTCTTAGGAAATGTCCTCAGTCTACCTTGTGGCACAGCTGACCCCAATTCTATTTCAAGTTCTAACATAGCTGCTGCTCTTGTCTGTGGCAGCAAAACCTGAGAGGACATTTGTGGCATCTTGCAGATCACCTGCCACAAAGGCACCTATTCAACATTTCTGAAAACTCAAGGGCACGTCAGTTTTCAGAAGGGACTTTGTCAATTTCTACCCATTCCCTCCTCCAATTACAGACACACACACCCTTTGTACCTAATGCTGTTTTTGAGGGTCTGCTGGATCCAGGGACAAAATTTGAGAGGATGGAATCAGTGGGCTGCAGCAGAAAGGCATATGGGAAAGACCTGCTCCACAAAGTCCATGAGTCATTGTACACATGCTGATCTGTTACATCATCGACACTGCTTCAAGGGGGGAGGTAGCAGAGGGAGTAGAGGGGGAAGTTTTCTCGCCATCTGCTTTTAACACCTGTTTGTGCTGGTTTTAGCACAGTAGCATCATTTATTGTATTTTTAACACGTGTGACATGTCAGTTTTAGTACAATAGTACTTTATATTTTATTGATATTATATGTGTTTTAATGTTTAAATTTTTAACTGTTATACTGTTGGAATTGTGTTGTGATCCGCCCTGAGCCTACGGGGATAGGGCGGGATAAAAAGTGAAAAAGACTTCCACTATAAAGAGTTTATTCTTAGAAAAAAATAAAGCCCACCTTATGCCAAGTGTTAGGAGTTCAGTTCTTCTCAATGAAATAGAAATTGCAAATTGCCCAGAGCATGGACCAAACTATGCTTGATATAGTTCCATTTTCAAAATTTAGCAGGTCTGAACACCCAAGAAAAGTCTCTGAGCCTTCTTAAGTGATGCCTTCTCCAAGACTCAAAGGGAAGACCTGTGAATGCCTTCAGTCCCTTAGCCCAACTCCAAAAAGGGAACCTGTGTCCTACAACTAATTTGGATTACTCCCTTCAGAACCTTTACTTGGAAGCCATCCAGGTAAATTTTCCTGGTGGACTGTCTGCGAGATTGAAGAAGAAGAAAAAGAGTTGGATTTATATTCCCCTTTCTCTCCTATAGGAGACTCAAAGGGGCTTACAAGCTCCTTTCCCTTCTCCCTTCACAACAAACACCCTGTGAGGTAGGTCATGGTGTCCACAATCTCTTGGGAAAACCTTGACTGAATTAGGTCCCAGTATTTAAGATCCACAATGTCAGATCCAGCCAGGCCAGCAGGGGCATGGGAGCAGGTTCCAGCATCCTAGGACCCCTCCCCCTTCCACTCAAAACACAAAATTGGGCGCCTTCTCAACATGCTTTACTGTTTACAAGCTCACCAGCTGGCTACCAAGCACTAGCATGCTTCACAACCACACTGTAATGAACAAACCACTCCCTCAAGATGAGCATCAGCAGAATCATCTCTAGAAGGATCATGCACGACAAACGTTGGTCAGGTCAAGAGCGACACACCAGACTTACCATGAAAGCAAAGCAGATACTCTTCCCTCTGCCCTGCAGGATTCACCTGGATGATATTGATTGGAAAGCTGTTGGTCGAGGATGCAAACACAGCAGAAGCCAAGGTGTGGTCATTCTTATCCAGGAATTCTAAAATCAGGAGAAGAAAAATAGGATCAGTCTCTGGTTCAGGTTAAAACTTATTAACCGCTAGCCTGGAAGCTTTGTAAAATCAGATCTGCTACACTCCCTATGTTCCCACCCAGCCAATCCCAACCCTGATCATGTGTTCAGTAGTGAGAACACACAGATTCTCACCTACAGTTGGGTGTACAAGGATGTGTACATTGAGACATTTTTCCAGGGGTGGCCATACCACTCCTAAAATCATAATTAAAATACAGCTGCTGCTGTTCTCAGGCTTTCTCCTTCTTAGCTCAGAGAAGGCTAAGGGAGTACAAAATCACCCTTTCTCTAAACTCCGTGTGGATCAATGAAAACCCCTGTCTGGGAAACATGTAATTAAATTCACACCAACACCTGCTTCAATACATGAAGCTGCCTTACACTGAGTCAGGTTACTGGTCTATCCCAGATTAATATCATCAAACTGAGTGGTAGTAGTTCTCCAGGGTTTCAGGTTAGATCTTTCAGATCACCTATAAACACAAGATGCCAGGGATTGGACCTATAAACAGAAGATGCCAGGGAAGAGTAACTGGGACCTTCTGTTCACAAAACAGATCCTCTTCCATGGAGCCCACTTAGAAGAGGCAATTTTCATCACTGAATTCTCCATGTGTACTATTCAGTGGGAAGTTGGTTAAAGTATTTACAAGTCTGTTAGAAGAAGAGTTTGGATTTACATATCCCTTTCCCTCCTGTGAAGACACGCAAAGAGGCTTATAAACTCCTTTCCCTTCCTCTCCCCACAACAGTCACCTTGGGGCTGAAAGAGTTCCAAAGAACTGTGCTAGTTCATCACCCAAAAGGAATGGAGTGGGGAAACAAATCAGGTTCACTAAATAAGAGTCCAGCACTCATGTGGAGGAGTGGGAAATCAAACCCGGCTCTCCAGATTCGAGTCCATTTGCTCCTAACCACTATACATGCTGGTTAGAGGGTATACACACTTTTGATGTTTTGCCTTCAAGCTAGATTTAGGAATTTGCTACTGCAATGAAAACATCTCCTGGGATGAGGACAGGGTTCAGGGGAGGAAGTGTATCGCTTCTGTGTTGGGACTTACACCAGCTCTAGCCCAGATCCTTGTTTTTGAATCAATGGTGTTGGGTCCATTGATTCCCTAAGGACTGCTTTGTCCCAGGAGCGTCAACCAATTCAGAAAGGTTAGGTAGGAAGGTGACATCCATCCCCTGCCAGTTATCCCACCATATGCATTCTCTCTCTCAATAAGAACATAGACTTAGGAAGCGAACCCTACCCTCAAGAGTATACTGCTTCATCTCAATTTCATAAAATTTGTTAGTTCCAATGATGATGCTGTAATTGGTGAAGTGAATACAACTACAGGGCTCTGAAGTTTCAATCTCCTGTTAGAGAAAAGATAAATCAAAGGAACACAACTTAGGTTAGACAGGTTAACTTGATACACTGCGTTGCCAGTTGGCCAGGAGTGGTGGGTGCCCTAGGAATCTGTTTAATTTCAGTAGCTTACACGGCAACACACAACTGGGATTTCTAGACTGGCATTTAAGGCTCATTTGATTTAGGAATATGCTTCAGGGGTGCTATTGCAAATAATATCCCATTAGATTTCAAATCCTCATTCTAATGATGTATCCTGCTAATGGCAATATTTCTCTTGAATTACAGTGCCCAAAACAGAGCACAATGCTCCAATTATTATAATGAAGGTGCCACAGTCAGAAATATGAAGACTTTTAACTGATTCAGAACCTTCATTCATGCTTTTCATAACTTCAGTAGTAGAGTCTCGTTTCTAGTATGATGACTGCTCAGAAGCTTCGGCCGCTAATGATTGCGCTAGACTGCCTTATGATGGTTAAGAACTTCAATCACTAAATCTAGTCACAGAACTTGAATGGCGTTGATGTGGGCAGCAGTACAGCTTGCTGCCAAAGATCAGTGGTTTTAATTGGATGCTTTATTTTAAGGATTCCTTTCTGCCACAGGAACTCTACCCATTCCCAAGGATTATAGGTAGAACATGGAGAACTGGTAGGTTACTCTATCTGATCACTGCTTTGCATTAAACCAGTTTGTGTTGCAGAAGATGGCAGCAGCCGCACACATCAGGAACAGAATGACTATGAATGAGCAAGCTATGTACTGGGAAAACTTGCTCACCATTACCGATCTACTCATGAAGGAAAGCGCAGCTGAGAATTACCTTGGCTGCTGTTGCTGCCTGGGAGCAGGAAGGGAGAGGGGATGGCCCGGCGCCCAGCAGGCGGGGTCATTCTGCTGCCGGCACGAGCATGTGATGTAAGTTTAGTAGGTGGAGGGGGTGGAATCAGCTCCCAAGTGAGATCAGGACCCTGTGGAACTTAAACAGTTTCTGCAGGGCCTGTAAGACAAAGCTTTTCTGCCAGGCATTTCCATTTAGCCAGCCAGCCTGACCTGTTATCATCGTTGGCCTCCCATGGGTGTGAAAGGGGAAAGGATTTTTGCCATCTGGGGTTGTTTTTTTGGTTGTATGATTGGAATTGGTTTTATTGCTGTCTTATTGTTCGCCGCCCTGAGCCCTGTAGGGGAGGGCGGGATATAAATAGGAAAAAAATTAAAATAAAACCAAAAGGATAAACACACGAAGCTGCCTTATACGGAGTCAGCCTACTGGCCTATAAATGTCAGTATAGTTTACTCTGTCCGGCAGCACCATTCCAGGATCCCAAGCAGAAACCTTTCATATCATTTACTACCTGATCCTTTTGTTGGAGGTGACAGAGGGACTGAACCTGAGACCTACTGCCTACAAAGAAAATGTTCTATTACCCACCACAACCCCCCCCCCCAAAGATTACAATGAAAAGGAATCACAATGAAAAGGAATCACATCACGCAGCTAAAAGATCACTACGAGGCTTCTCAATAAGAATGTTGTTGGGTTGTGATACATTAAGACATTTCCATCATGGAGGTACAACGCTGTCCGTGAACTGTTGCAACTTCACCGGTGCAAGGTTAAAACTGGATGGAGAAGAAAGCTAGGCAACAGAGCATTGGAAACATGGTCAAGCTGGTTGGAACCCAACACATCATTCCAAGGTTGGGATCAAGGAAGGGATGGAACTAGCAAATGTTACCTTCCGGATGCAGAACTTGCTGAGGCTCTCGTTGTAACGCAGAACAACCACTTTGTTAGGCATGGCTGCACATATGCACAGCCCATTCTCGATCTACAAGAGAGAGAAATCACATCAGCATTCGTTGTAAAGGGTTGTGACTATACGTCTTGGTCGTCGCTGTTGCTCTTGACCCCAAAACTTTTGGTTTTTACTGAAAACAGAAAATATTTCTATACACCTGTAGTGATGCACTGCTGACCCAGCAGCACCGTGGTAGAACGTTGGGACGCCAATGGACCTACGGCCTTGCTGGTCGCACCGCACCCCCACTCCTCATCCCCCTATGAGTCACGGGTCATGAACTGTCTGGCTCAGTCACCGGGCGCAGGGACAATGGTCTTGCCCCCAGGTGAGGATTAGGCTCAGACGCTTACGCTCCTCTCCGCACGTAGCCAGGTGAGATCATGCATCACATGATGATCTCCAGGTCTCCCGGTCTCCCGCTCATCTCCCTACCCACCTCCTTTACACGCCCACAATGAAACCCTAATAAAAGGTGCGAGAGACCAGCACAGGGCAGAGTTGTCAGGATCATGAAAACCCGCGCTTCCTGTTGCTGACGCTCTCCGCCAGATGAAACCTCCTCCGCGTCTCGCCTATTCCTTAGCGACGACCCTGCGGGGTTGACTACAAGCTGGTGCCGAAACCCGGGAATCCTCGAACCTCCACCCTGCTCACCGTCGCCTGGGTAGGGTCAGCGATACCGGTCCGCTGGATCGGGCGCATCCAGGGACCACCGTTTCGGGTATCGCTTGTCCTCTGATCGGCGCGATCCAGAGACATCGCTGCCCTAGGACACTCTCTCGTCCGACGGAACACCGGTGAGTATGGGAGCTTGCAAAAGCAGGGCTTATGACAAGCACGCTGGACGAACTGGAAAGCGTTAACGAAATGCGGCAGGGTCCCCGTAAAGAGAAGGGAGCTGCGCAAATTGGTTGAGGAGATTGAAGCTCAGTGTCCATGGTACCCAGAGGGGGGGACATTGAATCTTAAGGACTGGGAAAACATCGGGCGACTCTTCGCACAGAGCCTCGCGCGCCGATGTCGCTGCTACTGACGTGGAGACAATGTTTTGTCGCCATCAGCCTGCAGACCTATGGCTCCCTTGCTGTAGGCCGCCCTCCTTTCGATCTTTCACCTTCAATTTCAACCCCGGAATTTTCTCTATCCACTAAATTGGACGCTTGTCCTCCTTCTGCCCCCCCCTCGCTCCTTCACCCACTAAACTCTCCCGCTGCTCAGCCGCCCCCTCCCCTTGTTCGCTTTCATTTTCCTCGGGCCACTGCACCTCCGCCAGCGCCATCGAATGGCGCTGGTTTCAAAACTCTCGCAGAACGATAGCCACCGATCTGCAGAAGAAAGAAACCCTGACGGAAGACGATGCCGAGATTCTTGCATTGTGCCCCGGCTCCACTTCACAGATACTGAGGGGAGGGTGGCGCCATTCGGCGGTTGTCGAAAGCACCGCCCTTTAAGCTATAACATCCTCACTGAGTTCGCAAAGCTGCAAGGGACGTAGGGAGTCACCAGCCCCTATGTGAGAGGCATGCTAGAGGCGGTCATGAGGAATCACTTAATGGTTCCGACGACTGGAAGACCACCTTCCGCATCCTCCTGAGCCCTGCACAATTTCTGATCTGGGAGCGCGAGTTCCGCCAGCCATGCTCTAGCAGGGCAGCCCCCCCCGGCGGCGCCTACCCAGCCGCTCAGCTTCACGGCTTCGATGCCTCCAGTAACCCCACCAATCAGATCGCCCTGCCGGGGCCACCCCACGGTCGCCTCTCTGAATGCGCCTACAAGGCGTTTTTGAAAGTCCCCAATGCCGGGCAGCCAACCCAAAGTTTTTCTAGCACCCGGCAGAAGCCTCAAGAGCTCCTATGCTGAGTTTGTGAACAGGCTCCAGGAGGCCCCTCAAGAGGCAGGTTGACAACGAGGCCCAGGGCTAACTCCTTAAGCGCTTTGCCAAGGAGAACGCCTCCGCTGAGTGCCGCAGTTTATCACAGGCCTAGGGAAGGAACCCCGAGCTGGCCGACATGCTCAAAGCTTGCCAGGATATCGGGTCTTTCGCCCATCAAGCCAGCTCTTCTAGTCGCCGCCCTCTCCTGCCATGAGGCAGCCCCGAGACGAAGTGTTTCAATTGCGGCAAGCCAGGACATTTCCGAGGAATTGTAGGCTGCCCGGCAATGGGGCCTACAACTCCCTGACGGAGGAGGGTCTCTCCCCAGAGGGCGAAGACCCCCAGGAAAGCCCAGGGCCGGGCGCCTCCCAATGCCCGGGCTGGGGAGGCCCGCGCCCGGCATCTCCCCAGCCCGAACCAAGATCCGCACCTCAAACCCTTCCCCCGGAGCTCCCCATGAGATCTTCGCTGCTCCAGCTCAGTATAGTGACCCCATCCCCATGGAGACCATTAGGCTGGTCTTGCCAAAAGCTTCCGCCGCTGAACAGGGGTTGTTCATCATCCCAGGGGTCATCGACCCCATGCACCAGGGAGCCATCCACATCCAAGTATGGACAAACATCCTGCAGAAACTGCCAAGTTCACCGGAACACCCTGCCTCTATGCTCTCACTTGAGTCTAATCTAAGTTCAGCTAATCTAAATCTCGTTGCTCGCTCCCCCTCTCCGTCTATACTTCCTGCTCTGCTAGCCCCTTCTACTTCCAAAGTCACCATGCCTCCGCCAGTGCCCCAGAATGGCACGCATTTCAAAATCTCTGCAGAGTCCACAGTCACTGAATTGCAGCAGAAAGGAATGCTGACGGAAGAGGACTGCCGCTTTGAGCCCTCCTCAGAATGCCCCATAGCCAATCTACAGGACAATGAGGCATGGAAAGGGGAAGATGCTCGCACAATGGCCTTAAGCCAAAATTCCTTCGTGAAGAAGAAGCCCCCTTGGCCCTCTCCAGCTGTAAGGTTCAAACCAGATCTCATAGCCTCTGAGCCTGTGCAAAGCCCTAAGCTCAAAGCTCCCAGTGGCAGCAAAATCGTCAGCACCTCAGAGAGAGCAGAATCTCAAATCAGAGTTGCAATCCTCCTCGTTACTTTATATGTGCTCTGTATGCCTATGTATGTTCTGTATGTCTTGCCCCCTTTCAAGAGACCCCTAAAGTTTTCCCCTCATAGGGGATTTTTCCATTGCTTCTAAGCTATGCTCTTGTGCTTCAATTAAAGTTTTTCTCCTTCTGATTATGTGTGCCAATGCCTTGAAAGGCTTCTTCATTACAGCATCCGCTTTAAAAGGGACACAGCTCGTAAGGCAGTTCTCCCCAGGATACCGATGGGACCTGCTTCTAAGCCGCCTCCATCTTAGTTTAAACCTTCAAAACTTTTCTTCAAACCTCTCCCTTGAGAACCTTTTCCTTCGCCCATCTGAGCCTACACTGCCACATTGGCGTGATGGCGCAAGTTTACATATGAAGCCAAAATCATTTTCATGCTCCCACATTCTCTGCTGAGGGCTCCCTGGCTAGTCACCGTGCCAAGGGGGGTCTCTCAGCCACACCTATCTTACACAGCCTCCGCTGTGAAGGTAGGAAGCGAGCTCAAACCGGCCAAAGTCCCCTTACGGGAGGGGAAGGTAGAGCTGACTTCCAAACCCTTCCCCCCCCCCCTGCCTTCCTTTCTGCACACCCTCCCTCTTTCTAATGGGCTGACGCACCCCACCTCTAGATCTAGGATCTGATAAAGGGTTTTTTGCAAACCCCTCTCAATTTGCTCCTGTGATCAAACCTCAAGCCCAGGAACTGTTTTCTTTGCATCTTCTCTATATCTTTCCTATAGACGCTATATTACGATATGACTATAATTGTGAATTGTTCAAGTTGGTTTGCAAAACCCACACCTTAGACGGTGATTGGGATTGTTTTACAAACAAACATCCGACCTGGATATGACCTCTCCCTTCTCCTAAGCCTTCGGGCAATTCCCTGCCTTGTATCTCTTAACGCCTTGAATGTTGCAAGTGATCGTTGTCGGAATGGGCCAACTGCTTCAACGAAAGCTTGGCCAAAACAAACGAAAAAAAGGGGAGTAGTTCCCCCCCCCTATTGACCCAATCAAGGTCTCATCCAGCAGACCATATATCCAAAGTACTCTCTATTCTCTATCAAAATTGCCCGCCTCCCACTCAGGGCTCGGGCTTCCATTGTCATCTATAAGAACGAATTAACTCAGCCAGCACGCAAAACCCCTGGGGAAAAGCTGCCGCTTGTTTTTTCTCTTCTATACAGGAGTCCAGCTCGCCATGCCAGGCCAGCCCCATCCCGAGATGGAGGCGGGGCCTCCCTGGAGGATCCGACCCCGCCGCCCTGTTGAGAGAGCCCGATCACCCTCCAGCCTGGGCCAAGATGGGAGGGACCTCTCTGGAACCAGTACACCCATTCTTCCACGGAGATCGCGAACCCAGGCTGCCATTCGGCCAGCTATGGCTCAAAGGTTGACGCTGTGTGTCGCTGCTCCTCATCTACAGCCGCCATTCTCTCTCCCTCTCTGCCGCCCCCTGGCTGAAACTTGGAATTGCAGCCAGGAACATTCCTGATAGATTAACCCTTGGAACTCTCCGCTGTTTTCAGCCCGGCTTGAATAATTGTTGGAACACGCCTTCTCTCACAACCTTGCTCGTGAGAATCACTGAACCTGCAATGCTAAAGACTATCAGTAGCTCTCCCTACGCCTTGAGAAATCCATGGACTCTAACGCCATCGGCTCTGTAGCTTTGGTAGTCAAACAGCAAGAGCCATGCATTGGACAATTATGCAACCACGGGTTGCCTTCCCTTCCGCCCATCATCCAGCCTATGTATCGTTTAGCCATGTTTTGCTGTTTAAATTTATTGCATGCCCTAGTTTTTGAAGTTATGTTATTTGTTATTGCTGCATTTCCGCCTCGTCTGTCTGCCGGGACTCTCTGCTACCCCAGGCTCCACTCCCCAGGAGCCCGGACGCCGCCGCCCGCCGCTCGGCTCTGCCTTTCGATCCCTCCTGTCAAACGACGCTGTCGCCTCTCTCCAAGGCGGAGCCTGTCCCCCTCGCGAACTTCCCCTTGTGGGAGCCCCCGGACTTGTTTCCTGTAACACCAAGACTATTGGCCGGCTGGCCTGTGCCCTTATGAAGCCCATCAATTCTACCTCCATTGCTCTGGACGCTCTGGCCTCCGAGCAGCAGGAACTTCGTCAAGCGACCCTAGACAATCGTGCCGCTTATTGATTACTTATTGTTATTACATCACCAAGGTTGTGAGAATGTACATAATATGTGTTGTTTTAATCTTTCTGATAATTCCCAATTGATTCATATGAAAGTACGCGGAGCTGCAAGAAGTTGTATTTAATCTGAAGTATGATGTTTTGCCCCATTGGTGGTCAGCCCTCTGGAGCTGGCTGCCGGGAGGATGGTTGGAGTGTTATTGTACAGCTCTGCATTGGTTTAATTGTGTGCCTCAAGCATCGGATCTTGTTTCGCTCAATGTGTGTCTAATATTGCCTGTAACGTGTGCAAGAAGCCCTCAATTTCCCTTACCCCGCAGCCAAGTTCTAATGTTACACAAGCAGCTTGGTCAGCTTGACCAAACAGCGGAGGAGACAAGCGCCCCTTTAAAACGCCCCTTAGCATTTCGGTCCCCCCTTTTTCTAAAATGTAAAAGGAGGAGATGTAGTGATGCACTGCTGACCCAGCAGCACCGTGGTAGAACGTTGGGACGCCAATGGACCTACGGCCTTGCTGGTCGCACCGCACCCCCACTCCTCATCCCCCTATGAGTCACGGGTCATGAACTGTCTGGCTCAGTCACCGGGCGCAGGGACAATGGTCTTGCCCCCAGGTGAGGATTAGGCTCAGACGCTTACGCTCCTCTCCGCACGTAGCCAGGTGAGATCATGCATCACATGATGATCTCCAGGTCTCCCGGTCTCCCGCTCATCTCCCTACCCACCTCCTTTACACGCCCACAACGAAACCCTAATAAAAGGTGCGAGAGACCAGCACAGGGCAGAGTTGTCAGGATCATGAAAACCCGCGCTTCCTGTTGCTGACGCTCTCCGCCAGATGAAACCTCCTCCGCGTCTCGCCTATTCCTTAGCGACGACCCTGCGGGGTTGACTACATACACCTCCAAAATTTCCTTAAATGAAATATTTCTACTTAAGCCTCAGTTAAACAGCCGTTAGCCCAGCTTTCCTTTCTGTCCCCCTTCACTACATTTCCATACATTTCCATACAGCACCTTGATCACTGTAAACAAGGCAAGTGTTCACAACAACCTTACTTTCATACCATCCTGTCACACTCAAACGTGATCAAGGTTCAGGATGGCTCCGTACAGCAGTGAACAGGTTTAGCCCCTCCCCCAATGAAGTCTTGTGTGCTCCGTTCAGGAGAAAGGTTGCCACTCACACCTTTGTGGGGAAACAGACACTGCTGCAGCGAAGGCAAAATTTGCTTCCTAGCTCAACGCAGGGCAACCGACCAAGGTATGATTTTGTACAAAGCCGACTTGTGAACATACTATTTCTAATACTGATATTAATGAGCAACAGCAGATGCTCCAGTACTCCCACTTATTCCCTATGAGCATACTCTGAGCATTCTGCTCCACAGGCACTCCAAGGGCATACATGCCAGCTGGCTGTCGAGCGCAATGAATAATCTGAGACGAGGTTTGGCAACTCCCTCCAGTATGACAGCGAAAAGTTTGTGGGATCGTTCTGCTAATAGATGAACAAAGGGACGGAAGATCCTACCTTGCCACAAGCAAAAAGATGGCATCCTTTGACAGCCTCAAAGATATTTGGTGAAACGTCAGGCTGAGCTGGCAGGTGGGACTGGGCCAGAGACTGCTTCACTTTCTTTACATCAACGAGACACAGAGCCCTCTCTTCTCCTGAGTAGGAACAGCACCACAGGCACGTTAGCAACGTCTAAGATAAACAAGGAGACCAGAAGAAATTCTGGCCAAGCAGCTAAACTGAGGAGCAAAGAAGTTAAAGTTCTTCCTCCTTGACCCCCTTCCGGCCATATCATTATGAAAGGAGTACCTTAATTTGGAGTTGCATGAGTACTGGAACTCATTCTATTAATAACTTCAGGAGGCAGGAACTAATTGTTCCAAATTGGTTCCAAAACCAAACAGTATGCCCTGCAGATGAAATTCTGTGCTGCTAAATGCAAAGGAATGGGCGCTAGAAAAAAAAATCAGCCAAACATTCAGGGACAACCAGGGCTCCATGTATGCAGCAATTCCAAGAGTGCAGAAATGTGGTGGAAAATGGTATTGGCTACAAAATTTATTTCCTAGTGTGTGAATATTTTTTTTAAAGTTTCTAACCCTTACGGAGTAAAAGCAAAGCTATGGTTGAAAGCATAAGGGAAGGAACCACAATCTGAGGAACCCCAGGAGACGCTGGATAACGTTAACTGTAGCAATCATGGAGCAAGGAAAGGTGGTAAATTTACTACCAAATAAGCTAATAAGATCTTACCATTAAAAAGGAAAACTGTCTTCCTGATTCCTACCTGCTATCATGAGCAATTTCTCCAGGTCCTTGATGAGGTGCACTTGGAAGACTGCACCAATCCCAGGCACGTGGGTTAAGGAGTTTTTCAAGACGTTCAGGGCATAAAGGCCTTCCTCAGCACCCACCAGAACTACCTACAAGTGGAATTCATAAATACAATTGTCAACAATGCTGCGAAGGCACCCGAAATATAAATGCAAAACCAGTTAATGGATGAAGAAAATCTGAGCAGGAGATCTAGAACTATTCTTCCTATAAGAAATTAGATTATTTTTCAAGCTGGCACAGAAGTAGCAGAGTACTGAATGCCACCATTACCTGATCACTGAAGGGCAATGTACAGTTGATATCCAGACGGTCTTCCCCCTCGAGCTTTAGCAAAGAATTTCCAAGTAGCTTCTGTGCAAGAGAAAGGGAGAGCAGGAAAAAAGGACCAAGTCAGAAATGACTTAAAGTAAACTTACTTTAATTCCACCTATGAAGTACCCATGGTGTTACGTGGACCTGGCTACAAGTCCTTATGAAAAGATGACTCAGATAACAGTAATAGAAAACACATCTTTTTATCCTGTCTAATTCGCCATGATCCTGCTTCACCTTGATTCCAAGAGCCAGCGTGGTGTAGTGGTTAAGAGTAGGTGGACTCAAATCTGGAATGCTAGGTTTGATTCCCCACTTCTCCACATGAGCAGCGGACTATAATCTGGTGAATTGGGTTTGTTTCTGCACTCCTACACAGGAAGCCAGCTTGACCTCCAGCTAGTCACAGTTCTCTCTGAACATTCTCAGTCCCACCGACTCACAAAGTGTTGGTTGTGGGGAGAGGAGGAAAGGTGTTTTGAGACTCCTTACGGTTGGGAAAGGTTGGGTATATATCTAGACTTCTTCTCTGGTTAAGGATTTCTTCAAAGTAATAATTTGATTGATGTTCTTTGTGTAAAAAACTCTCCTTGGGATGCGCAAGGTCCCAGATTCAATCCCTGGTATCTCCAACTAAAAGGATTAGATGGTAGGTGATGGGAAAAGCCTCAGTCTGAGACCCTAGAGAGCCACTGCCAGTCTCAGAAGACAGTATTGATCTCAACAGAGCAATGATCTGACTCAGTAGAAGGAAGTCCCATTTATTCCAAAAAAATCTCTGTTTAAGGGAGAGGCCGTGGCTCAGTTGAAGAATCTCTGAATGGCCCACAGAAGGTTCCAGGCTCAGTCCCTAGAATCTCTGGTTACAAGGACCAGGAAGTAGATGATGTGAAAGACCTTAAAACCTGGGCAAGCCGCTGAAAGTCGGAGAAGACCGTGTTGACCTTTACGGACCAATCATCTGGTTCAGTACAAGGCAGCTTCATCTGTTAGAAACTGTCCAGTGTGTGCCTACAAACCCTCATGATTGTTAAGGGAGAAGAAGAGTTGGATTTATATTCCCCCTTTCTCTCCTATAGGAGACTCAAAGGGGCTTACAAACTCCTTTCCCTTCCCCCCCTCACAACAAACACCCTGTGAGGTAGGTGGGGCTGAGAGAGCTCAGAAGAACTGTGACTAGCCCAAGGTCACCCAGCTGGCATGTGTGGGAGTGTACAGGCTAATCTGAATTCCCCAAATAAGCCTCCACAGCTCAGGCAGCAGAGGGGGAATCAAACCCGGTTCCTCCATATTAGAGTACACCTGCTCTTAACCAGTACACCACTGCTGCTGCTCCTCAGAGTTTTTGATCTTAGAGTCTAAAACTATTTTACTTCCAACTCACACTCTGTGACAGCGAATTCCCCACCGCTCAAAGGTGAGCCCATCTGTTCTTTCTACTCAATTATATTTAAGACAGGTTTGCTTTTTCTTCCCATCACCCACAGTCAGTTGCCAAGCACTAGTATTTGTAAAGATTAATACAGTAAGGCAGGCTGCATTAAGGTGTATCTCTGGACAGGAACAATTGCAGGATGCTTTAACTGTAGAATCAGCTTCCTCCCTCTTTGACACTTATGCAGCGTTTGAAGAAAAAGGGCTCTCCAACCCTCCCTCCAAACTTTGACCCTGCCAGGGGCATGAGCGTATTTTCAAGGACTGTTAGCAAGTGTAATTATTTAAAAATTTCTTTGATGTTTTATTTATTTTAAACATTCTTTTCCACCACTGAACAGTATTCAAAGAAAGGGGGAGGGAATGGTAGATTGGTAATTGACACAAGGGTCTGTCAATCAGTGCCTTATCAACTGCAAACCCAAACAGCATGGTTCACTCTGTTGATCTTCATCATAGCAGACTCTGCTGCTCATATGGAGGAGTGGGGAATCAAACCTGGTATTCCAGATTAGAGTCCCGCTTCTCTTAACCACTACACCACGGTGGCTCTCGATAGGTTAGAATTCTAGCTTATATCTCTTGTAAACCTAAAGGCTCTTTTTTTTCCTATTTTAAAAGCAGATTTTTTTTTTAAAAGGGCCTGAAACTTCACTGAGTGGTGGCATCCCCCCGCCCAGTTGACTATATCCCTGCTTATACTTACGGCATCAGCTTCTGCTTTTTCCCTGGAAACTCTGCCTCCAGCGACTATGGACTCCAGTGCACTGACCCAGCGTTGCTTATCAGGAAAAGTGGGTGCTAGTAAATAGAGGGTCCGACCAGGCCAACAAGTGGTATGGGGATGAGACTCCAACTTTAAGATATATGGCACATCTAAGATGTTAACATTTAAAAAGAAAAAAAGAACAAAAAAATAACAAACATGAACTGGACTAGTGCTCCAAACTGCTTCATTAGACCATTTCTCTGCTTTTAGCGAGGCCGCTGTCAGAACAGGAACCTTCCATGATCTGAAAATGGATTAAAAGAATGCTAACCATCCTCTTGTTATGAAACAAGTAGCACTCCAACCTGCAGGCAAGAACTCATGCTCAAGCAAGGTCAGGAAACATCAGCTTTCCCCCGCCCCCGCCCTCTGCCTGATTCTAGAAATATGCAACTCAGAATTAGCATCACACAAAAAGGAAAATAGATTCAGGTCTAAAGATCCCCATAAATAGGAACGCTGATTAAAGAGAGACGTTGATTCTATTTTTAGACTTTAGAGACTCTTCTGATCAAAGGGTGGAATAAGAAGTAGCAGTCATAAGAAAAATACACTATTCCTGCCACTGCTGAACACAATCTCTCTCTCTCTCTCTCTCTCTCTCTCTCTCTCTCTCTCTCTCTCTCTCTCTCGCCCACTCAGTGAAGTTTTTTTAGCTTAGCCCCTGGCTGAAACTAAGCCAAAAGAAATAGTGACTGCAATAGAGCGAAGCCATCCCTTGCTCTAATGAACACATTGTATTGATTCTTTAAAAGGAGAGATGGTTTAACATAGGTGACAATGCCATATTTTGATAATGAGAATAATTTATCAGGGTTCCCCAAGCTTTTGGAGCCCGCAGGCAACTTGTGAATTCTGACACAGGATGCTGTGAGCAACCGAAGGCTGCCACAGAAGGTGGAGCCAAACACACAGGAGAAGTCTTAGCGAAGGGATGAAGAGGGGTAATTTTAAAAATACAGTGCAAAAGCAGAGCGAGAGAGAATAAAACCAAGTCTTTGGTGGTAGCTGTCAGGGATACATCATTATTCTATCTGCACAGGCTATCAAATCTTCAGTGGCCTATCAGAAGCTCTGTGGGCAAGAGACCCATACAGCCCCACCCACTTTCTAAAAAGCCTTGGTGAGTGAAAAGGAGGGTATCAGCAAGTGCCATGCTGGGGACCCCCCCACTGTAAACCAATGCTGAAAATAAAAAGAGTTTTTAACATATGTACTTTCAGAGAAAACCACCAAACACACCTACAAGTCGGTCTCCCTCCCCACACTGGTGTCATGCATTTTAAACCCTGCAACTAATGCCATACTTGTTGAGATCTGCTGGCCCCTTGATTACTCCCCCCTCTTAGGCATTCATGTAAGTTTTATGGGCAATATGGCTTTACCACCACCTGGAGAAAGTGCTTGTTGAATGTTTTAATGCTATTGTGAAACTGATATAATTTATTGTGGTTCTAATATGCAAGCTGCCCTGAGCCTGGCTTTGCCATAGGATATTGAATAAATAAATAAACTTGAAGAAGGTCTTCAGCTCCCAACTCTACATAGACATTACCGTTATGCCCAATGGAGATAAGGTCAGGGGTCAGGCCAAAGGCACAGTTGTGGATGTTAAAGGGATAGAGTAAAATAGGCAAGCGACCCCCCCGCCCCGGGGGCAGGGCGGGGGGAGGCAGGGAAAGACCAAAATGCACTAGAAGTCAAATCTAACCTCAAGTTCCCTGTCTATGCTTTATGAGATTATAATGCATTTTAAAGGGTAGCTGCCAAAAGATCTAATTCTGCAAAAACCCTTAGAAACTGATAGCTTAAGCATTCTTATCCGTTAGATGAAATTCTACTTAACCTCACCTGTCTTAGCTGTATTTAGCAGTTCAGTGGCTCCCACTGCTCCGTGTACAGTGACATCGCCATCAGGAAGACACAGCTCAAACTCTTCTACAGGCCTTTGTCCAGCTTTGGCCAAGTCAAAAATGGAAGAACCACATGAAAGGGAAATGAAAGTACAGATGAGAAATAAGACTTTGGGGGAGAGGGAAAAAAGGAGGAGAACCGAATTTCACATTGTGATGACTTGAATTCACTGCAATTAGATTAGATTTCTTAGTCGCCACTCACCCAAAGGTCTTGTAGTGACTCACAACACCAAACAGCACAAATTTGTTAAAAACAGCATACGGCAAAGAACAAATATAAACGATTAACATTAAAATGTGTAACTACTAAATCTGTGGCTAGCACCATGCCACTGATAAAAAAAAACAACCCAAACATGTGGATTACAGTCTAGAGGCCAATCTACACAATTTGGCCACGCGTGCCATGTGGGAACTAAACAAGCCTGGCAGAGCGTGGGACTCGTGACAGAGCAGATCCCACAAGGTGGGGGGCTCAAGTGAGAAGACACTTCCCAGGGTGACAACTGGCGATGGGCACCGGCAAGAGGCCCCTAATGGATGATCATTACTGTGTCTGTAAGACATCTATTTCATCCCTGGGTTGCCAGTTGCAAATAGGTTCATCTGAGATGCTCCGTGGCTCTCTCTGGAAATTACATACGGAGAGGAGTCCCTTCAAAGTAAAAAAGTTGGAAGTCCAGGGAACCTCAAAAATAAACCATTCTCCTGTTCCACCGAGTTCAAATTTCGGTGGAAGCCCAAATTGTGTATGAAGAGACAGAGAGAGCATGCATTGTCAGAGAAGACAGGAAAGCTAATCAGATGGACCAGGTTACCTTCTCGTACTTCTGTGTCATAAACAAGCACTTTAGTTCCTTCCAGAACTATGTATTTCCTGTCCCAGCCCTGCTGCCCACGCTTATTATTTCTGAAAACGCAGAAGAAAGAAGGAACAAAGTCACATTAGAGGTTCTGCAATCGTTTCGAGAATTAGGAACATCAGCCAACCCTGTGGGGATTTCACCAGCAACAAGACAAATGGCCTCGGCAGATTCGTCTTAAGTCTACAGAGCGCTCCTCCTGCAGCGGCACAAGCGCTGGGCTGGCGTTTTAGCACAGAGACTCACGTTTGTACCTTGGCACCTTCATCCATCCTTCAAGCCGTAAACTGCTGCTTGGCTCTTTCAGCTGCAGACCAGGAGAGTTCAATTTGTCCCGGCAAAAAGCTTCAGAGAAATGAGTGGCGTATTCTGTAGGCAAGCCGCAAGTAGCTGGCAAGCATGCGGAGCATTTGGGATGACACATCATTTGGCATTCTGAAAGAGGGAAGGCGAGCTAAAATCAGAGGGTTTTCCAGGCCTGCAGGGTTTTCTTCTTACATTTAAACACTGTGAAGGAGCTACCTGCAATCCAGTCTTTAAATATTTAACCAATTTTTTTTAACGTCCATATAAAGCTTTGGATTTGTTTGAATATACTGTTTAAAAGTCACTCAATCCTGCCCCCCCCCCCCCATCCAACATTTCAGTTCACGCATTTTTTTTTGCTATTGGAACAAAAATTAACACGGGGTACTTTTCAAATTTTGTTAAATTATTTTGATTGATGTCTAAATAAACACCTTCAATTAAATCACACTCTAAGGCATTGGAATGGTTTCCAGTTCAAATATTTTTCAGTAAACCCACCTCACTGCTTAAATATTGGAGGTTCCATTTAGTCAATATTTAAAGTGTTTTTATCTTGTTCATAGATTGTTATACTGCATTTAAGCATTTGCAACTTGGTGCTTTTTAGCTAACCTGATTATAAAGTGGAACATGTACATTTTAAGTAGGTAAAAGTCACTAATTGATCCATTCTTTGTAAGAGAATGTAAACGTCTAATCCTATTTTAAAGTAACCTAACTAGCGGCCTCACTATATTATGTGGCAGTCAGCGTATTTCACAATTTAATTACATTTTGCCAGAAATACTTTTTTTCCCTTTGTCCTAAGGGTACTAGCCGTCAACTTAACTGGGTCCTTGTCAGTTCTAGCATTATGAAAGATGGAAAATGTTATTTCAACTCACTTTCCCCACCATATGCATAATTGTATAAATCTGTGTACCCCTTAGTTTTTAAACTAAAAAGCCCAAACACTTTGGTCTTCCTTTTAAGGAAGTGGTTCAACACTTTGATCATTTCAGTTCTCCCTTTTCACAGATTTTTTTCTACCATTGCCACAGAGAACCAACATTTTCTACAAAGTGTCCATCACAACCTCAAGATCTCTTTCCTGACCAATCACATTGCCAGTTCAGACTTTATCAACATTTATTAAAAGGTAGGATTTCTCAACCCACCGTGCATCTCTTTACGCTTAATTACCCTAAACCTCCTCCTCCAAATTGTTGCCCACTCATCCAGTTTGGAGAGATCTATTTGGGGCACTTCACAAACCATTTGGTTCCTCGTCATCCTGAATAATTTGTGGTCACCCCAATTCCAGGTTATTCATGAACACATTAAGTAGCACACACTCTGTGGAACTCCAAGCATGCTTCCATCCATTGTTAATTTACTCTTGTTTTCTGCCATTAAACCAGTTTCTAATTTGCAAGAGGATCAGTACTCCTATTCCTTGAAACTAAGTTTATCGAGGAAGCTTTGGTGAGTAATATCATCAACCCACCAAGTGTCTTTGTTTACTTGCATGTAAGTGTTTTCTTCTTCTTTGGTGCCAACACCTCAAACTAAGTCCAGCCTGCCAATTTACTAGTGGCTTGGGAAACACTTGTAAAGGCTGCCTCTGGGCATGTACAAAAGGCAGCTTTCTAATTACTTTAGCCCTTCCCCAGTGTGTGCATGAGTAAGCAGCCAGGCACAGAGGGAAGAATTTGAAACACTCCAGTCTCTTACAGAGAAAAACTTTATTTGCTGCAGATTATTAAGCCACACATGAGAAGGGAAAATAACTATCATGCCTGCTAACTACACAGATATAAAGAAACAAAAATAAAATAATATCACTGTGTTAAACTTAATATAAAAGTTCACCTTTACGTGCCTCCTTGGATGGCATGGAGCAGATGTAAATCCTTACCCCCATCTGTGTTATGTAAAATAATCCAATTCCTAGCATTTGAACAATGCTAACAGGATGTTTAAACCTTTTAACCCTTCTTGCCCTAGGTGGCTGGAAGTCTCTTCCCCAATCCACAATGAGGAAGTGTGCTTCCGCTTGGGATGGAGGGCACTGCCTTTCTCAATTCATGGTTGCAAAGTAGGCATTCAAAGAATTGCTGCTCACTGGTAGATTCCTTCTCCTCTCAGGCTGCCAACGGATTCCCCCATGATTCCCTACTTTAAGAGAACCCAGACTGCGGCATTTCCTCATAGTTGGACTCTTAGCAGTAAATGGCAGCAAGAATTTGGACAGGCAGCTCCACAACATGAGTACAAGGAGGAAAAGGAAGCCTTTATGATAGGTTGTCAAAGCAGGTCGCACAACAGGCTCATTACTTCCTCCCACATTTGTCTCATTAACTTAGGCCTGGTCTACACATGCCTTAATACAATTCTGAAGTAGCAGAATGGCTAAACAATTTCAAACTCAGGTATTCTTAATACTCTCCACATAAAAACTCCTCGCAAATAAAAATGAAGTCCTTCAGGGAGGAAGGTACTAGGCTAACCCTTCATATGCCAGGTTATTTTTCTACTCAGAGGGAATTATTAATGTCAGATAACTTGAAAAAAATAGAATCCCTTTAGTGCATTCTGAAGTGGTACGGTCTTATTCTACCACTTGAGCACTCGATTGTCTCGCTGCCAAATCACTCCACTGCATTCTGGATCAAATCTTAGGATGCAAACAGAATACTAAATGATGATCATTCTTCTACTCCATCCTCTGTGTCCTCCTTTTCTCTTACACAAGACTCTTACCAAGACATTTTGATGCCTGCCGCCCAAAGTGTACAGTATCCAAGCAAACTGCACATTTTGTTGCTCTCATGTTGAGTCCCACATTGAACCGATGAGGAATATTATGGTGCATCCTCTCTTTCAGCCGCCGGTTGAACTCTAGGGAAAGGAGCAAGCAGTAAAATGTTATCAAAGCAGCACAAAGGACTTTTCATCTTTCCAAGTTCATTGGTTTAGAGGGCACCAGCTGTTTAAAAAGGTACAGGTTGTCAATCTCCTGTGCAAGTAGTGGGTCATCACTGACCAATGGGTGAAGTCACATCACCACATTTTTTAATGGGTTAGTTTGCCGCTGCCTTCCTCAGTCGTTTATACTTTACCGCCAGCAAGTTGGGTACCCATTTTACTGACCTCAGAAGGATAGAAGGTTGAGTCAGCCCAGAGGCATAGCTCCAAGGGGGCGGGGAGATGCACCAGGTACGCCTCCTGTGGGGGCGTGGTGAGGGCATTCCAGGGGGCGGGATGGGGCAGAGGACACACCTGTGCACTGGGCACTTTCCCCCCTTGCTACGCCTCTGAGTCAGCCTTGAGCCAGGTACCTGAAATCAACTTCCGTTGGGATAGAACTCAGGTTGTGAGCAGAGCTTTGACTGTAGTACTGCAACTCATCACTCTGTGCTATGGGGTTCCTATTAGTTGCTTACATCTGCTAAAAAGTCCTGAACTGTGGCAGCACTGGACATGGAACTGGTAAATGCTGCTTACAGTTTGTATGTGCATTGCCAGCGCATACAACTATTCAATGCATGCAATTGCTCATTTCTGCATGTGCCAGCACCACAGATGTTTAGGGCAGCATGCATGGGAAAGCAAGGACATCTTATACCAGCCCCTTCAATGTACGCTGTGGCCACCCCTAGGACAAATAAGTAGGTTTCAATCACTGGTTTTGACAAGACGACAATAACTTTTATAGCAATTTCCAATTCATTGCTCTCACCAGAGCAATATTCATCAAAATTTGGCAGAAATATTGTGCCAAATCGTAAAAAGCAAGAAATTGCCAAAATAATTGTAAAATGAAGGTGTTTCACACAGTAAAAATCAAAAGGGTAGTAATTTAAACAGCAAAACTCAGCCAGCCTGGCTGTTTACTGCTGATAAGAGTCAGAATCCGAAGGGAAGAAGAAGAGTTTGGATTTATATCCCCCCTTTCTCTCCTGCAGGAGACTCAAAGGGGCTTACAATCTCCTTTCCCTTCCTCCCTCACAACAACCCCCCTGTGAGGTAGGTGGGGCTGAGAGAGCTCTGAGAAGCTGTGACTAGCCCAAGGTCACCCAGCTGGCATGTGTGGGAGTTGCACAGGCTAATCTGAATTCCCCAGATAAGCCTCCACAGTTAATGGGACATGTTGGTGTTAAAATTGTGGGCCAGTCAATTTTTTAAAAATTCAGGGTCTACAGATATTATTCTTACAGAAACCTTTGGCACTTGTGCAGTTCAGCACTTCACATAATTATCTTGATAATCTCTGCAATGCCCCTTTATGGCAGGTTAGTTTTATTGCCCCAATACTACGACTGGACGCTGTGAGGCTGGGGGAACAAGGGGAGATGTCTCAGGCCATACAGTAAATTGGTTGTTGAAGTGAGGTTTGAATCAAGGACTCCTTGAGTTTATAGTTCACACTGTTGGCCACAACATGACACCAGTTCCAGACCACAAGACTGCTTCACATGAAAAAAACCCACAAGAACATACCTACACTAACATCAGACAATCTGTACTTCAGACATCCATAAAATGAAGACACTCACTACAGTGAATAACTAAGAAGCAGGAAAGTTTGGCATTCCAATAACTTTTGCTAGGAATTACTGCTGTAGATGGTACAGGGCTTAGTAAGAACTAACAGATTTTTGTTAAGATTGACAGGCCTGGAAATCCAAAGATATCTAAACAGAGTATTACTAACTCTAACCCTTTAATTCCAACTATTGGAAGTCAAGGAAGACAATGCAAGATCCTGTAGAAACATGTTAACTGGAAAGGATACCTAGAAATCACCTCACACTAGGACAGACAAGAGCACTTCTGAATGGTTGGCTCAATAAGGAAGTTGTCGAGCTAGTAGAATCTGGCTTCCATGGTTTAAACGTTGGCCCATAGGAGAAAAGTAGCAGAGACTGATACTTGCATAAATTGTGTAAAAGATCAAGTGAAGGTACAGACCCTCGTTAGGCAAATATGAGACAGGAAAATCTTGTATCCAAACTCACCACCAATCACTGGGAAAATGTTAGCAATGGAAGTAATGAGAGATATTTTCAGAATTTCTTCTGAAATGTTGAATAAGGAAAGGAGAAACCATATGGATGAGAAAAGATCATTGTTGGAGGGCACAAGAATGAATGACGGAGGAAAGGATGCAGGAACTGTGCTCATCTGTGTTCTGATTTGAGCATTGACTAAAAAAAGATTTCTAACTGTACTGGCACATTTCTATGAAAACTAACAGCTCTCTCCCCCATTTTCCATTCTAACCTCTGATTTAAATTACAGCTCAGTAGGGGAGCAATTTATATTAAGTTCAGGACCTCGTGTGTAAGATTCCTATTATTTATTTTTATTTATCTGTTAAATGTAGCTGCTTTCCTTAATAGCTGACTTTCTTTTTTTTGCTTCCAGTAATTTTATGTTTTTCTTCTGCAATTTTCCATTGATCTATTTTCTTTGATTCTCGTTTCTGTTCTTTCTCTTTGCAGCTATTCCTAATAATATTCTTCTGACTTCCCAAATAGTTGTTGCAGTAGTTTCTTTTGTAGTATTGATACTGAATAATTCTGTGAAATCATCTTTACACGTCTGTACTGTGTCTTCTTGTAATAACAGTGTATTGTTTAATCTTTGCCTTATATATGCTGAGTTATAGACTCATGTTATTATGTTGTATCAGTAAAAGTAGGTTTAATTTCATAGGAAAATATTTATTTTCCCACAAATTTCCATTTTTCTTGAAGGGAAAAAATGTTGTGCCTTCAAAATTTCCATATTTTCTACTTGTTCCAGTGTCTATTTTTATGCAAAATTAAAGGCGGGGGGTGGGGGGGTGGGGAGTAGGCTTTACAGCTCCCAAATCCTCCTGCTTCCTGGGATGATCCTGACTCCAACTTACTCCCTCATCTCTCCTCCCCACCCCATTCCCTCATCTCTCTCCCCCCCACCCCACCGCCCATGCAAGGGTTTAAATACACCCCTGCAGTCTACGCATGCCCTTTGCCTCATGGAGAAACCCTGAGAAACACTCAGCTTTCCTCCCCAATTCCTTTTGGTTTCTGTTACTTCGGCAATATCATGCAATTTTCTTTCTTCACCATCTCCAGGACATTCTACATCCCTCTAGGAATATCATCCCTTCTCTTCCCTTCCAACTCGTTGCCTTTATTTTGCTTGTTAATAGTGGATCTTATTTGGAGCATCAGGACATCTCTCACCCTGTCAGTAGGTCCCCTGACGCCGTGGGTGTGTTCATACACACAATTAACTATGCACAGAGGAATCCACCCCCATCCAGTCATGGCATGATATATACCTGCCTGAATAAGCCACTGGCCTCCAGCTCCCCATTCTTCAAACCCCTCCTATCCAAATTCTTTATACATATTTTGATTATTTTCTATCGTCCTTGCACTCATTTATTTGTTTCCTTCTATTCCAGCAGGGAAGATAGCTTGTTTTGCATGAGGCACCAGAAATACGGGAAAGTGTGCAAGTCATTTGTGCATCTCTGTCATCAATTCCACACTATTAATGGCACACTAAAGCCCTCTAAATTCTGAACGCTCTCACATCCAATTGCAACGAGACCAGATTTTCAGAGAAGCTTGCTGCTTACAGAATGTTAAAAAGGCAGTCAAATGAAAATTCTTCCTTAGAGTATATCATACTGAGGAAAATCTAGCTGCAAGCAGTCTCTTCAGACAAAATATCTGTCAGAAAAAGAAATGACTTCAGTGTTTTCAGAATCGTTGAAGAAAAGGATTGAAAGGTACAACTCCCCCCTCTCCCCACAACAGATGAACTTTCAACGAAGCTAACTACGGTGACAAAGAATTGTTTTCTTTTTAGTTTGTACTCAGAGGTAGCATATTGTTTGCTATTTCAGCAAGAAGCTGTTACGATTTTCTAAACTATGATGACACTGGCAACTGGACTGTGTTCAATTGAAATCTGCACTTTACACCTAAGAGCAGAGGCGTACCGGGAGGAAATGGCACCTGGGCAGAGAACCTGCCCAGGTTCCCCCCTGGGGCAGCTCAGAGGGGCGCCGCAGCGGCAGGCCGCCTCCTGAGGCAGCCTGCTTCCACAACACCTGTCAGAGTCACCCCCCTGGCCTTCCCGCATGCTGCCTCCTGCCCTCCTCAGGCCCTTGGCCAGGAGGCAGCCTGCGGGAAGGGGGGGCAGGGGGCTGCTCTGATGGGCGCCACAGCAGCAGGCCAGCTGAGGAGCCAGGCTGTTTCCAAGCTGGAGTGGGGGAGGAGGGGATGGGGGAGATTTTGCCCCCTCGCCATTGCGCCTGGGGTCACTTGACACCCACCCCCCCGTTGCAGATATGCCACTGCCTAAGAGTGTGTCCTGTGGATTTGTTCCACTAATAATAATAGTCTTACTTTACTCTGGTGCCAGGAGCCTTCAGCTGATGTACGAGGCTCTTCCACCAGCAGAATCCCACTCTCCCAATATTAAAGAACCTTCAACTTATGTTTTTGACTTCGATATTCTATGAAAAAATTATTAAAAGGGGATTTCTCCCTAATTATTAGGGATTTCACCCTAATGATGAATGATGACTGGGTTAAGTTATTCACCTCTTGTACTGCAAAGTACAGGTCACATACTACATTATAAAGAACAACCAAGGGCCATTTCTACATTTTGAATGAACCTTACATGAAAAAGGGAAACTGAACCCAAAGATGGGTTTCTACTTGGGCAAGGCACTCATAAAAGGATTTGTTACACAAGCAGGGATGTGAGAAGTGCCACAAAACCTGCCTTATATATGAACTGTTGTGCAAGGCTTTGTCAAATGCCACTAGTGGCTATTTTTCTCCTGTTCCCAGTTCTTCAGATTTCTCCCACTGCTTCTTATCTGGGGGTCCATTGATCCCCCTTTGCCTCAGTCTTTCCACCTGCTTTATCCAGCAATTAAAGGTTATCATGTTGCTTAGTAGCTCTTCAAGGAACTATGGAAGGACACCATGAAAGACTGGGTATTCATCTGTAGTAATCTCATCTTTCTCTATGTATTCATTATGTAATTCTACTGCTGTACATGGAGTTTTACAAGTAAAATAAACCAAACAAAACAGGAAAGGAAAGGAAAGGAGGAAGAAAAAGAGAAACAAGGTAAGAACGGATGAATTTCCTTGAATAGAAAAAGCTTCATTAGAACGGAACTCCAAATATCTCATAGATACTAACTTTTAAAGCAGTTCGGTTCAGATCTTACCCTTCACAAAAATCCACACTTGCAGATTCCCAGTTTCTCATTTATAAATATATGAAAATCTAGGAGGTTGGGATAGATGACCTTGAAGTCCCCTCCAACTCTGTTTCTTATGATTCGATGAAACTGTTTTGCACCAAGCTGGAACAGGTAGCCAAGTGCAGTCTACTGTGCTTGCCAAGTAGACATCTGTGCCAACCCATCTCTCTGCTGTCTCTTTTTAACAGGACATGCCAAGAACGGAATTGGTGACCATGGGCCTACAAAGCATCTGCTCAGGTGCGTACCCGAAGTAGATGGGGCCGAGGAATATTTTCACGTCCTAGAAACATCTATTTGGAATACCTCACTAAGAAGCTGCCTTGCTTCAGTGTTTTTGTTTAACTGGTATTTTACAAACACCAGTCTGTAATCTCAGTCAAAGAAGGATTTTATGCCGAAGAGCAAGCAGCATCGAAGAGGAAAAGATGAGGAAGAATGCCTCTGTTCTTATAATTGCCCTACTTCTTCTCAAACAAATTTGCAAGGCTGCTGACTGCCTCTGGTTTGCCATACTCATGTGCCTTTCTGAAAAGCAGGGTGAGAACGGAATCAGGGATGGGGGTATCCCTAGGGGTGAGATACTCCTTATAACCCCCACCCTACCCTTTGAAGCCTTACCCTCTGGTGTGGAGGACTCCTTTCTGCGGCTTGAGGGAGGAGCAAGCAGGCTGATGGGCGTGGGCTGGTGTTCTGGTGACCGGACTATGGCAGACATGATGATCTGCTGCCTGGCCGTGGCAGGAGTGGATGGGTGAGGGTGGTCTGTAATTTTCCTATGGGCAGCTACAGATACACATAAATGGTTAGTTAACTCCTCCCAGCACAAGCAGCAGCAGTGGTTCTACGTTAACCTTAAGAGTTAGAGCCTGGAGCAAGGGTGTTGCTATTGGATCCTCAACAGCAAACAAAGGTGGGGGAAGAAAAGAGAAAAAAAACATTTTCACAGCTACAGAACAGACAAAATATGAGACAAGTCCGGGCTAAAAATGACCCTCCTCTTCAGATTCAACTTTTCAGCAGCCCCCTACCTTCCTCTCGAGCAGATCTGAGCTCAATGCGTGTTTTCTGAAGGGCCTCCTCCAGCTCAGCCGAACGGGCCTTCTCCTTCTCCAATGCCACCTTCAGCTCATTGTACTGCAGAGGAACCTGTGTGGGTAAAGAAGGGTCCTCTTTCCGTCGACTAAACAGGCCCTAGCAACAGAAACACACAGACAGCTCCTAACTCCTAGTAAGTGATGGTTTAAACTAGACTAAGGGGAATCTAACTAACTTCAGACCAGAGGGTCTGACAGCATTCCTCACCTCAGTACAGAAATGAATTTGTTTTCAAGGAGCATTTGGTTTTGGTTTTCTCTCTGGAGAAATTCATCCACCATCACAGAAAATGAAATTCAGTTTCCACTGCTGTTTCATCTCTGTCTAAACAGTATGGCATTATGTAAGCTGTTTCCAGGTCATAAGTAAAAGGCCAAAGGCCAAGCAAGTCTTGAATGGCCACTCCTGGGCTCTGCTTACTTGTGAAAGCATTTCTTCCTGGCTTGTGTCACACATTTCCAATTGAGCCAAGAAAGATTATGTAGTTTCCCTAATTTTTCCAAGCAGCTAGCTCAAAGGGAGGACGACCAAAATACTGTGATATAACATGGTCTAACTGAAGACCATCTGCTACCTTTATAATATTATCTCAAACTAGGGCATGTTCATCATTCAGTATGGCTTATTTAAAAAGGCACCATGTCTAAACCATTAGTTCCAAAGATCTGTTTTTGGTACTCCTGGGAGACTGCACCCACCCAATGGGATCTTTTCTCTTTGGAATAGCAGACCCATCCCCACTATTCATGTGCTATTACAAACACCCGCCTCCACTTCAGAAACAGTTTAACACAAGCATGGAGTAACTGCTGCTCCAAAAACTCATATCCAGAGCTGCCTTGGACACAAAGAGCTAATTGCAGGGTTTCTTTGCATCCCTGCCATATTTTTTTTAAAACACCTTTCATAGCTGGCTAACGACTGTTGGTTAATTAGTGTTTTTCTCACCTTCTTCTTTTTGGCAGGCTGGTCCATCTTTGCTTGCAGGAAGTCAATGAGCTTGGTTTGCTGAGAAATAGTGCCCTCCATTTTCACTTTTTCATGGGAATAGAGAACCTTTGAAATAGAAAAAGAATGAAAAGCAGAGAGAGAGTATAAATGATACCCATTCAAACACCCCAAACAGTCCCAGTAGCACAAGCAGGGAATCCAGGATAGATTTCCAAAACCAACAGCTGCTGCTTGTCCCTCACCTGGATATTCTCTAGCTGGTACTCCAGGTCACTTCTTTCAGTCTTCAAGAGGTCTGCTCTATCCAAAGCTTCTTGCAGGCCTTGAGTCAGTCGAAATATATGATTTTTCTGCAAATCCATCTGTTGCTGCAGCTTTGCTTGCTGTTGAGGAGAAAGCAAAAGCTTCAGATTCCTTTAACCTATTCAATGCCACGTCTGGCTGCCAAAAGCAGTCCTTTCTCTTACACGCAGTGCAATTATGGCAACTGACTAAAATGTTGTGGTTCTTGGTTGGCTGGGTCTCAAATGTTCTATACATTAGGAAGATGAGGTGGTAATAAGAACATAAGAAAGAGCCTGCTGGATCACACCAGTCCATCTAGTCCAGCACTCGGCTACTCGCAGTGGCCCACCAGGTGCCTTTGGGAGCTTACATGCAGAATGTGAAAGCAATGGCCTTCTGCTGCTGCTGCTCCCGAGCACCTGGTCTACTAAGGCATTTGCAATCTCAATCAAGGAGGATCAAGACGGGTAGCCATAAATCGACTTCATAAATCTGTCCAAGCCCCTTTTAAAGCTATCCAGGTTAGTGGCCATCACCACCTCCTGTGGCAGCATATAATATTTTGGATTGTACTTTTGCACTTCTTCACAAAGCAGGTGTGTGTGGTGTCATTTTGTTGAATGCTGCTTCATGTAAAAAGCTCAGCACACCAGGAAGGGGCATGCACTGACAGTCTCCCTTGGATATGTTAGTTCGCTCTTACTACCTCATTCTGCATAATGTGGAGACTGGTTCATTTTGGAAGATTCTGTTGGGTTAAGAGAAGGCAAAAGCAGTGAAGTATACAACTGGTCATGTCATTCTCCGGTAAGCAATGTAAAATTGTAAACAGGTGAATGAACAAGCTTCGAATGTACATCATCCCAGACATTTAGACAAGATAGCTAAGCTAGACAAAATTCTGGGAGATCTGTACATTGAACTAGTCAGAGTTTCACAAACTGCAGCTCTGAGGGCCCCTACTGTGATTATGGCTCTGGGGGAAGATGGGAGTTCTTGATCCTAACCTCAATCTGTTTTGAACAGAATTCCCTGTTCCCAAAGCATCATTAACAGCTGGAAGAAATATAAAAGTGGTTGCAGCTTTGCAGTCTAACATTAACATGCCTAACTCCACAGTACTATTTGGCTATTTCCTGGTATCTTTCAATGACGAAAGCTGCCATCTCATGCACTGTGAATTACCTCTTCAAGAAGCCTCTGCTTGAGCTCACGTTCTGTCTCAAGCTTCTGCTGCAGGCTACGAGCATTCATCTCGAGCATGGCGTGTTTCTTCTCCAAGTCATTAAGCTAAACAGTTTGAATACATACAAGGATGTATTAAAAAGAGCACAGATCCTTCACCTTTAATGGCACAAAAGAATTAAATAGAAGGCTTTAAAATCAGCTTGGCTTACACTGTTGCTCTCTCAATCTTAAAGCTGAGAGAAATCTAGCAACTGTATTAGTACAAATGGGTTAAAATCAGCTAGCTAATGGATCACAATTCTCGTCAGATAAAGTGCTATATGAGTTTCTCAGAGCATGAATTAAAATTTCCCAAACGTTTGCATAAAGCAACAGTGCAAAAACATATGCTGAACAGTTTCTAGCTCCTTCAAGGAGCAAGGACAGAGTCTATCTTTATATGGGATATTGTTAAACCTTCCCTGGAGGGTAATGTGTTCATTCTGGCTAATGAAAAGGCATGTCGCTGTTGTGGGAAATTTAAGTTATTAAGATAAGGTGCTGCTAATCTGAAAGATGGCAAAATGCCTAGCGGCCGAGGGGAGCGCACTCCGGATGCAAGGGATTCTAACTCCTGTAGGTTTGTATCCAGTGGTCATCTCTTTTTCATGCCATACGCTTGATTTTCCTCCAGCATGGAAAGCAAATCAATATCAGCGCCAATGGGCTTAATTTTCTTGGCAACCAGTTGGGTCCACTGGAATTGGGTAGTGTCTTGGAGTAAGGAAAAGCTCAAGCTGGTTGGATTAGTTTGATGATGAAGACACAGCCAGCATTTGACCATTTGTATTCAAGATTTAGTCTCCAACAAATGCTGGCCCATTTCTGTGCACAAAGCAGCATATCCCACCCATGTGGGAACAATTCTTCTCAAAACAGATGTTTGAATAATTTCAACAGTACTGTTAAACATCTCAATCTATACTGGTATCCCGAAGAGCAATTAGGCTGCCATTTTACCTATGAGAATTTGAAGGGCAGGAGGAATATAGCCGTGGTGGCGAACCTAAGGCACTCCAGATGTTCGTGAACTACAATTCCCATCAGCCTCTGCCAGCATGGCCAATTGGCCACACTAGCAGGGGCTGATGGGAACTGTAGTCCACAAACATCTGGAGTGCCATAGGTTTGCCACAACTGGAATATAGTAATTCCCTGTCAAATAAAAACCCATACTATTGCTGTTGAACCACATTTGCCTAGCGAGATGGCATACAAACACTGCCTGGCCCATCTGTTATTAAACTGGAAGTGAATATCAAGATATTTGTACTATTTCACTTGTTCAATTGCCTTATTGTTAATCTGCCGTCTGTGCTTTCTCCATGTACTACGCTCTGTCTCACAAAAGGAAATAAGTAGAATTGTGAATTCATCCACCACCACCACCACCACTTCCTCCTCCTCCAACCCAACCCCCCCCCCCAACACCAAGCCGGGCCCTCCTGAGCACCCCAACCAAAACATAAAGCCAGGCCCCACGTGACAGTGGAAGGAAGCTGTTGCTGCCCTGCCTGGCCTGGCACCAGTCCTTTCAAGCCTCCTCCAACCTTCCCTCCGCTCCAAACACTAACCCAGGCCATTAGAACAGCAGAAATGGCCTCCCCATTTCTCGCACCCTCCCTCTGACCCGAACACCAAGCCAGGCCTGTCTGCCTCCCCCCAGACCCAAACTCACCACTCACTTGTTCACCCACCTGCTCATAGTCCTTCAGGACTATTTTCTACTGTGGAAGCACACACTTATGCCTCACCACTACTAAAAGCACTTGGTTCTTTTTGTGAGACAGAGTATAGTGAAAACCATTACTTCTGATATATCAATGTTAATTTTCTGTAGGTTAATCTAACAGAATTGGGAAAATGCCCTAAGGAAACATTTGAGACCCTTCTGAGTGCGAGACAGTAAAAATGCATTATCAGCACATAATAAAAGGGAATACGTCTCTGACAAATGTTGGGATAGTGAGCATTGACTGATAAATGCGTAGGGGCCAGGTCACTTAAATACAAGTGGAATAGAAAGGGAACCAGAATACAGCCCTATTTAACATCCTTGGAAACTGAAATTTTGGTGGTGTATCGGCTCAGCAATATTACACCTAACTTGGCATGTTGTGGAGGAACCCAATTTCCTAATGAGGAAGAGAAGTCGATCATTGATACCCAGTTCAGATAGCTTATTCCAGAGAATATCTCTGAATGTAGAATCAAAGGTGCCCTTGAAACTGATGAAAGCTACATGAAGTCTCCACCATCCTGGTCCACTATATTTCTCCACCAAAAAGGACAGCATTGTACAGTGGTCAAGTGTTGACATACCCTTGCAAAAAAACAATGTGTTCTCCAAATGATGTTCCCTCGTCCATTTAAGTAATTTATCCAGCAGATGTTTAGCATATAACTTGCTAATTACTGAGAGAAGGCTAATGGGTTGGTAATTGTCTGGAGACTAAGGGTCACCTTTCTTGTATATAGGGACAATGAGAGCATTCAGACAACATTTAGGTCCCTTCCGCATATGCGTGAAAATTCATTTTCAATCCACTTTCACAATTGTTTGAAAGTGGATTTTGCTATTCCGCACAGTAAAATCCAGCTGCAAAGCAGATTGAAAGTGCATTGTTCTGCATGTGTGGAAGGGGCCTTAGGGAAGATATCATAGTGATCAATGGAGGTAAACAGGGAGGCCAGTATACCTTGCCACCATTCTTTATGCTGTTTGAGTAATTCAGATGGAAGACCATTTGCCCTGACACTTTCCTATTCTTCAGTTTGATTATTTCAGTTATCACTTCCTCCAGCTCGACAGGAGCCCATTCTGGAATGTCTGATGGAACAAGATCTAAGTAAGATAAGGAGGAGCTGTTTGGACCTGAAAATTAATCAGTATCTTAAGTATCTTGACCAGGTCTGCAGTGTTATTGAGCACAGAGTTCTATGGTATCACCCAAATAACGGGAAATCAAGTCCCAAGGCTGTCTGTTATTTCCTGACCTAGAGGCCTCTGTCTAGCTGTTCTAGGTTTTTGTTTGATGTTGTTTTCTCTTGTTCAATATCTTGGCTTGAAATAGTTGTCTCTGAGCAAAATAGGTATTCAAAAAGTCACTGAGATAGTACTTGCCAAAGAAGGGAATCAGTATCAAACAATGAATGAGGACGCTCCACCTTGTGAGGATGCATTACATTTGTTGTCGACTGGTGAACAAAATAATCATATAGACAACAGGTAACACAGGGGCCCACTGCCTTGGTAACTTCATTGTACAGGGCCTCTATACTCCAAGAGTTTACAAGTCGATCAAACTTCACATTCAGATTATCTACCCACTTGATTCTTGGTGGTAAATCCTTGTCATCATTGGACAGGGAATAACAGGAGGCTGTTGTCTCTATTCCATTATTTCAGGCTACAGTTAATACAGTTATTAGTAGGTGGTCGCTGTCACCTCTTACTCTGATGCGAAAGTCCACTGTCTTTTTTTTTTAACCTTGGAGACCACTGCGTGGCCAATGACAATACAGCTACTCAGGGAACAGAAGATAAATTCACCAAGAATATCTCCTGGCTTTGATCCATTTAGAGTACGCTTGTCTTGGCTGGTACACAGATCCATCAGTGAAAATACCTGAATTATTTATAAGAGAGTCACAAGACCATCTAGTACAGGGGTGGTGAACCTATGGCATGGGTGCTAGAGGTGGCACTCAGAGCCCTCTCTGTGGGCATGCGCAAACAGAGCGCACCCTCCCCCCAATCTAGGCTGGCCTGGGCTGCTGGGCTCGATTATTAGCATTAAACCTAAGACCTAGTTTTGGGGAAGCAGTGTAGGTAACGCTGTTAAACGCTGTTAAACCCCATGATTCTCATGTGAAGAACTAAAGCGCAATCCTTTGCCTGGGAGTAAGCTCGGTTGCTGGCAATGGGGCTTGCTTCTGAGTAAACCCTCCTAGGATCGTGATTCACCTGTTGGAAGAGTTGACAGTTGCTTCAAACCGTGTTGGCACTTTGCGACAAATAAGTGGGCTTTGGGTTGCAATTTGGACAGTTGGTCTCGAAAAGGTTCGCTATCACTGATTTAGTACCTCAAAAGGAAGCAAAAAACCTGTTGTATGGATCAAGTCATGGTTCATGACTTTCCCTAGGGAGAGATCGTTATTGCCGATCCTAGCATTGAGGTCAACTCCTATTACAGATTCTGTGTGGGGGAATTTCTGCTGTAGGTCTTCTAAACAAGAGCTCAGAACCTCCTTTATTAGTTTCAGGTAAACGTATGGAAGCTGCAAAAATATTGTGTGAGCTCAAGGCTTGCAGGAATCTAATTGAGTTATTTTACATTCTGAGATCAGAAGGGATAACCTTGCTTCATATTGACCCTTATGGACTGACTTTGCGGCTGGAAGAAAAAGGCAATCATATGAGACAAAGATAACTCCAAGTCAACTACTGCAAATGCCTATTCTTTCAATGCCTGTCATTAACAGATGCCGCCGCCACCCCCAATTATCCCAAAGGGCTACTTTTTGTTCCTTACTGTCCCTTATGCCTAAACCACCTTTTCAAAGGTTTCACTTCTCACTACTTGCGAGCCTCTCCCCAGTCCCTACTTTTGGGTAGCTTTCATCTTAATTAATTAATCAATCCACATCCCCGCTGAACCAAGGCCTAACAACATAACTGCATCTGCATGCAAACACCACAAGAGTTGGTTCTGGTGGGTTTTCCGGGCTGTGTGGCAATGGTCTGGTGGATCTTGTTCCTAACGTTTCGCCTGCATCTGTGGCTGGCATCTTCAGAGGTGTATCACAGAGGGAAGTCTGTTACACACTGTGTCCAGTGAGAAGGGAATGTTTGGGGTATATATTGTCCATGTCCCAGGGTGGGAAACCAATCAGTAAGTGTTTGGGTAAAACTTGTTATGCAAAGATGTGATTGATAGTATTGTATTGCAGGTGGGGCTTATCGGTCCAGGGAGTGATTCACATTTTCATGCCCTGAAGCAACAGCAGTATTGGTGAATGCAAATCCTGTGTTTGGGTGGAGTCCATTGTTCATGAACTTATCATGCCCTTGGGGTTTGCTTTTGGTGTTTTTAAGTACTGGTAGCCAAGCTTTGCTAGTTTTCAAAGTCTCTTCTTTCCTGTTGAAGTTGTGTTGGTGTTTGTGAATTTCAGTGGCCACAACAGTGATGCATTTGATGACAAACAGGACAATAGAAAGGGGCCACAGAAGCTTTGACTTCAAAGCTATTGTGCAAAAACTGCTCTTTTCAAAGGAAGTGATGAAACATAATCATTCTGAGAATGAACTTGCAAAGATCAAGTTATTCCATTTGTTGCAGCTCATCTAAATTACCGCCAAATTACGGTGAGCACTTTAAAGGTTAAACATTACTGACCTTGTCTGAAAGACTCTCAGCCTTGAGTTTTTGTTCCTTTAATGCTTGCTGCAGAGCCAAGATTTCTGCCTTGTGTTCTTTAACGGCAAGCTCTACCACCTGGCGCGATTCAGTAATACGCTGATCTGCTCGTACCCTACACAAAAAGGGAGAAATACATAAATACATTTCTTGATAGTGTTTTCTGCAATTGGCTTCTCCCGTGGATCTCAAAGTATCAGAGGAAATCAGGGGAGCAAATTCAGACTTCCAAAGTTCTGTCTTAAGAATGCCCATTTTTCTTTGATGCCCCTCCCCTATGTTACATAATTCCATCTTACCTGCTGTGCTGAAAAAGTTCCAAATTTCCACAGCAACAATCTAGAATCAAAGCTTATTACCATAGGATGGTTCAGGATAAGAAACCATGTTTAAATAAAACAGCTGGCAAGTGATCAGGACTGCTAGCTTTCAATTCATCCCCCTTGCACAAGAGTAAAGGAAAATTGAAGGTTGACATAATCCACAGCACACCAGCAGGGGAGAGCAGCGGCAAAACCTCTGAATCAATTAGCCAAACTGATACCATCAATCTTCTGTGAGAGGTCAGCTTTGATGGGACTAAAAAACGCACACTAATTGGGACAAGGAACATGAAGAGTTGGGAGAGGCAAAGCAGACAGGCTGGGGAGCTAAGAAATAGGCAAATGAAGGGATGGAGTCTAAGAGAAAAGTCAGCTGTGGACTGTCCTACAGAGACTTGAGAGAAAAATTGGTAGTAGAGACAAATGTTTGCAGAAAAAAATAAACTCAGTGAATTGAGGGCAAAGACTAATGGTGGCGAGCGGAAGAAGGAAAAATAGAACACTGGATGTACTGCACATGCTTCTTGCCGTTGGTATGTGGTTGGTGACATATTGGAGGGTTACTCAAAGGGGGTTCCCTCTGCTGCCCTGCTTGCTGACATAGTAGACAGCACTCATGTTGTTGAACTGCCTCAGTAACTTTATTCACTGAAGAAAAGACATCTTCATGGTAAATTCCAACCTTCAGCTCTCCTTCAGTGGGGCTCTGTAATTAACAGATGGTTATGTGCCCAAGCAATTAACCTGGGTGGAGGGAAAATATTCCCAATCTGATTTTAACCCTATTCACATTTTCTTGCCTTAGAAGTCTTAATGAATCCCCTGCTGCAGAACTCTATGACCAAAGTGCTGTGGCTGAGGCTGGCCATCCAACCTGTAGCGTCGCACAGAGCCCTTCGGGGGTTGGGCGGTATATAAGTTTGAAAAATAAATAAATAAATAAAATAAACATCAAAAATGACAACAAAGCTGCAGCTTGGCAGATTTTCTCAACTGGGACTCGGCTAGCAAATGCCGTAGAAGCTGCTGCTGCTCTGGTAGAATCAGCAGTAACACTGTGTAGTCCCTGGACTTCACATGCCAGTTTTATGCAAACAGCAACCCATCTGGCAATTGAAGACTTGGAGGCTTTGTTCCCTTTGTTTTTTCTTCCACTCTGGCTGCTCCTTGTTAATTCAGGCGATCAATCAATAGCCGGCCTCAGAGTCAGCAGGCCTGGGAGGTCACGTGATGTTCCCACTGGTCCCAGCAATGAGGCAGCAGTGGGCTGGGGCAGCTTCGGTGGAGCGGAGCACCTGGTTCCTGTCACCTCAGGTGAGCACAGCTGAGCTGCCTCTGAGCCCTTAGATCTTCCAGGGCGAGGCGACTTCTCCTTCATCCCCTTCTTCGATTTAGGTTCCACAGTCACAGAGGACAATTTGGACTTTCCTTTGGCCATTTTAAGCTTTCACAGTGGAGCTTCTCCAAACAGCGACCTGGCTGGACACAGGGCTATGAGAACTGGAGAGGAGGGGAAGGACCTACCTCCTGCAGTTCCACAAGGACCAGAAGTTTTCCATAGCTCCCAGGGAGCATGACTTAACCATCTGTGAATGATGGAGCCCCATGAAGGAGAATACAGCCTTTGCAGTTTTCTAGGCATGGGGACAGGGATGTCAGGGAAAGGGGACAGAATCAACTGCTCTCTTTTTCAAAGGGCAGGAGCCACATAACAGAAGAGAGTTTGGCCGAACCTCTTCTGGGCTTGTGTAATTCCTATTTGGTAGTGGATACCAATATGAGCCTGCCTAACCCCTGGTGGAGACCTTGGGAAAACTCTGTCCCTAACAGTAGGGATACAGCCTAGTAGAGATCCCACCAAAGAAGATGGCAGTCAAATAGTATTCCCAGTTCCATATATTAGGGTTACTCTGATCAGTCAAGAGCCAGTGTGGTGTAGTGGTTAAGAGCAGGTGCACTCTAATCTCGAGAACCGGGTTTGATTCCCCACTCTGCCACTTGAGCTGCGGAGGCTTCGGTGAACCAGATTAGCTTGTGCACTCCAACACACACCAGCTGGGGTGACCTTGGGCTAGTCACAGTACTTTGGAGCTCTCTCAGCCCTACCCACCTCACAGGGTGTTTGTTGTGAGGGGGGCAGGAGGAGCTTGTAAGCCACCTTGAGTCTCCTTACAGGAGAGAAAGGGGGAGGGTATAAATCCAAACTCTTCTTTTTCTTCTTCCCCCAGCCCCTACTTATTTATTGCTTTTTCACACAGCTCTCTTGCTTAAAGCAAAAATCCATACCTGCTTTGTTTCTCCGTATCCAACATTCTCTGCAACTCTCGAACCCGACATTCAAACTGAGTTTTCTCATCCCCCAGGACACTTCGCCACGCCTCCCACTGGCGCTCCTTCTCTAGGAGTTCATCGTTCAGAGCCTCCAGATCCATCACTTGCTCTTCCAGCATTGTGCAAGTTGTCTTTAAGGCCTCCATTGTCTAAAAACAAACCCCTTCAATTATTTTTCTAATTCCCACCTCAAAACCATTGTACCAGTATAAAGAAAAACTCCCTCGTAGTCTTTGTGATGCATCTCTTAAAATGTATCACGTTTAGCATTCCTAAATGCAGGGAGGAAAGAAAGAAGGGGGAAAAAATGAAGGTACACATAGTCTGAGCCTCTCCGAAAATAATACAAGAACACAGACAAGACAGTTCGGCTGGTGGTACTCACTCATGTCCTTGGCCAATAGGCAGCTAAAACAAAGGAAAAGGAAGGATCAGGGATATTTGGGCCTATGGAATTCTTTGAGGTTGAAAGAGAAAGGATGCCACAAAAGCAACCAAACTGACAATGGAGAAATTGGTGTAAGACAATGGTGACGTTCTCAACTGCCAGCTCAGCTGAGTCCAACAACGCTCCTAATAAACACATCAGCCTTTTTTTTCTTTCAAGAAGTTCTAGGATGCAAATTATCTTGGAGAGGGTAACAGTGCACAAGACAGAAATCACAGATGCTAAGTACTACTATTTTTCTTTAAAATCACAATTACTTCTAAATGTCAGAATGGCATGATCACATGGTATATTATTTTCAAACGGAATTCTAGAGGACTATCTTGGTGAGATACTCCATAACTGCAAACAAGCCTGCCCACAGCTACCGCACATCTTCTGCAATACACAACTAACTGCAAGACAGTGTTGGGCTATGTTATAGAAAGCACTGTCAGTTCAAGTGAGATGAAAATGAAGGCAAGTAAACCTGGTCAATATCCTGTGGAAACCAAATGTGTACTCCAGAATAAGTTCCAGAATCCTCTACATTATACCACGATGTCTGGGTGGGAACTGTTCTTTAGGTGTAGAAAAATTTAAAAAAATACTGGAGGAAACTCTAAATGCCTTCAGGAAACTCCTCCGTGAAAGAGTGAACAAAACTCCTTCCAGGCCAAACTGAGATCTTTCAGGTTTCCCCCTATTGTTTGAGGCATCTGGGACTGCTACAAGTAAACATAATTGGAGTAGGAGTTTTTGGAATGCTATTTTTTGTCTGAATCCCCCTCATCTTGCAGAGACATCAGGGCAACACACATGGAGTTCTCTCATTTATTGTCCCAAAATATATTACAGAAACGTTAGATTAAGAAAGAGATTTATCTATGACCAGTGAAATTCATGAAGGAGTGTAGATTTCTCTGGTCTAAGTGTCTTGCCCAATAGATGAGTGGATTGGTTGCCACCTGCTTTTCTGCTGATGAAAAAGGGAACAGCGATGCCCTTTGACTTTCCAAAAAGTTCTCCGGGGAATCATGGGGCAGGCATGGACAAAAGCCATGAGGATGGGGGCTGGAGTAAGGAAGATGAGGAGATGTACTCCTCCATATTACTCCTTTTATTAAGGAGGTAAGATTGAGTGTAAAAGCTGGCTAAACCCAAGCAAGGGTTTCTCTCACTCAAATGAAATGACAAAGGGGAAAAGAAAAAGGTGGGTTTGCTTTCCTGGAGTTGGGAAGGGCTATTTCTGCAGGCTAGATTTTCATAGTAAGTTAAGGGAGAGATGATGCAATGGATGTTGATTTTCCTGGGGCATGTGGATTAGATCACTTGCTTGAGTCCTCTGAAGCCTAAATGAACATTATTGTGTGAATGCACTCTCTATGGCAGGGGCCCCCAAGTGCAGTGCCCATGGGAGCCAGGAGGCCAACTGAAAGCTTTCCGAGCATCCGCTAAGTGTTTTTGCACAGCTGGGCTTCTGACTGGCCACTGAAGAACCGATTGGCTGTGCAGAGTTTTTAAAAAGTTGCTTCAGCAACAAGTGCCAGAACAGTACAAGGAACTTCCATTGTGTGACTGAAGGTAAGCTGTGTATATGCATGAATAATTAAACGATATGTTCATTTTAAAGTTCATCCTGCTATATAGAGATTTGTCTGAAATATTGTAGAATTACCATGAGCATTGCATATAATCTCTCCCTGACAGTGTTTGGTTGTCTCTCCTATGGCAACTATTTTGTGGTTACCTCCTCTCCCTCTGTCAGAATTCCAAAATACCCACAGGCTCAAAAACATTGGGGAATACTTTGGCGTGGGAATACTTCAAATACTAATTACAGATGTGGTCCCCCGAAACACTGGATTCTATTAATGGTTGTTCGATTGTTTTTGTGCACTGGTTTTATTGTTTTATTCTTTTGTTTACATGTACACTGCTCTGAGCCCTTTGGGGGTAGAGTGGTTAATAAATCAAATTAATAATAATAATAATAATAATAATAATAATAATAATAATAATAATAATAATAATAATAATAATAATAATAATACAAAGACTCTGGCACAAACCAGCAAAGGTGGTCCCAGTGGTGATCGGCACACTGGGTGCAGTGCCTAAAGACCTTGGACGGTACTTAAAAACAATCGGCGCTGACAAAATCACCATATGTCAGCTGCAAAAGGCCACCCTACTCGGCTCTGCACGCATTATTTGTCGATACATCACACAGTCCTAGATGCTTGGGAAGTGTCCGATGTGTGATGTAATACAAAATCCAGCATATTGATCTTGTTTGCTGTGTATAACTGTTTTTGTATCAATATAATAATAATAATAATAATAATAATAATAATAATAATAATAATAATAATAATAATAATAATAATGAGGAGGAGGAGGAGGAGGAGGAGGAGGTCGTCAGAATTGAAAAAGACACATAGAAAATGGCAACAATTAAAGGGCTAAGGTGTTTTTCCTACAGGAAGAATCTGAAGAGCTTGAGCTTCTTTAATTTAGAAAAAAAGAAGATAAATAGTTTGAGAGAGAACATGATTCTAAAGATTTTTTTAAACTTATGCACTTCGCCACTTTTACTATAGAAGAGCTTATTTCATCCAATGAAGCTGATTGAAAGAAAGCCCTGATGAAAGAAAAACCTTTCTTGTCACAATTTGTAGTACCATAAGTTGCAGTTGTGGTTTTTAGCATGGAGAGCTTTAAAAAAACAAGAATAAGCCAAATTTACAGAAGATAAGCCTGTCAACATCTATTTATTATTACAAACCAACCTTCCTTATACCGTGGCAGTATACACTGAATAGCAGCTGCTTGGGACAAGCAGTGGATGCCCAACAAGATCACTTCCTGTGGGCATGCGCTCAAAGGAATCAAGTTGGTCAATTCAGCTATAGCTGAAAGAACACCACCAGGCTACATGTACCTCAGTCCGCTCCAGCAAAACAAGTTTTAGGTTGTTTTTGATTAAAGTCCTGGGTTGTGACAGAGGAGGGTGTAAGTCTGGTTGACTACTTGAGTAGCTCCAAATTTCCTAAAGCCAGACAAACCTTTGATGCCATGTGTAAGTTCCTTCACGCTTACCTGTCACAGCAAGTCGTAAAATTCTACCCTCCTTATTTTTATCCTATCTGCTCAGAGTGCCGTGAGTGCAGTGGGGCATGCACACATATGCAATTTTCTGACTTTGCCAAAGAGTAAAATGTATGTTCCAGGTAGGTCTTATGGATATCCTGAGGGTGTAGGTCAGAAACTCAGGTCAGAAATAACTTTGTATAGTCATGTATCTTCTCCACAGGATGACAAACTCTCTTATGGTTCGATAAAGCAATTATATTTTTTATGTTAGCCTTCATTTGGACAAAAACCTTGAAAAGATTATTAATCCCTGAACACTTACTTGTTTCTGACTTGTGAGCTGCATCTCCCTCTCTGTGATTTCTCGACGAAGGTGGTCAACCTCGCTTCGCAGCTGGACCACCTCATCATTTGCTCCTGAAGCCTCATCCAGCTGTTTTGACAGGAAAAAATTCTGGTTGTTCAGATCGGCATTGTCCTCAGTCAGCTGGTTCAACTGCTCTTCCAAGTCTGTGATCACCTAAACAAATAAACCAGAAAAACAATTAAGCCACATTTTCTGAAAGAAGCTCTCTTTTAGTTACCCCAAAGCAGAACAAATGATTTTTTTGTGTGTATAAAATTCATCATGCGATCTTCCAGACTGGAACATGCTTAAGAGATGCACTGGAAACCAATTCAACCTTTTAGTCTAAAGATCAGTCACCTTCGGATGAACTGAACATGAACGCAACCCGTTGTAAAATCTTGTAATGCGCATGCAACAGCATGGATGTGAGTGAACATTCCTGGGCGGCAACAGCAGTTCATGAGCCTCACTTTAGATCTGCTATGTTGAGTTTCAGTCATATGCAAAATCTGATTTTTCTTTCTAAACCTTGAGTCACCCTATCTAGCATAAGGACAAGCTAAGATACACAAGAGAACTTTCATAATAATGAAGAGAGGTAATACTGAGGTGCATTATCTGGAATGCCTTTTACTTGCAACAGTTTAAATCAACAAAAGCCAATAAGCTGCCAGGAAAAAAACAGAGCTCTGATTTAGGAACAGCTGATTTTATTGAGCCAGTACTGGTAGGGATAGCAAAATGAGATGCGTAAATAAATGTATTGCAGCTAAACAGATTATACAGGAAAAGCCAAAACAAAGACCTTGACATGAAAGGCAAAAGAACAAAGTAGTATTTTGCTTGTATGAAAACAGATGTGTCCATTACTTAAGGCAGTGTTGTGGGCGTGGTAATGCCCCATATCCCATAATAATACTTTATGAACAGCCAACTGGTGGAAAACTTTACAAAACTAGGAGAAAGAAGTCAAAAGAATACAATTTTTAAAAAGAAAACCATACTATTCCATAATTTATTTATTTAAGGAACTGTATCCTGCCATTCCCTATCTAATCATACAATCCTACCATGCACAGATGAAGCCCTAGCTATAGCTAGAGGAATGCCTTTACAAAGTTGTTCTAACACACTGCTCTTCAACCGGTAGGTTGAAATCAACCATCAGCAGCATGTGCATCATAGGAGGAATTTATTACACAAAGGGGAATATGTAAAGAGAGACATAAGAACAAAAACTAATTTAAATGTTAAAAAATATTAAGTGGTTTCAATGTTACTGGTAAAAGTCTCCAATCTGAAAAGACTGGATGTTGGGGTTCTTACATATTACTCAGGAGTGTTTTGATTATGTGTTCCTGAATTGCAGGGGGTTGGACTTCATGGCCCTTGGGGTCTTTTCCAACTCTATGATTCTACTGTATTTAACAGTGCAAATGCAATGACTCATTTATGCAATGGGATAATCAGTAAGAAAGGGGAGGGGACAGAGAACTGCTCACATTTCTCATAAATATATAAAAATTGAGAAGCAACTTCTAGCAGCTGTAGGAAAACAGTGACATATATATATTTTGCTGCAGAGCGCAAAGCTTTCTCTTCTGCTCCTCCTAGATTTATACCAACCGCTTGTGCATCTCCAAGGCTAACTAAACAGTGGGTTGAAAATAGCTTCCCTCTTGGGGAAAGGGGGGTTCTGTTAGCATTAATTCACTTGGTGATTCACATCACAATTTTAAAATTACCAACCAAGAAGATTTTTGTAGCAAGAGTGGCAGTAGAAAAGACTGTAACGAATTAATCACTTGCTTCCCTGGGTTCTTTCATGTATGTTCCTTTATGCACAGACCCAGATTTTATTCAGTTCAAAAATAGCTTAGACTAAAAACATGAATCTGGGTCCTTGGTAGACACACCTGTTATGGCCTCGAGTACAGAAGAGATAGGGAACATCAAGAACAGCAAGATTTTTGTTTTGCTTAAGAAAAACCCACACTAGAACTCTGGATCATCCAGTAAAAATGATAGGCTATAGGTGTAAAGCATCCAGAAAGAAGCATTTGCTAAGGCAGTGTATAACTACCTTATGGAATTCATTACAAGATGTTGTCGTGATGACTAAATCAAAAGAGAACCATTGATAGACCTATCAGTCATAAATGAGAACTTTTATATTCAAAGCCACTATACCTCTGATTAGAGGACGCTGGGGACAAAAACAGCAACAGACAATCAACACCACTGTGTCCTGCTTCTTGGATGCAACTGTTTCATCACTACCAGCAAGCAGAACTAGACTAAATGTATTTCTCACTTGATCCACCGAGACAGCTTTTTCATAAGAAATTCCTACTTGATGGTTTAACCTACCATAATATACATAACTATTAAGTGTAATTTTCTAGATAGGGCTACACCTCTTAGTGGGAGGTTTCAATAATACCTAATCAAGTAATTACAATTGAGAAAAGACACACATGGGGATAGGAAGGGGTGGGGGGAGAGATGGTAGATAGTTAAACTAAAGAACCTGCCTCAGAAAACAAAAAGGAAATATTCTAGATCATAGGGGATGAAACTGGATTCCCTTTTAGGGGATTATCAGTTTTTGAACTTACAAAAACGTCTTGGGGATGATTACCTGAACTGAAATTATTTTTGTAATTCAACCTGTGGAACCTCTTCCCAGTGAAACTATCAGGGGGTCTTCCCTACATAGTTTTAAAAGGCCCATATAATATTGGTCTTTCACTGAGGGAACTGGTTCCTTAATGTTGTTAGCACCTGAAGTGATTCTTTTTCTAATATTGTGCTACTTTACTGGTTGCTCACATCTACCAATCTTAGATTTCTTTTAAACTTTCTGATCCATATTGCTGACGGAGCTGGCAGAAAGACATGTTATCAGATTTTCAAAGTAAAATAAGTGGCAGCCAGTTACATACAGAGTCCAAGAAACACGAAAGCATGATTCTCCAATGTATCACCCTCACTGCACCTCACTGATAAAAATTGTTTATGGAAAACAATTAGACATTAAGCAGTAGTATTTACAAGAGGACCCAAGCTACCATGCTTCTACTTCCAAACCGAACAGGGCTTTGGATTTTTATCCTTCCACAGCAGCTTCCCACAAAGTGCAACCCACCAACCCAAGGAGTTTCAAAAGCAGTCTGATATGCAGGTCTGCTGAAGAAAAAACAGAAATCCTTTGGAGGGAACCCCCAACCACTCAGTACTTGAAATCCTATATCACTTGGACAAAATGCCAGCTTCGCCTTTGAGGGAACGAACCACTTCAGTGGAAACCTCTCTCAAACTAATTGCTCTTAGGCCAGCCCCCCAGAAACAGAAACCTAAAAAGCCTATTGTATGGAAATGCTGCGTCAAGTCATGAAACAGGGCAGGAGAAAGGGAATGAAGATGTTCTTCTAGAACAGAAGAATAAAAACAGTTGAAACGATATAAATGCAATATTGTTGAGGAGCGTGTTTAAATGACTGCAGAAAAACAAAGACATGCATATTTGGTTGGATCTTACGTCAAGGGAAAGCACCACCAGTGATAGAATAGATCCAACACGCTGCAGCTAACACAGCCAATGTATGGAAGGACAAGATATTTAGGAGGCGTGTTGCTAGTTTGTAAATAATCACTTGCCCAGGAATTACCCACCAGCAACAAGGTAAGACAATGTCTCAGAAGCTAATTGCCCTCCCTCCCCTCCCTTGCATGCCACCCTTCCCTCACTTCTCTCCCTCATTCCCCTTTCCTTGCATGCCACCCCTCCCTCCCCTTCCCCTCCCTCTGCTAGGCTGTTGCACCAGAAAAGGGATCTGAACCTAGCTCCTAGTCCAACACACTGCTTTCGTGCCACACACACACACACACACACACACACACACACACACCCCCACACCCACACCCACACCCCTATGTGCTAATAATAACTCATGTGAACTTATTTGTTGGTTATATGAAGGTGAAGCTCATAAAGTACCAGAACATTTCAGTGTTTTATAGAAACTGCAAATAGTTATGGGAGGCTTTATCTCTGAATAGCTATAATCACGAGAGGCATCAAGGCATTAGACCCATAAATTTAAAGGACAAATCTCAGGTGTCTATGAATCCCCTCTTAAAACGCTGTCCATTTATCTCCCGCCCCCACATTCCTGTCTCTATCAGAAAGTTAGAAAAGATTTAAGAGACCATAAAACCCTCAAGCATGTTAGACTGAAGTAAAAAAAAAAGATCACATTATTGTCAACATTGAACTTTCCTGTCCCCAAATACGAGACACATATCTGAAGTGGAGGTAGACCAAGAGGCAAATCATTGGGTTTCTGAATTCAACATGGAAATTTCTTGCTTTCTTGGATTTCTTGGATCCCAATGGGGATCCAAAGCCCTTTTTCCACTTTCCTCCATTCTGTCCTCACAATAGCCCCATAAAGTAGGTTAGGCTGACACTGTGTGATTGGCCTAAGTCACCCAGCAAACTTTCATAACAGAAAAGGGATCTGAACCTAGCTCCTAGTCCAACACACTGCTACACCATGCCAACTCTCAATAAGGTGGGAAAAATAAGGTGGAACCGCTAGTAGGCTGTTTTTTTAAAAAGCTAAAGTACATGCTATCTTTTCCTCTCTCCAGGGGAGAGGTACTACACGGTCTCTAATGCAGTAGAGCAGTGGTGGCGAACCTATGGCATTCCAGATGTTCATGAACTACAATTCCCATCAGCCCCTGCCAGCATGGCTAATTGACCATGCTGGCAGGGGTTGATGGGAATTGTAGTCCACGAACATCTGGAGTGCCACAGGTTCACCACCATGGCAGTAGAGTCATTAGATATACGGTATTATAGGGGAGTTTAAATAATGGAACCAATCAAATCACAAATTCATTCTTGCTTTTTTTTTTTTTCAAAATCCTTCTCCTCCAAAAATGACTACAAAATGCAACCTCTTGTTCTCTATCAAAATATGTTAATAAACGGCTATGGCCAATTTTTACCATGCATGAAATTAGAGTCTGTCGTGTTTTAATACAGGGGTTTTCAGCAGGGAGGTGTATCAGTTACTTCCCTCAAACAGCAAAAAAGGACTACAAAATGCTACCTCTTGTTCTCTATCAAAAAAACAACATTGGGAGTTTGGAAACAAGATTGGTAGTATCAGTGCATCAGCAGTTTTGGCACAGCCAATAAAACAGTGAGATTCTAACTACGAGACCATTCTTAATTTGTTAGAGAATGCCCATACCCCTTCTGTATTAGCTGCGCTGGCAAACAAGCAACCGCTTATATAGCTAGAATGAGCACGAATAAAAAACAATGAAAAACTTGTGAAAACGGGTTTACGTCTGATTGATGAAAAGTCTTATCTAACGGTTTAATACATTATAGCAACTTTATAAACTTTTACATATCACCGCTATCCTTTTTTCGTGCTTGCAAGCTTGCATACCTATCAGGCATTAGAGCATCTGGTGGTGTCACACAGACTTAGCTCTGGGTTCAAATGAGCTGTAGATGCACAGCAAAATAGACACTTGGTTGCCCACTTCAGCTGACAAAAAAACCCACACAACTTCCGAACAAAGAGCAAAATAAAAGAAAAAAGAGGTTGCTTTGTTTTCAGATTATCTGCAGGCACATATTCTGAGCATGCCCAGCGAAAGCAAACGAGTGGAGCGGGGGGCTGAGAATTTGAACCGACAGCCGAAAGGTACATGCACGAAGATGGAAGGTGTCTTCTGAACAGGATCCAATGAGAAGCAACAACAGATCAGAAAAGAGCTCCCTACAATGTTTGTTACCAAGCAACAAGCCAAGCCATGATGGTAATTAGAAGGAGCAGGACCAAGGATAGCAGCCAGGTCCCAAAGCCAAATGGAAAGCAATAGCTAGGAATCACAGCAGCTGATGAGAGACTGGGTAGAGGAGAGGAGCCTCAGGGCCTGAAGGGGACTGTGCAGTCCACAGGCTCCCTCTAAACTACAGGAAGCCTTTTCAACCTCCTTGGAGAATTTGAAGGTCATAGAAGGAAGGCTCCTTGAGAAATCTCAGAATCACGGTCTCCCCTGGACAGTTCCTGGCCACGCTGTTCACTAGAGGATCAACTTGAATTAAGGAAAAGTCTTCATTTACTCGGATTCCCATTAATTACTTCCCTCTCTTGCTCTTTCCCCTCTAGATGTAAGGTTACTTGGTGCTAACTCATCTTGGAACAGTGAGGGGGGTTTAAAGTAGAATGACAATCCCAGAAGCGTTTGGAATATTAGATTCTCTTCGTTACAGAGAGCCTGTTTTCTATGCCTTCTGACTTCCAAGTCCAGAACAATGGAAAAATGTGGACTTACATGAAGTAGCTGTGTCAAAAATGTGGCCCTTGCATCAAACTGAAATGGCAAGCTTTGTTTCAAGGCAACCTACACTTTGCATCAGTATCTTTGAGGAATACAACAGAGCAGGTTCTCTGTGAATATAGCATTTCTTATCTGCTATCATATCTGAGATCTTCTACTTCAAAACCTAAATCCTGAATGCCATTAAAAGAATATTAAGAGTCACTAAAATGCCAATGGTAGAAAAAAGGAATTGAACACACAAGTTTGGATACATGATTCTTTGAGGGGGATCTAAAGGTACATTAATTTTTTCCTATGCAAAGAACCTCTGTAAGTGAAAACAGCAAAGGATGCCAGCGTGTGCAGAAACACACATACTTATTTATGAAAATATGTGTGTATTTTCCTACAGAGAGATGAAAAGCTGATACTGTCATTGCCTTCAACAAATCCTTTCACAGCCAAGTTTTGGTATGACTGGATGCCCTTCATTATTTTTCCACACTACAGTACTATGTTATTTCCCTGTACCTGTAAGGAGGGAAATGTTATACATACACCATCATTTGCTGCAGCTCCTACACCATTCTTATTAGCTGCACTACGATGAGATTTTCAGATTGACTTCTTCAAAAGCTTGAGGAATGCTGTCAAAATTTAAAATCAGGTTAAAACCTCTAAGCTGAGATTCACCTGAATTCTAAAGAAGTAATCCAATCGATCTTGGTCCTTCCGACTCCTTGAAGGCAAAAGCCGGTCTCGTGAACCCTTGCCTTCAAGGAGTAAAATTAGTTTCCTTCCTCATCCTTAATTTCAAAATAATTCAATGATCTGTATTTAATACTCACTGTGCAGCTATTACGAAGGGCTTCAAATTTACGCTGGATTTCATCTCTATGCGCCTAAAGGAGGTAAGAAGTTGATCATCAATTTTTTCATATATTAGACTTAGAATCCAACAGCTGTTTCTAAATGAACTGCAGAACAATCTACCAGCAAGCAAAGTTTAGAAGGCAGATGCTGCAGGCTACGACTACTAACAGGACAAAAAGAAGCAGAAGTTTCATTGACTTCAAGGCATCCTTGAGATCCCAAATTCTCAGCTACCAGAGCTAAATGTACAATTCTATGCACTGCTTTCTCCCTAATGCCGTACATTAATCAAACATTCCTTTTAAGTGACCCATAGAAGACAGCGGTCACTTGATAACAAAGATGCTTTCTTGACTTTTGCCATATGCATTATTTTCATATCTGAACAAATACTTCCCAGAGTGCATGATTTGTTACAAAGCAAGAGAGACAGATAGAGAATTAGACTGACTATCCCAAACACCCTTCCTAAAGATCATTAAGCCTGCCTAGCAGTCTTTTCCTTTCCTAAGCAGCAACCAAGTTGACTAATGAAATTGTTCAAAGAAAGCCTGACCCATTCAAAAACAGGAAGCATTTCATTTTTTAAGATAGCTGCTATAATGCATGTATTATTTTTACTTGTTTTACAAACAAAGCAAGACAAAGGCAAAGCTCGTCTTCAAGCAAATTGGCACTCCGCTATCAATGTGACTTTGACATTCAGTGTCCAGGGCATAGGGACTAATTGGACATCCTGTTTTTATTCAAGACACCCACTTTGTGCCAAAGACACTCAAAAAAGGAAAAAAACCTATTCAGACAAAGTCAAATGTGATTAAATAGAAAATGAACTCTTTCTATCATGACTCAAACATAAACCAAAAATAAAAGGCTCAAAGAGGAATTCTCATCCCCATCCCTGTACTGGATTTAACATCCAAAACTTGAGTGGTTTAGTCAGACCAAAATAGCAGCTCTTGGGGGGCATAAGCTCTTACATGTTCACCATTTCAATGCAAAGAGGAATATACTCTCATCAAACAATCCCATCTTACTGGTCAAGAAGCAAAATGTTCCAAGTTGAAAGGTCGAAAGACTGCTTCAGCACAGAGGGAAAAGGGATTTGATTACCATATACAAGGCTGGGAAGAAAAGCAGTGGCCAACCTTTTTGGCAAGTGTGTCAGAAGTTCGAAGTTGGAGACAGCAATACTCTAGTATACACTCTAATACATAGGCAGCCTCTCCTGATTCTGTTGCTGTGACCCTGGCAGGAGGAGCTTTGTCTCAGCTTTACCTAATGAACCTAGGAGCAGGCACTAGCACAACTTGAGAGAAGATGGAAAGTGTGCAAACTTGACCCCATGAGCATTGTTTTACCCATGACAACTAAAGCACAATGCAAAGTATGCGTTCCAGTCAATGTTATTTTCACAGTCATGTTACTGTAAGCACCAACACAATCACTCATGTGAAATCATCTTAAGCTTCAGCTGATCAGAACACTCCCACTGTCTGTGCTACTGATGGCATCCTTGCTTCAGGTTGGTCACTAACTAAGCATTAGTGTGGCATCCATAACTTGTAGATATTCCATACCAGTGTAGTATTCCCCATGAGTAACACTCATCTGAGGTGTCTCTTCGAAAACTGGAGAGATATCAACATTCCCGTAATATCAACAACATGAGCAAAACAAGCACAACTTCCCTGCTGAATTCCCCAAGCCCTAAGAAACAGCTATAAAGGTTGACAGGGAGTCCCTAATGACCGGTAAATATTTATTGCATTACATTCCACTAAGTCACTTTCAATAAAGCTGGATGCAATCACTACTGAAGACTGGTGCTTTAGTGAGCAACAGCCAGCCACCAGGGCAAGTTAACCTGTACCAACAAATCTGGCAAAATGGTTGAAGTCAGGATTCAGCTTCTTCAATAACTTTTTCTTTAGCAGGACAAGACTAAAACAGAAAGTAGCATGCTGTATACATTTAGGTTCAGGACCGAAGATCAAAAGAAAACGTAGTCTGAATGAATTACTCACTTGCTGTATGCAGTAAGATATAAAAACTGACAAGTTTAAGGCAGCATTCATTTCATTAACACATTGGTTAAAACTGGACTGCACATTGGAATAAGTAGTATGGGATTAAAGATAAAATACACAATATCATCTGTATTCCTGTAGATATTTTCTGGAACAATGATGCTGAGAAAGTTTAGTTACTTACCTGTAATTAACCTGGCAATTAACATATAAGCAGAAAATCAGTGCTGGGAAGAGTACAAAAAGTTACAATTGATTCTGTTTCAATGAGATGCTATGTATAGGAGTGGGGCCTATGACTATACCTTGAATATCTAATCATCAATATAGAAATTAACTTGTCAAGCTACTGATCTATTAAAGGTTAGCAGAGTTACAAGATGGTCATATTCTTTTGAGCTCTGGCTAACTGGAATATTTCAACTCAGGGGACAAGTCAATTTTTGCAATTCTAAGGTACACAAAGCACCAGGATGTACAGTGTTGCAGATTGTAAGGAAACCTGCAGTTAGCCACAATAGAAGAGATCTCAGCATTGGTTTATATTCAGAACTCAAGGTCTGATTCAGAAAACAGACAGAAAAATTATCGGACCTTTGGGTAAAGACTGTTCTTTCCCTTTAGGAGTCTAAGCTTTTCAGATTTTCTGAATTTTCCTTTTAGAAATGACATACTTAATCTGAGGTCACATAAGAACTTTTTTGCTTCTCCTGAAGTGCCTTTTAGAACAAATGTGCAGCAGCACACTGAGCAGACTCTTTCATATCATCATTCACCAACAGAACATTTCTTTGCCCCTTGAGCTGAGGTTACAAAAAAAAACCCCTCTTGCTGGCTTATGGTATAGAATTCTCTCTTCTTCCAAGACACCTTTTGGAAAGGATCACCTTAGACTTTGTGCATGCAACGATGTGAACTGAAGGAATTTGGAAAAGGGATCCACCTCAAATTTTTGGTACCATGTAAAAGGTGTGAACTACTTTCTCCTAGCTAAAGAGCCAAATCTCATCTAGTGGGACCTTGTCGTATCATACAAGTATTCTACAAGCATCAACTCAGCATCATGCACATGTAAGGTTAAGCACAGCAGAAACAGTCAACACTCTGCAGATCACCAGTCCAGGTTTACATTATTTCACCATCACATTTTTTAAAACTGATCAAAACCATCGTTTCCACAGGCACAGAATGGCAGCCTAGAATTATAGAGCTTACCGTCAGTGCTTGAATCTCCTCTTCTGCCTCGGCTGTAGTTTCCTCCAGCTCAGTTTTCGCTTCCCGTAGTTGACTTTCCAGGGCTGCCCGTGTTGCCTGCAACCCTGAAATCTGAGATTCCCTCTCCTGGAGGGTGAGCTGCAATTCTGTTAACTGTCGTTTAAGTTCCAATTTTTGCTCTTCATGCTCCAGACTAACCTGAAGAGTTAAGTACAGCATTGAAACTTGCTATAATTCAAAAGGATAAACTTGCTTAACAGAGTAATTCTGGAAAAGCCACCCCCCCCCCCCAAATCTGTCACGTGTTGATCTTGCCACAGGATCCATGCGATGAATACCACCAGACTAGATTACTCATTGTATGCTGGCCTGACCCTGAGACTGCTCCAGAAATTGCAATTGGTCCAGAACACAGTGACAAGAGTACTCATTGGGATTCCAGTGAGGGAACCCATAAGACCTGTCCTCTACTGACTGCACTGGCTGCCTGTTGAATTCTAGATCATTTTCAAGGTTTTGGTACTAACCTTTAAGGCCTTGAGCAGTCTGGAACCGTCATATCTGTGGGACCACATCTCCCCATTGGTCCTCCAGGAACAATCTACTAGTGATCCCTGGCCCCAAGGATATACAGCTGGCTTCCACTGGAGCTAGAGCCTTTTCGGTTTTGGCTCCTACTTGGTGGAAGTGGACATTAGAGACCCACGGGAGATTAAACAGTTCCACAGAATTTGCAAGACTGAATTGTTCTACAGGGCATTTAATTGAAGCAGTTATAGTCTGACACTCCTACTCTACCGCCTAAATAAGATTTAGAGAATTTGCCAGATCAGGTTTATGGGCAATAAGAATTATTTAAATTGTCAGGGTTATTTAATGGGTTGCAACTGGAATTTGCCATTTTATTTTATGATGTTTTAGCTACTGTATTAGTTAATGTATTATTGTATGATTTTAACTATGTGTGTTAGCTGCCCTGAACCCAACCTTAGCTGAAGAAGGTGGGATATTAAATCAAATCAAATAAATAACAATAATTTTAGACTCAGTTGGAACACATAAAGGCTTTGCAAAAGGATATGCACCAAGGAGTCCATTGACTAAAGGGGACAGGGAAACAGCCTGTCTGAAAAAGGGATCTTTAGAAGACAATCTAGCAAACCATTGGAAAAGGTCAATTAAATGCTGTGTGCATTAAGGTTTTTCATAATTTTAAACTAAACAGAAAGTCCAAATAGAGAAAAAGATTACCCACAGACAGAAGGTCCAGGGCAAGCAGAGAACGTGTCCTCTGAATATCAAAATGGATGGTCAAAAAGCAGGATAATTCTTATCTCTAGCAGAGAACAACTGGGCCACATATTTTTTTATTTTGACCTACAGAAAATGAGAAAATGTCCTCCACCTTCACAAAGGTCCTCCACAAGTGATAACTTGTGTTCAAAAAGCTGGAGCCAGGGAGCCTTATTATTACCCCCGAGGGCAGTGAGTCCCTATAGTTATATTTTTTCAGATTTCTGGAAGGACCTGCTACATAAAGACCAACGAAGCCACATCTCTTGCTTCTATTTGTGGGCTAGTTAGGAAAAACTGCAGGATAACAAGGCAAGGTGATGCAGAGAACTCCTGCAGCTTTAACCCTTTGTTTGTTCATCATTATGCTATACCTCTTAATGTGTGTCCCAGGTATAGAAAGTTTGAAAGACATTGGCCTTGAAGATGACAGCATTAGAGAACTTCAGGGCTAGCACACTCATGGTGCTAAGCACCTGTTTACTGCTAGCAGCAGCTACAGAAACAGTAACAGAAGCAAGTGTTAAAGGAAGGTAATACCTCTCGCAACCTTGTCTCCAACTCTAACAAGCGCGTTTTGTCATTGTGATCCTGGTGGGTGATTTTCTCCAACTGTTCCTCCAGTTTACTGTTCTGGGCCTCTAATTTTCCAGCTTGAGTTTCCAAATAAAACTTCTGTTGTCGGAGCTCAGAAATCATTTCTTCTTGGGCTTTCCTGAAAAGGGGGAGAAAGATGCATTCCAAACCTAGCAAAAAGCCTAATATTTTCACTGGGTTGAAAAGGAAAAGGATCATCCTCAAGCTAGGAACTGTTACTGGATCAGCAGGGTCTACCCACGCTTACTGGACAGATTTCTCTCCGATAACTGAAAAATAATCTTGCAGTTCATCAAATGAAAATTGGTTAAAACAACAACTAGATTTTAGAACAAGGAGCTTTCTTGGCATGTGATTTAAAAATGTTGCCGTCACTCCACTCTAGAGGAACAGAATTTGCCTCATTTAATCTCTCTAACAGAAGAAGTTGCTAATTTTCAGCAAACTATGGCCTCTGAAATCAGATGACAGCAGAAGAAAGGAAAATACTACCAACGAGAAAGCATCTAAGGCATAATGTAGGTTGCATTAGTGAAGCAGCCAATCACACAAACGACAGCAAACTCATGTCAAGAGCTTTATTAAAAGGGCTTACAGCTCAACTCAGACCCTGGGGCAGTGCTGCTACTGCGCTGCCTCCAGTGGGCTCCCAGGTGGCTCGAGGAGGCAGCAAAAAGATGGAAAAAAGCCCAACTGCCTGAAAACCCTCCATAGGGCTCAATGGAGTTATGCTGCCAACCATCCTGCTGGCGTTCCCAGGGCCAAAGCCCGGTGGAAGCTGACTAGCATTGGCTCTGCCTCCGGGAATGCCCCTGGCCTCCACGTTAGGTTAGCACAACTGTGGCAGTGGCAGTGGCAAGCATGTTGGGTGCCACAGAGCTCTGTGGTGCCCACCAGACTCCCTATTTGCCCTCCTGGCCAGAGTAAGTACCACTTATGCCTGCTAGGAGGGCAAATGTGTCAGTACAAGCCTCCATCGCCTCCTGTGGCCATTCTGCACCCCCATCTGGATTGGGCTGTTACTTTACCAACTGAAAAGACAGGTTAATAGCAGTTCTCGTACTTAATAGAAGTTCTCGTACTTACATGTTCCTCTGTGTAAATAAACTGCTATTTGCTGCAAGCTTATTTGCTTCAGACAATTCCACTATTCTCTGTTCCAGAGACCTAATCTTTGAATCCATAGCATTGATCATCTGAAAGAAAAACATTTTATTTATACTATACAACAGTAGCATGAAAACGTTTTGGTGAATCTTGAGGCTCTTTGGAAGCTTATCAGAGGATCTATATTGAAGAGAATAGTGACTGACAAGTTTCCCTGAAAGACAGCTTGCTTGATACTACTGACCTTCTCTGAAATGCATATAAGAGGGAGGGACAGGTCATATTGTAGGTAGGGCACATTTGCAGTTCATAAAGGATAATGTGGAAGATCTATTCTAGAAGCCAATAAAAAAACCTTTTGGAACTAAGCATATATATTAGAACAGCCCCAATAGTCCTCTCCGACAAATGGAAAACAAAATCAAAATAATAACTATATTTAGATATTTAAACTCTCCTTTTCTCCCCAGTGGGGTCCAAAGAGGAACTTAAAAGTCAGAGGCAATATGGCTGACACCAAAAAGACAATTCGGGGAGGGGGGGGGGGGGGGCACAAAAAATAAGTATACTGTTGGCCACAAAATGCTGAACCAGATGGTCTTTTAGTCTGACCCAGCAGGGCGCTTCTTCCTGGGAACAGTTCACCTGCATGATGTAATGGAATTCTGATCCACAACTTGCAGAGCAGGACAGACTTCCCAGCTTGTGCAAACCATTACTGTGACCTGTCACATCTATATAGTTATGACCTATTTGGTTATCCCAAACTGAACCAACTTGTTGATATCAAATGGGAATTCACATACTGCTTTCTGTTCTGAAAGAATCTGGCATTTTTCACGGGCTTCCTCTTCATGTTTTCTCAGCACGTTTTCTAGTGCTTCTTTTTCTGCCAGATCTTTTTTCATCTGATGGTCCAGCACCTAAAGAAAAGAAACAATATTTCCCATTTCATAGCCATTTCCATGTATTATGGAGCAACATCAGCAAAGGGCACTATATTGCAGCAATGATAACCCAAAAGTATTCATTCATTCGATGTATACCCCACCCTCCCCGCTAGGCACCCAGGATAAAAAACTGATCAAAGGAGGGTGCCATAACAATAGCTGAACATATGATTAGCAGGCAGAAATTCAATTCTTGTCATTACCAGTTCCCACCACCTTTTTAACCAGCAAAATGTTGGTTGAGTCCAAAACATAGGCTCATTCCGCACATGCAGAATAATGCACTTCCAAACTGCTTTCAGTGCTCTTTGAAGCTGTGCAGAATAGCAAAATCCACTTGCAAACAGTTGTGAAAGTGGTTTGAAAATGCATTATTTTGTGTGAGCGGAAGGGGCCATAGGTTAGAAAGCTAATCATTATCCCATATTTAAATAAGAAGAATTTCCAAAATGCTTCTGGCAGAGGATATTGAAAGATATCAAAGTTGGTGTCAGTTCCATTCATGCACAATGACCAGAAATAGAGCCTTCAATTTCTCTTCAATTTTCTCCAAGAAACAGACATGATCTATCAGTTCCATTATAAATGGTTTCTTATAGTTCTTATCTACTACCACCCCCTGCAAAAAGTTACACTTTGCACATCTTCAAAATGATACCTCGACAATGGAGAAGAGATCAAGGTACTCAAAAAAGCAAACCAGTTAAGATTTATCCAGAGGACTATCAATCGTTTACACATAAAGATGAAAGGCATCTTTACTTTGATCCTTTCTTCATACATCTGCTCTTTCTGTTTCAGATGCAACTCCAGGTGCTGTGCAGCAAGCTGTGCCTCCCGATGCTTCTCTTCTAGCTCCTAGGTGCAGAAGATGTAAACATATCAAAGAATAAGGAAGAGGAAAATGCAGAACAGAAGAAACCACCTATGAAAACACCTATGAAATATATATACACACAAACTACCACTTATCAATGTACAATGTCTGGGTCACCTGTCGCAAACTATAAAGTGCAAAGTTGCTCAAGCATGAAGTTAACTGAGATTACATAAGAAGCTGGTTTTCTGGGCTGGGACCAAACAATAGATTAAATGATGGCACAGGGAAATGTAGCACACCTGACCAAGCAATTTATTCAGTGCCAACTCTAGTGTGAAGATAGTCCAGTACATCCGAGGGCTTGGATAAGTTTGGGTGCCTGAAGACCTTCTCCTGGTAAGCAAACACATCCCTCATCCTGAGAGCCTGTGATCCCAGCAGGCGGACCATTGGAGACAAGTTGTCACATATTCGTGTTCGGTTCTAGTCGGGAAAGAAAATAGGAGCAGCTTGCCTAAATGTGCGTGGGCTGACCTGGATACTCCCCCTTCTTTTATTCCTTGGTTTCAATTCCATATTTATTTATAAAACGTATATCCCTCCTTTCAGCCCAATCAGGTTATCAAGGTGGGCCTGTACATCAGAGCCCGATAAATATGACAGAGTTTCCGCACAGTGACAATAATGCTATTATATTATCTGAAGGTACATTTACTTTCAGCAGCAACATCCAGGCCCAAAAGGAATCAAAGAAGTTCCACAAGCCTTGTTTGTACCTTACACCTAATTGATTTTATTTTCATCCCGCCCTTTCCCAATCTGGCTGGGCTCGAGGCTGGAATAGATATAAAAAGTGCCAACTGGTCTTCCATTTATGCCTCCAAGCTTAGGCTCTCTTTTAACAAGCTTAAGGCCAAAGGGATGATGATTACAATACAGTTATCTGTAGAGTAGATGGAAACACAGAGGGAGTAAGAACTCAGAGGTTCACACGGAGACAAATTTCAAGCCATTCCTTTTCAGAAGAGGAGTATGCACTGGTTAACTCTTTTTAGATGCTGCAGCAGCCACATCACCACACACTTTCGCTGCCTTCATCATCTCAGCATAGCCTTATCTTTAACATTACAATTTTAGCGCAACCACTTGTTTCTGATGGCAAGACAAGGACCATTTGCCCACCATCCTGATTTGGTCGGCCTCTGACATTAGGAAGAACTGTGCCGCCAGAAAACAAGGAGTACACCAAGAGTAACTGCTCCTGCTACATTATAGATTTGCCCACCCAAGAGCAGCTATCAATGAATGGACAAATGTTACGGTATCCAAGTGCTTCCCCAAGAATGTACCAAATGAATCAGCCAACCATCTCAGTAGGACTCCTGAGTCCTAGAGAGATTAAGGCATCGTCACAAAAATTAGGTCTTCTGTATTTTGAATAATCAGCCCAGTCTTGCAGACTACAGTTCACCTTTCAAGCAGCCACATTACCCTCTTTATAACCAGCTTGCTTGTTTGCCCCTTCGTAAGACAAAGCCTCAGATCATCCCAAGAAGTTAAAACTGGCTCCGGTAGAAATCATTTCGTAATAGTTCTGGCAACAATTGCAGTGCCAAGAGCCCAAGCGTCACCTTCCATCACATCAAGGAGAGGCTATTTGCAAATAACAGACTCAAAGACACAGATAAACCACTAGATAGATTATTCACCAGCAGCTCCTACTCATCTGCCCCTGCCTCTTGTTACCATAGCCACTCGCAGCATACACCTACATTTCCTAAAAGCCCAGACAATGCACACTCACTGATTCTCTTTCAGCATTACTCTTTTCTCTCATTTGTCAAAAATATGGATCCTAAAAAATAAATTGCTGAGTTCTTTGGTCATGGGATATCACTGCTGCCTTTCCCCACAAAACCATATTTATTTGGTAACAGTTTTATCCTATCCAGGAAGCTCAGGACAGAGTGACATTTTTCTGTGCTTCTTTATTTTATCCTCACGGTTTCCCCCGTCCCCATGAGATAGAATGTCTGGTCCAAAGTCACCCAGCAAACATCTGTAGCAGGACTGTAATTTGAACCTAGGTTTGCAGATCCTAGACCAGCACTCTAACCAGTACACTGCACTGGCTTTCACAGGGATGGAAAAACATCACAACAATGTAAAAGCAGTCATGCTGGACCAAGTAAATGGTCCACCTACTCCAGCAACCTGTTTCAGGATGTCTAAATCCGCCTTTCTCTTTCTGCAATCCCCCTGTCACACACCCCCTCCCATCAAAACCACTGCAGAAAAGGTCTCTTGAGGCTAAGCAGAAAACCTATAGCTGGTGTGGGACCCACACTGGGATTTGATTGACAGACAGTGACTGTTTCTTCACATACCTAAGGCTATAGAAATCTGCACAGTTGTTTCTGTATTGTTAACGGAATCCTCTCTTGGCACAGAATTCTGAGCTATTAATTTTTAACCAGTTAAAAAAAGCTGAGGCAGATGGAAAGATTTTGCACTCTGCATAATTCTCAGTCTTGCTTTTCACAGGGAATGTATTCGAAGAACACCATATTTCATCTGGGCCTTCAGAAACAACGCAGTCAAACCAAGACTAACAAGACGAGAAGACAACTGGACAGACTCAACACATATCAGTTCTCTGTCATAGACTGAAGTCAACTTCAACACAAGCTTGTCCTCTCCACTACAAATGATGCAGACATATTTGTGAGAGGAAAACCTGCAGAGAGGACCTATCTATCAATGTGTCTGTCTGCAATAACTGTGTGATTATTGCACCGGAGTCCACCTCGACAGAAATCAGGCCATCTTGTGTCACTATCTTGGACTGCAGAGAATGACAAATTGTATCCCCGCTGCTACAGGATGCAACTGAACAGCTGCCAATCGGCTAATGAAGATAACATAAATGACTAAAGTCCAAGCCATGCCTTGTGGAACTCATCCTTCTACAAAGGCCACTTCTAATACTACACATTTTCTCTACAAAAATGTTTCTTTATAAGCAATAGTAGGAACTCACATGCAAATTACTCATGTGTGCTTTGGTGCATCAATTAGCTCTTAGATTCTGTAGACATCAGAGTCTTCACAATTTATTCTAGCACAAGTAAACTCAATCTAGGAAAATTGCAAGATTGACTGGACAGATTGATTTCTCCAAGAAGTCTGGTATTCCTCTTGACCAGTCCATACCGAGCCATCCCCATTCAAATCTTAGACTTCAGCCCAACAAGCAAATAATTGAATTGCTTGCTAAACTATTTAATGCAGAATCTTACCAAATCATATGGGTTAGGAAGGAATATCTAATCCCAGCCTACTGATGCAAGAAAAGCAATAAAAAAATCTTCTGCAGGAAAAGCACTGGTTCAGCCTAGCCCTTTTGTATAAAGACTCACAGCTACAGGAAGAGGAGGGGAGGTGCCAGGGTATAGCCCAATCTTATCAGATCTTAGAAGTCAATGAGGGTTAGTAATTGGCAGGGAGACCACCAAGAAAGACCCTGCATGGAAAAGCAACAGCAAATCACCCGTGCTTCTCACTTGGTTTGAAAGCCCCTTCCTGGGGTCACCATAAGTCAGCTGCAACTTGATGACACCTTACACACACAGGTATAAGACTGTTTTGATTTAGAATGCATGTCTCAAATCAGCCACTTCTTTTGTAAACAAATGTTTAAAATGTTTACACTTTTACAGCTTTCAGACTAAGTGTTATCTTGACAGGTTGCTAATATTCTAACTGCGTAACCATGGAGGCTCAAGATGGAAAAGGGGTGCACACAAATTCTCTAAGGTAAGCCCTGTCTTTCAAGGCAAGAATTCTCATGTTGTCCTGGAGATGCTGCCTTTGGTCATCCATTGGACTGAAATTTTTTAATCTGAAGGGTAATCTAAAGTAGCACTACCCTATAGTAGTAGAAGCTACTCTATAGTAAAGTAGGTTCTATTCCCTTTTAGCCTTACTCCATAGTCAACCTCTGCAGCTGAGTCACAAAACCTTAGCATGGGAATAGATATCTTAACACAGTGGTACACATGGAGAGTCACATTTGCTTCCACTCTTGACACCCTAGAGAGGTTTGCAGTTTACCCGTTTCTCTGGCAGCAGATGTGAGAGTCCCTACCAACAATGAGGTCCCCTAGGTAAGGGCCTTGCCCACTTTCCTGAAATGTGGGGCCTGTGGCACACTGGGGAATACTGCTCAGAAGAGCAACATGTAGTTCTCAAGCCACTGAGTATCACTATTCTAACAGAAGCAAATAAAATGCCCATTTAGAGGTGCAGATCTTTGATTATGAGCCAGCCAGCGTCTTCCAACATTCTTGTTCTCCCAATCTCAAGAAATGGATGCTCATTCTTCTCCTTGGCTGCGAAATAAATTACCGCAAAGCCAAGCAAGTATTTTCATCTATATTGCAGAAAAAGTTGCCCAGGAGAGAGCAAATCACTAACAATTATCTTTGCAGAAGAGTTAAGATGACTAATAATGTCCTTCTCCAACACAGAAGATGCAGCAGGCATGGGAACACGGGAACGATTGCCAAGACTTCCCGAGCTGGGCTCTGCAGATTTTATTGTCACAAAACGAAAGCACATGATGGGTAAGGAGTTTACGAAACATGCTTTGTTTGATTTGAAAAGCTTCTGTTGAAGCAACTGGAATTTTAATCTCTCTAGCTTGGCAGGCACTAGCACAATAACACATTGTGTAATAGAAAGAGTACCCACCAAGAGCAATATAAAGGAAAGAGTACCCACCAAAGCCATCCTAGGCTGGGGATGTATACTGGCCTAGTATGCCGGTTTTCTAATTACAAGGAAGTGCTTTGACATGGAGAATCATTCAGTCATGTGACCACCAACCTGCAGTTTGAAGTGGTGCAGCTGGGACTCCAGTTGGCCTCCTATGACTAAACTGCACATGATAAAAAAATGTCCTGGGGGATGTATAATAATATGGATCTCTGATTATGTGTCAGAGGGAACAAGAAGAGAGGACGGACTCCGGTCCTTCACAGCACCAGCTGTGAGTTATTCATACAAGAACATCCAAAGCCTGAATACTAATACAGGCTTCCAAGCATAAGTGAGTTGAGTTCAGCTACTACTGAGAAGGAAGGGAGGTTGGACACTTCCTTCTTCCATGGTAGCAAGTGAGTCATCTACATCTGTACAAAGACCTCAAAAAACTGGATGGTCCCCCCCACAAATCCAAGCACACAGGTACCTGCATGTAGAATCTCTGGCAGTTTTCACTTCTCACCAGTTGTAAACATTGAGCATCTGAAGCAATTTCAGACAAATGGTTTTTTTGTATTTAACACTTCCCACCACTTCTTATGAAGTCAGTGCCTGCCCCCACTACCACACCGATCTCAGAGCCTACAATTTATTTATCTTTTTGATCACTACCCACCAGAATTTTATCTGCCATCTGCTGGATCTGCTGAGATTTAGTCTGGATATCTTCTTTCAGCCGGTTCTCTCTGCGCTCCACAGTCTCTAAACGCTTCACTTGGTTTTCCAGAGAATGTCGCCTTTCCTGTCCAACAACCAGGAAAGTATAATTGAAGCTAACCAGATCAGAATGTTCACACAAAATAGCAGTCAGAGTTCAGACACTTTAAAAACCCTTCTTGATTACACAACTTGTTGAATTCTGATAAACAAAGTTTTTGAATAGAGGCCTCTGCAGTCAAACATAAATAGCAATGAACAGGGTGTTCTTTTAAAATGATTCTTTCATTTAAACACAAGTTAGGTTATTCAAGCATCCTTAAAATTAACATTTTGCTAACCTCTGCTTCAAGCAATTTCTTTCTCATGCCTTCATTAGAGTCTTCTCGATTCTGCAGCTTCTCCAACTCCTTCTCTGCTCTCTCTTTTGCCTGGCGTATATTCTGAAGGAGCTCAGTGGCTTCCGAGCTGGCTTTCATAGCCTTAAAGAAAGAATAGGCAGAGTAACAGCCAATACCTTCATGCATGTTTAAGATGTCAATAAGCTGTGATAGTCAGCATTTTAGTAACAATTCTATGGAAAGTTTTTATTCACCAACTGGCAGAGGCATAGCAAGGGGGGAAAGTGCCTGGTGCACCGGTGCATCCTCTGCCCCTGCCATGTCCCCACAGGGGTGCATGCCTGGTGAGTCGCACACCCCTCCCCCCTTGGAGCTATGCCTCTGCCAACTGGGATAATACTATTATGTAAAAACATCAGTCTTCAACACACTGCTTCAAATGGGACAAATTTCAACAATGTGCCAGAACATCACTGCTTTATAGTATTCCAAACCACTGGAGGGGGCTTTATAGTATTCCAAACCATTTGGAGTGGGGAGAGGAGATTGCTGATTTGGAGGCTTGTTGATGCCTCTTAGTGGACCATAGCCAAGAGGATTAGACTATGTCTTAAACTACACCTGTCAAGTCCTTTTTATTGACTTGACCTCACTAGAATTGGTCACATAGCAAAAAAATTTAAATTCATTGTTCCACTTTCAGATTAAGAAATTCCAAATGAACAACGCAGAGCTAATTTTCTACAGGAAAGGAGAGATGTCCTTCTTAGAGAGGTCACATAAACTTCCAGTAGGACATGAAGCAGCCAAACCTCAGTCAGCAGGAATGAGCCTCTTCCCCTGTGTTTTGTTTTTTGTTTTGGCTGATTAATGTGACTGGTGTGGTTACTCCTCTTTTTCCAGATTAATAAACTCCTGCTCTTTAATCCTACCACAAACTATTATTGATACACAACTCAATACATCCACACTAGGCAAAAGACTACCAGGAAAAAGTAAGTTATGAATGCCAAAGTATTACAGACCAAGGTATTGTAACTGGGTATTGTAACTCAGCATTACGTAAGTATTATAACTAGGCCTCTTTGACATTTCAGAGACTGTTTTTTTTCTGGTTCTACAGACATATTTTTGACATATTTTAATTCTTTTCTTTAATTCTTTAATTCTTTTAATTCTTTTAGCATCGTATTATATATTTGTACAACAATTTCAAGCCGGGGAAGGACAAATGCTAAGTCTTCTAGGACAATTAAAATTAAACTACAGTATTGCTTTCCAGTTAACAAGAAATGATTGTTTCTAAAGACGATGAGATGAGTACCAAGTTGAATCTCAGAACAATGTTTTGACTTCTACAACAGCTTACATCAATATATATAACGTCATTATGAAGGGGATAAGGTTATGCGCAAGATGAGGTAAGGGACCCTGGCTCTCCTGTTCATCCCTAGCCTTGATGGGAGTTTGTGAGAAAGGGTCTCCGAGCTAGATCTAGGATGCAGCTGCTTTCTCTTTCCCCTCTGCCTTTTCTTTATTGATATTAGGGTGGGATACTTGAGCTGTCCCATTTTACACAACAGCTCTGTGAAACAAATTAGGAAGAGAGATTAGCAGCTCTCCCTGGCTCACCTGATAAGCTTCATGGACCACCAGGGATACCCAAGTTTCCCCAGTCTGAATCCCAACACACTCCCCATCACAATGACGCTCTGCAAGTCTCTTGAAGTCCAAATCTAGAATCTCATTAATGTCAAACACACACTAAAGTTGTTCATATTTAGGGTCTGGAACAAAGAGGTTTTATGATATGCAGCTCTGGAATAAACACACACCATTAACCATGAGTTATAATTTGGCACCCATCCCATTCATGAAAACTACATCCAAATTAAGCTGCTGCAATCTGTTGCTGCCTCAAGGTTCAATATATTTTTGCAGTGTGCAGCCCTCAGTGCCGAGAAGCCCACACCTGAGCAGTCTGCCTGATCTGGGCTTTTAAAATTAAATTTCTATTGAATATTCCAATTCTGGCTCTGGTTTTTAAAAATAAACATGGATGACATGTTGTGAAAAGGAGAAAGCACTGAGATCATCACGATTTCAGATTTTAAGCCCTCAGCTTTCTCTCTTTCCTATCCACGGTACTATGACTAATTCTGTTTTGGAACATGAAACACTGTTCCTCCCTCCCCTGCATCACCGCTTGCGGGTAAATCTAAGGAGATGTATTGATGCAGTTTATACATTTCTGACTTTTCACCCTAAAGCCAAACAACTGATTGTCAGAAGCACTCGTAATCCAACTTTACCTTTGTCAGTTTCTCCTGTAGCTCCTGAATTTTGACCTGTTGCTCTGCATTGATCTACACCAGGAAACAGTGGGCAAAAGAAAAAAAAATGGGCATTGTGAGACAGATTTAATTTGATGTCTCTTCCCAGTTAAGGTTTCCTCCTTCATTTCCTTCCCAGTCTAGTGATTAAGCAGTCCTTTACACTCTCAAACTATCTTCTAGTTTAATGTTTCTTAACTGGCACCCTCCATATTTTCTTAGAATAAACATGTCTAGATCAGGGGTCTGCAACCTGCGGCTCTCCAGATTGGCCATGGTGGCAGGGGCTGATGGGAATTGTAGTCCATGAACTTCTGGAGAGCCGCAGGTTGCAGACCACTGATCTAGGTCATTCTAACTGGGCAAGCAAATTATATTACAGTCCTACTGCACTGGGGTTGGGGGGAGAACTCAAGGAATAATAGGTGAAGCATCCAAGAGATGCTTCAAACCACCACCACCCCCTGGTCAAATTCACAGTTCAGGGCTGCAGTTGGACCCCACATCATCTGAATACATAAGCAGATCTAATAAGCTTGGACAAACTTTGAACAATGACACGTCAAACACCAGCTGTGGACTCTTCTGGAAAAAAGGAGTATCTCACTCTAGTTTCCCATGTTTTTTTAAGCCTGGTATGAGTTTTTAACGAGTTGGAGTTCTTCAAGCTGTCACAGTTATTGCTAACATGGTTTTATATTGTGTCAGCTTTGACACTTTGTAAACTGCCTTAAATGGGGTAGTAGATAATTAATTTGGTCCACTGCATGATGTTAAGAATTGTAGCAGTGAAAAGGAAAGGGCAGAACTCATGCTGCACAGGACAGGAGAACTCTTCCTGACATTACTGCAGGAATGGGTTCAAGGTAAAGAGATTCCACCTAAACAGCAGGAACTACTTCCTGACAGTAAGGGCTGTTCGACAGTGGAATGCACTACCTTGGAGTGTGCTGGAGTCGCCGTCTTTGAAGGTTTTTAAAGAGAGGCTCGATGGCCATCTGTCAGTTCTTTGATTGTGTGTTCCTGCATTGCAGGGGGTTGGACTTGATGGCCCTTGGGGTCTCTTCCAACTCTATGATTCTATGCACTTTGCTCCTTGTTCATTGTAAAGCCCATAGACACAGAAAAATCCCAAAAGCACACCCAAATAAACAATACATTTGTTTCTCATTGTCCTGTGGTTAACTTGTTTTTATACCGTTGGGGCTCCTGGAGACTTTAAAATCTGCATGAGTAGAAGTTTAACAGGTGCAACTTTTTCCACCACTGCCTCTGCATACTTGGGAATAGATGCAGCTATTAGATTTCTGCCTGTCATGCAGTTTTTAATGGCACAAGGAACCCTGCCAAAGAAGAAGGCATTCACCATACTAAACCAACTGCTGCGCTTAATGGTTCATCTTCTTCCCCCTGCATTTTAAGCAGGAAAGGGACCTGTGGATGTTCTATACTGTTTCAGGCATTACAAAACTCTTGCCAGAACAGCAAGCTGGGCAGGAGGCCATTTGTGGGTACCAGCCCTCGATGTAATTTGGGTAGTTTCAAAACAAATCTAATCCTGTTTTTAGACCTATTGCTTACAATGCCTCTTTCCTCCAACTGAGATTTGGCCTCTCATTTTTTTTTAAGACAATGAACCTGCTCTTATGCCGTCAGCAGTTTGAGACCCAGAAATTTAGTAGATGTTGTTGTTTTTAACACTGGTATTCAGAAATTTTGTGCTTGGGAGTGAATCTTCCAAGTTATTATGGTTTTTAAAAGTTCACCTTTTTGCATTCTTCTTGTTCTGGTTTTACAGAAGTTTCACTATATCCGATCTTAAGATCTTTCTGTGTTGTGTTTTTTGGGGAGTGGTTTCATGGAGCTCTGGGGTGTTCATGGGATGTTTAAAGATAGTCATAACAAGTTCAGAAGAAAACTTCTGGTTAAAACTATAGGTGGACATTTAGGCCTTTTAAAAAAAGATAAGTTTGGCATCCATTTCTCTGTTTCGATGCTGCTTCTGTTGAGCTTGTTGTTCTGGTCACTTTGAAGACTTTTGGCCAGTGGTCACTCTTGTACGTTGGGCTATTGGCTTCTTTGAATATTTTTTCCATGTAGGAAAAAATAGAGGCAAGTAGAATGACTGAGCAGCCCTTGTTCAGTGCCCTATGGAATTGGACCCTTTGGTCCAATTCACTTGAAACTTGGGGAGTCCTTAGTGGACAGGCAGAACTAAATCCAAATGGAATCATTTGGTTGAAAAACAGCCACTCCAGTCACCAGCACCCATGGAAAAACTCCCCCATTGAAAATAATAGAACATAATTCTGGAGTGCCAGAAAAAAAAATACTAAATCCAAATCTCAGAAAATCAGGGGACCTGAATTCCAGTATTTATACACTTCTCAAAATCCACCCCCCCCCCCAAAAAAAAGAGGGGGTTAAGAGGAAGAGGTTAAGTGCATATCCCTACTGTTTCTTTGTTTTCCTCCCCCACATGAATAATTTTAAATGTCTTTTTTCTAAAGTGAAAAGTTCCACACTCTGTTGCTTTTCTCATCAGAAAGTTGATCCAACCTCCATAATAATTTTTGGTTGCCTTCTTCCATGCTTTTTCCAGATCTGCAGTATTTGACAACAGCCTGGTTCCTTGTTTTCTGGGCCACAGAACTTCTTATCTGTCCCTTCTTCTTAACCATCAGCTCCTAGCCCCATTTCATCAATGTCTCTCTAGTACTTATCATGTCTGTTTCAGAGTACATTTACTAAACCAACTGTGTATCCCTTAAGCCATCCTGATCCTCACCTATCTCCACCATCCTTCCATCAGTACTATACTCATTTGTCTCTACAGCCATCCCTTCAATAACTTTCCTGTCTCAGCTCCTTGTCCCCTCTGCCCTTGACTTTCCACCTGTGCCCTTCCCTCAGATCCCCATTTCTCTGTATATTGCTCCTATGACCTCTTACTTTAGCCATTTAGCCTCTAGACCAGGGGTAGCCAACCTTTGACACTCCAGATGTTCACAGACTACAATTCCCATCAGCCTCTTGGCCTTGCTGGCAGGGGCTGTTGGGAATTGTAGTCCATGAACATCTGGAGCACCATAGGCTGGCCACTCCTGCTCTAGACTTTGTTCAGCATGATATTTTATGATGTTTCTATGACAGCTTTTTACTTATCCATCTGTCTAACTAGCCTACGCAACTTCTCCTGGCCCCAAACTTGGTTGAGGATTTTCCTGACAATTTGTAAATAGTTAGCACTTCCACTAACAATGTTTGAAATGTCACGAACATTCTAAGACTGGAGCTTATTCTTAGTAAATAAGATTTTTGCGATTATTTCAGCTCAGCCAATAGAGGCCAGAGGCTACTGCACTAAATGACTGCCTAGACTTCCTACCTTAAATTGGTATTTTAAGGACCACATGTGTACAACAATTAAACAAACAGATGATGCTCGGTTTTCCCGTGGAAAAAGAATGACATTCAGAAAAAATACCTTCTCCAGTTTGGAATACAGCTCTCCAACTTCAGTTTTGCCTTGATCTTTAACCTTTAACATAAAGATTGAACAAAACATACAATTTAGCAATAGGACCCACACACTGAAGTTTAAACAGTCACCTAGTTTAAAAGATGTCCCAGTCCTGTCTGATTTTTTTTCCAAATAAGCATTAAAAGGATAGTTTTCAGGGAGTCATGAAGAGTTTTTGTAAATTAGTGGCATTAAAATAAATTAAGAGATTCAAAATAAAATTGCTATAGTTACAATCTTGTCAGTACATCCATATTTAGTTGCGTTATTAACAGAGGCCGTTTCCGCACGGGCCAAAAACAGCGGCCTGGGGACGGTAAAAACGCCGCCCCCAGGCCGCCGTTCGCACAGGTGGAGCTGCTGAAACGCAGCAGCGCCGACCTGGCTCCCCTTCCCCTCCCTCAGGCGTCTATTAGTTGTTCCTCAAAACACCCCTTTAGTGTTTTGAGAAAAACAGCGTACTCCTGCGTAGCTGCGCTTAACGGGCACCATGGGGAACATGCTGTTTCCTTTATTACAGCTGCTGCCAGCTTTGTTGCTCTCGAAATTACCACGCTGTCCTCCGACCCCTGGAGGTCGGAGGGCAGCGTGGGCGGAGCTTAGGAAGACAGCAGGGCGACGACGGGGACAAGGCAAGTAAGCGAGGGACAGGGAAGAGGCGGCTCCATGCAGAGCCGCCTTTCCTGCGCCGGCCTCTGCTGGGGCCGCTCGCACACTTGCGTGCGAACGGCCTCCACCCCCACGCCGGCAGAATTCTTGCCGGTGTGAGGGCGCCCGGAGGCCTGTGCGGAAAGGGCCAGAGGAAGAGGTGAAATTGACAAGAAAGGTTACAATGGATTTGTTTCCTTTATAAAGCTTATGAACACTGGCATAAAGGCAGATGTTCTAAGTAACTTGCATAATTCTAGAAGGAAGAAATTTGTCTCATTCCCTATAATAAGCAGCCCAAGAAATCTGCCTGGCCTCCAAAGGGAACATTTTCCCAGAATAGAATCTGGCTTTTCCAGATTTATCCAGCTCTTGATTAAAAAATTCTACCACACAAATGTATTTTCTATTTCATTCTGATCTATTATTTCATTAATTATTAGAGGGAGGGAGAGTAAATACCGCCAAAGCCATTCTTTGCAACTACTAAATGTACACAACATTTGTCTAATTCATTGCAAAATGTATAGAGTTGCCAAAATTAATCACAAAATAGAGAATTTTAGACCCTGACCTTAGCTACCTTCTGGAGCCTGTTGTGACATTCCGTGGCTTTACGTTTAAAATCTTCAGCAGCCAATCGAGACTCTCTCAACTCAGATTCATAAAGATCACTACGTCTGCGAGCAGAAATAAGATCCTCTTCCAACTGATTCATCATCAACTTCATCTCTTCCACCTGGGCTTGATATTCCTGTAGAAAGAAAAGGTTGTTACATGGTTCAGAAAGCACAGAGGATAAAAAGAACACCTGTCCAACACAGAGGTTACTATATAAGCAAAGTGTGTACAGAATGAACATAAGGTCACCTCACATTACTTTTTCCAACTTAGAGATTACTATAAAAATCTTGTTAAAAATATGTATATATACAGAAGGCACCAAGAGTTTCTACACTGAGTGAATATCCTGGATTTATGCCTGGCAATGTGAAGAAAGCCGTTGCAAGCTAGGTCAATCTATCACCAACCTGCTTTGCTTTTCAGCAACAGCCACACATACCTGTTCTTTGATTTCTTGAAGCTTCCTGCTCTGTTCTCTGATATCATGAAGAAGCTGCAGTGCCTTGTCATCCTCTTGAGATACTTCCATCCGAGCCTGCTCCAGACTTCGCTTTAAACTCTGAAAAGTGCAATATTAAATTCATAGACCGCTTTGCATGAGGCTGCCACGCGGAAAATAGGTTCAGTTAAGAATGAAACAATCAGCAACCTTGCAATTTCTTGCAACCTTTTGCGGTCTCATTCACAGCACCTGTTCTCACTTGCAGGCTGCAGTTTTAAAAGCTACCTGAAATACAACACCTAGAAAAAATACTATTCCTCCTATACCAAATAGAAATGGGCCACAGCTCAGCAGTGGAACAACAGGTTCTGCATACAAAAGGTTCCAAGTGGAATCCTTGCCATCTCCAGTTGTATCAGGGAGAGACTCCTGCTCAAAACTTTGGAGAGCCAACATGCAGTAGACAGCATTGAGCTATATAAACTGATGGTGTGAAACTACTGAACAGTTTGTATATACATGTGTTAATGCTGTACTAGCAGCATGGTCTATGTAAATTCCACATACTTATCACTGCTCAGTCAAAACACTGCCTGTAAGAAATTGCTACCTTGCTTTGGATCCAGCCAAGGAGAAAAACCCAAATGTTACTGCTGTAAGCAGAATATTCACTGCTGACTTCTGCCTGCAAGACTCAAGCTGAATTTCCTTTGCCTGCTCTGTCAGGCTGTCACTTCTACAGCTAATTAATGAAGTAAATCCATGTAACAGACTTTGCAAATTAACCGCCCCTATTTAATTAGACAGCCATCCTTCTTAACATTCTCTCTGCCATATGCCCTACTAATAAAACCACAGAACACAAAGCTCTTAGACCAATAGCAGTGGTTAACTTCAGGAGAACAGGCGGAGGCTCACACTGCATTCTGTGATGTAGGTAGCCAGGTCCTGTTCAAGGAGAGAGCGCTGGGTCTCGGAGGCTTTCAGTTCCACCTCCTTTTGGCTAAGTACAGCCTCCACCTCTGACACTCTGCGGTGCAAGCGCGTCATTTCCTGCTCCATCTGCAACAAACATTGAAAGGTTAAAGTGTTTTCCAAGGTTCAATCAGCCAAAATTTTCAAAGTATGAATTGGTAGGAAAGATGTCTCTACGAGAGACCAAACTAGAATTCTTTCAAAATTCAAATACCATTTTTTCTGCTCCTGGGAATTCACAGTTCCTTCGCAAGGAAAGGCAGTAAGTCTAAGTCACCCCATTCATTCAAGACGTTTGTTCACAATCAGTCATTCTTCGAACCCCAGTTAGCAAAGTAGCCACAATCATTTTTTCACCTGATTTTTATTTCCAGAGATGTGTCACTTTAACTTTATCCCAAATCCATCTTGGACCAGAGGAGGGCTCTCCCCCATGTCCTTGTGATGAAGCAGAGGTCAAGTCCAGAACAGAAAGAGAAATAACTGTACACTAAGTCCCTCAAAAATCAGAGTTTTAAATGTATTCCCGTGGCTTCTCTTTGAGCAAGTTAGAAAGTGTTCACTGTAATCAATGAAGTGGCAACAGTTAAATAAAGCAGAAACTGAAGAACAAGGAAAAGAGAGACTTTGCAGCACTCAAAATAGAACCAGAGCAGCTGAGCATTTGATGAAAAAGAAATGCCACCTGCGGGAAGCCGCCACCGTTGATGCCAGGCCAAGAAAAGATCTAGACAGAATCCAGAGTTTCCTTTCGTTAACATTAACTGAAGTAGAGTAAGGCATGGCCTAAACTCCTCTCCATTTAACTGATGAGGAAACCGTTCCAACGAAGCTGTGAACTCAGCAGCAGCATCTGACAGGTCCTTTGGCATACACTGGTCGTAGATCCCGGAAGCAAGGAAGGAGGCCGACCATGTAAATAAATACCTTGTGGCACTTATCCTGGGTATCTTGCAGCTCTTTGCTCTTAAAAAAGAGTTTCTTTTCCATGGAGCTAACCTTGGCTGGAGAATCCAAAGCTGACCTGAAAGAAACCACAAGAAAGTGTGAGACTTAGAAGATGCAGGAGTCCCTTTAAGCCATCCTTCAGAACCCAAGCCAGAACAAGCTATGAATGCTGGTAAAGAAAGGTATGCCACCATCAAAAAATGCCAAGCCAATTTGTGTCATTGTTCAGCATCACCCTTTAAGAGAATAGCTGTTATCATTCGTACAACAGTCATCAAAGAACATTGTATTTTACTCTTCAAAACAAGAATCCCTTACAAGAGACAAAAAAATAGTTGGGGGGGGGGCGGGGGGCGGGAAGCATAAAAGTATTGATCTGAACAGGACCAGGAGGAATTTCTAAACACCAAATACACTTTTAGAGAATTTTATATATGCCCAACCTTAAGACCCTTCAACCAAGTTGCACACAGTTTGATAAAGCACTAGGAGAGTAAGTGGTATACCTGTACTCAGGAAAGGAAACTTCCACAAACTCACTACATGGGTTGGGAAAGAATCAGATACCATTTGCAAAAGGGTAAAGATCTACACTACAAAAATGTCTTGAAGTTTCTTTTACATCTTCACACTATCCTATCCTAAAAGCTAACAGCAAAGTAGCAACCATTAACGTTTGAGATCACAAATATTTTACAATACTAAAAAGTTCTCCAGATTTTATCCTTCAGCTCCAAAATCTGCTATAAACAAAAAGGGCAGGCATAAATTGCTAGAAACAAATTTTAGGCAGTTGACTGACCTGATAAAGTTGACTGCCTAAGCACTTGAAAGTTTATCTAGCTCTCTGCAAGACTGGCACATAAAATTTTTCATCCTCTAGAAATCTGAAATATTCTTCTCAGAACTGAACCATGCATTGTAGGGCCACATTAAAAAGGGCAAATATATGCTTCTACTTCCTCCTCCCCCTACACTTAAGTCCACCATAATTTTTTAACTCAATCACAGCAGCACAAAACTATTTAACTACGCAATTAGTGAACAGCTGGTAGATCCCTGGCACAAGGAGGGATGGGCTTGCCATGTAGATAAATACCTTGTGGCAGCTGTAATAGCAAGCATTTGCTATTCTGATAGCAGACAGACACAAAAAGAACAAAAAAGCCCAAATGCAGGAGTACACTTGCCAGTTTACTACCAGTGAGTGTTGTTGTTTTTTTTAAAAAAAAAGGTCTGTGAGAAGTCCCCAAGAAAGGATGGACTCTCCCCAGCCTTGCACAGACTTTGGAAAGCAATGAGATGTCCTGATGGTTTCTGAGTAACCCCATGGTGCAGCAGGACTTCAGATAAAGCCCATCCACCTTTCTCTTGACCCTGACGTACCATAGGAGCTATGGGTGAAGCTTGGAAAGCAACAAAAGTTCATTCCTCACTACATCCAATAATATGAGTTTATATGAGTTTGACTTATGTAAAAGAGTTAAAGACTAGGAAAACACAAAAGTAATAACCCAGTGATGGCGAACCTATGGCACAGGTGCCACTCGGAGCCCTCTCTGTGGGCACGCGCACACAGAGTTTGTCATGTGGGGGTGCAAAATCACCCCCCACACAGACACATCTAGGCTGGCCCGGGCCACTGAGCACGACATGCGCACACCGCGGTGAGCAGGGAGGACTTGGCTGGCGGGCCTGGTGCCTGTGCTCCAGGTGGCTGTTACCCAAGGCGGGGGCCGCAGAGGAGGCAGAGATGCTAGAGAGGCACAGAGCGGTGCGTACGGGACTTGCTGGAGGCTAAAGCAGGCTGGCCCCTGCTCGAGCGGGTGGGGTGGAGGAAGAGGGAGCCAACTGTTTTTTTCTAAACTAAAACCTCAGCATTCAGGTTAAATTTCCGGGTTGGCACTTTGCGATAAATAAGTGGGGTTTGGGTTGCAATTTGGGCACTCGGTCTCAAAAAGGTTTGCCATCATTGTAATAACCCAAAAATGAGGTGAGGAATCCTTTTACTAAAACTTTTTTAATGTGAGCCCACTGCCAAAAATCTCTAGAGGTGCATGCTTTTCAAGGATGAAGAATCCCTACACTTCATCAAAAAATGAAGTTTAGGCATCTCAGTTGGAAGCTGGTCATAAGGGCTTGCTATCAGGAAATCCCTAAAACAATGAAGATGGGGAAGAGCTTCCTGAAGATAGCCCCTCCAGTCACAGCTCAGAAGACTGGGGGGCAGGGGGAGTTTGATAAGCACTGTCAGGAGCAGCCAAGCTAGGAGAGTTGCATTTTCAACCCCTTTTTCCCTTAGCTCAGTGGTTCTCAACCTGTGGGTCTCGACCCCTTTGGGGGGTCGAACGACCCTTTCGCAGGGGTCGCCTAAGACTCTCTCCATCAGTGTTCTCCATCTGTAAAATGGATAAATGTAAGGGTTGGGGGTCACCACAACATGAGGAACTGTATTAAAGGGTCGCGGCATTAGGAAGGTTGAGAACTACCGACTTAGCTGGTTGCTGCTACTCTCTACAGCTCTTAGTAAACCCTCCCTTCCATTAGCTTCATAAAGCTCCACCCTCTCCTTACTGTTAGAAACAGGGCTGATAATTATGGCATGAGAAAGCATACAATGTAGCACTCATATTGTATTCATCCGTCTTAAGTAATGGAAGCTGGAGACTTGAAGAGGCATATATCTTGAGAACAGCATCACTGAGATTCTAACACCCTCCTGGGCATATTTGTAAATCAACCTCTGGGTCCTACATATGCGTGCGTGTATATGTGTGTTTAACAATTCTTGATAAATTGATGCTTTATATTTGGGCTACACTTTAGATTTCTGTTGTAATGAAAATAATTACCTGTGTATTCAGTTATATACTGTAACACTTTGCCCAAAGTGTTAATAAAATTCCACAAAACTGTGAAAAGGGGATAGGAGTAAGTTTTCTGCTATCAGTAATTACAAAACATGGTCATGGAAGCATGAAGCAAAAAGGCTGAAAAATTAGTCTGGAGCCTAATAATTTTCTGGGATTGCTTCTAGATCCAAAGAAAATATATAACATGTTGGACAGTTTGAATAATTGTTCTTATTATAAAAAATATTTGAGGGTCCTACTTGACAGATATGGAGTAAGATATTACAGAGGAATAAAAGGAACATGCTTTGCTATTTTAAGAGAGATTGGCGAAGGCCAATATTATAACATATACTTTTGAGTTTTTAAAAGCGGAATGTACTTCTCTTTAAAAGAACAACGGGAAAAAACACGCTTCTGTAACAAGTATTTTTTCTTTTCTTGATATTTAATAACCTCGAAAGATGGCTCAGGATGCATCAGTTAGCTTTGAATTTTTTACTTTACATCTTTCCCAGGGAAGATGAGGCTTCAGCGGGTTTGATCCCTGGAGTTCCCAGCCACATATTACTGAAAGGGGCAATTTTCCAGCATAAAGAGCAGATGGGGTTTGACTGTAGCCTCCCAGGAGCTCTGGGGACTTTCAATTTGACTGGTGAAATAGTTGGGGATTGTTAACAGACTCACTAGTTCTGAAAATATCCAGGATCAGTAAGTGTGAGCTAGCCTTTGGGCTTTCAGAAGCAACCCCTCCCCCTTCTTGTCTCTTTAGCTTCATTTTCCTTGTGGGTTTTTATTATTGTTGTCATTGTTGTTGTTGTTGTTGTTATTTGCAGGGAGTTATTTTTTATTTAAGCTTTTTTTCTTTTACTGGATGAGCTACTATTGCAGATCCATGTAATATCCAGCTTTTGCGTCTATCTGTTCTTTTTTCCTGCAATCTTTTTTATGTTATTGTAACTCTCTATGGAAATTTTTTTAAATTATCTTAATTTTTTTTAACTTTACATCTTTGGCCAGCCTCTGAGGACAGCCAAAACCTGTGACCACTTCCACAGGATACATAGTACTTCTATCAGACCTACTATTGATGTGTGGAGGGCTCTTCCATGGAGCAACCCTTCTACTTTTTCTCATATAGTTCTCTCTCTATCCTCCTCCCACACTTAAGTTCTTTTTTTCTGTGTAGACCCACTTGTATCTCTCCCATGTCCAATAGGGGCTCAACACTTATCACTCAGCTCTATCTTTCAGTGACCTCATTCTCCAATGGCAGTTTCTTTTATCTACTCTTTAACCTCTGCCATTATGCCCACACTCATCTGTCATTTACATATACTTCAAATATTCTGTTTACATTTCAAAGTTGGACACACTTAAAAGTGCAGCTCCCAATATTTCTACTTAAGCTGTCTCTGTTCCCACTTTTCTCTGGAACTGATGTGGGTTCTTCCAAGGGCTTTTCCATAAGGGTTTTCCCCATTGATTCTGGCCCCATATTACTTCAGTTTATCCCCTGATTTCTGCATGTATTTTTGTGTCTACACTTTTCACTTCCTTTTTTTGGAAAAAAAAGGGGGGGGGGTTCTGGTTCTGTTGAAACTGCCTTTACTTCAGTCTTTTTCTGGAAGCTGATTTTGAGTTACGCATGATATTTCTGTCTGTCTTCTTTGTAATCGAGAAGGGTTTTTGAAGTGACTGAACCATGACTATTTTGTGTGAACATTCTGATCTGGTTAGCCCCTTTGTCTCACCCACCCCCACCTACCTCTAACATACAACAACAGACACTGGACTGCGATCACTGTCAAACCATTCCTTCTCCAAATGTATGTCTTTTTTTTTTTGGCTGGTTTTTGACTGGGATCACAAAGGCTTGTACTGAAAAGACCACTTTAATGAACAGCAACACTAAAGATCCAATAGAAAGGCAAAGGAAAGTAAGTAGATGCATTTAGAACTGGCCTATTAGTCTGTCAAGTTCCTTGGAGCACAAACTGCCCTATTTCTTCTCCCAAGCACACAGAACTAATTAGCTGATTGAAGTCACCATTGCTAGCTGTGCTAGTTAAGTCCTGGCCCATCTCCTTATGCTACATCATTCTTTTTATATTTAATGTCGAAGAAGGAGGAGGAGGAGTTTAGATCTATACCCCGCCTTCCCGGTGAACCAGATTTGTTTCTCCACTCCTACATTCCAGCAGGGTAATCTTGGGCCGTTTCTGCACAGCGAAATTGTACCGGTGTCAGCATGGGAAATACACCTTTGCAGTCCAGACTTCCACATGGCTCCCGGAGCTGCAGCGTGTATGCCCGGGTGTGGCCCCATGGTATTGCTTTTGCACCATGAATTTCAGAAATCGCTAGAAAGGTGGTACTTTTTAAATACCCCTGTGCGACCCTGCTGCCATGCAAAAACCGCAGGAGCAGATCCGGAGCAGCATTCTGGCCCGCCTCGCTGTTCTGGCCCACCCAACACTTTCCGTGCTGAAAATGTGAGCCAGAAAGGCAAATGGCAAAGATGGGGGTGGGGAAGTGCTTTGATCACATTAAGCAGAGGTTTGTGTCCAGCCCAAAGAGGAGAGAGGGGGGCGAGGAGCAGTAGCGGCCACTACCACTACAGGGAGGAAGAAAAGTCTGATGTTTGAGAAGCAAACAACAATATTATGCCTCTCCATTGGCATTGCAGGAATGTGGCGAGGGGGAGTCTCCCTTCTCCCCTCACTCACTCATCCCCAAGGCAGGAGTAACGAAGAGGTCCCTGCTCTCTCCAGCCTTGCATGCTCTGAAGGGTTTGATACCCTCTGCTGAGCCACAGTGGAAAAAATTCCTCTGCTGGAGGAAAAGGGGGGGGAGAGATTTATGAGTAGTGGGGGAGGAGAGGAGAAGAGGCAGCAGGAGCAAAAGGAATCAATCCTGGACCTAGGTGAACGTGAAAGGAATCATGGCTGCTGCTCCCCGCTCACACGCTTTCTGGCAAATTTCATTGCCCTCTCCCCACATTTTTCTTTCTAAATCCACTGTTTCTCCCTCTGTGAAAGTGCATGGGGGAGAATGACGCCATTTGTGTGACACAACCAGCAGCCAATCAGAATGGGGGAAATGGAGGTTGTCCGTGCATGCGAAGAATAGATCGCGGGGCAAATGAAAAGGCCCTGTGCTCATGCAGAAACAGCTGGAGCAGCGCAGGGGCAAAAGTGGGAATCACAGACTGGGGCAAAATTTACCCGGTATGTAAGATCCCAGGTCCATCCAGGAGCAATTTTGCCATGCAAAAACGGCCTTGGCCTTGTCACAGTTCTTCAGAACTCTCTCAGCCCCACCAACCTCAAGATGCCTGCTGTGAGGAGAGGGAGGGAAAAGTGTTTGTAAGTCACTCTGAGACTCCTTAGAGGAGTACAGGAGATAAAAGTGGGATGTAAATCCAAACTTCTCTTCTTCTGTAAAGAGGGCTCAGTAGGTTCAATGGATGCAGAATATGGCAGCACAATTTTTAACTGATAATGTTGGGACCGTGTCATATTGATAGGAATATAATATTCCAGTGTTAAAAGAATTTTACCAGATTCCAGTTTGCTTTTTTGCCAAAATTAAACCCCTAAACAACTTGGGTCAGGAGTATTTGAGGAAAGCATCTTCTTCCACAGAAGCACGTCAGGTTTTAAGATCTTTTGATAGGGTTGTGCTATTGTAAAATAATTTTTTTCCAGTCAAACAATTTTTTACAATAATGGTACCTAGTGCACGTGGAATGCTGTTCCCCTTGACTTACTTATAGATGTTTAGAAAAATGTCTGCAGTCATTTTGTTTCAATGACAATAGTTTCAATTCTGCTTGCAGTATTTTTTCTTGGTAGTCGCTTAAAAAAATTAATGGAACCGAACTGTTTAGATAAATGGCTTTTAATGTTGCATTGTTTTCAGATGGCGTAGTTTTAAGTGTTCACAGGCAGCTTTATGACTCTGCTTTCAAGCAGAAAGGCTGTATAAAAACATTAACACACAAATAAAATAAATTAGGTAGCTAATTAAAAGATTTGCCCAGAATCTTGCCAGAGGTTGTCAGATATGAACATTTCCTGTAATTTCAACTTGGACAACCATCCACCAAGGCTTGTGGTTTTGTTAAAATTTACAGAAGCGCATAAATTAAATGCAGGGTGGAAGCCCAATCCTGCCAGCCCCATCCACAAGTTTAACTTTCACTTTATGTACAGTGGAACCTCGGTTTTCGTTGGTAATCCGTCCGAAAAGAATCGATGAAAACCGAAACAGATGAAAACCGAGGCAAACTTTTCCATAGGAATCAATGTAAATCCATTTAATCCGTTTAGGCACTCCAAAAAACATGCCAAAAACACATTTTTTGGTGAATAAACATAGTGTTTAATGCTGAAAACAGTAACAAACAATAACACTAGAACCAGCTTCAGAGCCAGTGGACCAATGTTGCACCAGAAAGCTGTCCAAAGAGGTCTGTTTCTGATGCCTCTTTAAGATTTGTCTGAAATGGGGCAAGACACGGCCTGCAACAGCTTTGTCCGGGTGATTTTAGTCCACAAACCCCTGCACCTTACTGCAAATCGATGAAAACCAAGGCAAATCGATGAAAACAGAGACAATTTTTTCACTGGAAAAATCGGTGAAAACTGAAACCGATGAAAGCCGAAGGCAATGAAAACCAAGGTTCCACTGTATTTGACAATGTCTAAATTATGGATGTATCATACATCCAATTCATGGGCCCTTAACACCACCACTGTACATCTGAGCAGCAAGGATTGTGCATTAATGCCATTATAACTGGATGTCAAGCCAGGAGTAGAGATTAATCTCACTATTTCAAGGGCTGGCATGATGTAGTGGCTAGTATCACACTTGGACCTGGGATGATCCAGGTTGAACACCTGCTCTGCTATGGAACCTTGCTGGGTGACCCTGGGCCCGTCACAGTAGGTCAGTCAAATCTACCTTCACAAGGTGGTTGTTGTGAAAATTACATGCAAGAAGGAAGAACAATCTGAAAGGCTGTTTTGATTCTAATTGGGGAATAAAGTAGAATTAAAAAATATTTCAGATGCTTCTGCAAACATTCACCAAGGCGGTATTTTTGCTGGAATTCCAAATTGCCATAGTTACAGAAAATTTATAGTACAGGATACATTTCAGTAATCAAGTTCTTCAGAATGCAAGCTCTCATTGCTAGGAACCTCTGCTATAAGATAGACTGGGTTGCAGCTGTTATATAAGAATGGTGTAAAGGACCAGTGAATATGAACGCTGGAAATTTATTTATTCATTTATTCACATTTTTAGGCCACCCTTTCCCTTGTGGGCTCATGTAAAATACAAATTAAAAACCAATAGATTATAATACATTCCCCAATTTAGGCCTAAGCCATAAATAGACCAAAATCCAGATGGCAACAACACAGTTTTATGGCAATAAACCACTCCCTAACCCTGTTAAAACTCTACAGAAGGGACCCTACTAAAACATCCCGGAGGAGACAGCATGGAGGGAGGCCCCTTAAATGGTATCCCCATAGCTGCCTCAACATAGGCATGGTAGAAGAGCTCCACCTTGCAGGCCCTGTGGAACTGCATCAGATCCCAGAGGGCCCTGGTCTCATTAGATAGAGCATTTCACCAGGCAGGGGTCAAGGCCAAAAAGGTCCTGGCCCTGGTTGGAGCCAGCCTGATCTCTTCTGGGCCAGAGACCACCAGCAAGTTGTTGGCTGAGCACCAAGCCTGTTGGGGTTTCATATGGGGAGAGGCTGTCCCATAGATATGATAGCCCCAAACTGTTTAGGGCATTACAAGCAAGCACCAAAAACCTTGAATATGATTCAGTATGCCACTTGTAGCCAATGCAGTTGGTGAAGCACAGGTTGTATATGTGCATGCAACAAGGTCTCTGCAAGGACACACGGTGCCACATTTTGTACGAGTTGGAGCTTCCGAAGCAGACCCAAGACCCAAGGGCAGCCCTGCATAAAACCCATTGCAGAAGTCTAATCTGGAGGTGACCATTGCACAAATCACTGTTATCTTGATCAGGTTGGATAGGTAGAATGCCAATAGCCTCACCCTGGTGAAGATGGTAAAAAGCTTGTCCGACTATATGGATGACTTGAGCCTGCGTGGTTTAAGGAAGCATCAAGTATCAACTCAAGACCCTTGACAGCTGGCACAGGTGTTAATTGCACACCATCAAGAATTGGTAGTTGGCATACCCCACCAGAGCATTGCTGAACCAGCTACAAGACCTCTGTCTTAGGTGGATTTAGCTTCAGCCAGCTCTGCTTTAACCATTTTCCCTCAGCCTCTGTACTGTATCTCTGCTGGACTCAACCAGCCAAGACGGGCACAGGTCTAAGAGTTTGAAGTTTAAGAACTTACAGACTGAAATTTAGATAATCTGGGTGCAGGTTCAACGTTCAGTGGAACTAGATTCAATGTAACAAGATTTACAGCCCACCCAACTGCATTCCTTCAGGGCTAGAATTGAGATTTTGGGTGCTTCACTCATTACCATAAGTCATCAGTCCAAGTTTCTATCATCAGCTAACATGTCCAAGGCCTAGCTGTATCTGGAAGTACCACTGCAGATTTTAGATGGGGATTCTATTATAGAATATTCCTCCATATCAAAAAGAAAGCACAGACATTCTACACAAAGAAAGCTAGCATGCATGAAAACAATGTTCTAGCTTTATCTTTTCCCTGATGAGCTAGCTTAGCATATGGAGGGAACTGTTTTTGTATGGAAGAGTTCCTATTTACAGTCCAAAGTGCAGAGGCATCGTGAGAACTAGGCTTGAAAGTACACTCATTAGAAGGAATTTCTATTTCCAAGAGTCAGTTTTACAACTCACTGCTTTTTCCTTCTTCCCAAATTTATTGCTAATTGCATCCCACAAGTCTAATGTCCCCCATTAGCACTAAACTATTTTGCTGCTTGCAACTAGAAAAAAAACATTTCACACTGTAGCCTAAATGGTCTGGTCTCACATCAACTGTTTTCATTAGCCAGTATTTATTGCCCAGAGGTGATACATTTCCCCCCACCCACCCCCAATCAAAAAAGGTCAGAGCATGTGTGATGACTGTTTTTATTAATGTATTGGTTTTTTAAACTTGTGAGCTGCCTCTTGAAGTTTAATAACCAATGGTGCTCACTGTTTGCTCAGAGGCATCAGAACCACAAAGCAACCTAATGCAAATCCAAGTATCCTGCTCATACCCAGATGCATCTTAAGTTTCATTTCAGGTATTGATCACCAACAAATCACAACAGCTAGAGCAACATATTTGAAAAATTGTTGAGAGACAACAGGTGGATTAGTTTACTTCAACACAATTTAAATCATGATTTAAATCACCAAGAAGAAAAAGAAATCACATCAACATTTTTCCATTAGTGAGAACTTAGGGGAGGGGGGCACTGGCCCCAAGTTCAGCATGACATCATTTCCTTGGGAAAAGAGAAGTGACATCATGGCACTCCAGGAATCACTGGAAACTCTGATAAAATCATCCAGTAACTTTTAGATCTATGTGACATCAATTTTGGGTTTCCCCTGGAAGTGACGTCACCATGAATGACATCAGGGATTTTTTAAAAAAATTCTCCCATCACCACACAGGGCAGCATCAGACAACAAGGACTGTTCATGGGAAGCCCCATGACTTAGTGCTCACAATCCCAGATTGAGTCTCTGCATTCTTTCTAGAGAGGTGCTGCTTGGAATCAACATCCAAAGGCACTGCTTCTCTCCAGCATTCTGCTCTAGCCTGCCTCTTCTTGGTAACACATCTACCCTAACTCACTCCCACCTCACAAATAAGATAATTTCAACCAGCAGCACAGGTGGGTAGTGGTTATTAAGTAGTTCTGGAGTAATAGGTCACCCAGATGGATCAGTAGGCGACCACAGTGGTGACTTGCCAGTTCCCAGCCTTCAGAACCAAGTCGAACATAAACAAATCAACTATTGTGCTTTCTGACAAATGACAAATATGTTCTTTTCGCTTTCTGTTTACAAAAAAGTAGGGTCACGACATTAACTTTAAGAAATCTTATATATGCATTAAATTCTGAGTTCATTTTATAGCAGTTTATTCTTTAAAGGCAAACATTTTAATAGAAGAAACTTTTAAAATTGAAAATCTGATTTTGAAAATGTATTCCTGAAAAAAAACACCGCAGATTTTATCGACACCAATTGATCGGCATTATGACGACAAGAATCTGCTACCTAGCAAAAAGGCAGTAGAAAAACTGTTTCAATTATAATTCCAGGTGACGAAAATATACTCAGAAGACAACACCAACAAATATCTTCTGTGAAATTCAGTTTTGTTTTGCAAACAGAAATAAACAGTCCTTCTTAATGAAACGAAAACACAATGATAATATATTCACAATTTATAAATTAGCCAGGTAATTAACTCCATCCAGATGTATGGCAACCCACACAAGAACCTTTCTCATAACTTTGAAGGGCAAACTCATTAATGGTTTCCCATGAATACTGTTCTAATTTATCCCAGAAACTGGAAGAAACAGACAGTTGAGAAGGTCTGGACACACTCTACAGTATATCAGAAACCGTTTCCTGAATAAGTGACACTTATCACAAACCACGGGGGATATCTACACTATGTATGTAATATACTATAATTATATGTTTAGGCCATGGTTTACAGGAAGAAAAAAATACAAATGAAATTGCAGTGTAATACAAAACTAGTGCAAACTTAAACTGTTCTGTTTCTGCAGGGAACGATGGGAACTGTAGTTCTATGAGCAGAGTTAAGGATCTCCAACAGGATTCAAAGCAGCCTTCTGCGAGTATAATCCTAGGGTGTTTTGGGGAAAGCCACTTAAAATTGTTTTGTTTTTAAAGCCAAAGTTTATAGTGCAGGTACACTTTCATTTGTAGCCCACCTTTCCTCACTATGACTCAAGGTAGATAACAGAGCACAGAAACAAAAAAAATGTAATCATGCAGTACAGGGCATTACATGAACAGTGCAGTAGGACTAGGAGTACAAATCTGTATAACAATGCAAGCAACCATGTAATCATACAGTGAACAATGCAAATGAACAATTCAACAGAACTAGGAATCCAAAATTGAATACCCATATCAAAGCACTAGAACACACAATACTAAGTTCAGAGACAATGTGGGCAATGAATTGCTGTTTGCTATTGTGGGAGCACTGCAGAACGTGGGGTTACAAAGATACAAGGCAATGCAGTATCCACTTCCCACTCCCATAGGAAGGCACCCTTCTGAACCCTTCTGTTCCACTAAAGATCAATTCTATTACAAGAATGTCCTCCTGAACATTTCTGTATTGTGCATTTTGCACGATGTTAGCAATAATCGCAGGCGGACCCACAAGGTAGGAGCCAACACAGAGAACATACATGAGCTGGTGATTGCCAGTCTTATCAGTTCGTGTGCCAAAAGGCCATGTTCAGACAACTGAAGTGGTTGCGGTAGAGGACAGCAGAAGATGTGGCCCCCAGAGAGATGTTGGACCTGGCCCTTAAGGACCTTGCGGATGATGGCAAATACTTTGAACTTGTAACTGATCAGTAGTCATCTGGATATCTGCAGGATGGGCATGACATGCATGTTCTGGCTGGTGCCTGCTAGTATCCAGCTGCTGCATTCTACACCAACTGCAGTTTGAGTTGACTTCAAGAGAAGAACCATGTAGAGTACATTACAGTAGTCTAAACGGTAGGTAACCATGGCTTATATCCACATGGCCAGATAGGTCAAGTCAAGGTAGGCCAACTGTTGGGCAAACTAAAGCTGACAGAATACTTTTTTTGCAGCTACACTATCTTGCTTCTCCATTAGTTGCACTGAGTCCAGTATAACCCCTAGGATCTTAACTGGATCAGAGGATGACAGCTGGCCACCACTGAAAATGAGTAGTGCAGAGTTCTTCAAGACCTCAGCATTCCTAACCAGCACTACCTCCATCTTAACAGGATTCAGTTTAAACTTGTTCAGTCTTAAGTCAATTAACCAATTGGAATCTGAAAAGAGGTTTCCTCTGTTTTAGAGGGAGCTAACAGAACGACCATAATTTACTAACCTTTATGTTGCTAACTTTTAATCAATGTTTTAGTGGTGTCATCTGACGGTGCTGAGCACCAACAAAAGATAGGCAGTTAATCTAGCTGTTCTGATCATAAATGTTCCTAAATCTATACAGAATCTATACTGTTACCTATATGGAATTGGTGCAGTGTGCATTATAACTCCACTAATATAGCTCTTGAAAGCAAACATCGCAGTTACTGAACCTATGTGCCAACTGAATCACTGCCAAAGCAGTCTAACATTACAAGTTGTCCAGCAAAAACTGCCTCACAACCACCGTATTCATGAAAAAAGCTACTCAGCCTCATCCTCCTCTGTCAGAAGCGCCTAGAACAGTCTTTGCCAAGATATATATCCAAGCCACAAATGAAGAATACCATGACGACACCAAGAGTATATCACAGCTCGTTCATCAGCTGCTGTCACTGACTCTTACTGTGATACACAAATCATTTGACAGCAGGCATTTGGCTAAGGTGCCTTCAGTGTAACTGGATAGCCAATGTGACAAAAGACATTTCAGTACCTCAGCAAAGATGACTTCCAGATTCAAATTGCAGATCTATAGCCTCAGAAATCATCATCTAACCTAACTTTTTTGGACAAAACCACACTGAATAAAATTAACTTTTCCCTGAATTAGTCCAATATTTCTGTTGAAGACAGGGTGGATCCTTTACAACACACTCTTACCATATCCTTCTCTTTCCCCCATTAATTTCTTGCTTATTGCTGATCTTCTGCATTCATTATTTACAATTATACAGCTTAATGTTTTAGAGCAAAAAAATCTCTGCAAGAAAATAATGAGAACGTGCAAACTGCCCCTGCTGGCTCAGACCATTTCTGTAGTCCGGCATTCTGTCTCCAATAATAGCAAGCAAGATGATTCTGGGAAGCCCAAACCCATGGCATGAAACCCTGTTCGTTCTCCGGAATTTGATACTCAGAGATATAGTGCCTCTGAACATGGAAGCTCTAGCACAAAACAGACATTCTCCATGAATTCCTTTAATCCTTTTCAAAGCCATTTTTTCTCGAATTGATAGGAACTCACTGGCTAAAGATATTCGTGATAAAGGAAACATGTCTAAACTTGCAACCATTCCTATGGCTCTTATTAGAACATTTAATCTGGACTGTGTTATGTTCTTTAGAAAAGTCAACACTAAAACTCAACACAGAATTCTGAGGAGGATTTTCCTCTTGCTGCAGAGGCACCAATTCCTGCTCAATACTCGGTTGCCTTCCTCCTCCATCCAAAAAGCGGCACCTGCGAGTAGGAGGACACCACAGGCAGTCAAGAAGCTCCCTTCTAATTGCTGGCCTATTTAAGGTTTGTCTCTGACTCATAACATCGGGAGCCATCATTGGTGCCAGTGCAGACACTCCAATTTGGTTTCCAGGCATTACTTTTAAGTAAATCATCATCCGTGCATACCACTGAAGCTCACATGAGAAACACAGAAACAAGGCTTCATGGCTCAACTCACTAGGAATGTTTCGTAAGACACGTAGCACAACCCCCCCCCCCCCCAAATCTTGAATGCATTGAATCACCAAGCAACTAAAGCCTCTGCATTTTTATCAGGCCTTATTGTGACTCAAAATGAGAATTCTTCAGCGTGATACATTATACTCATGCTTTCTTGATGAACTCTAGCTGCAAAGAATCAAGGACCCACCAGACCAGAAGGGGCATCATTATATGACTAACGTTCTTCACTGTTCAACCTCGGTATTGCTCTACAGGATGTTCTGTCTTCCCAAAAGACAGTCAGTCACTACGGACCTCTGCATCATCCATTCTGCAGTTCCAGTGCCTCCTTTGACCATGAATTCTGTCAATAACCTGTTCCCAGTCTGTGATTAACCTGAATCACTGGAACACTCCCAGATGAATGAACTCCACACCTCTATGGTTCTCTGGTACAACCTCATAGATCCGTAATGTTTAAAAATGTCCCAATCTCAGCCATTTCCTATCAATAGAACACACTTCCACCCTCTGAAACTCCTCTAGATTTCTCCTAAATTCCCACAAAGAAAAAGAGAGAGATTAAACCATTCACTTTTCTTCAAAATGCAGTGAACAGACTTCAGCCGAGTCTTATCTTTATTCTAGTAATGTAACTTTCAGAATGACATTTCCTTCCCTGTAGTAAGATTAGAGGGGGAGAAACTTAACATGAATCACAGCTATAAAGAAGCCTGAATCATCTTCCTATAGCAGAAGGTAGATCAGGATTTCCCCCCGCCCGGCAAGTACACAAAACGCTGATTTTCTCTTATTCATCCTCTACAGACAGCAATTCCCGCTTACTTACTCTGATCTGACGATCCCAAACGCTTTGATGAAAGAGAACCCCACGAATGGCAAATCTTCTCCTGAGAAACCTGCAGGGTTCAGCTGGCACAGAGGGGGTACAATTCGTGAATTCTTCTCTGGTTCATCGAAATTTGAGGTGTCATCATCAGACTTGACGGTAGGCACAAAGGGGGGAGGAGCTGGTTATTTTTTTAAAAAGACAGAAAGAGAGGAGGCAAAAAATTGTTAGCTGCAGCTTGCTGTCAAAGTCCCTCTCGTTCAGCATTTTCAATGGCACTGCAGCTCCTGCTTTTAATCTTGCTAACACCAGCAGGCTGAGCCACCGCTCTCCAGCCTATTACAGCAACAAGAGATTAACCCTACAGTTACCAACATGGCTACCATTCTGCAGACACAGCATCTCTTGCTGCTTCTGAACCAGGTTTGGTTTTTTCAAACATTTTTTTTTAACCCATCAGCTTTCACTCTCGACTATTCAAAGAGCACTTCTTTCTGTGAGAGGACAGATCCATCACGGACATCTAAAAATACATGACATAAACCAGCAACCCTGTACCTAGAGAACGGATTGTGCAGAGCAGCAGCAGCAGCGTCCCCAGTTTGGATCCCAGACTCTTGCGCCCAGTTGCTACATTAATCTTGCCTGTGGAAATGCTGCAGCTGCTAAACCTCAAGCAGTCCTTTTAGAATTAATATACCTTCCCTGACTCCCAGGTTACTGAATAACTGAAGGGACACCACTGCACCACTCCAATACGACCAACTCTATCAAAAAATGCAACAATTTTTTTTCCTGTCATCCTCTGCCCAATGACACCTTCGAAGCTTCTGGTAGCCAGTCGCTTCGGTTTTAGCCTTCTTTTCTATTTTTACAGCTATCTAAGTAAAGCAACAAAACCCCTCATGAGGTAAGTTTTCCTAAACCATGTTCAGCAACAGAATTGTCTCCTGGTCGGGTTTTAAGCAAGGGTCTCCCCATTGAATTATGCACCGTCGTTGGATTTCTAAAAAAATGAATATAGATTTCATCAAGGCAAGTCCGCATGAAATGCAAATCAGCCGAGCTTCCTTTGGATCCGTGAAACAGATATCCATTCAAGCTGGCTCGCTCATCGGCACAAGTTGATGGATGTTTTAGTGTGCTAATGCCGTTACCATGGATTCTGTATAGATCTCCTGTAGCTGGAAGGATGACGGGAGCTTACGACTGGGAACAAGCATTACAGCCCCTGCAGTGCAGAGTTCCTGTTCTTTACTCTGTCCATGCTCAGGAGTTTGACACTGCTTCCCAGTGTGCCTGACAGATGCTGATACTTATCTGACTGACACAAGCAGAATGAGTCACTGCTGGAGCCTGCGAGCTCCCTCTAGGCTGCCAGAGCCTTTTGCAGCCCAGGTTTTTTAACTCTTTACATTTCTGCTCAGCTGATTGTAAGCCATCGCTAGTGACCAGAATTAACAAGCTTAAAAAAAAACAACCGGTTTTCCCAATTCAAATCACCCCAAACACATGGAAACGTATTGGCAGCTTTTCAGATAGCAAATGCTCGCACTATTTGCAGGCAAAGGGAAGGGGAGGAGCAAACTGCTATTCCCAGCAGTTACTCTCAGATATTATTATTAATATTATTAAAACAGGGAAAGAGAAAAATTTAATTTTTAACTGGGGGAGGGATTAAGCTTTTGGTTGAATCTGGATTTTTTAAAAAAACCCTAGACTTATAAACAGTTATATACAAAAATTAAAACATCTCAGTCTTTATTAAAGCCTACAGAAGCAGGAAAAAAAGCAAATCTTAACTCCGATACAATCTGAAATATGCATCAAGAATAGATTTTGGAGCTTATTGCAAGGCCTGTTGCAACTGGGAATACTCCTTCCCCTCTTCCCCTTCCCAATGCTATTTAGATCAGAAACCAGATTAAGATGAATGATAGCTCTTCTTTGTCAGAAGTTTACAAGTCAATTTCAAACCTTGGTTTCAAACTCTTATTTCAAACTAGTCATGGTTAGGCATGAACATCACAGCAGAGGTAATGCAACACCATGGTTAATACAGAACAGAAGGAGGATTAAGTGAATTTGTGCAGAAAGGGCATGAGCCCACAGGGGTGCTTCAAATCTTTAAAGGACTGGGAATTTGAAGAGCTCTCCAAGCCCTCTACTTGTGAGTGCTCTTGTATCTAGCTTTCAATGAACCAGTTGTGGTCCTGACTGCCACCCGTTTATTTCATCTAGGCCAGGGGGGCCCAACACTGGTGCCCCAGATGTTCATGGACTACAATTCTTATCAGTCCCTGCCAGCATGGCTAAATTGGCCATGATCTAGATTCTTGTGCACTGGTATACAGCCACAACACAAAAAGCTACCTTATATTAAGTCAGACCATTGATCCATCATGGTCACTACTGCCTACTCTAGCAATGGCTTTTCAGGGTCTCAAGCAGGTCTTTCACATCTCCCAATCCTCTTCATGGAAAGATTGAGGATTCAACCTGTGACACAGATGCTCTCCAACTGAGTCAATGCCCCACTCACACACACTCTCACTCTCTCTCTCTCTATTAATATTTATACTCCATCTTGTGGCTCAAGGCAGCTTATAGTTCCAAGTTAAAAACCTTTACATGCTACAATAAAAGCCCCAAATGTCTGCAGTTCAAACCCCATTAAAAGACCACACAAACAAAAAAGCATTACACTTCAAAAGACAGCATTCCTTAACATCCTCAGGGAGCCTATTGTACAAGATAGGCACCATTATTAAAAAGGGCTGAGCTCCAATTGATGTCACATAAGCAACTTTTAAACCACATGATAATCAGAGGGTTGCGACTAGAGCACTGTAACTGGTGTACAGGGACATGTGGAAAGAGAAGATCCTTCAGATATGCAGGTAGACCATGACAACTTTAAAGGTTATAACTAGTACCTCTAATTGGGACTCCAAAACAAACACTGTAACTGTTTTAAAATAGCAGGAAAAAAGTTTGAGTCCTTTAAGACAAAGTTTTATTCTTGGTATAAGCTTTTGTGTGTATACTTTAATGTGCATATTTCTGTCAGCTAGCCCCTGCTGAATTCACAATTAACTGCAGTTTCCAGGGTGTCTTTAAGTGAACTCCAATACATTGTGCTTTCATAATAGTTCAGCTATGAGGTTGCACAGGGATAGCCAAGTTGGTGAAGTCTACACAGGACAGCTTGCAAAACAAACAGCTAGAAAGTACCCCTGGCTACTGAACCAGCTTGCTTTTCAAACAGAAAGACTGGCTCCATGAGAAATCCCAAACCCAAGTAAAATTCTGTCCCTTCAAAGCACCAGCCTTTCCAACAACACTCCCTCTACCTTGCTGTACCTTGCCAAAGTATTGGTTCAGAACACAAAAAGATAGAACTAGAGGCTTCAATACTAAAATGAAGATCTCAGTTTTATCTGCATCACGCTAACATACAACATTAAAACTCCAGATAATTAAATTCAATAGCCCCATAAATATTTAGATGAATCAGTGACAAAGAACACTAAGACATTCCATGAGAGGTCCCAACCCATTGATTCTCTTCCTCTAGTGAAAACTCTGTACGGTCAGACAAAGGAGACTAAAACTACTAGAGTTACTCCAATACCAATTTTATATTCCGATTAGGAATCAGGATGGAATGGTCAATTACTTTAAAGGCTGCAAAGAGATCTAACAGTTTCAACAGGGTTGAGTCTCTAGTCCAACATTAAAGAGATTATTCACCTATACAATGAAAATTCAGTTTTGAATCCAGACCTAAAATCAAACTGAAATGATTCAATAGGTAGAAAGAGAACTACTGGCCTCCAGCTATACTGTGTTCAAAGCAAAGCCTTCCAGAGGAGATCAGGGCCCTGAGGGACCTTATGAAGTTCCACAGGGCCTGTAAAACGGAGCTGTTCCGCCAAGTATTTCACTGAGGCCTGACCTAATATTACCATCTGTCTCCTATGATTATCATCTCTCTGAGGATGGACGGCTCTGGAGTTGATCTCCTGCATTCAGGAATTTTAATTAGATTTTAACTTAACTGAATTATGTAAATTTTAGTTATTGGGTTTAGTCACTGTATTCGATTTTAAATTATGGGTAGTCACCTTTGAGTCAGTTTTACTGTATTATACCTTTTGCAAATTGCCCCGAGCCAACTTGGGAGAGGTGATTAAGAAATTTGATAAATAAAATAAAGTTGACAGGAGATTTGTGACCATCGGCCATCTTTTGGACTGTCTTTGTGCTAGAATGCTCTGCTTGGGTCCTAGTGCCTACCCAGTTCTGTCCCCAAGGTACTAGGACCCAAGTGGATCATCCTAGAACAAAGACGGTCCAGGAAATGGTGGATGAATTCACAAATCTCCTGTCATCTTTATCTTGAACAGGATATGAACCTTCAAAGTACTTGCCCATCTATGCCTGACATAATACTATGTTATCCCATAAACTGGTGTCAGTTCCCCCATTTTCCAGTACAAGGACACCTTCAATGGGACACTTGCAAAGAAAAATCCTCTCAAGGAGATAAGCAAGACTTACACTTGAGCACACAGCTGTATGTGGCGCCTTGAGATGCATACATCATCAAGTTCTTCATGTTAGTAAGTTACATCAGCATTAACTCTACTCTTGACTACTCACAAGGCTTTTCACAGTTATCACTTCTTCCTTGGTTTCTTAATCCAGCACAACGGATTAAGTGGCAAAGTAGCTCATTGTTCTTATAGCATCACCCTGTCTTTCTGACTGATGCTTTGGATAGAGATTCTCCATTCCTGGCAAGACTGTGTCCTTAAAATAACTAAATGCCAGCTTCATCTACTCTCAGAAGTCAAAAATCTGCAAATATAAGCAAAGTTAAATGAAGCTAATATTACGACAGTCTTGTGTGCCAGACAAAATCCTGACTTGGCCCACATTTACCAAGATAGAAAGAAAAGGTGGGGAAATGCCTGCTTAAATCCAAAGTCCTCTAATAAGTATAGTTCTGAAGGCTTCTCCAGTAACCACAGTGATTTGAAATACATTGCCAGAAAAAGCTTTGGATTCTTAATTTAGAAAGAGATTATGTGAGGGGACAAAAATTAAGAGACTAAGACCAAACAGACAAGAATGTGCCTAATATGGGAGACAGAAGCAAACAATATTCCTATATCAGTTGAAAAGGAGTGCGATAAAGCAGAGAGAGATGAACTCATCATTAGCGTCTCTTGGCTTGGGACCTGGGCCAGCTGGTTAAATTGCATATCCATTGTGGAAGCAAAACATCTCTTTGGGGCCTGTTTTATTACAGCTGCTTCTCACATATTTTTTTACATATAAAGATACTCAAATCATCCATAGGTGTCAAACTCGCAGCCCTCCAGATGTTTTGGACTACAGTTCCCATCATCCCCTGCCAGCATGATGCTGGCAGAGGATGATGGGAGCTGTAGTCCATACCATCTGGAGGGCTGCGAGTTTGACACTTGTGAAAGGATTTAAAGGCCCAAGCACAAAGCCTACAGTTTGCTTAAAAGAGCAGG